>NW_024044459.1:26149663-27349663 GCF_014851395.1 Micropterus salmoides
GCTGCCAACATGAGCGATGAGCTGAAAAACTAATGACCAAATGCACTATGAGCTGTCCCTCCTGCTATGAATACAGCTCAGCCAATGCAGGGTTACCGCAAGGTGATGTCCCAAAGCGTCATTCATGTAATATTAGAGAAGAGATGCCTGCCTTCCCAGATACATTCAACATATCAGTATCTTCTACTATTTATGACATGGCAAGGATAGCTAGAGCACCCAGTATGAAACATGATAAATGAGATGTAAAATATGGGATGGTGAACAATATCAAATATTAGAATAGAGCGGGCTGCAGTGCCACACTGACAATTCCTTGTATGAGCTGAAGAACAGATGATCATTTGAATGTGTGTCATTTGGATACACTTGTCCAGTCACGCTCCCCAGACAGAGATAAGACACAGCTTCTCTTTTTGCTCTCAATAGCAAAATGCATCTGAGAAACAGGTGGTTTCTCACAGACTCCATTCAATACATTTCGTGGTAAAATCTTCTAGCAGAAGACACCACTTTACACAAGGTAAAAGTGAGCCACAATTGAGGTTATTCAGCTTGTAAGTTGTAGTGTGTAAAGCACCTGTTTTGCAGTTCCTCCACCTCGTCTTCATCGTCCTGGCTGATGGCCTCTGAGGCCTCGTACTGAAACTCCTGCAGCTCTGTCATCTCAGAGTCCAGACTCTCACACTCCTCCATCTTGGTAGAATCCTCCAGCTCTTGCCTTTGCAGTTCCCCAATGTTGTTTTTCTATGTATTTTAGAGTCCTCTTGATGTTTTCAGCCACTCTGATTTCAGAAGAGCTGGTCTGCCTGTTTGTGTCATTCTAAGTTGGGAGCTGTCCATCTGACTCAGCGGGGGACAGAAATAGACTGAGTGGGGAATGAGAAGAGGGGAGTGGAGATAAGGGGGGGGGGGGGGGGCAGTGAGAGAGGGTAGGTCTCACTTTGTCTCAGGTTAAGCACACATACAACAAACTCTTAGAAGAAGTTACATTTTGAACTTATCATAAAAAAGACTGTTATAGATCTAGTAAAATCATGATTCTCTTGGTCTGTGCCTGTGGCCACAGCTGAATGAGTCAGTGTGACTTTAAGGTCAAAATCCCCCTTGCTAAGTTAAATATAGGTTATGTGCTGAAACAGTACCCCCTGGTCCCCCTGCTGCTGTTAGCGACACTAAACAGGGCCACACATACACACACAGTTCTTGTAAGGTATCTACCCTCTAGGAGTACTGGCACTATGCAATAGTCATAAACCTTGGTGTAATAAGGCGTCAAACCACAGAACAAAAAAACAATTTACACAGGAGCTGTCAAGGGAGGCTGCAGAGAACACTTGAACAAAAGGTGCAGATATCCAGGAGTCATTCTTTTGCAATCTTTTTTTAAAGGCATATGAATCACAAGCACCTATAACGTACTAAATGACGTAAGAGCTCCTGATGACGGTGGATATACTGCTTTACCTTGAGGACACAAAATGACACCTGACTTCAAAATATTAGAAGGATCTATGGGATGCTATTTGTGCTTAAATGGTTAAACATAATACCTGTGGATGAAATCTCTGATCTTGGTTTTTAAATGCAAGGTGATCAAGTATAATATTGTGCGATGGGTTGGCCCAAATTACAGTAAAACATAAAAACAAGGATGCCACCAAAAATCACTTACTCAAATACTCTACAATCACCTCATCTGAACATGAACGACAGGGTGCAATTTAAGGACTTTTGCACTTCTATTAGCATAGCCAATAACTCAGGGGGCTTCACATAGAGCCAAGTGAAAACAATCATACATCTTCAGAGATTTAATGTTTTTAAATAAACATTTAAAAGTCAGTAATGTAAAAAAAGAGCAGAGGAAAAATATAAACCAAAAACAAAAGAAGAAAAACATGTCACACACAAAAAATGTCACGCTCACGTGTAAACCAATAACTTATGTATTAAGTAAACCAAAAATGAGTGAATGACATCTGTTGCCTTTTCTGTTATACATTTTTTGTCCAAATAACTCAGGCAGATACTGAACTAAAATGACACCAGCCTACATAAAATAATACAGCACAAAAACAGGAGCAACGATAAAGGAGTGGGATTATCCAAAGTCCAGGCCTCCAGTGATCGCCTCGGAGTAACTTCAATTATGACACTAACTTCAACATCTTCAACTTAACAAGCTCAGTTTTCAGAGGAGCTTAGAAACTTAAAGACGTCCATGACCAAAAAGGTGAGTGCCTTCAAAAAAAAAGTATATATGGTGTTTAAACCCACAATAGCTTCACTACAGACCTAGAAAAATAGAAAAAAATGCTTTTATGTTACAAGTTGGTCCAGATGGGCTGAAGACAATATACTGTGCATATACGTGGCATAAACTTATTATTGGCATCTTTACATCTGACTCTGTGCAGTATGGCTCTAGCAATGTATGTAACTAAAACGTAGATTAGAAGAGAGAAACTTGTTTGAGACCAGTCAAACATAAACGCTGCTGCTTCCATCTGAGACAGCTTGAGATATGAGCAGGTTGCAGGTGTTATTCTGTCTTTCATACTTTGTCAGTATACTTAACTTCTTCCTAGGAATGCTATGCGCATTGGGAAAGAGGGCTGTGTAAGAGAAATAACCATCTCTAATGACACTGACTGCTTCAGTGCAGCATCTCTCTGTCACCATTTCAAGTGACAGAATATCAGAGTCCTCTGGTGTCACTAAACATATACTGTATTTTTATTATCAGTTACAATAATTTGGAAAATTCTGCAAAGCATCTGAAACTGAGTGCAGTATTTTCAATATGTACTGCCACAGGACATACAGTTTGTGACCGATACCGAGGCAGCCAGAGCATTCAGAGTCTTTCTGGCTGTGAGGTACCGAGGCAGCCGGGTGCCTCTCTCAGCACATCCCAAAGGTGTCTCTTTGTTTCTGGGGACAGGCTTGTCTTGAGGTAGAAGCTCGTCTAATTAGAGGAATCCCTTATCTCCTGGATGACTCCTTGCTAATGATGGCTCTGACTGGGAGGATCGAGTTCAAGTCCTTCCTCTGTTGTAGTATCCGATATGACTGCACAGACACAGAGAGATGAGAAGCAGGAGGATTATGAATAACTCATGGCTGGCCAACAGCAACTTGGAGCACGAAAGAAAATATGAAGGGCGCACAGTTATCAGGATTGGCATGTACCTCCACAAACTGAGCTTTAATGGCATCAAACTTGACCTTCTCATGGACTGCCCTGGCAACGTTATTTCTTTCAAATGGCTCTGAAACACAAGGAATTGCTGTCGCTCACTGAATATGTAGCATTTCTGGGAACATTTCTAACATTAATGAACCAGTTATTGTTCAGTGGTGGTGGTGGCATGTAATTTACACTGAAATGTTTACCTTCAACACATATGTATTTGTTTCTCCACTCTTGAGAATTGTTCTTGGGCAAAGCTCTGGCCTCTCGAACAGAGATCACCTGCTTATCCCACCTGCAAGACACAGAAAAAACAAAAGGAAGGGGATTGTTTCGCACCTATTACACTGAAAAATAAGCAAAAAAATTAATTAAAAAAAAAAGGACTGTACCAGTGGCTTTTAGCCAATCAACTACAAAATATTGACACGTTACTGCCAACAAATATAGCTTTTCCAGATAGATTCTGTACCTTCCAGGCATCAGTTGGTTTTAGTTTAATTCAGTGCAGTATAAAAAGTATAATGTGAACATGAAACATTCTTATTTTGATCAAATATACAAGACGGTAATATGATAATGCGGGAAATTGTTTTGCAAACTCATTCTTACTGTTCAATTAAAATGCATCTGAGGCTTAAAAGTGGGCATAATAACCTTCAAACTACTGCCTTTTAAATCTAAAGTCTTAAAAGTTGGAGCTATATTGAATGCATCAAATTCAAGATAGATACATTTCAGTCTTTGCAAGTTCAACTTTATTGACATGAGTTGATTGAAGCAAATGCCAAGAACGTAGGACAAATGTCAGTAGTAATGTTAAGCCTGTAAAATTTGTACTTCAAGGGCAAGAAAATGTAAAATCACTCAACACGTGTGACCTGTTTACGGCGTTTGACACTGTAAAATGTAAAAAATCTGTTTGCTTGGTGAGTTTCAGTTCAACCTTACAAGTGTGGCGTGGAAAGGTAACACACTTACTGCAAACACAGGGATCATGGTATGTCATGTTAATGTTGTGTTAGGCCAAAAGGTCCCACCTGCTCCTGCCCTTCACCCAGAAACATGAAACCAGAGAAGATGTTGCAGGATAGAGGGAGGAGAGGAGAGACAGGGGACTGAAGAGTGAAGAAGTTGGCTAAAGGAGCAGGAGGTGAGGAATGGGAACAGGAAAATGAGCAGGCAAAAGAACCAAGAGTGCATCTGAAACACTAGACTCAGTAATGTGATGTCCTTGGGAGATACCTGAAGTCTGTGGCATAGTATTTGAGAAAGCCCAGAAGCAGCTCTCCAAGAGAGGACTGGTTTCTTGAGATGTAGGGCGGGACGTGTTTAGTTCCCTCTGGAACCATGTCAATTTCCATGGAGGGATTAAAACACTCCTGAAAATCAAGGCACATGACACAAAGACTTAAAACGGAGCACTTTTTTTCATTTTATAATAGATTATTTCAAGGTGGTGGATGAAGTCAAGTTAAAGTGATGCAGAAATGTATTTTTACAAAAGAGACAGAGGATATAATTGGAAAGATGAGTCCGCAAAGGCATATATTTATAACATATTAATTGACCTTCTATTCTATGCCTGGATGAGAGGGTAAAAAATAAAAGCTAAACTGATAGTGTAAACAAGACTCAGTTGCAAAAGAAATGGAGACACTTACTGGGTAGTCCCTCTGTAGGGAGGGAAGGACAGGATCACTAAGAGCTGTAAAGAAAACAACACGTATATGACGAGATTCAAAATAAGTCAAATGGGAATTAAAAAAGAGATTTTGTCTGTGTGTGAGATTGTACTGACTCTGGAGGGAGTGCAGCACCATCAGCACGAGTGTGTAGCTGCTTAACGTTCCTTTGCTGGCATCATTGATTTGATTATGCCGTGCCCATTTCTTAACAACAAGGATCATGGGTCTTATCCTGAGATCAGCTGTGAGAAACCACACAAACATAGCGGGTCAAAACAAGAAATTTCAAATAACATATGCATTGCTTGTGGCTGGACTAATAAACAAAGTCACTTTTAAGAGTTGACTTAACATTAGACAGAGACATTTTGAAAAATTGTTGCCATCAAAACCAAAGTATTGTCGACCATCTCACCCACCATAGGCATAACTCCTCAGAAGGAATGTGTTTCTGATGCCCACTGTGTTGTTGATATTCAAGTCAAACTCCAGATCACTAAAGAGGGTGGGAGTAGAGAAGTGGTCACATTAACACTTCTTTCGGACTTTGATGATGATGTAAAAACAGGTTTCCACGACTGTGTTGCTCCTACCTGCCTTTCTCTCTGAACCTGAGGATCGGCACTTTGGCTCTGATCAGCTGAGTCCTCTCTATATATGCTATGAATCAAAACAAACATCATAGGATTTGTGGTAATTTAAGGCCTTTCTCGTTTCTCAGTTTGTACATCCTCGACTCCACTTCTCGCATCCCTCCCACCCGAGATGTGAGCGGATGAGTCGAGGAGATGACACGAGGAAAGGAGTTGAGGCAACAGGCATCAAAAAGAGGCATCCTTGCCACTGAGCCATCAATGAAATGAGACGTGTGGCACAGGTAATTACAACATAATGTATCAAAGTCTATCAAATGTCTATTAAAGTGAAATGTCATTAAGGAATGCAGGTAAAACAGCGCCTTAAGAGGCACTACACAAACGGTGAAGGGCAGAAAGTTTGTTCGTGCATTTGACATCTTAAATAACTAAAACAACCTTCCAGCTGTGTGTAATGCCTCTTTTTATGTGTCACGGGTGCTGAAAAGACTTTCGCAAAGGATAAACCGGTGCACCTACGCTCATAGCTCCTCTCTCCTCTCAAAGCATTTTAGGAATTTAGATGTCCTTCGAGATGGAGTGCTGAAATAAATTTCACAGGCTGGAGGACGGAGGAGAGAAGAGACAAGGAGGCACAAAATAGAGGAATGATAAATACCTTTGGTTTCCTTTTCAGTGAACCTGAAACTATTTTTCCACTGGGTAAATAGCGCCACCCGGTGGAGTCAGTGGAGAAAACAAAATCTAGGGATCCCACTATTTTTTATTTTGTTTAGTAAAACATGTAAGTAAATAAGTAAATAAGAGCTTTCCAACCATGTTAAGAATACAATAAATTATTCTAAATAATTTGATATTCAAAAAAATAGTTTATTATTACTCACACAGTGATCTGAACAACCTTTGGAGGACTGAGAGTACATGAATGGGATCAGGTCTGTTCTGAAAAAGAAAACAGAAAAACATGCAGGTGTTTGAGAGAATGTGTGTGTTGTGTACACACACACACACACACACACACACACACTTTGGATGACATTCACCACGCAGACTCAGGGATACTCACATTTCCTTTGAGGACCAGACACAGATCAGCATCACTGCTCCGGCAGCCCAACCCATTCATAGAAGATCCCGTCAAGTAAAGTCGTGCCGCTGCAAGAAACGCATTTAGTGAATAAGGATCACAACAGAAAGTCAGTCAAAGCAGAGCTTTACTGTATATTTCAAACACACCTGCATAGACACGCTGTATGTCTTGCTGCAGCCGAGTTCGGCAAGTCTCCTTTCGGGCCAAATCAGAAGATTGCTGCTGGCACGCCTCAAACAGCTCAACCATCTGAACACTCAGCTGAGGGCACAAACAAATCTCCTGACTAAATCAACCATACCTGCATGCACACATAGTTGGATTTAATGTATTTCAGATGCAGGTTAAGGCCTTCTGAATATACAGTACCTTGTCCTTTGCGTAGGCCTGCAGGCTGTGGGAGCTATCTGGGATAGTAGGCACCTGGGGTTGGGGCTGGGCACGTGGGCTAGGATAAGAGCGATCAAAATCAGTGAAGGATGATCTTGATGGCCCTGCGACCACTTGGTCAAGACGACGAGGGGGAGGTGCCCGAATTAAAGGGGAGCCGATTACTGTGTGGGAAGAAGAGTCAAGGCGTTGGCGTTTCACAACATTGGGGGTGTATTCATCAATCTGCCTCCTGAAAGAAACACAATGATAAGGAAAAACATCACAAGATATGTTAAAGGCAAATGTTAATAAAAGGGAAGTGAGTTTAAAGATACTGAAGAACGAGATTATTTAGTTATGAATAAATGGTCAGATTACATACTTGCGCCTATTGGTCACAGTTGGTGTGCGATGAGGAGGGACTGGAGAGGTGGGTGGTGTGGGTTTCCATTCATATGAAGGCAACCTCTCTAATCCAGGAACATAGAAGCTACCAAACAGGCATGTGTGTGTATTACTATACAGGACATAAACGCGCCCAACAAGAAACCATATGAAAGTTCTACTATTGTACTGATGCTGTCTAGTACACAAGTGCAGTTGGTTTCTTGGGCAGGCTCACCTATTGACACCAGCCAGGGGTTGGTGGTTGTAATCGTAGTATAGAGGCACAGAGGGTGGTGGGTACAGGCCCTTACTGTAGGCTGACCGTCCCCTCGGTGCAGCGCCGTGGGGGAACATGCTGCGGTTCTTCAAAGAGCTCCAGCATCAAATACCTTAACAAAAACCAACAGAACGGTTAGTGTCAGTAATTAAAGACGAGCTGTGGCTGAACTCATAACTTAACCCAACAGTAACGTTAATGCCACGAAGAGTTACTGAGGAAACCGAAACTTACTAGTGATCGGGCAACAAAGCGAGCTCAGACCTCGACGTTTAAGCAGCGTCTAGCTAGCTAATTCATATATCAGTAACGATATTATCACACAATTAAATATGTTTCTCTGTAGATTCGTGTAAAGAATGTGTCTTCGGAAACGTGTCACTAAGTGTTGAAAACGTTTACTCAAAAACTGAACTATGTAACACTTACCAAATTGCATGTCACATGTAAACAAAACTGAAGGTGCTAGTTTCCTGAGTACATACTTCCGCATTGATGTCATGACGTAATGGAGCGTGATTTAAAGGGGACGTGGCCCTGCTAGTTAAAGGGGAAATCCACTCAAAAGCAAAACAAATAAAGATTTTGGCTACACAGTGTGCTGTATCAATAATAGTATTGAACAGTGAAATAAACACCCCCCTCCAGAAAAAGCCGATAGGCCTACATCAAGCTTTGAACTAGTGATATCTGTGATTATGTTAGTTTGACTAATACACAATCACAGATAGCCTATCTCCATTAAACTCGATGTCTATGAAGATTCTCAGTCATCCAGGTCATAGTTATCCAACGAAGGTTAAAGTCAAGGGCAACTGGACTTGGTTGAAGATACTGGAAGACGTTTCGTCCCTCATCCAAAGGACTTCTTCAGTTCTGACTGACTGGCAGGGAAACTCAGCTATTTAACCTCAGTGGGGTCATTTGCCAGGGTCATCGATACCGCTGGTTCGTTAGTGTTCCTGGTTGCTGTAACGACAGTCGTTACAGTCGCAGGTCAAGACTCTGCAGTCTACTTACATCTGAAGGACAGAGGACACTCGTTTGAGGACCTCCAGGTGCACATTTTAGACAGAGAAGATGGATGCTTTGAAAGAGGTGTCAAGGAAGCATCTACACCCAGGTCGAGTAGCCGTCATTGAACCGAGGAGGGGGTCTACGCCACCACTTATCCCCCACTTACAATGCTGTCCTTTCATCACTTCCCAGGAAACTCAAGAAATGTAACCTATTGGCCTCAGGTGAAGATACCAACGATGGTCGTTCAGTCTTGGCCACCATTAGTCCTAACGACTGTAACGACTGTCGTTACAGCAACCAGGAACACTAATGAACCAGCGGTATCGATGACCCTGGCAAATGACCCCACTGAGGTTAAATAGCTGAGTTTCCCTGCCAGTCAGTCAGAACTGAAGAAGTCCTTTGGATGAGGGACGAAATGTCTTCCAGTAATTTCAACCAAGTCCAGTTGCCCTTGACTTTAACCTTCGTTGGACTCCATTAAACTCATTTGGACATATCCAAATGAGGTTAATTATCAAATTATAAAACTCATTTGGACATATCCAAATGAGTTTAATTATAGAGCTTAGAGCTGCCAATCAGATAAGCCTGCTGACCATGTCTGCTGTCACGTTTGTCCAATATCCATTGTCGGTGGAGCAGAATCAAGATTCTCTAGAAGATCTCTAGAAGACATCTTCACTACCGGCAGTTTGTCTCATATGTTTTGCTGAAAGAATAGGCCTAAATTGTTCAAAATGTTGTAAATAGATTCTAGATAGATTTTAGGTTGGGTTTTCCCTTTAAAAGTCCACTATGGTAAATCAGTGATTAGATAAGGGTGACGAGAAAACAATATGACTGACAGTTACTGTTACAAGCACTAAATCAACAGACACAATTATGATTTTTCATCATTGTATTGATATTGTTCTGTTACTGTTACTATAGCTTTGTCAGTTCTATGGTGACTGTGACCCACCAGTCCATCATCATTTGATTAATTCATCATTGAGTAACTTCATTTAAGCTACTTGAACTGCTGGATCAAATATGAGTCTCCAGGTCCCCTGGTTTATACCATGGTTAGTCTGAATATGACTGTCTTAAGCCATGACGTATGAAAAACATTTTAATTGAGTGGTGCCCTCCTTAAAAAAATATTAAAAAACGAAAAACTCACAGAGACTGCAGTACAAGTAACTGATGGAGTATGAGCTGGGTTCTATAAGTGGGTTGTTTATTATTAAACTGCATGTGATACAACCATAGACTAATAGGCCTACTGCTTGTAGATCTGGAAAAACGCAGGGAGATAAATTATTATTACAACCCTGAAATATAATTTTCTTTGCGCATTTGGTGAGTTGAGGCCACTTACCAATAAACTTCTTATAAAACAACAAGGCATCAAATGGCATCAGTCCCTTGAGCACAGAGTGACGTCACTGCGGAGGACGGTGTCGTGACGTAGGCAGTTCAATACTGACAGTGATTTGAGTGGGAGGGAAGCGGATGCATCAGCCAGATGTGGAGCAGTTTGGGGGGCTGGGTGCACTGCACATAGGAGAATGTGGATGGGCTTAGGTCAATAAATCACACATATAGCTACAGCATAGAAACTGCAGGATATTTTAATCCATGCAAACGAACCACTGATAAGGAGAGCAGGAATTTGTCACGTGAATCAGTAAAAAAAAGACATAAATTGATGTTGCAGAAGCAGAAGAGATGATGTAGGGTTAGTCCTAGAGCCATATCAGAAATCGGCTTTATCATAGACATGCACTGGTACTAGTGAATGTGTGGAAGAGGCTGTGAAATAGATGTAGCATGGGCGAGAGAGTGGGGGTGTTGCCTATGAGCCTGTAATGAGAGAGAGAGAGAGAGAGAGAGAGAGAAAGAGAGAGAGTCGCGGGTGGACACTGTGATGCTGTGCTTTATCTACTGGCTAAATGAGGGTTGTCTTTCCCAGTTCAGGCAACAGGACTTCTCCACCCTTCCAGCGAGGATCTGTAATTTACGCGACAACAGCAGGGCGCCTGTCGGATCTCCATTGGACTCGCGCTGGATCTCCCACAGCGCTGCTGCTGCCGCTGTTGCTCCATCACCAAACCCTCAGCGTCAAAGGAGGAGAACAACATCTGCTTTCCGTGCCATGTGCAGAGCGACATGTATGTGTGATTTCATGCGGTGAAAGCGGCGGGGAATGGAGCAGTTGTCATCAAATTCCTGCAGACGTACCGACGGTGATACATTGAGGGCTGTCGTATAGAGAGAAGACCTTCATACGCAGCAGCCAATCCAAGATATTCGTTTTTTATTGCCAGCGAAAAGGATCAGTTGTCGCCTTTCATGTCATCTATAACAATGGGGTAAGTCCCCTTTCCCTCCTTTCTGTATTCATATCAGCTGCGGCTGCCTCACAGTGTATGAACTTCCCTGCCATGGAAACCAAACCACAGCATAACACAATAATGACCACAATAATGTAGCCAATGTTAAAAAATGTATCTATCTGTATTACATGGCGTCTAATAAACCTGATGATGGAGGGTTCAGGTAGGCTGTGTGACATGTGCAGTTGAGTGGTGATCTTCTGATGGCCTTGGTGTGCAACACACTAAAACAACAAGTTCTGAGACATATAGGACTAATGAAACAACTTATTCGGCTTTCTCCTCTGACAGTCCTCCTCTGAATATTCTCTGTTAAAATAGATTTACACCTTAGGCCCACCATGTTGCCTCATCATCAAACTTTTAGGATCAAAATAGTAGGTTAATCTGCAGTGATTCCCAAAGTGGGACTACCAGTGGGGTTTCGGTGTTCTCTCCAAAATCAGGCAATGATTAAATTCCCTGTTATTGCACTAGAACAATGAAAGAGTGAATAATATAATATAATATCTGTCACACTGTTTACTCCCCACCTACATTACAGACAGTTATGTAATTCTAAAAGAAGACATGTGTAACATCAGGATTTTTTCACAGAGATCTGTGTTCTGATGTACTGTACATCTTGTTCCGGGTCCTGCTACAAGGTTTGGGAACAGTAGCCTACAATGTCAGAAGCAGGGGGATGTCAGTAGCTACAATGCTGCACATAGCTCTTGTGACAGAAAGTGGTTCCTGTCTCTATGGCAGCACAGTGAGCGCTACCTTACACATTCTCAACAACAGGCACCCATCAGTGAAATATCCGCCTAGTGTGCAGCACTGCTCATTTGCATGTCCCCCTAACCCTGAGCTCAGCGCCCCATTTCCCCCACCAAGCCCGCTGTCCATTAACAGCTGTCTCCCGCAGTTCATTGTGATTAATTGCACAGCAGGAGGTTAACAATATGGCACAGGCATGGTGCGATATCAAGGCATCAGCCAAAACGCCTGCATTAACTATTTACAATACTCTGGAGGCTTCCCAGGCGCCCTCTCTGCCCTCCTACAGTGTGGGCAGCACATCATTCGGCAGTCTCCCACTCAGCTTCAACTCTCCATTGGGCTCTGCCACACTGGTGACTAAGTTACTGTTATGCAACTGACTCAATGAATCAATTGATCCACTATGGAATAAATTGTAAACTGTGATTCAAAGCACTATGCTACATAAAGTGTGTGTATTAAAGTGAATATATGCGGGTGCAGATGAGATGAAGCGTACCTAGGTGCAGATATGTTGCCTGACTGCCTGTTTAGCACAGACAGATAGAGTCATATTTCACTTCTGGCCTCGTGGCTGAATACCAAGCCACTTACAGCTCTAATGGTAATGGCACAGAGAAGAACATTAGTGTTGGATGAGAACTGGAGATGCATATCAACACTCTCTGGTGCATTCTCACTTTCTTGGGCAAATACAATCACTGCACAGATGGTCTTTTTCCCTGTCTTTGTCTTTGCTTGCTTGTGTGGGTGTGAGAGAGTGTGTGTTTACAGGCACATCCCAGGTCATCTAAGCCGCTTTCAGTAGATAGAGCAACAGGGAGCTTTCCCATTAATGACCTCTCTCTTCTTTAAATAAGATATAATTGCCTTCAAGCTCTAGTCTGTTAAATTAACGAAAAACTCTGGAAACAAGGACAACGTCTAGAGAGAGGCGGGGGTGGAGGTGGAGGTGGCAAGGGAAAGTGAGATCTCCTGAGATGGACTGTTTCATTATACTTCTCTTTCACTGTGACGCTGTGTGTGTTTGCAGGAAGACGGGCAGCTGTGTGTGTGTGTTTGTTGTGTGTGTGTGTGTGTGTGTGTGTGTGTGTGTGTGTGTGTGTGTGTGTGTGTGTGTGTGTGTGTAAACTGGTTACACACTGTGACTCAAATGGTGTTCATATCTGTGCCCCAAACCCTTTAAGCACAAGATTCACTATAGACAACACCTGTTGTTACCTCTACAGCTGCAGATATGTGTGTGTGTGTGTTCATGTGAAATGCCCTGTAGGCAGTGTTACAGTGTTGTATATCAATCAATACCTATGTTAACATGTGTATAGAGTTGAGGTGTGTGCTGTAGCTCAACATATTGAAAAGGGTCGGTTCACCTTGATTACAACAGTGGTATCTAGTCATGCAAGATTTCAACCTTTAACAGCATATTTTATTTTATATTGTAGTCCAAAACATCCACTGGCATCACTATAAACAGATTTCATGGGGACTTTTTCTTTGATAGAGAATAGTTCCATTAAAATCTGTTCAAAGTGAGGGCTGTGGATTATCAAAACTAACTTGGACATTGTTTCTGGCAAAAGATGTTAATGTAATGTTTTTTAGATGTATCATTATTCATCTCCACTGTTGTAGGGTGCAGGAAAACATCTCTCAAAACCTGGGCAAATAAAATAAAAACTACTACTTTTAGCCGTTTGTGTGTACCAACCCCTTTAATTCACAACACACCACAGGACAGCAAATCTATCTCTACATCAGCCTGTTGTGCCACTACTGAGTTAAAGCAATTACTCAAGCCAGTGTCTTCATTTTAAACGTTTGCTGTCAAAAATTAAAACAACTCTAAGTAAAAGCAACTGGCCATGATGTCAACAGCTTTCTGCCAACCATAACATTAGCAACAACAATAATTCAATACTCAGTTTCCCAGAACACATAATTTCACCTAATAATAAAATCTGTAAAAATGTAATATATTATATTATACTATAACACAACATATGGTCTATCTGAATATTGCTTTTTCCCGATATGGCTCTTACACCATCCATGCATCCATTATTATCATCATTATCATCATCCTCCTACGGAAGTCAGCAAAAGTGTTTCAGGCACACAAACTACTTATGTAGCTGTTTGCCGCTTTGCCATGCTTTCCCCTTAAAAACTCTTATTTCTTTCCTGAAAGTTCAGATTTGGGCAGCACACAGCAATAGTTCACATAATTGTTTATACAGCACTCTGTAGCAGTTCAGAGCTTCCCACTCCCTTCATTTTCTTCTCAGTGCTCTATCCACACACTACATTCATCACCTCCTCCACATTCTCCTCATCCCTCCCTTCTTCTCTCACTTCACCCCTCTCCCTCCCTCTCTCATTCTGCCTGCCTTCTCTCGCTGTTTTAACATTCACGTTCCATCACCTGCCCTTGTGTCACACAGTACAATCTGCATGCTAAACACCTCTTCCTCCTCCGCCTCTTCCTCTTCCTCCTGTGTTTTTCCTTCCTCCTCCACACTTTACGCATTTCACATGCCACTGAAATTACCCCCTCGTTTACCCTGTTACTTTTCCCTTTTTCGTCCATTCTCCTCTTTTCTCTTACATTTTCCCTGACATTATAGTGCGGTGGGCAGCTTTTGTTTTCACATTCACACTCTTTTATGCACTTCTGTAATTCACGGATGGAAGACAGACAGCATCTTAAGGCTTTCCCTGCTTTTGTTGTGTCCCTGTTGCTAATTCTGTGTAGCAGCTATGCAGTGTACATGCTACTGCCGGAGTTCATCGCAAGAGGATCAACGCGTTCTGAATTGACCTTCTTGCAATCCCATAACTGGAAACTCTGTCAGGCTATTGATTCAGATCAGAATCACTATAGAAAAGACTGTAGAGGAAGCATTTATGATTCATCTGATGCCTTTGACATTATGGATATGCCTGCTTTGAGAAAATGTATATAGAAATTAGGACTATGTATATTTTGTAAGAAAGCACCATTCAACTTAAATCACAATCCATTATTTATTGTGCTGTTTTTTTTTTAAAGTTTTGGTTGTAGGAGTACGAATTGCTTTTTTTGACAACTGGTGGGTGTCATTCTGGAACAAAACTCTTTGGCACAGGCATTCATGTAAAAATCAAAGCAAGAATGTTGCTGTGTTTGGTACAAACACAATCAAGCAACAAGAAGCGCAAAATTTGCCAAAGCTCCAACAAATTATGCAACGAAAAACGATGCCTGTTGCCAAGCAGCTATTGCACAGATCATACGGACAGGCCGTGGTTGTGTGATGTGTGCTGAGAGAGAGTTGAAATGACTCACAGTTCCGCCACTTACACTGCTGTCGATGATTATGATAATTCGCGCACAGCACTCCACAAGCAGCTTTGTGGAGCGACATTAATCATCCTAGATTCACTCTCTGACTTCCTATACTCTCCACATTCCCCATCATTCTCTTTCTTGTCCTGTCTAACTTCCCTCTCTCTCTCACTGTCTCCATGTTTTTCTTTCTTTCCCAGTCTTGGCTAATCACACACAGGAGGGGTGCTGCTGCTGAATTTTAATATTCATTTATACAGCAAGCCTTTGATGTCCCCCATCACCCCCTCAGTGCAGTGTAAGCACTTCTCTATCTCCTGCTCTGCCAGTACTGCCAGCCCAGAATATCTCCCTCTGCACCCTGCGCTTTGAGTGTGTGTGTGTGTGTGTGTGTGTACTGACTGTAGATATTACTCAAGAAGCCCCAACAATGCAATAATATACGAGGGCATTATAAGAACAAACCGAGGAGGGAGTGATAAATGAACAAAGGGTGAAGGTGGCGCATGAGTGATGGGTGAATGGATGGTCAAAAAACAAAGACCACTCTTGTATAATCCCCAACATTAATAGGGGTGAATCCAAAGAGTGTTACACTGAGGTCAATAAGGAATTAAGTCATCTCAAACCAAGCCCATCATGGAGTTTTGATCATCTACTGATCTAAGCTACATAGGCACAAATCCACATATACACTTGTACATAAGTACAGATTTATAATTCCATCACGTCTGTGTCTGTGGAAACTGCAGCACTGTAGGGTGTGTCTTTGGTAGTTAACCATGGCCTACTGTCTATATTTAGCCTTAAACCATCTCCTTTCCCCCCCCGTGCTCCCCTGTGTGACCCTCGCTCAGTGCTGCAGGCATTCCCATATCAGAGCAGGGAGAGACGGCGCTGCCTTACAAAGAGAGAAAGCCAGAGTTTCTGTTGAGCCTGCAGTTAGTGCATTGGTTTACAAGTAGAGAGATAATGTATGAGAGGAAATTAGGTATACTTAAGGTTTATGTGGGAACTCTGCTTTAGTTAGAAGGTTCAGTTAGCTTGTTATCCATGGATATAAGACAACGAGTATATGTTGTAGTCCTTTGAAATCCTCTCTTTATGTGGTGTAGCTATGGAGGATGGCGAGTTGGTAATTCGGTTGCCAGGGCGATCTGACTCCCCCGTGGGCAACAGGAGTTTCGGTGCTGGCGGTGGGTTTGGTGAGACATTGGTGTTGCGGCACAAAGAGGTTCACAACTTCTTCTTCGTCCCCTTTAGGGAGCAGCCCATCTACAGCACGAGGGCCCACGTCTTCCAGATTGACCCCAACACCAAGAAGAACTGGCTGCCCACCAGCAAGCATGCTGTCACGGTCTCCTACTTCTATGACAGCACACGCAATGTCTACCGTATCATCAGCCTGGATGGCACCAAGGTGAGCAGTTCATTCTGATTGTTATTGGTCACCTTTCACACTTTGTCGCTCACAACACACAGATTTCATTAAAGCTCTCCTACTGGATCCTTTGTGTTATTATTAATTTCTTCTGACGGACACGGTTTTATTAAGATGTCAAACAACCTTCCAAGAGATTTTAGTGGCACTGTGATCTACTGAGTGTTAATGGTGTTAATAAGCTCTGCACTGGAATCTAATGTGCCAACACATCTTAAAAGAGCTCAGTCTTGCAGCCTGCCCCAAGACTGACTGCTCATGTTTCATTGTGTGCATGCATGCAACTACTGTTTTTGTGAGACATGCCGTCTGTGTGTGTCTGCCTGCACTTCAGAGTCTACACTTCATGTCTCAGGATATTCCTGTTAGAGAGCGATATATTTGCTGGCCATGGTGTGATCGAGGTAGAGCTCGACATGATTAAAGGCAGAGCAGAGTTCTTTATAGGGACGGACCAGTCACACACATGCATGTGCCCCGCCAGTTAGAGGAGGGCTGAAGTGAAATGAGAGAAACAGATGACAGAGTGAGAAGAATATGTGGTGGGAAAAATAACTAGAGTGGCAAAGACAGAAGCCAGGCGAACAAGAAAGTCAGAAAAATGTGAAGGACTGATAGAAGCAATTCAAGGTTGCAGACTTTGACAGTGTCAAGCGTGCCTGAACGATTTCTGATGGTCAATTTAGCAACCATCTCTATTCAAACAGAGCTTTATAGGTATTTTATTGCTAAATTCAACTGTTGTGTAACACACACTGACGGCTACCCTTCCCAAACCCATCATTAAGTATTGATGCCAACCAGAATGTCAACCCTTACACAACACTGCTAACTGATCAGCCATTCATTTGTTCTCCATTAGGGTTGGATACACACATTACTTGTTGGTAGGATCAGTGTATTGTTGGTTTTGATCTTTTCAAGGGTTTTATTGACAATAAGGAAAATATAAAGTATTGGCCGACTTGCCCTCAAGCTGTTAGTATTTTAGTGTTTACCAACTTTCAGACTCTGTGTTTTACTTTTTCCATCGCTAACCCCTCATTTCCTAGTTTCTCCCCATCGCGTACATGTACATGCTCATGCTAGTGTATTGCTTTTCATGTTTTACTGCTGGTGGACCACTGAATCTGTAGCTGAAGGTTCTCCAAGTCAAACTCAGCAGCTCTCTGTTAGCTTTCCAAGCATGGATTTTATTGCGTTGGTGGGTGTGAGCCTGCGCTTCTGTAGACTGGAAGCTATAGACTGTTCTCTAGGCTTCCCCTGTCTCTCACACATACATACAAACAAACAGTTCTCATTGTTCAGAAATGGGATTCAACTATGATTAGTTTCATTATCAATTAATTAGTCAATTATTTTGTTGGATTAAATGATTAGTCATTTAGTCTATAAAGTGTCAGAAGCAAAGATGTCTGAAACAAAATAAAATAGAGATGCAGCTGAGCTCTTAGTGTGTGAGCCATGTTTTACTGGTCTTTATCTGTAGTCCTGATTTGTGGTGTGAATAATCTTCAGTCAGACACATACTTACTTGGGTTTACAATCTCCTTGCCTCTTCATTTGACCCTCTTGTACACACACACAAACTAAACACACTGCAGTGATAAAGTTAATTTAATTTGTATTAAGTGGGTTGTCTCTGTCCTGCAGGCAATAATCAACAGCACCATCAGTCCCAACATGACGTTCACAAAGACCTCACAGAAGTTTGGCCAATGGGCGGACAGTCGAGCTAACACTGTCTACGGCCTGGGCTTCTCCACTGAGCATCATCTAGCCAAGGTACCACCCCCATCCAGCCGTGCGCCCACACACACACACACACAAACCACATCTACTATAAACCTTTTAGCATCAATCACAGGGTGGCTTCTTTTTTCTTCTTCTCCCCAAGTCCCTGAGAGAGGATGGCATTTCGACTGTCTTTATACTCTAGTTGCTATAGCTTCTCTCAAAGTGTAGAATTTGCTTGGCAGGTAGCCCTAATGAGGCTTTTTGTTCTGTGTGTATCTGTGTGTTTATGAAAGTTATGTATATGTGTGTGTGCAGTGTGTGTGTGTGTGTGTGTGTGAAAGAGAGAGTAGGTGGTGGTTTCTCTCCTCTGCAATATGATTAAACTCTGTCATGAACTGGGGAGGCTCACTTCTCCCCACTGTCAGAACAACACTCAAACACACACACACACCACACACACAAACACAAACACACACAGGCACTACAACAACCACACTCAGCAGTATAGCCACGTCCTCTGTGTCAGGAAGGCAAGGATAAAGAGGTGGATAACAATACCTGATATGTCCTGTTTTATATTATATATTGGACATTAATTACATGTGGTTTTGTGACCTCAAGGTTGTCAGGTCAGGTGCGCTCTCCTCCCGCAAGTATTGTTAATATCTTACACCCTTTTCCAGTCATCTCCCTCTTTGTACACTTACATTTCATAATTTAACAATTCTGGAAAAAAGTCCGGCAGCACAAAGATGGACCCAGCGATGGGTTCTTCAGAATTTAAAGGGGCACTCCACTAATTACTTACTATAGAACATTATGTACATTTAGGTGTCTTCCCCAGGTGAATAGATAATTAACCAATTATGCGTAACAATTGACTTTACTCTTAGTATCCACCAAGTGCATTATTTTCATATCTATGAGTGTTACTGAATTGTCTTGTTGTGATCTTGTACTGTATAGTTTGTTCTCAGGTCTCTCTTTCATCTTTGGTTTAAATGATTTACCGTGTCTGAGGTATATCAATAGGCACTTTTGACACCTACCAGCCAATCGGAAGTATTTTCTGTAGTTTAAAGTTGAAGTAATCAGATTTGCTTCCTCAGATAACTGCAGTGCCAACACTCCTGAAGCACTTACACTGAGAACTACTGCATTTAGATCACTGTACCAGAACTATAATATTGCACTGAAGTGAAATGATATTAAGTTACTTGTTGCAACTCCACTAATGGCAGACACAAGGCTGGCTCCAGCAGAGTTGTCAATTTGATTTCCTCACCACTCAGCCCTCTGCAGTACTGTATATACTAAAATACTCTGTAACACTGCTGGAGTAGTTTCAGTGATGAACCACACCCTAAAGGAACACTGGGGCTATGTGCTTGTGTCTGTGTGCCACAGTGTTTATATTTGCTCAAAGCCCCTCAGCTGAGCTCACCTTACTGCTTGATGCTTGCTGGATGTATCTTTGCTCTTGACTAAAATAACCCTCAGAGATCAACTTCAGTCACTGCCAACTTCTGATTAAAGGAAAAAAACTCAATGACAAAAACACACAGTCTGCACAGTGCGCACGTATGTGTATGTCTGTGATAGACAGGTTACTAACAGTGACCTAGTTAGCTCATGTTTCTACTGAGGCACTATGGGTTAGGGCCTAATTTTCTGTGGGTCGTTTTTGACAACAGCTTCTTTCTATCCTTCCCCTGGCTTCATGGCTGACCTATTACACACTGATCTGTGTGTGTGTGTGTGTGTGTGTGTGACTGCATGCGCGCATGTCCATGCACATATGGCTTCACTGAATAGATGAAGCCACTGCAGTGTATGAATTACAGTCCTTACTGTCCTCTGTGTCCAGTTTGCAGAAAAGTTTGCAGAGTATAAAGAAGCAGCACGCCTTGCTAAAGAGAAGAGTCAAGAAAAGATGGATATGGCCACGTCTCCTTCTCAGGTACGTTCAGCACACATTAAACCCCCCCCCCCCAATTCTTAACCTTTTTGTCAGCCTACTAATGACCTCCTGTCAAAGGCATAGTGTGCATAATGAACAGCTGGTGAACAGGTCAACCATAGAGGGATTTTTTCTCTAATCCGTTCTTTAGTTTGATTAATTATCAGTAGAGGCATAGAGGCAAATTCAGAGAATAAGAAAATGATTTGATAGAAAATAGATACAAAAATATCTTTAGGTAGAAAATGTTTTGAAAATGTTGATGCCAGTGGTGGAAGAAGTATTCCTTTACTTAAGACAAAGTACATTAACGTCAAAATACTCCATTACAAGTAAAAGTCCTGCATTCAAAATCCTACTTAAGTAAAAGTACCATAAGTATTATTAGTGAAATGTACTTAAAATATAAAAAGTAAAAGTACTGGTACTGGAAGTGGAGCTAGTTTTAACAACTTTACATATCATATTTTAGTCCAGTTGTTCCCAACCTAGGAGTCCGGCTCTTTTTGTATTTTCTGTAATCTTATTTTCCAAGTTAATCATATGTTTTAATATATAAAATATTAAGCCAAATAGTAACTAGTAATTATATCTTTCAAATAAATGCAGTAGCGTAAAAAGCACAATATTTTTCTTCTGAAATGTATAAAGTAGCATAAAATGGTACCTTAAATTTTGGAGAAGTACGTTTTCACACTTCCACCTTAAACATTAAAAGAAAAAGGAATCGGGGAACATAATTTGCCTGTGTGTTAGCCTGTCTATTTGTTTGTGTGGGATATCGAATAATAAAGTGTTTAAGGCCATGTGTTACTGCATCTGAGAGAAAATTAGCTTGTTTCAGAGGAGAATCCCCAGAGAAATCTGTTCTTTAATCTAAAGGCAGTTAACAGGCTTCATGTCCTAGTCTGCTCATTACAGAGGCTAGGGGAGCAGCCCCCCGCTGTACTGCGGTCTATTACTTGTACTATTAATGCTGTGGCCCACATGGTCTGAAATGCAACAGTACCTTGCGCTTTCCATGGGAGGATGTTTTTTAATGAAGCCAAGTGGACAGCTTCGCTCTCATCAGGGGTTGAAGGCTGCATGTGCACTGGCCACCACCCTACTGTAGTGGTGAAACTGCAGGGATTGGTGTAAAGGCTGCATCTTTCCTGCTATAAGCCTGCAGTGGTCTACTGAAACTGACTGCTCTGCTTCACTGCCGATTGTCGCTGTTTCACCCACATGCCTGCTAGCTTTCTTGAACATGAGAGAGAAATTATTATGCTAAAACAAGACAAGAAAACACAGAGAAAAATGCTATATGCTGGTCCCAGTAGGCCAGACCCCAGTGGGAGTGCACTATGAACAGATTTTAAATGTTATACTAATGAATGTGAAGCGCAAAATGTAACGCCGGCCATAATCTTGCTCTTATCTTTCACTTCCTTCTTGTCCATTAGAGACGTGCAGGCAGTGTCATTGTGCTACTGTATTGTGCCCAAGCCCTAAGTCTTAATAGCTTTGTTTTATGTACGTGCAGCAGCTAAAGGTTTTGTCTCTCATATAATTCTGTGGCTGTATGGGATAGAAAGATAAGCATTAATCTGTAATTCTGCAATTTCCCAGTGCTATAAGCTATTTATTGTCCTATTGGCATGTGGAACTGCTTGCTAAATGCACAAATTTGTAGAACCACATTTTAAGAGCTTATGAGTGCGAGAGACAGCACCAACCCACCCCACCTACTAAAAACACAAACACACCTCTATCATTTCTCATGTCAGCTCCTTATAGGGGAAGCATCCAATAGAATGTATGAGATTCTTGATTTTATCTTGTTTCCATCTCTGTTGATAAGATGTTGTTGAGATCACTCAATTTATTTATTATACATTTCATATTATAAATATTATGAAATGATTAGTTGAACAATTGTTCAACTGACAAAAAAACAACAAATATATCAAGGAAAACACTTTCACTGTATCCTGCTTCTTAAACATGAGGATTTTATGATTTTCTCTGTTTTAAATCATATCTTTGAGTTTTGGACTGTTGATCTGACAAAACAAGAAATTTGAAGCTGTCACTGGTGCTGAAATTTTATAGGGCTGATCGATTAATTGTAATTGACAGGTTAATCAGTAATGAAAAAGCAGTAGTTTTTTTTCTTTGTCACTTCAGCCTTGGTGTCTGTCTTTGCCTGTGCTAAATACTACCCAGTTCTTTTCTGAATCTAAACAAATCACTGTGTCTGCTTTTAGTGATGTTAAACACACCATTTCTTTTACGCCTAAGGCTGTGTCTCTGGAAAAAGCAACCAGACACCATTAAGAACTAATTAAGAACGCTTTTGTGACCTCACTATTTGTTTAAACATTACTATTTTAAATGATTGACATTATAGAGTATCATACATATATGTATTTATAGGGAAATGTCACAACTGCCTAAATTGGACCATTAAATTGGCGAGCTTCTTAAATTAATTTACATTTGTTTCCTGCCTTATCTGATCACGACTAAGTGGGCAGGGTTATAAAATTATAAAAATATTTCAATAATGTTGGTTGATTATTTAATCTCTAACTGACAGTAACAGCTGTTTAACTGTGTTTCACATGTAGGAGTCTCCAGCAGGTGAGCTCTCGTCACCTTTGACCCCGGTGACCCCGCCCATGGAAAACATCAACGGTACAGATGAAATCTGTGACACGACTCCCAATTCAGACCCCCTTCCAGGGCCGGCGCAGAATGCACTGGCCTTCGCACACAGGTACATCCCACATCGTGATACTGTCCCGTGTTGTCCTGTTTTCTACAGCACAGATGTTACAGTCTGACCATATACAGAACATTCACTGTCACAGTCATAGTTCACATAGATTTCATACAAACAAAATAAAATAGAGTTAATATGAATATTTCTCTGTTTTTCTGTTTGTCTGCGGCTCAGAAGCACAGCCCTGTCTTATTTATGTCTTTTTTTTCGTCTGTGTGCACCTATGTGTGTTGCATATCAGCATGGTAGTGAACTCCCTCTATTCACTGCTGCTCTCTCATGTTTTTTCCTCTCTAGGCAGCAGTTTAAGACTTGTCGGGTCTGCTCTTTCTGATAGGGATGTCATTACAAGTCCTGACTACTGCAACATGATAACTACGCAATACAAAAAATGTTCAGGCACAAACTTTCCCAGAAATAAGAGCCTGATTGCAGGTCAGCAACAGGGAGGGTCTTCTTTACAAAACCTGGTGCACTGCCTGTTTAGTAACTGCTAATGAATAAGGTAACAACAGCACTCCACTTGACTCCACTCAGTCAGGAGGTAAATGGGTACTATGAAATATATCAGTGACAATGTTACATATACACTGTCATTTCACATGGACCAGCAAAAGATGTTACTTAAGTGTTTCTCAGGAGTGAGGCATTATTCAAGTTATTCTTTTGTCCAATCTGAGCATGTTTGGTAAGGAAACTCAGTATTTATAGTTTTATGTTTTCCTACTGCAATGCAATAATATCTTTTTAAATGCAAATTCAAATCTTTTGACTTTTATGTTGTTGAGCATGTGACGGTGTCACCTCTATGCATGCACCACTGCTGTTGTGTACATTCCTGCTGTCTTTGTGTCCTGTAGTCCTGCAGACTGAATTTTGAAATGGATAATTAATATTCCTTGTTATTGTCAGTACTGGTTCATATACAGTAGATTGTGTAAGATAAAGAGGTCAAAGTGCCATGTAAATATGTTTTATTTTGTATTATGGCTCTCTGAAGAGGTGTGGCTGTGAGGTTCATCAACAAAAAGGTGTTGATGAAGCATTTATGTAAGACTTATATAACATACTGTGGGTAGTGGGAGGCAGAGAAAGAGCAAGAGAGATAGACACACAGGGACTGAGCGCGTGTGTCAGAACCTGGGAAGAGAGAGAGGCGCATTGTATAAAGTCTGTACATGAGTCACTGATACCTAAACATCCACCAACTGCACACACACTCACTACAGTAAATAAACTGAACAGGAGGGCATGGACAATCAGTTTGAGTCATTTGAGTGAGTGAAGTTTTTTTTTCTCAGGAGAGGAAATGTTCCTATCGACTGTCACCTGTAGTCGACTGTACACACAAGTCTTTTCATTTGTAAAATCTCTGTAATCTTGTGCCACTCA
Source organism: Micropterus salmoides (assembly GCF_014851395.1). Taxonomy (NCBI): domain Eukaryota; kingdom Metazoa; phylum Chordata; class Actinopteri; order Centrarchiformes; family Centrarchidae; genus Micropterus; species Micropterus salmoides. The sequence goes on from NW_024044459.1 coordinate 26,174,061, forward strand.
TTTCATTATTTCTCATGCTGCGATTCTTATTAATTAAAGATATCAATCAATCGATTAATGTATTATCATTCTTTTTTGCTTAACTATGGGTTCTGAGGGGAGACTTAAAACTTTTTTTGATATTGTAGAGCTCTTTAGAGAAGGAAGTATTTTTATCAGTGTTTTAAAGCCTGTAAAGCTGTGACAAGCTGAAGTACAAATGCTTAGATATCCCTCTGCTACATCATGAACTCTGTAAGGCTACACAGATCCAAGTGTGCAGTGAGAGCGGGATGTAGAGAGGACACCCACTGCCTGCTGCAGCATTGCAGCTGATGTGTCTATTAATGCTGCATGCGTGGGAGACGGGGTCGACTGTCAGCATTCGCAATGGCAAGCATGGACATAACAAGCAAACCTCAGAGTCACATTTTCTCAGAGGCATATGCCGAGAGGGTAGATGCTAGGACAGTCCAGATATCTTTCCACACAAACCTCTTCTTTTTTATCGTTACTCTCTATGATTCATGCTTCCTCTGTTTGATATCTACTGTATGCAATATTTCAAATATCTATCACCTTTTACAGTAGCTCTATTAGCCTCTCATATGCCTCTAACTGCAGTTAAAATGTGTTTTCTCTCAGTTTAGTGGTGGTGTATAAGCTTGATTTAATAGCCAAAAGAAAATAATAAAAATGTTTGTAGTGTGTTTAGAATATGTTTATTTGTATATTACTTCATGAGGTTTCAGACCCTCACAAATCAAAACACACCTGCACACAGGTGTTTGCTGTCTTTTTGCACCATACCTCAGCGATGGTCTCTCTGTCATGTGTCCAAAATTAGATGATGACTTAACTCAGTAACATATACACCACACTGCTGCTTAGCGGTGCGGTGTAGGCAGGCATATGTGGGTGCAGAGGGCAGAGGAAGAGAGAGGAGGATGAGATAAAGAATATGCAGGGCTCTGAGAGTTTCTTTTTTAATATAGTGCAAGATGTAGGCGTATTTGGCAGATCTGCAGTGGACTCGTTTTGAATGGTTTTCTGAATATTGGAAGATCTTTTGTTGGGACTGCCTTGGCTGTATATGAATGGTCTTCTAGTGTTGGAAGGTGTAGGTGTCTGTTGGTGGGTTTGTGGTAGGCTTGTGTGAACGGAGACGGTGTCGATGTCATACGTCAGGGTGTCACAAGCGCCTCCGTTCCTCCAGTGCTGCCATGGCAACTGCTCTGGCTCCCTGCTTCTTGAAGTGCTCGGTGAGGAGAAAGAACCTACCTGACAACGCACAGTGGTCAGGACACGGCAGAAACACAAGAAGCCTGTAGAAAATCTTCAGTGCCATACAAGTTTATGTTTTGTGTTTAGTAGCTTTATTGAAACCTGGGAAGAGAATTCTTAAAACTTAACATTTTGAAGTAGTAAAACGCAAAACAGAGCATTGATTTTTTTATTCAAGAGTCATGATGTATTGGCAGTGTGTACAAGTTATGTCAAAACCACAGAAAACATTCAGAATAAAATCCAGAAAACAAAAATACATTTTAAACCAATTAAAACTAAATAAAATGCAATAAAGAATTAACCTGACACCCCCCATTATCTGATCCCGTGCTGTCTCTTGCCATGGCATGTTCTGTTTTAGTCGGCACGATATTGTTTACATGAAACAAATAAAAACAGATAAAAGTAAACCCTGTAGATACAGCATTTAAGAGTCTGTGATTTTGAAACTTTCTGAAACTGGATTACATTTATTCAAAAACAAAAAAATTGCACAACAATTTCAAGCTTTTACAAACAAGAAATAATTGCTTCTTCAGTTCAACATCACACAATTTGCACTTGCATGATTAGAAGTGGAATTAAAACTAAATTACATAATGATCAACAACTGAAAAATATTAAAAGCTAATAAAATCCTCATGACAAGACACTCATATTGCGTGAATAATCACATAATCTTTACAATCTGCAGTTCAGTGACACAGCAGCAGCTAACTTACCCTCCATGTGTCTCACACACCTTCAGCTCTGCTCTGCTGTCCTCAGCCAGGATTTTGCTCGGGTGCCCTCATGAAACCTTTCAGCCAGATCAATTTAATGAAGATGAACACCAGTGTCAAAACTTGCACTCTTTTCTCTCCTCTAAATCTCCCTCCATCGCTCTCCCTTTGCTTTCTCCGTCTGTCTCCATCTTCACATCTTGACGTCTCGCCTGCTCTCCTGCTCTCCGAGCTGGTGTGTGGGGTTTATACATTGGCGGGGCTGCGTGCCTTGGTGACAGCATAGCTCTGTGTGTGTGTGTGTGTGTGTGTGAACGGTTGTGTGTCAGTTGATATGTGAATGTGTAGGATGAAGTGTCGTCTCCCTCCTATGCGTCACACACACAGACACACTACACTCACAGAGGGGGTGGCTGTTGTGTAAGAACTGAAGGCGCCGTGGGAGTCCTGAGTGAATTAGATCTGGGCTTTCTCTCTTTCACTCTTCACAGAGTGGGTGTTATGGAATAGTGGAGTACTGCTGCAGTGTGTGAGCATATATATATATATGTGTGTGTGTGTGTGTGTTTGTCAGTGAGGGGGCAGAACAAAACTGAAACAACATTGTTATGGGTCATACACAGACCCTCATCACTCCTTGAGCGAGCTAAGCTTCCTTTTGTGTTTTTCTGTGTTTCCACCGCTCTGAGGAATTACTGAAGTATGTGGGAGTAAGAGCTCCTTTTCAAAGGAGCTTGACTCGATGTCGGTACTCGACAACGTTTAGGTCTCTCATACATTCTCCCGCCCAAATCACACATTATGTGAGAGACAGGGAGTGGGCATTATGCAACTCTTACATGGATGCCTGCAGTGCTCATATCTAACAGGGGAGATGCACAGCAGAAGAATTTTCCTTCCAGAAAGTTGAGTTTATACACATATATAATATTACATTTCAACTCTGAGCTATTGACTACCCAGCCCATATGCGTATGTGTATTTCCCCACCAGCCATTTTCTCCCACACATGCCTCTCCTCCAAGAAATTCACATTCTATCAAATTCAATCACTTCTCCCTTATCTCTAATCTCATCTTCTTGCCTGTGAGTAGCTGGACCAGATTAGGCTCCAGCCAGTCTGAGGATATAATCTCAGATTACAACTCATGTGGCTGCTTTCACAGCTACCGCCCAGGAAGTGCCGACCTCTTACTTGAGTGCCCGCTGCAGCCTTTGTCAGCTTTCATTGGAGCAAAGATGGATGGATGGATTACTGAATGCGCCTACTAGGCATGGTCCCAAGGGGTTGTGGGGCCACGGTCTTCATGTGTAAAATGTCAATGAAAAAGTCTCAACACAACCACAAAGAAACTCAAAATGACAATAAATAGACTCAAAATGCCTCAAAAGAGACTCTTTCAGACTGGATGTCTTGCTCCTAAGTAGGGGTAGGGGACTTTTACAAATCTATGCCCAGGGAACTGTTGTTTCATAATTTTTCCATGGATGGATGGATGGAAGGAAGAAGTACTGGCTGCTTATAAACACAAATGTTTTTGTTCTCGCTCACATTCACAACATGATTTTTCAGATTCAAATCAGACATCATGAGTTTTTTCCGATATATATTTACATCTTACATCCATAGCATGAAAACATCAGCACATCTCATCTTATGTTAATGTTGTGGTAATCCGACAGTATGTACGTTCCTCTGTTCTGCAGCCCTGCCATGACAAAACACTGGGAGGCTGAGCTGGAGGCACTAAAGGGGAACAATGCCAAGCTAACGGCAGCTCTGCTGGAGTCTACAGCCAACGTCAAACAGTGGAAACAACAACTGGCTGCCTACCAGGAGGAGGCAGAGAGACTACACAAACGGGTGAGGGAAGGGGCACAGAAATGTTTGCTTGTTTTCATGTGTGATTCATTCATTCAAAATAAATAGCAATCATTTGGAAGGGATGGTGTGAAGTCTAGAAGAATAAAAAAAACAAAGATGAGAGATGCGTGTTGGCATGAGGGAAAAGTAAAGAAGAGGTAGTCTGGAAATGAAACATAGATTGAGATCAGGATTCTGTTGTTCCAGTTTCTCTCCGTGGATTTAAATCTTCATCTCCATCTTGTCCTTTTAGGTGACGGAGCTTGAGTGCCAGAGCAACCAAACTCCAGTGATCAAATCCCAGAAGACTGAACTTAACCAAACCATAGAGGAACTGGAGGCTACGCTGAGGGATAAAGAAGAGGTGTGTGTGATAGGGTGGAGTGCGTTGCTTGAAATTTAATGTCTCATGCAAAAATGCCCTACCTTCATACTGCACAGCCATTTAATCTGTCTTTATGTGCTCCAGGAAATGGAAAAGTTGAAAGAGGAATTGGAAAACATGAATGACCTGATGGAGCAGAAAGACGCCCTTTCCCAGAAACTTGAGGTGAGTGATACAAAAAGGTACTAACCATATAACTGTATCGCAAGCATCAGTGTGTCCTGTGTCATTATTTAACTCCTAATGGCACAAACCTGCCAACAATGCTCTCTCTCCTTCAGGAGACGGAGCTGCGCAGTCGGGTGCTGGAGGAGCAGCTGGCGGGGGCCGAGCAGCGGCTGGAGGAGAACCAGGAGGAACAGGAGAATTTCAGAAAGAGCCTGCGGACGCTGCTGGAGCTGCTGGACGGCAAGATCTTTGAGCTGACAGAGCTCAGAGACACCTTGGCTCGGCTCATAGAGGAGGCCAGCTAGAAACGGAGCTGCATAATCTTCACAGACAGAGCCATAGGATAATTTACACCCTGACACCCCCCAACTTACCCACACCAATCCTACCCACCATGCCCCACCTTCCTCCTGCACTCCACACACATTAAAAATGCAACACCACACTGCCCCGATTCTGATTTTGGTCAAAAAGGGCAGCTAACTCCCCATTTTCACCTTGCAGGCGTTGAGCTCCAACCAACCGCAGGCACTCCTGTTGTTCAAAACAATACAGGGACTACCTCATCTTGCCTTCTGATTGGCTGGTGAAGGCGTAACCTTGGTTGAATTGATCTCTCTAGTCATAGAGATGCCTGTTGTGGCGCACTGCAACTGCACCCAAACCCACTCACCCACACACCCACAAAGAGTTAACTTAAGAACTGTGCCTCAGTGACATCTGCTGTTTTACTGGGAGAGCTGCACCACAGCTTGCAGCATCACAGCATCTCACACACACACACACACACACACACACACACACACACACACACACACACACACACACACACCCCTTTTCTTCCTCTCTAAACTGCCCCCCACCCCACCCCGACCCAAGGGGAATGTTGAAAGTCATGTGGAAATAATTGCTGTTAAGACTCAGAGAACTGCGCCAAAGCTGCCAAATCCCTCCAAAATATTGTCCTCTAACTAGCAGATGCTTTGATCCAAAGTGACTTACTGTACAGAGAATTGCTGAACAGAGAAACAGAGTCCCATGTTTGAGCTCAGGCTGCCAGCGGAGTGTCGACGGAAACAGAGAATTAAAGGACAGCTCTCAACAAACCAGTCAGTCTTACCTATTGGCCTGGGGTGACATCATTGCTGCTCCCCAGCCTTGACACAAATGGCTGCTGGGAAAAGAAGTTTAGTTTGCTTCTCCATTGGAAAAGAATGACTGCTATTTATTCACAGCCTATTTAAAATCCCACATGATAGATGAGTATGGAATCTTCCAGAGGCATTGTTCATGCCACACAGAAATTTTAGAGGGCATGTGCCCATGTTAGATTTGACATGATATTTACTGCATCCAGACTGCTTCCACCATCACAGACAACTGACCTGTCTTCCTGCCAAACTCAGTGTGGTGTGTGTTCTTGAACAAGGCCTAACCTTCGACATAGTGTGTGCCTTCAAAGCACACATACTTGGAGACATGTTTGTATATAATGTGTGTGTGTGTGTGTGTGTGTGTGTGTGTGAGTGTTTTGTGCTGTGAGCGAAAGACCCTGTTTTTGGACATCAAGGCCTACACACATACACGCATGCACACACACACACACACACACACACACACACACACACACACACTGAGCAATACCAGACAGGCTCTATACGACACCTCTATCTAACTCTATCAGGTACTCTACTCAGTGGACTCATACAGATAGGTAAAATGCAACTCAGCTGATCCCCCTTGTCCAACAGAAAGTGTACTACTGTTGACCGAGAACCTGTGTGGCAGCCCTGTCTGGACGAAGTAGTGCATCGGGAAGGGCTTATAGAGTGTCATCTATGTGTTTGTAAATCTCCACCCTCAGCGAAACTGGCCACAGATTTTCACTCTTGGGTGAATACAGAACTGTACACAGTTTCTATTCTTTTTTACACAGGATATAACACTGATGATATAATAACAGAACTGTATAAATCAACTTTCTACTCATGACGTCATTGTAAATGAATGGATGGATGCAGTAACACCCTGCAGTGGCTTATTGTTGTGTATTAACCCACGGAAAAGCATTGTATAGTTATTATAGAGTATCTAGTCTGGTAACAAATAAACCTCTTCAGTATATATTTGAAATGCATAACAACACGATGTAAACACAGTGTTAAACGTTCTGTACCAAAACCTACACTTATAAAGCAGCTCCTGTACCAGTAAAATCCAAAACTGCATCTTAAAATTCCTTTAAAGTCACTGAATTTCTTGAAAGCTATATCCTCACTTGAAATGCTGCTTATCGTACCTTTCAATTGAGCACCCTGTTTGCACTGTGTTATTACACTGTTGTAACTACATTATATATCAAGAGTTTTGCATTAAATACTAGCACAGCATAAATCTGTACCTAAAATATTGTAGTTAGTTACACAGGTTAATACACTCGAATAAGACCCATGGGAAGGGAAAGGTTACCCTTTTTTCTTTTTGATTTAACTTTGACAGTTGAATGACAGAGATGGAGTACATTGATATTAATGCTATTGTTAATGAATGCCTTTGTACAGTAGTGGATAAGAAGCTTTTCATTCTCCTGTTTTGTAACTTATGGTATTTAAATGTAGGTATTATTATTATTATATTTAGAGGTATGAGAAGACTGGCAATATTTTTGACTATTTAAAGTAATTTTGAACTCATGATATTAAAGAGGTACCTCAGGCTAATGATGTCCGTAGATTGGTGAGATTTGTGTGTTTGCAGGTGAAAGGATTTACCAAATGCTGGTAAATAAAAATGGATCAGGAGACACACCTGTTGGTGCTTCAGCCAAACTAAATACTTTGTTGAATTCAAAGACAGCACTACCAGGCTGAGAACACACCTCTGTGAATTGAGAAATGTTATGTTTTATATTCAAATACAGTGACCGCAGAATTCAGTGTGTGCAAATGGCTTTTGTTCTGTTTAAAAAAACAAAACAAAATTATTCAGCAGACAACAGACAATCTCAGAATTTGCTTCACAAGGTTTTATTCAAATGTAGGGGCAAGGTTGTAAAGAAAAAAAGGTCTGAATAAATGAAAATGATAGGACTAAAGGCAAAAAGTTATTCTTGGAACAGTGGCTACACACTACTGTGTAAACACAACTGCAACATTTAATAAGTCTGTTGTTGTAGTAGGCAATCCATCTGAACTCATTATCACCCATATAACTTGTTTCATCTCTGTTCTTGTATTTCTCTATATTGATATTGCACTTCTCAAGTGACTGACAACGGATTATATAGTTAACCTGTGTTAGTAACAGGTCTACAAAGGAAATTTTCAGAAGCCAAAACATAAAATGATTTGGCCCGGAAGTGCTTTGGAAAAAACGGGATACAAACTAAGCATTGAAATGCAATGTAAAATTGCAGTTAGCTGACAAACAAGCTGTGTTAAGATTATTTATAGATAAAGGATACTGTAAAACATATGACAGTGTGTTTCGAAGGTCAGTCAGCAGATAAATAGTTGAGTTTCCCAAACATTTTTAGCACATTGTTGGTCATTGTTCAGTGGAGCAGCTTAAACCTTAGTGCCAACATATTTTGGGAAACTCTGCCCTGGTCAGTTTTATCGACATTAAGTCAGGTATGGTCTGGGTTAGGTTTAAGTTTAGGGTTAAGGTTCAGGGTTAGATCATTGTCTCATGCTACATGATGAGGGTACCAGGGAAGAATGTTGTGCTGACAATGACAGAAGAAATGTCAAATTGCGTTTACTCTGCCAGGAAAATAATAAATTCTCTTTAGCACTGAGCTATTTTCATGCTGTATTATGTGACATATAGTTCCATGCCTGTACTTTCTAAATTAATGGCTGCTTCATGATGAATGGCACTCAACACAAGAACAAGAGGAAAAGCACAAATCTTTGCAACATAGCTGTTTAGGACAATGCATGCTGAGCACGATCCAGACGCCGAGCTTAGTTCATGAATCCACACCTTTCTGCTTCATGTCAACATGTATGTTTGCGTGAATTACTGTGCTGCTAAGCATCTCACTGGTCTTCTCATACTGTCCTTCCATCACACTTCTGTAGGTCCAGTTCCACATGTTGTTTAGTGCTTTTAAACTTACTCATCTACTACAGCTATAATATTTCACAAGTGATTAAAAAAAAAGTTGTTACTGTACAGATAGAGTGATTCAGAATGTGTACTATGTATCATGAAAGTGCTGAAACCATTTCTCATGAGTAGAGGCTGTGGATTCACTTTGCCACGAAAATGTTCCTGCACATGTTGGCTGTGAGTTTAGTGTGCGAGTCCATGTGTGCATGAGCATGGTTACCAGCACAGTGAGTAACAGACCTCCTACTGTGTGCTTCTGCCCACTGAGTGCAGAGAAAAAAATGAGTAAATATGCAATAGAGAAGAGGAGAGAACGTGAATAAGATGGCAGGAGAAACCGCATCGATCACGACCGCCTGCTCCACAACCCACAGTGACTCCCTACAGCGCAGAGAGAATCTAGCCTCCCACAAACCAGCCATCATTCAAACATGCGCGACCAGTTTCACAGCTATGCCATGACTATCCCACATAAGAAGTTTGCTCACACTTTACAAATAGTACCGACACCAACCATGACCTCCACCTCCCTAAAGAAACTGCAGTTCTGCAGATGACCCTTCCTCTAATCCCCTCCTATTATAGGTGGCCAGCTTCTGCTCAGAGATGTTGTTAGATGCGGCACCGAATGATAAACCTATTGTGACTTTCCATATCTCCCAGTCTGACCATATGTTGCGGTCGAACAGATGGGTCAATACATGTTTCCTCACCCAGAGAGGGGGTGAGAGCTGGGGGTAGTGAAGGCCGGAAGAGGACGAGAGCGGGGGAGGGGCACGGATCTACAGTGTCAGATTAGACAAGTAGTGGTCCTCATACTTTCTGACACTACTACTATGTGACAGGACAAAACCAGCTGTACTGTATAGTGGGGCTCAGTCATGTTATACTGGTTGAGTAAAAATAGAAGAGAGTGTGAGCAGAGGTGATGTTTGATAGTGTAATGGTTTACAATCTGGACCGTAAATCCAGTTCAAATCTCAGTGGGAGTATATATTTGTATTTTAATCTCCCAGATCACCTCACATTTTCAACCATACCCATTATATATTTTTGTTACAGTTATAGTTTCGCATTTTGAGTGGGAAAAAAAGTCACACACCTCACAGTACTAACAGCTTAGCGTTTGAGGTTTTCAGTCTGACAAATAACTGCCACTGCAGTGTGTTGGTGTTAAATGTGTTATGTGCTGTTTCTGAATGTAACTGTAATGTAGCCAACAAAGGGCCAGTGCAGAGCTATTCAATAGTACAACTGAAAAATAACAAAAATAGCACAACAAACATGGCATTATTACAGTCTGATTACAGGAAAAAAAACACAGTGACATAAAGTAGCAATAAAAACACAAATAGTGTCCTTCATGATGTGAATATAGTGTGAAAAACAAATGAACAGCTTGACCTTGCAGCATGTGGTGAGTTAGTGATATTCGGTATGATTCAGGCCCTGGCATAGTCACTAGGTACATGTGTGACTGGGCTGTGTGTGCTTGAGTGTGAATGTCTGTACGTGTTTGCGTGTGTGTACAGTATAGTGCAGTACAGTACAGTGTGTGCAGTGCCGGGTGCAGGAATCTGTATGTGTATTATTTGTTGAGTTTGAGCCTTGAATCCTAGCTGTCCCAGTCAGGACCAGCCAGCCCGTCGTCATCTGAGTCAGACTCTGGTGAGGCCTCCTTGATGCGGCGCAGTGCTTCATGGATGCTCCTGGTCAGGGGGTCGGTGGAAGCCGGGAGTTCTCCCTGGTCCTTTCTCTCTTTCCTGGGTACGCGCCTCAGTTTGACCCCCTTGCGAATCTGAACCAGGATGCTGTTGGGGTCATCTTCACCCTTGGTAGGAGGCAGGGACCGCTGGTCGACCTTTCTCAGCTGGAAGCTGCCTCTCTTCAGGGAGGCTAGCACCTCGTCCATGGGTGAGCTCACTGCACATAGGAAGAAAGGAGGAAGATGAACTGTGATTGGCTACTGCTAGTGGCTAATCTAATAGAGCCTACTATGGTACCAATTGGTTCCAGTACCTCTTCTAGTGTGGGAGTCAAACTCTGGAGTCTTCCTCAACTTTTTCCGGGCGCTCACCAGTTGGCTGCTGTCAAAGAAGCGAGGGATGAATGGACCGAGTGGGGAAAGGGAGCGCACTTTTGCTGCACTCTTCCCCTCAACATTCTGCCCATGCCGACCTGGGCTCCCAGAAGGCGACAACTCCTCCTTTGTTGGCAAAGGTGGAGGGGGAGGTGGAGGAGGAGGGGAAATGGGGGATGCCAGTAGTGAGGACAGGGAGCAGGGAGAGCAGGAGGAGTCTGCAGGACTGGGCACAGGCAGCGGAGGAAGGGATGCTGTGAGGGCCGTGACGGGCTGAGTGGTGAGCGTGGAGCTGGGGCTGGGATCCGTCTGCACGCTGGTGCTGAGACACAGCGGCTGGCCCTGCGTCTGGACACAAACAGAGTCCACACGCTCCTCCCTCTCACTCACGCTACTCATTTCCATGCTCCTTCCGCGCTCTCTTCTTCTGGTGTAGGAAACACGTAGTCGAGTGGACTTCAGAATCACCTGACCTGGGTACCGCTAGACAAAGAAACAAACATAAGAAAAAATGACATGAAAAATGTTGAGATATTTACCTTAACAGGAAGACACATACCTGCTTGAAAGTGCGTAGTCTGTCCAAAGTTCTCTGTCTCTCCTGACTAACTCTGCTATTCTTCCTTTCCTCGTCTTCTTCTTCATTTTTCAGCTGAAAAAATATTGAGCTTTAGAGCAGAGAGTTGCTGACAACGCTTTACAGGTATACTACAGTCACATCATTATAAAAAAAAACATCTACCTGTAAGACCTGGTGGGATATGGAGTCCTTGTGGGTAGTTTGGCGTTTCTGCTGTTTCTGAGTGTGATTGAATACACAGATCTCCTGCAGAAAGGTGGGAGGAAAAAAACATCAACACGCGGTCAACACAGCATCAGTATAATGTTTTTGTGGGACATATTGACTCTTTTAATAGTAACATTACTTCTAGTAATAACTAATAATAATAGATCATTATATCTTACTAGCTATAATTTGAGTAATTTATATTTCTACTCATGTAATGTCAAGACAAATGCAAATGTGTTCAAATATAATTAAAGTGAAATATAGTACAAAATTCAAATTGCAATCCATATTTTTGGCAGTTTCTTGATGAAACATGTTTCTGGTATAGCAGAAGAGCTAAACAAAACACCGTTTCAAGGGTCACTTCTGCTAGGATATGAAGCTCAGTCGGACAAAGTGCAAAATACACACTCTACACAGTGAACAGTATACAGAATCCAGGATACACTTCGGGAATGAAAATAAGTGTGATTGTGAGTACACACCCTCTTGTTCCTCAGATAGGAGCGCTTGGCAGTGATGCGCCCCCTTCTTGCCTCTAGCTGTCGAGCGCTGACCCGAAGTCTGCGCAGCTCTTCCCTCTCTGCAGTATCATCCTCTGTTATATCATCTGCACTTTCAAAGGTGTCATAGTACACCACCTCATCCTGACGTTCTGAAAACATAGAAATATACAGATTTTTCATGTGTTTGACAGACACTTCACATGCAATGACCAATAATTCAGACTGTATTGTAGCAGCTTCATGCACAGCCAACAGTATAGAATAGTTTGCGAAATGCAGTGTCTTCTCAGGACTCTGAAAATGAGACAATGCATCTCAAGATGTTTATCTGGTAAGCAAGATTTGCCCAGACATAGCTTCTTCCACAATACCGGTCATCTGTCTGCGAATGCTCTCTAGTTGAGCGGTGAGGAGAAGCTCTTCACACTGTAGTATCTCTGCCTGGATGTCATACAGTTGGAGCTGGAGCTCATAGTACTGTGTCTCCATGTGGTCTAAGCGCGCCATGGCATCCTCACTGCTGCACAGACCCTGCATCTGAGGGGACGGGACAAAAAAACTAAGTCACAAAACAACTGCGTATGTGTTTCATATGGTGTTGAGTGTTGCTACCACACCTCCTCTCGAAGGGTGTGTTTCCTCTGCTCCAGACAGATCTCCCTAGCTCTCTGCAGCTGCAGAGTTTCCTTGGCGACAGAGTAGCGGAGTCTCTCCATGCGCTCCACCGCAGCTGTCCATGACGATTTACCAAACTTACGCTGGTCAACCTTCATACGCTCATACACCCCTATGCGCGCGCACACACACACACACACACACACACACACACACACACACACACACACACACACACACACACACACACACACACATCCAAACAAAAAGAAATGTACTGACGGAAACTTCCACACATTTAAAAGTGACGTGTATGAACGTGAAAGTGAGTCACTATCAAGTAACTTTCTCCTTTAGTACAGTGAGTGGGCATGTCACCCACAATTTCTTTTCTGTAAATGTCTTGACTTCACTCTCAGAGGAGTAAAGCTTTATTACAATAACGTAGACAGAGACATCTATTGGCCACACTTGGACATTACCACTTTCATTCCAGTTTGCACTTGAAGCTCACTTATTTGATTTTTGATCTAATAAGTGTCAGACAATAAATAGACCAATCTATGGTGGAGAAAAACTGGGATAAGCAGGGGCACTTTGTGCAGTAACCCTGCGCAGAGACAATCTGCTGGCAGAGGCATTTGATCAATAGGTTGTCCTTGTTTCTTCCTGTCCCTGTCAAGGCATGGCTGTCTGCACTGCCTCATTAATACCAAATCAAATTAGCCCTGGCGTTCAAAACCACACACAGGTCAATAGCAGGCCAAAGCTACCACTATATGTGTGTGTGTGTGTGCTGTGTGTGATTATTCAACGTCATTCCTCCACTGCTTTATTGACTTGACATTGGCAGTGACAGTGATGGAGTACTGTACCTTTCTGGGCTCTGGCAGTGATCTCAAAGTATTTTACAGTAAACTCCTGGATGTTGAGGACTGCCTCCTGAGCTTTCTTCTGCCAGTCAAAGTCCTCCTTTTTTAGAGCTTCAATCCGCCTTGGGCCCAAGTAGTCATTCTCCATGGAAATCTGTTGAGAGAGGATGAGCACATTTTTGTCAGCAAGATTAAGAACAATGACAAGCCTCAGTGAGGGAGTATGAAAAAGGAAAATGAAGTGAAATGAATGAATGAAAAACCTTGTGAAAAATGACGTCCAAAGGAATTTTTCATAAATTTAATAAAAAAGCTTTAAAATATGAACACCCTGGGGTACAGTATTTAGTACGCTGATATCAAAAATTTATCTTGAGACCATGGGATACAAATGGATTCATCTGCGGCAATAAAAAGGATTGGGGTATGGCAGTTCCTGTGTACACAGTACAGGCAATGCAGTGTCACTAATACCAAGCAGTTAGAGGCACATTCATAAAAAGTCTCATTTTAGAGTTGGTAGGAACCTCAAATGTTACACATTACTGCCACTTAGTGGCAAAAGTAAATGGGCTGACCAAAGAAGTAGGAAAAAGCACAGTGAAAGCACAATGTTTTCCCTAATTATACTGAGGAGTCATTAGGAAGGAGTATTCACAACAGTACAGTAAATCTCTTCTGCACGTCGCAGAGAAAGATTTTCTGACTTAATGCCATGTAATGACTGCATGCACTGAGGAACAGGATACGTTAGAAATGTGCACTCTATTGCAATAGTTTCACCACAGAAAGCAAGCCTGGAGAGGGAGCCACACCCCCACACATGGTAGCACTGACAATGTGCAGCCCATACAGGTTACCATGTCCACATTCAACCCCACATGTATCCATCTGTGCAAACCCCCCCAATGTTTTTTATACCAACCCATTTTCAACCAGCTTACAAAAGCATAACCACCATCTAGATAGAACATAGGGAATTAATATTGCAAATAATTGATATCTGTAAAATGCCTTCTGACATTTTATTTTATTCCTGAGGATATAAGGAAGAATGACGTAATTCTAATTTTACCATTCCTGTAAAACCTGCAATATTTCAGCAATACAAGCTTACTTATTCTTTTCATTAGTGCATTGTAGGACTATTTGAAGAGCGATAAAGCATTCTTATGTCTGTTAGCCACACACAGACAAAATTTACCCTGGTCACCAGATGTCCAAGAGAAAAACAAAAGGTGCCTATGCAGCACAAAGGAGGACAGTGAGCAGCAAAGGCTACAGAGCTACATCCTTGTCTTACCCTGAGTAACCTCGATCCACCTCAGCTCACACAGCACTACTCAGCAGTGCACCAGTATCATTTACAGCTGCAATTTCCTGCTGTCAAGTTGCCAGTGAGCATTGCTTTGATTTTGATGTTTTCTGCATTCTAATACATGTGTAATTTTAAACCGCATGGCTTTAAATCTAATGATTTGTGTTACTGTATATCTTAGGGGTGTGACCTTTCACATCTTTAGAAAACTCAATCTCAACTCAATCAGACTATCAACTGTCATTTAATGTATGACTTTGTTTCGCCCTTATGAATCCACAAGATTAGAGGCTACACGAAGATTAGAGGATATATTGAGGTTGGAACGACTAAAAAACTGGCTAGGCTGATGCTACTCTCTATCAACATGATAACTCATTGATACAGTAAGTGTGACTTGCACCTGGCAGAGGATAATCCTCTTTCTTCTGTCTTTGTATTCAATGTCCATCATAACTTGTCAGTTGAAAATCATTACATTTTTTATACAGTGACTGTTTTCCAGCTCACACATGACAATAGTTTTTTTCCCCCATAGCCTTTCCTCTCCCATATCACGTCATAAACTGACTTGTAGATTTCTTTGAAGAGAGTTTTGATATAATGAAACATACTACAGCTAGAAAACAGAAAAAAAACTCTGCATAAACATACACAATAAGTAGCTATGCCACTATGTGAACTGATGTTAATTATAACATTAAAACGCATGAATCTTTGGTGTTATATTTAGCACTCTGGACTAAACACATCCTGGGACTGATGCTACAAATTGAAAATGTGCAAACAAGGGGAGTTCTTATAGTGCAGTCACCCTAATATGTGAGGCACATAATGTACACTGACACTCTTCAAATTAAGGCCAGATTCTACTACTGATTTCCTTCCAGTCAGACGAGACCCACAAGTCGTCCAGTCACATGTTTTTGTTAACTTACTGACAAAATTAGAAAATTGATGTGAAATCTCAGTGAAAACTTTCTTTTGAAAGAAACAGTCTTTCAGATAATATGTAAAAGTAAAATGAGTAAAAGCTAAACATGCATTCTGTGAAAATATTATGAGGACAAACTGCCTAAATGTAAAACATTTCACTGAGGGGCAGCTAACATGCATGTGTTACAGCTGATAGTGTCTACAATCTGTTCTGTATCAACTTCCAATGTGTGACACAGTAAGGAGGTTAAGGGCAGATAGCAAAAGTTTGAGTTGATGTCAAATTATTTGATCACATTGGATTGTTTTAAAGACCCAAATAATGACAAATGATACAGAAATTGAAAGAAAAAAAAAGAAAAAATGACCAGAGAAAAGACAAATAATCCC
The DNA here is from genome assembly GCF_014851395.1 of Micropterus salmoides. NCBI lineage: Eukaryota > Metazoa > Chordata > Actinopteri > Centrarchiformes > Centrarchidae > Micropterus > Micropterus salmoides. The sequence continues at coordinate 26,190,089 of NW_024044459.1, forward strand.
CTCAAATTAGAACATACAGATGAAGAAGAGCTACAGAAAGCCATGCTGTGCCTGAGCTACTGACAATTTAGACCATGAATAAACCTGAAAGTGCAAGTTCAAAGTCTCCTCCCCCTCTTTGATGCTGATAGGAGGTTCCATGGTGTAATGGTTAGCACTCTGGACTCTGAATCCAGCGATCCGAGTTCAAATCTCGGTGGAACCTGAGAGCTTTCCATTTTTCATCCACCATTCTGGCAACAGCTGCAAGTCAACTTCGAGCTGTTTACTCATGTAGTGGGTCAAAGTTGGGAATAGTTTCCTGGTTTGTAAGGGGAAAGTGAGAATTACATACATTATGCAGGTTTCTCTGCAGCTTTCTGAACCATGGTAGTGAGTTTAGAATCTACATACTACTAACTCCACAGGACAGAAAGCATGTCTGAAATAAAGGACAGACTGGAGCATATTTTCAGTAAATTAGCTAAGAAATATGCATAACGATCAGTAGCTCTATACCTTATCACTGTGTCCTTTTTATTATCTAATCTAGGGGTGTGCCATATCATTTACATTGTATCCATTTAATTTTAATATGATAGCAAAAATGGCAATTTTCCGTCTTGTTGACATAATGACGTCAAACCATTACACACTGCAACAACAAGCATGGCTAAAAGCGAAAGTAACATTACGACCGTGGAGGAGTTATTTTTTCAAAAAGGGGAGCAACTTCAGTGGTGTGAAAGTGGTGTGCAACAAGCCACGGTACTATGTAAGAAGTACAAAAAGATTGTAACAACAAAAATGGGGCAATACAATGTAATTCAACACCTCAAGCAGAAGCACCAGGTTGAGTATGAGGACAGCTCAACCATTATAGTAAGTTCTAAATCATAAATATTTCTCAGTATTTTGTCATCAAAAATATTATTATCACAGAAAGACCCTGAAATATCGCCCACCCCAATCTCAGTTTAACAATAGATTGTGTTCAGTTATGTAAGCCAAATGTTATCATCTATTGGGAATTTGATTTTTCCCAGTCAGTTTGATTATAGTTCCCTGTGTCATTTGACTGACAACACAAACTTGTAATCCTGCATTTCAGATGTTAATGTATCCACATCCTTAAAACAGTTTTCATTACCAAAATAAGTGATAGAATTTGTCACAAATGATCTTAAATATGACAGATATTCTATAAAATACTTTAAGATGGAAACCAATTATTTCTCTCTGTTGTTTCAAAGACCTCACGAAGCTTAATAAAGGACTTAACACCTTGCTTACATCCCTGTCTTTAGCAGACACTGAAGGTTCTCACCTCCCCAGGGGAACTGGTATTGAGCTTGAACTGGTATTTATTCCTTTCCTTATCTCTTCCTATCATTCCATTTCTGCTGCATGCCTGCTGATCCCTGTGTGTCAGCGTCAACCTGTACCTGCAGTAAACCTATAGGACCACACACACACGACATGACTTATTCATGGCCCTGTCTGAGACTGCAGGAAATTGGAGATCCACGAGGCTCCATTTCAGCTCGTAGTATGTCACTCAACCCCCAACGGCTACATCCCACATGTGTTTAGATAATGTGGAAAAGGACAAAATTGGCAGGAAAGTGTTCCCATCCAAGGTTGGAGAGAGATATGTGTGTGTGTATGTATATATGAGTCTGTTTGCTTCTTTATCGACAGATGTTATGCAATAACGTGATGCTGAAGTCTTTTTATTACTGACGTGCTGTGTGTGAGTCAGGCAGCTAAATATAAACGTGCCATCAACGCTGCAATAATTGAACAAAGCCTTGCCACCATTTATCCATTCACCAGCCTCCATATTCTCTTTGTAATTAGATACATCTCACCACTTTCCCACTGCTTTACTAATGGCATATGAAATCTTATTACAATATACAAGATAATTCATTCACAGTCAGACATTCTCGTACACGCAGATGCAGACACACAGAGCCGACCCTATTTTAAGAGACATGAGAATTTCCTGAGACCATCCTTTGTGTTGTTTGACTTTTCCATGTCGGTGCCTGTAGAGAAATACAGAAATACATCACTGAATCGAGGCCCATCTGCAAAATAGCCAGCTTCCCATGTATGTTAGTTAAGCACAGCATCTAAATAACCCTCTGAAGTTAGAAAAAATGGTTCACATGGTCAGTGATAATAGCGTCAAACTACCAGAAACAACACCAGAGCCACAAATATTTCAGTTATATTTGGCATTATTCCCCTGGATGAATGTCATCAGTACTATAAATCATTGTTTCAATACTGAAATCAGCTGGCCATCTGTGTGTGTGTGTGTGTGTGTGTGACTGAAAAGTTGGCATGGGAGAATGCCAAAGAGGTTTTGGCAATTTACTGGGTCAACGGATTTGGGTCCAAAATCTGTAAGAACCTAGTTTTTATGAGATAAATCCCCTCATAATATGGAAGATGCCTCACTGTCTTCTCTGGAGCGGCCTCTAAACGCACATGAACATACACTTAAACTATTACCTTGATCTGCTGTCTGCGCAGCATTGCTAGTTCCCTCATGTCTCTGAAGGGCTGCAGCAGGTACTGGTACAGCTGTGTGGACGCCTCCAGCAGGCCTCCATAGGCCTGATCTTCCTCCTCATATAGCTCCAGCAGCTCCACCATACTGTCCATGATCTTGTGCTTCTCCAGCAGCTGTATCACATGCACACACAGTAAAGTTAATGTTATCACTGTCAGCATACAAACAACTTTCAGAATATCAGAACAGATACATATTTATAGCAGCTTTTAAACATTCTGTAAGACCTTCTTAATGAGGCATTTGCATTTATTCATGTCATATGTAGTGGAGAAAGTCTTCCAAAGATGTTTAAACAAACAAAAAACATTAAGACAGTTGGAAGCACCTTTAATGAAAAAATATATAAATTTATTGTGTATGTGTCTGTTATGCACAAATCAGAAAGAGCCGAAGGCAAACATGTTGTAAGTGTAATTCTGCAGATGTAATGTAACACATGTTTCCAATTGTCTGTTATCTGACAGTGTGATAAGAACGTACTTAAATACATATTTTAGTGTCACTCAGCAGTGAATGTAAACTTGCACCTCACTGTGACACTAGGGATGCTTTGTGTAACTGTAAATACCCGGACTATTTCTGAGTGCAGTCTCAGTGCATAGACCATAGCTGATTGAGCAGAGTCCTTTTTGCTGCTGGGAATAAGATCAATAGACACACATATTTGCCAGACTGAACAATCCTGTAGGCTACCAGCAAGCACTGAAATAGCCATTAACTCAGCCCTCAAATGGAGAGGGAGGATCAATAGGCCAGTGTGTGTGTGTGTGTGTGTGTGTGCGTCTATATGACTATGATACTACGCCACAACAAACTGTGACTGTGTTTGAATGAAATACCGAGCATTTGCCATGATAAAGAGCTTAATAAGGTCAGTAGCTCTTACTTCATCATCAGGATGAATACACCTTCAAACAAACTGGAATTCCAGAGTAGTGTTTATAGCTTGGGATGGTCAGTGCACATTCTGTGAGACTGTTTGATATGTTTTGCTCAGGAAGGGCATAAGGCAAAGCTTCCTGTGTCTGGTTTTCTGTCTTTTTCATTCTGAGTGTGTGTGTGTGTGATCTCTTGACTTACTTTTGCAAAGACACAAAACATAAAAGCAAGATGCAAAATGTGTTATACTGTGACACTGCTGTGCAGTTGGAGTCATGAACAGTGTAACTTATATAAAATAATAATAATAACTTTATATCATGATGTAAAAAAACGATATAAACCTACCATTCAGACTTCAAATCTTCTTTCATTTTATTGTTTATGGGTTTTTTAAATTACATGAAGTTATGAGTTCATGCAGGATGTCAGAATGTAGCACTCACAATCAATATGTGTGCATTAGAGAATTGACAAAAATAGCGTTTTCCTGGTCAAATCTAGATGAATTTGAAAGATATTTATTCCATAAACACAGGTAACACTCAAACACTAAACACTGTAACGGTCAGGAGCAATGCTGATAATGACACACTCTTTCTTTCATGCTCTCTCTTGACAGTCTGGCTCCATAAGTCAAGCCTGCATTAGTCTAACACAGTTGATTAATAGGACAATGGGAGAGCCATCAATGTAATGTCTGTTTATATTAAGAGTTGTTAATCAATCACTGGCTGCTGCTGGTGCGTAAGAGGAGCAGGCCTGGAGCGGATACGATGTCTGGATTATGTCTCCACTGCGTCAACTTAAAGATAAAAATCAGAACTGTTGGTCATTTTAACTTTGGTGCTAGTGTTTAATGATATTATGTGTACAGAAATGTTTATTAATATTATAGCTTCAAGACATCTATAACTATATCTATTTATAAAAATGCATGCAGAACTCGTATTCACTACCACACATCAGTCATACATAAATGTTCTGCATGATAATTACAAAACTGATTTGGAGCCATGAAATTCTATTTTGTACGGTAGTTTTAATCATATCTATGGTTTTAGCCACATTTACTGAAAAATCAATCAATAAATAAACATGCTCTTTTCAATTAAAAACATTACAGTAATAACAAATATATAATTTGTCAAATAAAACATTGTCTGTTTCTACATTTTCTGCTACATGTTCTTACCACAACAGTATAATAAGAACAAAGAGAAAGAAATGTGATATCATCTGATGTTATAGTAAGTGACTCATTATTGTGTTACTCAGGTCTCTATAATGACCAAGAAAGTATTACCACTAAAATGGTGATAGTCTGATTATTAAGGGTTCAGCAACTAAATGTTGATAATAGGTTAAGTCATGGTAGCAACCAGGCCTGTTTGGGTCTCAAACACTGCGTGGGAGAGAGTCTTGGACAGTTCCATAGAAAAGCTCAGGGGAGCAGCTATGCGTTGCTCTTTAAACGGAGAAGGGGAGGTTAACCATATATAGATTTGCCTAAACAACAATTTAGTCTTCATGCGTAATGTCTTGTCTATTATAAAAAAAATAAAAAGTGACTCTCAGCGGTGTCAGCAGCAGACAGCAGCCATGCTGAGAGTATAAAATCCCACAGAGGACGTTACAACCTAATTTTACAAATTCTTCTGTCTCTTAATAGCTAACCAGTAGGATGGGTCTCTCCAACGTATTCTCACAATACTTCTGTCATAGGAATGAAAGAATGATGGAAACGCTCTCAGTTCCCAGTCAGCTGTCTCATCAGTGTGCAACTGGTAAAAGACAAGTCTGTAGATTTTTGTCTCGGATGTGCTTATGGGGGTTAGATTGTGGTATACCTTATTTCATATGGGACACCTCTGGTGGCCCCAGTTCTTTTCATGCTTTAGGTACTTACATTAGGAAATAAGTTAGCTTTTATTGTTTGGGTTACCTCATGAAAGTCCACATGCTGATCTTACCTTAGATGGCACACATATACAAACAACTTAACATACACTAAGGCCAATGAAACCTCCATGCAGTTTCCAGACTGGACAGCCACTGCTTTTTATAACTGATTATGTGATATCTATACTGGATGGTCCACATTCCAGTAGCAACAATTAATCAATTAGTCGTCAACTATTAAATTAATTAGCAACTATTTTGATAGTCGATTAATTGTTCAAGTATTTTTCTAAGAAAAAAAAAGTCAAAATTCTCTGATTCCAGCTTCTTATGTGTGAATATTTTCTGGTTTCTTTGCTATGGCAGTAAACTGAAATATTCGTGTTTTTGACCAAACAAGACATTTGAGACCAAAGGACTAATCGGTTAATTGAGATAATAATCGACAGAGTAATGACAATGAAAATAGCCTAATCGTTAGTTGCAGCCCTAGTCCACATATACACTCAGTCTACACTCACAGAAAACCTGTAATTTTTTAGTCTAAGATTAATCCTCATATTAAAATTTCCCCAAATACGAAAATACACATTTAAAGTGATGCTTAATATAGGCTATACTTTTTTTGTGGCTGTGTACCTTATGAACATCATCAACACATTATCATATTTCTGTTGACCTCTTCTGTGCACTGTATTATTTTATACTTAATTGGATGTAGTCTATTATGTAGGCCTATTAAATAGGCTATCTGTCTACCTCCCTCAGATTAATGGCGTCACACTTTCTCACTGTTTTTGGTAGTGCACAGCCTCAAGCAATGCAGTCGGTCTGGTCAGTACAGCAGAAAGACTGAGGTCTCACAGTACCCCAGATGTGCAGCTGTGTGAATGTGAGAAAGATATAGTTATGGAGATACAATGGAAAGATCACAAAAACTCTCACCTCCTGCAGATGTTTTGTTGCACGGTTGAGCGCCTCTTCGTACCCGGACTGCCTCAGCTCGCTCAGGCTCTCATAGTACTCGTCTGGGTCGTCGTTTTCCGTGAACACAACCTGCGAAAGGATCTTCCACCCACACGTATCGAGCGCATGGCCTAGGTACACCTGTAAACTGTAGCAAAGCTCATCCATTTCTGTCTCGCATACTTCCGTCGGCCCGAATAGCACCGTCCACATCCCGGCTGGTTCCTCCGGAAAGACCGGGAGGCAGGGCTCCAGGTCCGAGTTCACCGAGCACAGCTGCTGGTGGATCGCCCGGAGGTCCTGGAAGGAGAACAGTCCGGCCCAGCTGCAGTCATCCCTGCTCAGACTATCCAGTTCCTCCAGGTCCAAGCTGTCCAGAGAGGGGGTCAGTTGGTCCCCTCTTAGTGATTTTAACCCTTCAGTGTCAGGACTAGCGGGGGATGCTGCAGTTTTAATCACAGCTTTGATAGGACTTGGTTTTGTTGCTATCCCAGACTTAGTTTTAGAACTGTAGCCTTTAACCACAGCCTCCCTGGTTGCTTTGCTGGGGCTCCTACATACTTTATCCCTGACGGGACTCTCGGGCCATTTTGTTTTGTCCCCTTCCTGGCTGGTCGCCTCCACCGGAGCGTCCCTACCAAAGCTTCTCCTCTGCACCGTCCTGTTATGACACGTTATGGCAAATTTATCCTCCACTTCATTCCAGGCGACGATAAAAACGAATTTATGCTTTTCTTTCTCCTCAAACGCATTCGGGCGAACAGCCACCCACCCCGACTCCAAATTATCCTCCATTGTGAAGGACATTTCTGCAAAGTGATGGAACAACAATAATAACGCTGTGCGAGCCAGCAAGACCTGCGTTGGTCCTGTTTAAGAGTCAGATGTAGTAAATGTTAAAACAACGTTTACCACACAGTGTTTTCTCTGAGGATATTTCGCCTGAAGGGGCTATCCTCCTTCGCTCAAGCGGATGAATTTGGAGCAGCGCGGTGCCATTTCCCACCTCTGGCCCACCTGTCTTCAGCTCAGACTGACTAACCTCCCGCAACAGTTAGCTTTCAGACCACACGAGACCCGACCGTGACACATAACATGCGACCGTGTGTTTACCAGGTCCAGCGGTCGATCCGCCTGTCAGCTGTGATCCGTTATCCTCGATCTCTCGGCTCCAGACCTCCCTTCTCATCATAAAGTGCCAGCGGGATCCAAAAACAGTGGCGTGCATCGTTCAAAGACAGCAGGCCGACGCCATGAATAACTCTGACAAGGGGTTTTGTCCAGTCGCACCGTCTCCAGAAAGGTTAGCATCGTCCCCAAACTCGTAACATCACCATGTTTTCTTCATCCTTCGTCCTGCAGACCACATAAGCAAAATAATGATGCTCGCTTCAAGTGCTATGAGAAATATTGGAATTCATGGAAGCGGCTGTACCGACCAAGCAAAAGTATTTGTGCGACCTTTTTTAAAATTCTTATCAACATTTACCATTGTGTTGCTATAGTCCTAATCAGTTTAATAAGACTTTTTATTACTGTCTGAATGGAAAATAGGTCTGAATTAAGATGCAGTCTTGCGAAATACTGCGAAGAGCAGAGATTGTTCTGGTGGTTGGTTAAAAACACATTCGTCCGAGGAGCATCACAAGGCAACATGAGAATCTCAACTTGACTAGGGCACGTAGGGACGTGCTGACGTTGAAGTTCAGTGTGAGATGGTTTGCAGAGTAGCTGCAAGCGTGGAGGACAATATATGTGGACAAAAAAAGCTTTAAAAATCAGATTAATTAAATGCATGAATTAATCAATACAGTATTTCAACGAGACTATATTTGCACCGCAGTAGCCGCACTGCAAGTGGTTCGTGAATTATTCTAATTTAGGAATAAAGAGACGTATTTTTTGCCTATGATGTGATGATGCTAGTTTATGTGCTTTCAGCTGATACAAGACTGCAATCATGAAATGAACAATTTTAACAGTGTAACAGTCAGTGTTAAGATCAGTGCATTGTAAGATGTAGTCCAAAAAACAACTAGGTAATCCTGAAATAATTTAGACAAAGGCTGTACAAATGTGGCATTGAAACTGTAAAGTATCCACAGAAAGATGCTCCAGGCCATCTGTTTGAGTAGCTGTGGGAGAGAGCTGTTGAGTTCTCCTTGTTTACACATAGCCTATTGGCTGGACTGTTTCAGAGGACAGGAATGGAAAATAATATTCCCCTTTAATGGTCACAGACCTGAGGCAGGGTTCATCACTTCTAATGATGCTAAAGGAAATGCTTAACATGTTCCAACAGAGTTTGCTTCAGCTTTGATGAGTCTCATTGCACTAGTGACTTGTGCTACAGTAGGTTTGTATTCTTAAATAGATCCCTGTGTCACTATCACACTCAATAGTTTTTTTCACATTCAAAATGTCTTTATCAAATCTGGCTAGGAATTCAAAGAGCAAAGACAGGTGTTTCGGGATGGAGATAGACTGCAGCAATGTTGAGGAGTCAAGAAGCGGTTTACAAATACCTCACCCAAAGCCTAAAGTACAGACATGCATTAATTCAGACCTATCTACTAATTGCCAGCTCAAATAGGTGGTACTAGTAACGGCTGCTGTGGTGCAAACTGTAGAGCAGCGCGCACCAGAGTTTCTGCTTCTGTATGCTGGTTTGAGAGTTTGGACAGTCTCCGATCCACAGCAACCATGTCTGGCTCAGGTCCTAGTCATCTTTTATCTGTACTGCTTGAAAAAGATGGATACATCTAAGCATCCATAAATCCATGTTTGTCTTTACTACTGATATTTCAGGTTTACATGTAGACTACCTTTAGGCTGCAGCCCACATGGCTGATGTGCAGGGACAACAGCACGGGCAGGTAGATTAAATTTCTTTAATATGTAATAATAAATGGCATAATCGCCAATTAAGGACGCATGTCTTAAGAATAACACACTGCAAATTAAAGTGACTGACATTTACAAAGATTTCATTGATATATTCCATACAGGGCACGTGTGAACCCACGGTTCCATGGTGTAATGGTTAGCACTCTGGACTTTGAATCCAGCGATCCGAGTTCAAATCTCGGTGGAACCTCACGCTTTTGAGAGGGAAACACTATCTTCACTGTGAATATGTGTAGAGCTGTAAGTACCCACGGCGTTAAAAAGAGGCATATGAATACAACAAACATAAATATGAAGACTTACATTAGGTGAAAATGTTTCATTTAGTACTTTAGGTAGGTATATTTGTTTTGTCAGAATATTACAGGTTATAGAGTGAAATTTAGTCATTTATCCATGTATGTTACTCTGTTTGGAGTGTGCAGAATGCAGGTTTGCCTCGCTTGGTAAAGACAAATATATCCATGTTTTGGATAGGGTAATTGTCGTTTCTGTGGGCAGATAAAGAGTGTTTAAATATTGTTTTTAGCACAATCTCCATCCTCCTCCTCATACTACGTCTGTCACTGTTAAATCGCATTGAATTTCTAGCTATGACCATGCAGTCCATGGCTATAACCCATACAAACAGAACAAAGCTTTTTAAAAACAAAATCTCCGAGTCACTCGTTTTGTAATATATATAATATAATTCTGGCTTTGGTCTGTTTTTCTTTGGGGGGGAGGAGGGCTTTGTGTGCCGTACATTGTAGTTTAACTTCTCATCGCTTTGTGTTGATTATGAAGAATACAGAATAAGCGTAAGCACGCGGAAGTCCTCGGGTCAACGGAACAGCTGGGAGGTGTCTCACGTGTGGATGGTTCCATGGTGTAATGGTTAGCACTCTGGACTCTGAATCCAGCGATCCGAGTTCAAATCTCGGTGGAACCTGAAAGTTTTTCCACGTTTCCTCCTCCTGCGGCTAAACATTTGCAATCAGTTAGTTCGTGAAAAACAGCTGAGCGGTAAAGTAATTTAAGGTGAATGCACACACATCTGACTGTCAACTTGGACGTATCACTCATGTAGTTCATCAACGTTTGTAATTCTTTCCTGGTTTGTAAGATGAATTTGAGATTTTACATGCAGTGTGCAGGTTTTCTCTCTACATCTTTCTGTACCATGAAGTGAGTCTAGAATCTAAATACTACTAACTCCACAGGAGAGAAGGATGTCTGAAATAAAGGATAGACTAGAGCATATTTTCTGTAAATAAGTTAAAAGGCAGTAAAAATCAAGTAGCTACATATTTTATCACCATGTCCTTTTTAATTGTCTCATCTAGGGGTGTGCCATATGTCCTCAGTTCAGTTTTTCAACCGAACAGCTGGGAGGTCCACGTGGGATGTGTGGTTCCATGGTGTAATGGTTAGCACTCTGGACTCTGAATCCAGCGATCCGAGTTCAAATCTCGGTGGGACCTGGTTTTTAAATACTTCATATGCTCTATAGACGTGTTCTGACCACGTATGTTACCGTATCGCAAAGCAGATAGCAGAGTCGTTCGAGTTCAGGGGTAACTTTAACGTATTCTGACAGACTAATAATGACTAATATCCCCTATCAATCAGGGGCAGCGTATTCTGATAGACTAATAATGTTTTTCTTTATATTGCTGACGATCAGCAGCTGTCCCGACGGCACGCCCAACAGCAAGGTTGCACAGATTTATGGGGGTGGAAACGGACCGCGCTTGTGGGTCATACGCATCCGCAGAACCGCATGGTTGGTCTGAAAGCACAGTAAGTAGCACATCTCGATAGGTAGCATAAACCGTGGTTGGAAGATGGTCACAGGTGTCAGTAAACTCAGCTCCTACTGTTGGTGAGTAAAAACGGTGAGTAACATTACAATGATAACCTGCATTTTAAAATGTAATTCAAAGTTAAATACTTTCTTTATTTCACTGCAGGTCCATCAACCAGCTCATGTCATGTCACCCAAGAAGCTGACACTGCTGGTAAGTTATGCGTTTTAGTTAAACCTGTAGAGATGCACTGTCCTTTGCTTTTAAATCAGATCATGTCATGTGGGGAGTGTGTAGTAGCAGTTTTAAAGTACTGATTCTGGAGCAACATTATGGAGCCTCCTTCAAAGTTGCTAGTGTTGAAAAGACTAAAGTCACTTCTTAAAAGGAGCTAAGCTAAGAACACAAGTAATTTCCATTCAGTCAATTTATTTTATATTTCATATAAATATTATTTTATTTCATAGGAGGTCCAACTTCCATCATTGGTGTCATCCAAGACGCTGACAACACTGGTAAGTTTAGGCCTACATCAACAATGAATGAACAATTATTCAGGAACACCCAACGTATGAACAAGTCAACTTACTTAAATTACTTATTTTATGTGTTAATCTTCCTCGTAGGTCTACATGTGCCTAATGAAGTGGAGACTAGTAACATCATGCTTACTACCACACCTGTCTCTCCAGTTTCTACTCCTCCAGTGGATCCAGCTGACTGGCCATCAGTGCTTAATAACCAGTTACACGTTGATGTGGTGAGCAGGGGACCAGCACAGGTTGACAGAGACTTCACATTTCCAAAAAGACAAGATAGACAAGACAAGTCTTCTCTATCATTACATGTTTCATAAAGCACTGATTGACATATTCAAAGAAAAGTGATGCTGTTAACTGTTTGGTAGTTTTGTTTCTTAAACTCTTGTTTGGCTGTTATTAAAGATAATCACTTTATCAGTTTTTTTATTCATCACAAAGTTAATCAGTGTCTACCGGGGCTTACACTGCCATTAAGCTGAGTAACACTGTTGGTATATTTTTATAGTATATATAATAGTATCGAGTATAGTCTTGTTTTTTTTTTTTTTCATCAGAATCAGCTTCATTGCCAAGTAGGTTTAAGACATTTGCTTTGGTGATTTAGTGCTGCACAATAAACATGGCAGGTTTAAGAATATAAGAAAGTTTTGTCAGGTCTTATTTAAAAAGAAGAGATGTTGTTTCTGTGCCTTATATTGTGAAAAAGCACGACAGTCAGAGGGGCCTCCAACAAAATTTTGTTTAGGGCCCCCGAAGGTCCGTGGCCGGCTCTGTGAGTAATGTTGAAACACTCATTTAGCATCTGAATTCCTCATCTCACATGTAATCAGAAAAAAAATTGGTTACAATACTCAAACATCATCAATAAACAGGCCAACATGTAAAACGTGTGCTCTATTGCCAATATAATTTATTGTATTGTTTTGCATTTCTTACTTCTTGTGGATTTTCAGGCTTTGACTTGGACGAAAAACCATAGCACTGAAAATTAGAAAGCCATTTCACTTTATTCTGTTATGCTAAGATAAATTTAAGACTTAAATTTAAGATTAATTTAGCACTGAGCAAACTGTAGCCTATTAAAAGTCTGACAAATGTCCACAGTGAAGTTATGCGGTGTCTGTTTGATTGATCAATGAACTGCTCTTAGGAATGCTGCCTTTAACATTCAGGTTTGGACAATTTAGTTAAAAGAGATGACAGCGTTCAAAATTCATACAACAGTTAGGACAAGGCAGATATGCACTGGCCTGTGCAAAAGTAATGTTTCTCATATCCTTCTCTTCTTGCACTCCGTCGCTGACAACGCCTCTGTCCGACTCCTTCTGCATACACAGCGAGACTTGCGTCATAGGAACTGAATTTGCATCTCATTGAAATGAGCATGATAGTTTCACAAATGTATTTTTTCATAGATGCAGAATACCACTACTTACAGTTTGGAAATGACCAGAATTAGCAATTTCCAAACAAAATGATTGGACACACTCATAATACATAATTAATCACACTGTCAGCCTCGAAAACAATGGCACAACTTGACAAGAAGAAGCTTCAGGACCATAGACTGTATATTCAGGACTCATTTATTTTTTCCCACGTAAACAAGCCTTCACTTCTGCCTGTTGGCCTGCAGGTGGCGCTGCACCATTTGGTGGGAGTGGAAATGTGACGTCACTTCCTGGCGGGGTATCTCAACTGAAAACGGATATAAACAAAACGAGTGACCGATTTAATGCGTTTATTCCTTTTTATATACAGTCTGTGGTTTATTCATAAGTTTGTAACAAGGCTTCGTATGTGACAGCCGCTTTTGTGAAGGTATTATTAAATATTATTAAGTTTTAATTTAGAGTCCGAGTAAGCGATTGACGTAACGTTGGTAAACATAAACCGTCAGAGAAAAGGAGGTATTTTCTGAGAATAACGTAAAGTTACTACCGCTTCATGTGTTTAGGTTTGACCTACCGGCAACGTTAACCTCAATTAAACAAGGTAAGATATTTTATTCATCCTCTGTTCGCTTTAACGTTAATGTGTGGAACCTGCTGAAGGTGCCCACTAACTTTATATCGAAATTAAACTGCTCAACTGAAACAATTCCCGGAGGACTCTTTCATAATATGATCATGGTATAAATTGTAAATTATTACTGTGGATTAATTTACCCAACAGTTTGTAAAGGTGATAAAATTAGCTCCACCTCATCCAGCTACAAATGTCAATAAGTCTATATTGTTTTGTTCATAGTGTGTATATTAGTGTTGTCTATTCTGTAGTTTGTGTCTGATTTTATTTTATTATTATTAATTTATTATTGTGTTATGGTATTATTGTAAGTACATCGTGAGCAATCCTGAGTCAAATTCCTCGTATGTGTACACATACCTTGCAATAAAGCTGATTCTGATTCTGATGTAACGTTAACTGGCTGCCTGTGTGTTAATGCATGTGTGTATATATAATCCTATAATAACGTAACACTAACAGGGACCATTACTTTGCATAAAAAATACTATTTAACTTTATTTAACTTTTGATGTATTACATACACTTTGCTGATCAAAGCAATATGCTATTATAAAGTACAACGCTACTATAAATGAGTAAAAACAGTTGCCTTTCATATATACTAGTTCATTTCTTTATGGCAATTGTATTTCCACTTTTCAGATTAACCTTGTAGTTAGTCAGATTCACCTTAATCTGTTTTCATTTCATATTCTGTGTCATTTTCCTTCATGTTTTTACTTGGATATTAGTTAATGCATTAGCAAATTCAGTAGCACGGGAGAAGTTGTCAATTTTTTGGGTCAACACAATACTAAATTGGTCCTGTGGTTATGCTCCTTGGATCAAAACCAGGCGATCTGGCGTTGATTCATCCCTCCCAGCACCTTTTAGTGTTTTGTGATGGAATCATCTGACAACATGGGGAACTTCAACCACATGGTGGAGGCTGTGGCACTGAATGATGTTCCTGCTCCTGACTGCTCCACTGGACAGAAGGATACCTCCCCGGCAGACATGCTGAGGTTTTTCTGCAAATCTGCTTTAACACTTCTATAATTATTCAGTTTACAATGGCTGATTGCTCGTTTATTTGATGACACTCCCCAACACCAACGTTTAAGACTCATTTCATCCAATGAAAGCACTTTACATCTTGTCATAAGACAATGAATAGAATATTTATTATTGCTGAAGTTACTGTCTTTTCAGAATAAAACAGCAGATGTCCAACCAGTGCTTTGAGATGGCAGTACAGCTCCACGCAGGTATATCATTATGTACATTATTTCCAGCATATTGTATTTTCCTTAAGTACACAAACAAAGAATTAATCTCACGTTTCCTGTAACAGGAAAAAGTAAGAGATCATGCAGTATATCTGAAGCTGAGAGAGACTTGTGAGTATTTGAAATTAGCCTCTTGATGTGGATCCAGAATATAAACCAAACGTAAGGTTAGAGTTCAATTCAAAATTTACACTGTTAACCAACATTTTTCATTAAATGTTGCAGGCCAGATTACGTTGATGAGCTGGAAAAAGTCAAGACAATTCATTTTAACAGCACATTGGCACTGCACAGGTAAGGCATGGATTTTTGTATATAGAAGTATAAATAATACAGAAGCAGTGAACATTTGGTTAACCTTTCATCAACATATCTTTTGATTTTTCTGGTGTGTTTCAGAATGCAGATGTGGCACGCTATTGGAGAAAAACTGAAACAGAATGATTCAGAGGCAGAGTGAGTCAATTCAAAACATTTTGAAACAACTGACATTTATATAGGTGATTTTGATGATTGTGTCATATACTTGTGTTTTTCTCAGTGCCCTGAAAGCTGTCAGTGATCGCTGCATGACTCTTTGTTCACGCATAAAACAACTTCAGCAAGTAAGCAGCCTTATTATTCACTGTGTGTATGTAATGTTTACATATGTATAAAATTGTTTTATGATTTTGCCTTGAAATCAGATAAAATGGCACTGTGTGCTTTGTGTATGTTTAGCTGCTGTCTGTGGATGCCAAATCAGATGCCAAATTTGTTGTTAGGCTAGTGAAAAAATTTCTCATAGCAGATAAACATGTTTCTGCAAGCCAGAGAATTATGTTTGGTCCAGCAGGTGTGTGGTGTCCAATTACCCCTGTAGGCCCCGGACTTATTTAGATAAAGCAATGTTTTGCTTTGGTAAAATAATTTTACTAGGTCCTAAGTGCCACGACCAACCATCAGCACCAACTGGTTTCCCTGAAAAACTCAATGACATAACCCACTTGCCACTGTTGATGCAGTGTGTGGTACTATATAATCAGTCATAATAATATCACCTTGTTCTTGGTGACCTGTTGACTATAAATGTGTTTACAGTTGTTGATCAGATTTGAGAGGAGGAATTGAATTGAAAGATAGTGTTGTGTGAAATTGAGATAATTACTTCCGGATTCCCTTATGTTGGGTTAACAGGAGACAAGAGATCTTCAAGATGACATCACAGAAATACAGAAGAAGAGGCTTGGTATGTTTTACAATGAAAAAGTATATTTAGACTGTGATTTAGTTTTTCCACAGTACAGTTTTTTTTTGTTGTTGTTGTGTTTGTTTGTTTTTTTGACAAATTGCTTTTCGGTTTGTGTAGAGATGAAGCGGCTCACGCATGAGAAAATGAAAGAGATGGAAGACTTGATGTCCAAGAAAGAGCACCCAGATATAGAGAAGTACAAAGCTGCGTTGGAGAAAGGCCAGGCGAACCTGGAGAAGTATAAAAAGATGGCCATCATGACACAGAACGTACTCAGGGTAAATTGTGCGGGAATTGTGTGAAAGAAAATACATTGTCTGTTAGTAAGATTTTTGGAAATGGGTAATGCATATTAGCAGCTGGTGCGTTAATGTAAGTGTTTCCTTTCAGGGCATCCTCTTGGCCTGTAAAGTCAACTGGCTGGATGATCCCAAACTTCGAGACATCGCCATGACACTGGAGGAATTTCCCATCTCTGACTAGAGCATGAATCGATTTATGTCATCTGTATATATTTTCTGTATTGTACCGTCTAATAAATAATCATCAAAACTGTTAAAACCAAGTATTGTGATTTATTTGTTAAAGCAGTGTAGAGCAGCTGCCACTAGGGGGCGACACAGGAGGAAATGTTGTGAAGCTACTGCACAGCTTGTCAGTGAAGAAGAAAGCTGGTTTACACGTGTTTACCGACACCAGAAAGATAGGTTTTGAATAATTGTTTCAAATTTAAGTTTTTTGGATCTGGATTGAAATAAAACCAAACAAAAATGCCGAAGGTCAAGGCGGAGAAGAAAAGCAGGCAGCACCAAGAGGTCAAAAACCAAGGTACGTTTTGTTCAAGGGAGGAGAAAACGTTAGCATGATGGCAAACACCACTGTCAGCTGCTGGAAGAAAATGGATTTTAAAGTCTAAGTCCGTCGTTACACCGCAACAACACATCGAGCAGCTTTCTAAAGACCACCTATTAATGAGAATTGTAGTTGGCACGTATGTCGCCTACATGAAATATTTGTTTACGTAAGCCAGTAACGCTCGTGATTAAGACTGACGCCTCTACAGCCTTAAAACCACTGAAATCGTTATACAATATATATAATACAATGCCATATTCTAAAGAAGTACAATCTGCATAGCTGGGAAAACCCATAGACTGTATATAAAATGGGAATACCTCATCAAATACAAAAATGTCTGCTTAGTTTATAAGATTATCCACAGCTTAGCTCCCCTTTCCCTGTCTTGCCTCATCAACTGCAAATCAACAGAGTTACTAGAGGTGCAGCTAGAAGGGGCTGCAGTAGTACCACTATCAATAAAGATAGTCCCTGTCCTATTGCTCATGTTTAGGGTAAGGTTAAGAAATGGCTTATTGAAAACCAACAATGTTAATACTGATTGAACGTCGTCACTCCTCAATCCTCAGAAAGTTCATCAGCAAAATTCACAATTTTAAAGCACGTATGTCAGTATTTATGATCAGTGGTGAATAAGTATGGTTGATCAGCATACTTGCCAACCTCCAGACATCATAGCTGAAATTAAGTCATTTAATAGCTCCTGTGTTTCAGCAAGTTTTGTTCAAAACTTATTATATATATTAGTAATATTACGAGAATAAAGTCATATTTTAGAAAAATCTCGACACACTGCAGTTCAAACTTTTTACAAGTCGAAATAGTAAACGTGTTCATATGACTCCAGGCAACCTTTTTATTATGACCCTAATACTCCTTTTAGTTAGTCTACAATTCTCTTGCTAATTTGCTGCTGCCTGATTTTTTGTGTTTGACTGTACCAAATACTTTGACTAGACACTGACGGACATTACATTACATTTTCAAAATTATTTCTAGGGACAATTCAGTAGTTGCTGGACATTGGTAGGGCTATTTCTCTATTTTAGTTTACTTTCTGACAGAAATGTAGTAAATATATATCAGATGTATATAAACATGCAGTGTAAGGTCTTACTCTCTGCATGTTTAACCCAGAACTCTACTGAACATCACAGTTTGCGCCTCAACTCCTCTCTTCAGCCACACTATCTTTTACCGTCTCACATAACTCAATAAATACATGGCCTTTTACTACCTTTTTAAAAATATAAAAATTAAAAAAATATTGTATAGCCTCCAAGCTGAAGTTTTAGATGTTCAGATGGTAAAAGACATCAATTAATCAATAATAGAAGTTAAAAAAAAAACAACTAAATGGCCAAAAGGCTTCAAAACAGTCGTCCACAAACCAATGGGTGATGACATAGTGGCTACGTCCACTTCTTTTATACAGTCTATGATGTAGTCGCCGTGACATCACTCATGGGTTTCCAAAGAGCCGTTGACGCTCAGGCTGCGTTTCATTAGTCGTTCAACATGATCACATTGACTTCCCCGCCGCCATCTGAAGTGCTGTTTCATTTGTCTGTGAAACTGAAGTGAACTTGGTGAGATCAACAACGATGGTCACCCCAGAGGTGTATTTCACCCACAATACAAGAAAATACATCCATGGTTAGGTGTCAGTTATGTTGTAGGCTACATAAAACTCCTGTTGCGTAGTTAGCATTTAGTTTCTGATATAGAAAATCTCATTGATAGCTTGATGTTTTACTGAAAAATGTGATTGAATTAATTGCAGTTATTATTGTGCGATTTCTTCCAACATTGTCTGTAAACACATGGGGAAAAATGCTGTTTTGCAAGATATAGTTAAGATAATCATGATACAGGATCAGAAACTGATGCAGCAAATTACACAGACCTTACATATCCACAGAAGATGTCCTCACCTCATTGAAATAAGTCTGCAGCTGCAGCAGTATAGCACTGATGCTTCGTTCCAGTCAAAGTCAGAATTGGAAGTTGAAATTTACTACTTTCAACCTCCAATTGTTCCAGGTGCACGACACCAAACGTAAACAAAAAAACATGGCTGACCATGACAAACTCCTGTTTTCTTGCGTACGCACAGTTGAACTCTCTGGTGTTAATTAAAAGTTTTAATGAAAATGAGTGACATAAATATATGCTACTCATTAACTGTCTAGCTGCAGCGGTTGGTAATCTGCAGAAGTTAGTAAATGTTGTGTAATGTTTTGAAATTTCTTGACATTTTTTGATGTTTTTCCGGTGTAACTTTTGAGCAGAGAAGATTACTTTGAATTTTTTCAGTAACCAGCTACCTAATAACATTAGCGACATATTTTGACATCAATTGACATAAAGGGCAGATTTTATTATATGATAGTATGAATGTGTCGATTCAAGGAAATGCAGTATTTGGCACATTAGCGTTTGCTTCAGTTTTCAGCCCTGGAGGTTGCCGCTTGGACAAAACATTGTAATGCAACATGGTGGGCAAATTGTCTTAAGCCTATTTATGCGAGAGGCCTTGACTTTGACTTCTCTTGCAGGGATCATGTTCAACACCGGCATTGGCCAGCACATCCTGAAGAATCCATTGATTGTCAATGGGATCATTGAGAAGGTACGCTGTACTCGTGCACTGTGGTACTGAAAAGTTAAATGCACACAAACATCATAAAACATCATAAACAAAGACAATCACGGCGTTCCTAAGCCATGGTTGTGGCTGTGTTTTTCAGGCTGCTCTGAGGCCGACAGATGTGGTTCTGGAGGTGGGACCTGGTACTGGTAACATGACAGTGAAATTGTTGGAAAAAGCCAAGAAGGTGAGAGCATCCAAGTGTTTTCATGCTTGCTTTTTTGCTAACACTCCTGAAACTACAAACATATACGCATAAACCTCTTAATAATCAGATGGACATCAGAGTTGACCCTGATTGTGTAATCAATGTGTCTAATTATTTAAAACTGCTGTTTGTGTGTTGCTTGATCAGAATTCAGAAGCACCATTTTGACATTATGTCCAGTTTGCACGTCTCATTCACTCTCTCTCTCTCTCTTCTGTTGTGATCTTTGTGTTTTTTTTGCTGTGTCCGCAGAAGTCACAGTTCAGTGTTGACAGAAATTGCTATCTTTGCAGGTGGTGGCCTGTGAGTTGGACTGCAGATTAGTGGCTGAACTTCAGAAAAGAGTGCAGTGCACGTGAGTGGAGACAGCAGCACTGTGCTGCCACATATATATCAGTATCTGAAATTAAATAAAAAAGTGAGTATGTGATCTAATAAAAGGACATTTTGTTTTCCAACAGACCCATGCAGACCAAACTTCAAATATTAGTTGGAGATGTTCTAAAAACAGATTTGCCATTCTTTGACGTCTGTGTGGCTAATTTACCTTACCAGGTAAAGACGTGTTTCCTCCACACTGCTAACAGTTGATTCAATGTCATTCAATACCTTTAGCTTAAACTTGACTTCACTTAATTGTGCAGATTTCGTCACCGTTTGTCTTCAAGCTCCTGCTGCATCGACCTTTCTTCAGGTAAGAAACAACCAGGGTGGGTGGGGTCTGTGGCGTGGGTGGGGTCTGTGGTCTCTCTGGCTGCGGGTGGGATGGGGGCGGTTTGCGCCGGCTGGCATCTCTCCTGTGCAGCGCATTACTTGGCTGTTGTGTGCCGCTAGTTAGATTGGTAGCGGGGTAGTGTTGATTGGCTCATCTGTAGGTCATTATTGGCTTGCGTGCTTGTCGGGGGTTGGGGGCATCGGGTGCGGGCCTGGACTGGGCTGGTGTGCGGCTCTGTCCTGTGTGCATGCTGTGCATCCTGATAATTGCATTTCGGTTCTCTGAGGGGTCTGGCGACTGGTTGTTGGAGGGGTGGGGGACCGGGAAGAAGGGGTTGACGGGGTGGGTTGGGGGTGCGGGCTGGTCCTTTTTGAGCTGGTTGGGGGGTGTCCCGGCAAGGACGGGGGATTGTTGGACTTTGGGTTGGGGCTGCACTGACCTGCCTCGGGAGTGTGTGTGGGGGGTCTGGGGCACGGGGCTTTGGGGCCTCTGGGTCTGGGGCGGGTCTGCGCCCTGGGGATGGGCGGGGTTGTCGCTGACTCTGGGGTGCTGCCGGTGCTAGAGGGGCTCTTGCTATAAGCCCTGGGCGGGAGGGACCTGGCGTCCTCCTGCTTAGGGGGGTGGGGGATGGGACTGAATAAATGATGGGGCCAGTCAGGAATCTGGTCTTCTAGCCTCCCTATGACCTCCTTCACCTTTCCCCCTTTGGTCATGTCTCACAACATACACCCTTAGGACTCTGGGGGGTGGGGCTGCTTTATTGCGGCCTCGCACTTCTTCCTCCCACACTGCCTGCCTCTCAATTTTAATTACACATTAGACACAGAGGGCTTGGGGGGTGGGAGGGGCACGATGGGAGGCTCCACTACCTGACAGTTGTGGGGTGCCTGTGTCACAACTACCCTCCAATTTTAGTTGCACCTTAGTTACCACACACCTTATCTTTACTCCACCATACAACACTTCACAATCCATGACATGCATCCAACACAAAACAATACATTTACAGAGGCAGGCAGAGGGGTTGAAGGAGTGGGGGAGATTCTCATTGGCCTCGTGTCCTACCCCTGGAGCCCCGGGCGTCGGGGGTGCTGTGGGGTTGGTGACGGCCTTGCCTGATCTGGGGTGGATTGGGGGTTCAGGGCTCCCCTGGCGTGGGGGCCGCCCTTGACCTAGGGTTCCGGGGACTCGGGCTTGTGGCCTTTGCTCATTTCTGGGCGGGTGGTGTGTCCCTGGGCCTGGGGGCCCGTTGTCTCCTCTCCTGGGCCCTCTTCGGCAGAGGTGAGGCTCCCGCTGCTTCCCCCTGCCAGCTCTCTCACGGTGGGGGCATTCGGGAGTCTCTGGGGCGCATGGCCGGTGTTGTCGGGGTAGGTTTTGGTGCTCCTCCTTGGGGGTGCTTGACTGGGGGGGCTGGGCCCCTGTCCGGGGATGAGATTGGCCTCGGGGGCTGCTGTCACTGCCTGCACTGTAGGGAGGGATGCCTCTGGCTGGGCTGGGGGTCCGTTGGCCTGGTTCTCCCGCGTTATCGCTCCCTGGCGGCAGGGAGCTTCCCGGCACGGCTTTCTACTGTTATTCCTTTGGGCGGGGTACAGCTTCCCCTGGGACATGCGGTCTGGGGTCCTTTGCGCTTTGGGGGGTCGCAGGGTGTCCTGGCTTCTGGGGGTGGGGGTCTCTGCCTCGTTGCTGGTTTGGCTGGTGTTGCATGGCGGCCGGGGGGCGCACTGGGCATGGGGGATGTCGGCTGGCGCCGGCGGCCTTAGTTTTTCCAGGTGGTTGGGGGGACGGCGGACTTTTATTGGCGGGTGCACGGTGACCTGTGCGGCGTGTTTGCTGCCGGGCTGGGACTTGCTGCTGGTGTTTCTCTCCGTTGGCTTTCGCTGTCGTGTTGTTCCGTTTGCTCTCTCTCGTTTGCCCGACATCGCACGCGGGATTCGCGGGGGGCTGCCGGGCATTGGGTGTTGCCGTGCTCGCGCAGTGTGCGCGTTGGGCTCGTCACTTGTGCATTGGTGTTGATGATTGCGTGGCATTTGGGCATTTTGGTTGTTTGCTGCACGGCGGTGGGGGGGGGGAGCACTGGTCTATGTTGTGTGCGCGCCGCGGTCGGTCCGGGCGCTGCTCTTCCGCGGGTTAAGCTTTTTGCGTTCCGTCGGCATTAGTTTGTCAACTGGCATTTGGGTCGGGGTCTTCTGCGTTTGCATCGCGGTGCATCTGGGAGTCTTTGTTTTTTATTTTATTTGATTTAGTCTTTTTCTTTCTCCCACCCCTATTGCTACTGGGGTTCTTGCCTGCCTGTTACAGTCGTGGCGTCCCACTCTCACTAACAACTACATTCTTTAACAGGCTTATGCGCACACACATGTACACACACACACATACAGACACATTCACCCACACGCACACAGACACACACAGACACAAACAAACTTAGGTTGTCCCTGGTAGAATTATTCCTGATGCCTTTCTTTCAGTTACTTATTTAAATTAATTATTATTCCAGCTCTCGTGGCTGTGTTGTGTTGCTTATTTAGTGTGTGTGACTGTTTCTTGTTTTCATTGTTCTCTTAGTTGTCTTAATATGTCAGCTGTTTATTGCTGCTGTTCGGCTGGTTGTCTTTTACTATAATTATTATTATTTTGTTTGTTTTTGTTTTTGTTTGTGTTTGTTTGTTGTTGTTGTTTTTCTCCTCCCCAAGCCCCCCTCTTTGTTCTATTGCAGGTTTCCCGGTGACAAATCAATACATAATTAAATAAATAATAAAACAGACAAAGGAGTATTTTAATACTCTCTTGTTAAAGTAAAATCTGTCTGGCACAATATGGTATCCAGGTCATTATACTCTATACCAGGCTGCTGGGCAGGACAGGTTTTAAAAAAAAAAAAAAAAAGAAACAACCAGAGGCCCACTGAGAGTTTTTAAGTATGTTGCTCATTTGTTCACGTTGAGCGTTTAGCACCTCCTTTTTTGTTTCACTTTTGTTCAGGTGTGCCGTGTTGATGTTCCAGAGAGAGTTTGCCATGCGACTGGTTGCCAGCCCTGGAGACAAGCTGTACTGCAGACTGTCCATCAACACACAACTACTGGCTCGCGTAGACCATCTCATGAAGGTCAGTGTGCATTTTCTGGTGTTTGCTCTATTGACATGGCAACATCATGTCAGTGTCTTTTCCTGGTCTCTGTGATGATGTTTCCCCCTTGTTCAGGTAGGGAAGAATAATTTCCGTCCTCCTCCAAAAGTGGAGTCAAGTGTTGTCAGGATAGAACCGAAAAATCCTCCTCCTCCAGTTAACTTCCAGGTGAGTTTTGACTTTATTAATAGATAATTCCGGGGCGAATGCAGTTTGTCAAAAGAAACAGGAGATAGATTGTAGATAATTGTTGTTTTCTTTTCCCAACAAGGAGTGGGATGGCCTTGTCAGAATAGCCTTCGTAAGGAAAAACAAAACCCTCAGTGCAGCTTTCAAGTGAGTACCTGCCTGCTGCAAATGCTGCCACTATAATCCACGTCTGCTCTGTCAAAAGAGAAAAAGACACTGATCATGTTGGTTTATAATTTCCAGGTCCACTGCGGTAGAACAGCTGCTGGAAAAGAACTATAGAATTCACTGCTCTGTACACAATGTGGTGAGTCGTGGTGTAGTTTCAAATCATGTTGGACTCTCAGTCAGTGTTGCTACTTATAAACACACGTTTGGAAAATGCATCAGCCAGTTTTAGATCTAAAGTCTTGTGCTCCATCTTGACAGGAAGTCCCAGCAGACTTCAGTATCAGCAAGAAGATTGAGAGCGTTTTGCAGGAGGCAGATTTTTGTGAGAAGAGAGCCAGGTCCATGGACATTGATGACTTCATGGTGTAAGTTGAACATCTAATACTTATTGGTTTTTTCCAGCTTTTTTCTCCAAATAATCTAATGGGTCTGTTTTTACCTGTTTTAATTATGAGTGTTTTCTTCACCCACAGGCTGCTTCATGCATTCAACTCTGCAGGGATCCACTTTTCTTGAACCGTAGAGGGAACTGAAGGGAACAAGTCTATGAATCGTACGTTCTGCCTTTATGATGAGAGGGGAAAGAAATAGATTGTCTGATTGATATTTCCTCCTCTGGAGCTTTTCTTGGAGGAACTGAATTTCAAATGTTGCAGTAGTTGGATGAAATATATACAAAGAACATTGGAGAATACATTTGAAGAGCTCATATTGAGTGTGCTATTTTACCCTTTTGAGAATAGCTAATGTGTATGGACAACTTTCAGCAGAGGGAAGCTGTAATAAGCCCTCTTCGTTGTTTAAGGAACTGTCAGTGTGTGTGAGAGTTAAGTCATTGAAAATAATCTGTAATGGATGATTATTCTAATCTAAAAGCAATCTACAGTTTGTTTAAACTATGCCATAATTACCTAACTGTGGGAAAGGTAAATATTTAACAAGTGTACATGGCACTAGTGGTTGCAGTCTGCTAAAATAAATTCAGATTTTCCACAAGTTCTTTCTCTGTCAACGCTGTTCTTCACACTGACTGCAACCATCGATTATATCCTCATTGATTGATTCCAGAGCCCGAAGTGATTTATCCAAATAGCTTGTTTTATCCAACCAATGTACCAAAACCAAAAGATATTGAATTTAAAATGATATGAGAAAGAGGGAAAGTAACAAATATCACATTCTTTGGAGGCAGTGATCAGATCTTGCCTCAGTACATTACTGGTGCTTTGAGAAGTCGTTACTGTCTTGTTGTCTGCTTTAAGTGTGACATCATTGTTCTCGTCACAGTGCAAAACTACTATTTAGGTGTTGAATGTCTTCATCAAAAGTGTTCGTATGCTTTCGTGTCCCCCTCAACATGGATGGTAGAGATGAATGTCATCAGCGTTTATTCCCTACTATGGTCCATAGACTGTATATAAGAACCGATGGTCACAGTCAGTAAAGACATCTCTGGCTGATTGTATTTTATTTTCAAAGTCTGTACCGGAAAGTGTTAAATGCTATTGTATCACGCTTTGAAGCGTTGGTGGTTGTCATGAGAGCGTTTTAAGTTTACACTGCCCCCTGTGGTCATACCTTGTAACTACACTTCTGTGTTTTATTTTAAATCTCCACCAACAAACACACTGATACTTGACCTTAGTGCATATGCATGAATTATATTGCAAAATGCGAGACAGCAAGCCAAAAATAAATGTTAACTTGCCACTGTCAGGAGAGCAACGTTACACCTTACTGTTAATGTCCTCTAGTGGTAACAATGCAGAGCATCGTACATACATCGTTATTTTTCCTTTCATTTTAACATTTCATTTCAAAAGTCTTTACTGTAAAATGGTAATATGTTAAATCTTGACTCTTGGTACACCAGTGGACACAATGTGTAACTACACTGTCTAAAGTGATGGGTTTTTCTGAATGTTTTTTCCACCTACTGCAATACTACATTATTGTTTTTCTGATCATCATTTGTGTGTTTGTATTCGTAAATTAAACTGGTCATTCTCCACCAGCAGCAATACAGGTGTGGCTGACTGTGACCACTAGAGGGCAGAATTTCTCAGGATCATAAATGCACAAATACAGCATGGAAGCAGACTAGCACTTTATATAAAAATAAATATATAGCACATTGTGACCACTATATTTCCGTGGCCTGCATATGTAAAAACACCCCCAAGTATGTATTGCATACAGTTTCCATATCTCAAAGAATTAGCTGAGGCAATCAGTACTTATTCTATTAGTACTAGTATTCTATTTTTATTTTATAAACTCATAATTTATCTTTTATTTGACGTTTCTAATTACTGATATGTCTTTTTGCTGCTGAAGCACAAGAATTTCTCCTCATGGAGGATTTTTATCTTGTCGCTTGTGAAGAATGTGCAGTTGTAGGTACTCAGTGTGACCGCTAGAGGGCAACAAACAGGCATGGCGACAGGTGACGCCGCTGGTGTCAAGGTAGACAATAGTCTTACTTAGTGCTTCCGGTGAAACCTTTCACAATAGAACTTGTGCATTTTTCTTAACCGTTCGTCTTCAAGCTGCTACTGCATCAACCTTTAAAGTAAGAAACAACCATCACTACAATGCATGAGATCACATACAGGTATCTGTGGAGGGTAAAGACAGACAGAATGTTATTGTAAGTCAAGTGAATTTGGGATTCAATTATGTTTTCCCCTTTTTAATGTGGAATTCACCATGAAATGTGCAGCAACGGTCGGAGGGTTTTTAACTTCTAAAGTGATGGAAGATAGCTCCAGGAAAAAAAGTTATTCAGTCCATTTATTTGGATAACTCGTCATCACAAAAGCCATTTAAATGAAACACATGAATCTTTATTACTTCATCCAGCAATACATCCGGTGCAAACAATGAGCAACATAACCAATGGTAGGTCAGTGGGCTTCACTATACATTTATCAATAGCAGTTTTCTAGTTTCTTTTTTATAACAAAGTGTTAAACAGGGGTGGAAAACATGTTTTACATTAAGTAAGAGTTTGTAAGTCAGTTGCCACATAACATGACATGGCGCAAACTACATGTAAAAACCTCTCAGGGGCACAAGGAGGGAAAAAAAAGGAAGAAGCACCATCTGGTTAAAGGCTTCTTCCATACTGTTAAATGCTCTGAGAAGGAAGGAAAAGAGAGAAGAGACTTCTTATGAGGTATGACTTTACAATGCCAACTGATGACCCAAAAGCATGAAAGCAGAGGACAGTGGCGGACATACACTATTACAGAGTGCACATGCAGACATGTCAGCCAGAGCAACCAGAAATCAAATACTGGTTTTGTGCGGTAAACCTTACAACATGTTCAATGAAGCGCTCTTATGATACCAGGTCAAAAATATTCTGTTTAAAGAAAGTACAAACAAGTATAAAAGAAAATAATTTAAGAATAACAGAGAGGGGAGACTAAATGTCATTCTCCATGGAGAAAAAAAACTATTAAAAAGGAAAGGAAATGAATCTATTTTCCTTCTGAAGTTTTCTAATGAGACCATAGTGGGTGAACAGCCAGTTTTGTTAGGAGAGGGATCAAAACAAATGCAATTTCCTTGAGCCTGTTGGTACACCAGACAGTTTTCACAGCTGCTAGTGACAGCCCGAGTTGTGCCGAACATCTAGTGGTTATGTTTCTGTATGTGCCACTTAAACCTCTTCAGCTTCCAGTCTCTAAAGAGCACGTGGCCTCTTGGGATTGATCTGCTTACTGGCTTGCTCCTCCTCCTGGAGAGCAGAGCGGAATGACTTCACTTTATCTGTTGAAGGAAGGACAGGGAGAGAGAGACACATCGTAAAAAAATAAATAAATAAACATTGAGCAGCGTTTGCCAGTGCAGGATGTTATGTGTTCTGTGCTTTAGTCATACCTCGGAGCTCAGTGAGGATTTCTATCTTCTGGTCTAGGATCTGCTCCAGTTGAGTGGCGTACGACTCCACGTCATAATCCACCTCCTCTGTCATCTCCAACAGCACCTTTTCATCTTCCAGCCACCGGATAGACTCCTGCTCACAGAGGACACATACCAGTGCATATTTGAAATACTGCCTTCAAACAGAGGTTATCAGTGTTAGAAGGGTTAATTTTTCTAAAAGAAACGTGGAATATACATTTGTTACAAAAATGTGCGTCATAAAACAATGATGAGGTGAGCTGGAGTATTTAATTTGTTGTTTTCTTCAGCGTTCTGACCTGGAAAACAGCTCGGTGGTCCTCCAGGACCTGCTCCTCCATCTCCACTAACTGAGACACTGCCTCATGGAAGGTAAACAGCTGGGGAGACACTTCCTCCTCCTGGGAAACATATTTACAGGTTCAACAAGGGACACAGAATAAGGGTTAACATCAGTAGCAACAAAAACTGACCATATGACAGACACTGAGATCACTGCTGAAATCATGATCCCAGTAAACACTGAAGGTAGAGTAAGCGATTCTAGCAAAAACCAACACCATGACTAATAGCCCGATATAGAGCAAACAATGACTCAGCAAGTAATGTAACTAACATTAGCTGAGTTGTGGGTTAGCATACGGTTGTTAAAGTTGCATGCAGAGAGGACAAGACCGTCCCAGAGCCAGCACACCAGCTCCAGAAAGCAATACTCACAACTCTCCTGCTGCTATAGCTAACATCCCAACAACAGCATGGCTTGGTGAACTAGAAAGTAAGCTGAATGTCCGTGGGCAAGTCATTTAATGTTACCTGACGCACAAATCATGGCTCAAATGTATGGCGTGGTGTGCACCACTTTGTTTCCCCTAAAGAGAAATTCAGCTGAATTTGACAAAAAGGCGTGTATTGGATTTGAATCGCTTACCGCACCTTTAATATTCACTTATAAATAATGCTGATTCTTTAAAAACTCAAAACACAAATCTTTCTCACAAGCAACAAGGTTGTGGCATCTTCTCAAAACTTTTCCATGTTTGAAACCATCTATAATTGGCGACAGGTAGAATTTTATCCATGTTGCCCTAAAAAAAAAACCCCAAAAAACAGACCCCACGTTCTTACATTCTGCTCACAGAGCAGTTTGAGGTCGTCTCTCTGCGGCGAGATACTCAGCCAGTCCTCGTCCAAAAGATCCAGCTGGTTGACCATGTGGATGTTGGGTCGGCCCCCCTCTATCACTTGGTTGGGGTCCACTGTCAGCTCCTTCACCCTGCGGAGAAAGACATGGAGCTGGTCAGGGCAGATTCTTTCGCAGCGCAGACCCGCTCTGAACATGGCTGCTGTCTGCGTCGGGGTATGACGTTAACTGTGGGCTTAAAAGACAAACAGCACAGGATGGCGTCATGACAGCAGTGACATCATGCATAGGGGAAAGATGACTGTGTTGGCTCTGTAAATGTTTGAACTAATTCTTCTTTATGCTCTAACTGGGCACGCAAACTTGATTCAGAGACACAATGAAAGAGCAGTTTGTCCAGTTCACCTGTACAATAAAATGCAATCCAATACATGCCACCATCAGGAGTCCTAAGTGCTGGAATCTAGCTGGTCAGAGCTCGTGTTTAATGAGGCCTCACAGAGCTGATAAGGTATTACTGCCATGTACCCGACCTGCAGGTACAGCGATTTAGGACTATGTGCAAGGGATTACATGCTGAGAGTTTGCTCAAACAAAAGCTCACCCTTGATGCTTTTACTGAACAGCTTCATGGATGTTTTAGTGTTGTTACTAGCACTGAACAACAGCTGACACCTTATTATGTAAAGTTTTGAACTGCCATTAATTCGGACTAATCACACCCAGCTTTCACAGATCCCTGACATACAGGTCTAAACACTGCACAACAAATAAGACACACCCATAAGAACAGACGGATGTGTCATTCTTCAGGAGTCAGTGAAAAGAAAACAATTATGTCCACAGCTTAGCCAAAGATAAAACGTCAAAGCAAGGGCAAGAGGATGGAAGGAAGTGTCACACCATGCAGATGAAAAATAGGAAGGGTAAAATGAGAGGTTTTCCACTGTGAACAGCTTATGAAGTGAATAAAAGCTGCTAAAATGGATGTATAACATAATGTAATAAGTACTTGCAGGGGGGAGCATGCACTGTGTGTGTTTTCTGTGTGTAGTGCTGTGCTTTGGGGGAGTGCTTGACCTGCTGGGAGAGGTAGCAGCAAAGTCATCGTACTCAAAGGTATTGGTGGGCGAGAGCTCAGAGCGACTCCCCTGACCGCCCTGGGAGAAGGGGATGTCCGACGGACTAATCCCAAACTCCTTCACTCTACACAGCGGCACCAGCCACACCAGCGCACAGAGGGCGGGAGAGAAGAGGGAAACAAAGCAGGAGAAAGGGAGGAGAGAAGGAATACAAGAGAGTCAGACAGAACTACTGAGAGTTGGCAGAGACATTAACAACAACATCGGTACTGCTAATTTCAATCTAAACAAAAGCTACTGGGGACAATAATGGAATTGAAGGAGCTATAAATTCATAACACTGCATCATTTGCAGAGGTTCCTGTGGCCACAGGGCATATTTCCACCTGTTGGCGTAGCGTAGTGTGTTGAGGGTATTCTCGCAGGATGTCATACCAGGAGAGATTGTTGCAATCTGCACAGAGAAACAGAACATCATTCAAATGATGATATCTGGAAGGGATATGAAGACATGGACACAGGATATTAATAAAGGCAATGAACTGACCATGCATGTGCGTGAATTTTCCCCAATGAAGGAGTCTCTCAGGACCTGGGTGAGCTTACTGGCTCTGAACGGAGTGTGGGGCTTGTTACGGCCAAGAGCCCTGATACACTCCTGAAACAAGAAAAGCAGAGACGCATCCTATGGTAAATAAAACGTAGCTATTTAATATCACGGCGTATTTCGTTCACAAACAGGAAAATTTACTTGTTGAATTTGCAGCTCAAGTAGCAGAAAATACAATCCCCTCCAAAAGTATTGGTAAGGCAAATTCCTTTGTTTATGTTGTTCACTGAAGACATTTGGGTTTAAGATCAAAAGATGAGTATGAGAAAAGAGTTCAGAATTTCAGCTTTTATTTCCTGGTATTCACATCTAGATGTGTTAAAACAACTCAGGACATACCACCCTTTGTTTGAACCCACCCATTTTTCAAGTGAGCAAAACAATTGGAACACGTTTGTTGTTGCCCAGGTGTTGCCTTTTAGGTTGATTGTCCAAACATCAAATAGCTCTGCATAACTAATCTAAGTTTTCATCCTTGGTTCAAACCTAAAATAATCTTAAAGTAAATAACATTTAATATTTGGTGGCGTAACCCTTACTTGCAATAACTGCCACAAGCCTGCGACCCATCGACATCATCAAACTGTTGCATTCTTCATTTGTGATGCTATTCCATTTTTTTTATCGCAGCTTCTTTCAGTTCTTGTTTGTTTCGGGGTGTTTCTCCCTTCAGTCTCCTCTTAAGGAGGTGAAATGCATGCTCTGTTGGGTTCAGGTCAGCTGATTGACTTGACCAGTCTAAAACCTTCCACTTTTCCCCTGATGAAGTCCTTTGTTTTGTTGGCAGTGTGCTTTGGGTCGTTGTCCTGCTGCATGATAAACTTCCTCCCCATTAGTTTCAATGCATTTCTCTGTAAATTGGCAGACAAAATGTTTCTGTCCACTTCTGAATTAATTCTGCTGCGACCATCATCAGTTACATCATCAATAAATATTAATGAGCCTGTTCCTGAAGCAGCCATGCACGCCCAAGCCATGACATTACCTCCACCATGCTTCACAGATGAACTTGTATGCTTTGGATCATAAGCAGTTCCTTTCTTTCTCCACACTTTGGCCTTTCCATCTCTTTCGTAGAGATTAATCTTGGTCTCATCAGTCCATAAGATTGTGTTCCACAACTTTTGCGGCTCATCTCTGTATTTCTTAGCAAATTTCAATCTGATTCTTCCTGCTGATGAGTGGTTTGCATCTTGTGGTGTGGCCGCTATATTTCTGCTCTCTGAGTCTTCTTCGAACAGTGGATTGTGATACCTTCACCCCTGCACTGTGGAGGTCGTTTGTGATGTCACTTACTGATGTTTTGGGGGTTTTCTTCACAGCTCTCACAATATTTCTGTCATCAATTACTGTTGTTTTTATTGGCTGACCTGTTCGACGTCTGTTGCTCAGTACACCAGTAGTTTCTTTCTTTTTCAGGACATTCCAAATTGTTGTGCTTGTTGATTTTACTTCTTTTCTCAGCCATAGACAGCTCTCTGGTCTTCATGTTGGTTTATCCTCTTTAACAGGAAATGCAGTCTTTATAGGTTTGAACCAAGGATGAAAACTTTTAGATTAGTTATGCAGAGCTATTTAATGTTTGGACAATCAACCTAAAAGGAAACACCTGGGCAACAACAAACATCTGTCAGTCACATGTTCCAATAGTTCTGCTCACTTGAAAAATGGGTGGGTTCAAACAAAGGGTGGTATGTCCTGAGACGTTTAACATATCTAGATGTGAATACCAGGAAATAAAAGCTGAATTCTGAACTCTTGTCTCATACTCATCTTTTGATCTTAAACCCAAATGTCTTCAGTGAACAACAAAAACAAAGGAATTTGCCTTACCAATACTTTTGGAGGGGACTGTTCTTGGCGGTCTAAAATAGAGCTTCTGCCCACAAACCTTTAGGGCCAGCAGGCTTTTGTTGATCTCAGCTCCTTCTAGGCGAGTTTGGCGGTCGGCACTCGATGTATCAGCCCCCCTCTCGTTTCCTGCGAGGTCGATGAGGGAGAACTTGCCGTGCATCTTCCCCTTCCTCCGAAGAATGATCTGGAATACGGCGTGGCTGCGAGATGAGTGGGCATTGGCCGACGTCTGCCCTGAAGTTCTGGGAGCGAGAGGAAGGAGACCAAGAGGCAAACAAGCGTGAAGAGAGCAAGAAAAGAACAATTGTAGGAGAAAAAAGAAGCATGAATTTCCTTTATTTACCATGAACATGACCAGGGTTTCATTTTCTATTACAAGACATCAGCACGATTAACTGAATAAATTCAAGAATAAACCAAGTCTAGGAATTACACAACTAACAACAACTAGATCAACAAAGTTTCTGCTGTTATACCTGCAGCTGTTTCCCAAGTCTATGAGTTTCAGGACGTCCTCTGTGCACTTCACTTCCTTCTCCTGAAGCCCCACAACCTGCACTTGCTGTTTCCCGTCCTCCAGCACCCTCAGTTTAGCTTTACGATTCAGCAGGTCAAAGACCTAACAACACATACAAACAGTCACCATTGGTTGGTGGTATAATGTGAACATTTAAGATTTTTTTTCTGGGGGGGCAGGGTTTTACAATGCATCATCTGTCAGCCCAACCTTCATTGGGGGGGATGGACCAAACTAACATTTACACATCACTTGCCTTTCCACTGTAGATTTCAAAGAAGGTTGCGTACACTTGTAGGTCTAGCTTCTTGTAGTTGGGTTTCTTCAACATGAGAAATACATCCCGAGCTGCATGAAAAGAGACGAGACATCTAAAATTGTCATCAGCGCAAACCAAGCCACAATATTTTTTTATGTTATTCGGCCGCCTTTACTCACTAAACAAAGCTTATTGACTTACCAGCTAATGCATAAATTCCTTTAGAGCAGTCTTGGTTCTTCCCAGAGAAATCTCCTCCCATAGTCTATAATTATATATACACACACACACACACACACACACACTGCAGGTGAAGAGATATTTTCAAACAATATGCTGCGGTAATAAAATATAGCAAAAATCTCTAGTGTTGTAGTGTTGGCTTTTCCAAGGAGTCATTGTGTGTAACTCACGTGTGTTTTTCCACTGCCTGTCTGTCCGTAGGCAAAGCAGGTGGCCATGCCCCGCTCAAAAATGGTCTCTACTAGAGGTCTGGCAGTGAACCTGTAGGATCAGACAGAACACAAAAGCAGGATAGGACATCTAACCATTATGCAAACAAACAAAAATCCTCATCATATTGACTAATCAGGTGTAACTTCTGTGAAATATCAGAGCAAACACAAAACAGTTTGGTCTAATAGCTTGGTTCATTTGTTGATTTGTAGGCCTGCCACGATAACCACTTTTGTTGGACGATATATTGTCCCAGAAATAAATGCAATAAAATATATTATTGTCATTTCAATACCATTTTATGCCACTGATATAAGGATAATTCAAAGGAGCAATTCACTTTTTATTCATAAGAATATTCAGACATTGGAAGTGGAATGTGAAAAAAATAATAAAATATCTAAATAAATAAAAATTGCATCAAATATATATTAAACATTTGGCACATAACAGGTAGTATTTCCGCTTTTTGTTGCTTTTAATCAACATACCGGGTCATTCATTACGTTAACGGGCTCTCCTCTCTCATTCAGCTTAAACCCAAAATGTTCCCACACCGGAGCTGTGGAGTGCAGCTTTGAAACAGAGTCCATTTGGACTTATTCTTCCAGACTTTCTGGATGGAATTATACAGTCAACGGGAAAAACACCTATTAGCCTTAAGTAACAAGTTATTTTCACTTCACCTAATTCACTGTGACTGTGTGTGTGTGTGTGTGTGTAGGTGTGTGGAGGGGCGGCCTGAGCTCCACCCAGTGTGAAACTCCAACACAAAGAGCAAAGGACGAGGACCGAAGCAGCGCAACCAGAAACGACAGCAAAACATATCTCAGCAGAGTTTATTTCTATTTATTTGGCTAAGTGCTATGAAAAAACACTTAGGCGCTGTGCCCCAAGTCTCAAAAAAGCCCTGCTGAATATTCTGGCATAGGCTAAAGTGTTGGCGACATTCTTATGTAAACAAACACCCATGTAAACACAACAGGTAATGATCGAGGTCATGTTCATATATTGTATGATAAGTTGATAACGTAATTATAAGGATTTGTTGGCACAAACCTGTAAACCATCTCGTTGGTGGTGCTGTCATCGAAGGCGTAGTCAAAGCGAAAGGTCTGGTTCTCCAGGTAGCGGGTGAGGTCCACTTTTTGTTTAGGTTCATGAACCATCACTACGTCCTTACTAGGGATGGTGATCACATCCAAATCCTTCACGGACAACTCTGGAACACAGCAGAAACGAGACTTTCAAGTCACATAAATATTTTGGAGGAAATTTAAAACACAATTCGACATATAATGATTGAGCACAACACCAACGTTGTTCCCGACAGAAGACCTTACCTTTCTTGTTGAGTGGACGTTTCCTCACACAAACACATATTCTGTGCTCTTCAATCTGGACCAGAGAAGGACATTTTATTATATTGTTACTGAGCGTCCACATCTAACAATCAGGAAAGGAGGAGAAGCCACAGTCTCTACTCACCAGATCTGCTGTGGTCAGGGGCCGGTAGTCTAGACTGGCTCGGAAATCTCGGATCATGTACATGATCTCATAGTTAGGGATGGTGGTATCCACCTCCTGACGAAGGAGACAGAGTGGGTTTCCAGCTTATTCAGCAATAGGACAATGATTCTCATGTCTTTTAATTTCTCACCCCACTGTCAAGAATGTAAACTGTTACCAAGATTCAATAAATATATTTTGTTAATCAGGGAGGAGAAAGGTGAATAATATTGATGTACCTGAGCTCTTTTCTCCCTGAGCTCCTGTTGCTGAAGCCGACGCCTCTCTCTCTTCTCCTGCAGTTTCTCCACCTCTTTCACACAGTTTGACTTCCTCCTCGCTGCCATAAAGACAAGAGAAACAGTGACTCGACTGCCTTTCACCGGATATGCCAATAGCCTAGCTATCTCTCTTTCTCTCATCCTTCTTCCCAACTGTTTGATCTGCTTCCTTTTCTCTTGGCTTGAGCAGTCTCTTTCTCTCAGTGAGTCTTTCCTTTCTCTTCCTTCAAACAGAAGGGAGACCTTGGGCTATTTCCAACAAAGCACAACAGTGAGAGTGCTCAGCACAGACCAGAATACAGTGGCTGGCACACAGTGCCTCCAGTATAAAACTAGCTGCCTTCTTTACACAGCCAACAAAAGGCCTTTACAGTGGTTCGAAACCTGCTTTCATTTATCCCTTCCATCTACATCCTAAAACACAACTAGACTGGGGGACTGCTGAAACTAGGATATGTGCCTTAGCTTGCAAATAAAATTAAGAGATGGTTTCAAATCAAATATGATTAGAAAATGGTTTTAATCAACCAGAAGAAGGTCATTCAAAATCTCCCAGCACAGCACACCCAAAGATTAGTGTTGTTTCAGGTTAATCACAAAGTATTAGAAACCATAAGAGAACACAAGTTAGCAAACGTGAGTGAAAGCCACTTCTGATTTCTTGCAGAGTTCATAAAAACCAGTGTTATCTGATTAACCCTGGCTCACTGCACAGCCCCAGCTTCCCACTGCAAAGCCCGGCCGAAGCCCTGTAATACGGTCCTGGCCTCCTGCTGGCTCCAACCCCTGAGAACCCAGACTATCAGAGCAGAGGGATTAATAATCTGCTCTAATCTGGGAGAAGAAGATGAGCTGGGTCAGCACCGGGACAAGGCAGTATAAGAGGGATGCAGAACCGTCACTACTTGGGGGTCTCACAGGCTGTTGGTGGGGGGAGCTGAGGGGCGAGGAAGGGGAACGAGGTGTCTCCCTCCCTGTCCACTTAGCTCAACAAATGACAGTGAGCACTTTGAAGGAATGGAGGGTAAAGAAAAAGGTCATTGTTGCCGTCTGAGCCTTGAGTAAAGCACAGTGCCACAGGCTTTTCCACGTGTGTGCCTGTGTGTGACTCAGCAGAAATCAGAGAGGGAAAAGACAGCGCAGTCCAACAGCAGCACAAATGGTTTTTTTTACTCCCCGTCTAATACCCAGAAAGCCTGTCTGCTGGATGGATTGTGCTTGTGCTACTTCACCACCACACCACAGCTCTGAATAGTATCTGGCAGACATTTTGGGTGTACAATCTTCTCATAAGACTAGAGGACTCTCAGTTTCTATTGGAAACTCTATTAGAATCACCATAAGGCATGGAGGGCAAGGGGAAACATGCAGGTGATACATACAAAGCTGTCCAAACTCCTTTCTGGATATCAGTTGATGTGAGGACTCTAAATATAAACATGTGGTCAACAAAAACACGAGATATTAAAAAGATAGCATTATATCTGTCTGTTTTCTGCAGATGGCCTAAATCAAGTGATCAAAATACTGTCAATGTTAAAAAGTGTTAGCAATTTTCACTATTCATTTAACAACACATAAAATAAAATCATAAGCCAACTGCTTCCCTAAAACTACTATTTTCTTAAGAAAGATCACAGTTAGATCACAGCCTAGGTTCTTTAAAAACACATTATTAGTTTTGAGCATGTTACCATTCTGCAGCTGCTGTTGTGCCTGCGCTTGAGTGAGCTGTGCAGGCTGCTGGGGTGGAGGCGGTGGTGCAGGCTCTGGTTGTTGAGGTTGTGGGGGTCTGGCACGAGTCGGAATGACTGAAAATCACAAATCCACAGAGATTAAGAAAGAGACCTTTTGACTCGCAGGCTGCTAACACACCGCTTCTGAGCTAGGTATTAAAATTAAACCCACTGTTTTAAAGTTTTACATTAAACTTACCTAACTTAAAAATAAAATCTGTTTGACCATGGGTGACTTTTACCTGTATTGTGTTATATGTACAGGTGTTTCTATTATTTTGTCTACCTCATTTGTATCAGTGAAGGCAGGCAGAAACAACCTCTCTGTATAATGCAATACAGTTCAACAGTAACGCAAACCACTTCCTCCAAAGTGACCACACAGTTGAATTAAATCAACACCACTTTACAACAGTTTAAATGATAACGATTATAACCTTCATGAAGGCAGGATGTACTGCATGGCTGTTGTGTGTTGGACTAAGTGTACCTAATAAATTGGCAATTGAGTGTAAGTTTTCCATTTACATCTTAGTTTTGCATGTTGTATAGACTATTTATTTTTCTTGTGATTTATAAGTTCATTTTTAAGATTTAGGAGTAATATATTATTAGTGGATAATTCAACAATTCCCAGAGAACTGCATGAGACAAACCTCTATTATCCCTGGACGGAGTGTCATTCTTAGTAGGTGCTATGGTCCGACGATTCTGCAAGAAAAAACAAAAGCTACAGAAAGATATCCTAGGATAACAGGATAAACCCCCCCATTTTTAACCTCTTCCGTCTGCCTTTGTTATGTAGAGATACATAAATAGACGAAGCCTGAGAATCAGATTAGTGCTGAGTACAGAGGCCTCCTTCATTAACACTAATGTTCGCAATGACACTGCCAATGCACACGTCTTAACATATCTTTAAAAATAAATGAAAATAGACCATGTTCAAATCACAAAAGGTTGCGAGATTATGGAGCTTCACAATCAAAAAGTACTTAAATTATAAAATAACATCAGTACCCTATTAGAGTGACAAACTCCCATTCCTGGCCAGTTAGTAAATTGCCTCATAGTTTTCACTTTAAATGTTTTAAACCAAAAAAATTAAATAAATTATATATCAGGTTAAATCACAACTGCAATATTTATAATGTTTATGTGACAACATGGAGCAGCCCTAACCTACTGTGCACCATACACACTGTACTTAACGGGGCCAATTAGTTGGTTACCTAGAAGGATCCAGGATCTATATTAAGGTGCAGCAAACTGCAGCCACATAACTATTTGAGCAAGTCCGAGCACTTTAAATGCACTGACTCTGGCAATAATGTGAATGAATGATGTAAAAAGGAGGGAGAGAATCAAAAGAAAGAAAAAAAGACTGTTTTGTTGCAGTTATTTCCAGACATGGTGGCATACCGGTACCTACCTTTGCAATTTTATTGACTTTCACACATGTGGGAGTAGGTGGGGGTGGAGTCTCTGGACTAGGGGCAATTTCCTCGTCTGGAGCCACATCTGGGTTAAGTGCAAATATACTCTCCAAGTCGATCTGTCCAGAAATAAAGGAGTATTAATATCAAGTGATTACATTAGGGCTGACCCTAAATAGTCGAAGCTTCGACTGTGAGATTGACAGTCGAAGCTTTGCTGCAAAACAAGGATCATGCCATTTTGGGGATATGGGGGTGCTCAACGTCTGATTTTACATAGAAGGTAGGGGGGCATCAGTGCGCATGTGTAGGCGTAGCGTGTATGAATGTGTGTGAGTGTGTAGTGGTAGAAGAGGAGCTGACTTTATAGAAGGAGCCTTAACTTCACCCTTGTTGTGCAGATCTGTCGCACCTTGCGGGACGTTCGGATCATTTATCACCATTGATGACCCACACAAAGAATATTACACCGTTTTAAATAGACCCGCGAGGAACCACGACGTCAATGCAGCTATGGCTGCACGGCATGCAAGCAAAACTCTGCACAAGACAGGTGAATGGCAGGCGAGCAGAGAGAAAAGGGTCAACAATAACACAACAATGTACAGTGTAAGTTACAGTGACTACATGATTCGACTGTCAGTAGACTATAGGCAAGACTTGACAACTCTGATTCGACTAGGGCTGCGCAATATATCGCCGGAGCATCGTCATCGCAATGTGCTCTTGCACAATAGTCACATCGCAGAACAGTGCAATTATAGGGCTGAACGATTTTTTTTAAAATCAATAATTTAATATGCGATGAATTTTTAATCTCTTTACCTTCTGTATTATTCAAAACGGACAAGCAGTAAATCAGTGTATAGTATGACCAACACAATATTAGATAGATATAACATACACTGTTCTTTCTTTTGGGTCAGGCCTGCGTTATGATGAATTAGGTAGAATTATTATCATGAGCAATGGTGAAGATATAGCAAATTATAATAATATGAGAAAGATAATTTGAGTCAAGTTATGGCATAAATAATATGATATAATATCATCAGGTCGGCCTACCTCAAGACCACAAGAAAAAAACAAGTTCACCAGTGTGTTATACAGTAAGCCCACAGTTCAACCACCAGTTAATGAGTCCTTATCTCAGTCCAGTCCATCTTTCTGTATCCCAGCAAGCAAACAAAAAATACTCAGTTTGAGGTTCAATTCAAAAGTTGGCCAACGAAAATAAAACATAGTGACGCCTCTCATGTTTAATAGACAAGATTAGTAATTCTCCGACAACACCGGAGTTCCCCACCCCCGCAGCCTGCCATGGACACATTGGGCCTCTTTCGGACTTGTGAGTTTGGTTTGAAATGCCGTTTCACAGATATTTCCTGAGCTGACTGGTGGCTGTGTGTGTGACGCAGGTACCAACAATTTCACCCACCACCACGTTACCCGCGGGTGGTGGGTGCTACTTTCATTCCCCGTGTGACACTAAAGTTTATGTAGTGTCATGTAAGGCCATTGTACAACAAGAAGGCAAGGTACAGCGTAACGTGCAGACCAAGCATCAACTTCATCAGACTGTTTTCCTCTTGGGTGTCGTGTGACCAGAGTGTAATCGCAGCCTTTTCGATTAGTAAATCTCGTTTTATTACATTGTGATAATATTGCAAATGCAATTAATCGTTCAGCTCTAGTGCAATATCAAGCAAGTCAAATTAACTCAACCACCTCAACATTTTTTGCTGCTTGATAGAAAAGGAAAACTGAGATAGTTCTCATTTCAAGTTTTTCAGATGTAACATCATTTACTCCAATTTAAGAGTTCTTGGATACACAGTTTGTAACTAGTGAGTGACGCTCTGAATGCACAGTGAACTAGCAATCCCAATATTATTCTCGATCAGTTGATCAATTCCTTTAGGATGCTCAATTATTTTCAAATAGAGCAACTGAAGTAATCTGGTGAAACTTCCAGTATCTTTTCATATCGCAATATATATTGCACAAAAGAAAAATATTGCAATGTTAGTTTTTTCAAATATCGTACAGCCCTAGATTTGACTATGTAAATCCTTAGTCGGGGACAGCCCTAAAAAGCTCTAAAAACACTGAGCATGTTAAAGTGCACAAAGGCCTTTTTTGAAAAAGGATATGATAAGTGTCAAAGAAGCTGAAGTACATCCACCAGACTTGCAGTATGCGGTACAACATAGAAAAATGGAGTAAACACTTTTTATAGGTGCTGCAAGTCATTTCTATGACTTAGTACAGCTCAGTTTTAATTTGTGAATTTAAACAAGTCTTCCCATACCGGCAACACTCTGGTTCTGCACTGGCTGAGCTACTGCCACCCACAAGTGTGCATTCCCTGTCTGGGAATTGAACCCAGGCCGCGGCAGTGAGAGCGCTGAATCCTAACCACTAGACTACCAGGGAGCGTAGTCTTGACTTTGAATATAACACCACTGACTTGAGACTTCACTTGGACTTGAATGACCTGATACCTCCCAAATCCAAAAATTAAAATAATGCTTTCATTAGTAGCTTATTAACATAGATGCTTGTCAGTGAGCAACAAACTGATAATTAGCCATAAATATGTCTACAGGCTCAAATAAGATCTAAAGCAGTGATTCTCAACAACCACAAATGAGCTTACTTTTGAACTACAACTAAATTAACACATTACTATCTATTATTACTATTACTATCGCTTTTTTAATTTTTTGACAGAATTCATTTGTTGGTTCAACTTTATTAAAATGTGACCCTGCATTTCGATCCAATTGCAAAGTCGATTGGATTGGAAATTGTGTAAGCTTTGTTGACTAGACTGAATCTTGGCACGTCTGAATGGGGAAACTATGAACTTTTACCTTTCAAGACTACAAAAAAGTATAAAAGATGCATCACAGTGTGATAATGTGCAAATTGAGTAACTGTATATCAGCAACATCTAATGTTAGTCATCTGCTAACCAGTGAGACTGAGAGGGGGCATACTGTACGACCGGAGTTACAGGCTGAGATAGCTCATGCACATCAATGTGCAGAGGGTGAAGTGGAATTACATGCAGGCTAGTTGTCTAATCATCACAGCTCCTGAATGTCTTTAGATGCATTATTCACTGCTGTGTAAAATAAAAGCATGTGCTGGTGCTGCAGTTGCTTTTAGGGGTAATAAATGGTGGTTTACCTCTTTCCCTTTTGTGTCTCCATTTTCTATCCACTCCACTGTGACACTCTCATTGTCCTCATTTAGTGAGGTCACCATTGCCTGGTGTATACGTCCTGTGAAAGTATCAAAGACAGGGGAAACACAAACATCAGGTAAACAGAATAACATTGAAAAGTGAAGGCAGTGAAGGCCCAAACTCTTTTGGGGTCCTTGCAAGTTCAGTAGCAATATTTTAATTTAATTGTAGAGTAAAAAAGTAGAGCGATAAATGGCCCTCTATTTCTATTTGTGCTATTATATATATATATAAAAATACAAATGTACTTTTATTCCCTCTCTTCTTCTCTGACTCACACACACACACACACACACACACACACACACACTACCATAAAATGGATTTCACTAACACCTTAGCTTGCGCGTTAGCCTGGTAACATATTTAGCAGGGTAAATTATAAAAGGCTTAGGCTGATCCAGCTAAATCTGAATTGTTTTTTATTTGGTAATGCAGCAAGGTTGGAAAAACCTGAAAAGCCACCCTGATTACCTGTGGTCATATTTTCAAGATGCAGTATCACTGGCACTCAGTGGCCTGTGTTGCATTATCTTCTTACATTTTAGCCATCCTGTTATTTTGTGTAAGACTACATTAACACAAATAGGGCTGGGCGGTGGTTCAATATAATTGTGTATCAACTTAATCATTTCACAATTATTCGACTTTTGTATCTTCATTATCATTCTACACATTTCTATTGTCCAAATTAATGACTCTGTGCAAACTGTAATTCAAAACCAACAAAAATAGACACCGCTTTACACTTACGAAGTATTTGGTCACATGTAATGAAAATAGTTTCTTATATCATATGTCCCCAAACACTTCACTAAAAAAGATCCAAAAACAGCTTATTACACACTAGAGCTGAGCAATTAATCAAAATATTATCCCAAGCCAAGTACAATATCCAAATCGCAGGAGCTGCAATCTTTGATAAAAAGGTCACATTTGTCACAACATACCATTGTAAATAAAACACTGTGATGCTACAGACATGCCCCAACTTTCAAATCATATTCTCCAGACAGGGAAAATGCTTGTTTGGTAAAGACTGTAGCAAAAATCAGATCATCATCATTTTTATATTTTTTCCAGTGAAAATGAAATGCAAAAATTACAATTCCCACTAAAATCTTAGTAGTCAGACAGTAGACAGTACAGTGTTAAATAACACCCTAGTAAACTAAATCTTGTCTGTACTTACATTAATACTAACCAACAGAGCATCAACACCTCAGACATCAGGAGGCAAGTGGGTCATTTAAGTTTCAAATGCTTGCAAGGCAATGGGGCTGAGGCTAATCTTAGCAAGATCTGTGGTTTGATAATGACCCGTTGGAGAGAATCACCGATAATAGAGACAAGGACAGCTGCTGCTGCTAGCCTGTATGCTTCTCTCCGCCTCTCTGACTGCAGCGCAATAATACCAGCTTTTAAGAGCCTGCTCAGCCCTCCCATCTTTGTCTAGGTGGACCTGACAGTATGCTGCAAAATCCCCAGCACAATCCAGGGAAACACCATGTTCATGTATCCATTATTCAGAGGCAGGAAGCTAGCGAGCAAAGATGCTTTTAGTGTTCTCAGCTGCTGAACATTTCACTGATTTGCCGTACAATGGTTTTCTTTCAGAAAAACAGAAAAAAAGCAAATCTAATGTCTTAAAACAAGC
Organism: Micropterus salmoides; assembly: GCF_014851395.1. Taxonomy (NCBI): domain Eukaryota; kingdom Metazoa; phylum Chordata; class Actinopteri; order Centrarchiformes; family Centrarchidae; genus Micropterus; species Micropterus salmoides. The sequence goes on from NW_024044459.1 coordinate 26,233,789, forward strand.
AGAGCTGGGAAGAAAGCCTTGGTGCACTCTAAAGATCAGGAACTCTGGCATAAGCATGTAGACATATACAATACAAATAATACATTATCTATACTTTGTAAATCAACTGCAGTTTTCATATGTATACATTTAATTAATAAAATTTAAGAACACTGAATCAAAAGCAACCTCCTTTGGGATGGCCAAACATGTATCGTGTTGTCTTACTGTAGCATCATATGACACAGATTAGACAATACTGTTATATGATTTATTCTCTAGTATAAAAGAGTGACATGGTGTTAATTAAAATTGCTATGCATGTAAATGCAGCAATAATTTGATCATTTGCAGACATAAACCTTACTGTGACTTACACAGACTTAACAAACAATAATGATGTCAACCTTACCCAGCCCTACCCTCCATCAGAAATTACCTGTGGTCCTCGTGAACCTCTATGTTATTGGTAGAGCCAGTGCTCAAACTCAGAGCTCATACTGACAGAGACAAATGCCTGACTAAACTAGTTTAACTGAAAAGTAAGGTAGAATAAATATTTATTTAGGCCATGTACAAATAAGCCACAATGTTACAATATGGATGATTCAAACTTATTAGGTCAGCTTCATCAGAGCTACACAACAAAATTCTTCTCCATTCACACTAAACAGTGTGGGCTCCTGCAGCCTTTCATGCCTATCTTCTTAAACCAGCATTACCAAGTTAAAAGCTACAGTAAAGGTTCAGTTCACATCAACACTATTCTCAACACTTGAAAGAAACTTCAAACAGATGGGTGATATTAAAAAGATGTTGGGCCACCAAAACAGCTTCAATGCGCCTTGGCATAATTCTTCAAGTCTTTTCCTCCAAAAGACATTCCCTCATGGAGATGGAGAACGTTGGCGGTGGAGAACGCCAGTCCAAAAATTTCCTATAGGTGTTAGGAGGGAGATCTGGTGACTGCGAAGGCTTGATCATAAACCATAAACCATTCGGTCAGCCCTCGTGAGTCGTGCCCTGTCTAAAGGTTTGTTACATTTCTCCACTAATTTATTCAGGTTTGCCTGTACCATGTCAGCTGTCTCACTGTGTATGCAATTCTTAGCCACACAAAAAAACAAAACAAACAAACTGGCAATAGTTATTATTCACCAACATGCTGAAGAAGTAACGGCAGAGCAACAACTTCCTCCAAACCACATCACTTTGTTAAATATATACAATTTGAAGTACTTTCATAACTAATCACACTTAAATTAAAACAGTAAACCTGCTTGAAAGAAAGAAATGTTACATTACATGTTTCTTCCCAACTCTGCTGACTTAATACGTTGTTTGTTGTGTCAACCAGCACACATCAGCGTCCTTACTGTATGTTGACAGCAGTTCATCTCTACTGTTAACACAAAACAGTGTGTCTTGGGACGTAATGACACTGATAGTGAGTGTGAATGCCAGCACAGGTGGACATCCTGGCAGTTGTTAACACCCCCCAAAAAAGAAACAGATTATGTGGCCAAATGTAATGTAACAGTAGAAGCAATTCCCCATGAAAAGGCAGTCTAAGGTCACTGCTTGTAGAAATGTACGGTTAACAATGGCACAGATAACTGGAGAATGGAGGCCACAGCAACACCATACACAACAACAGGCATGTAGGGGGCCCATCTGAACTATTGCAGCCAGAGACCAAGAGACACAAAAGCTGCTCCATCACCAAGACAACTGTCTCCTTCCACAGTCCAAGCTTAAGTGAAAAAATATAGCTATATAGGTATATATACACTGTAGGTAATATATAAATAATTACTTTTTTAAAAGTAAATAGTTGGTGTTTGTAATTGATAAGTGACATAAATTATTAACCAATGATCAAATTGGATTACCTTTCTGTCAATTGACTAATGATTTCATCATTAATCATTCATTGTTTGCTTAGTTCTCCGTAGGCAAAAAGCCCTCAGACAGGTTCAAGGGTACAGCATCTGTCCTGTGGCAGACACTTCCTTATGAAGGGAACATTAAGTCTGCCTTCCTCTTCTTCACATACACACACTCTATTCATAAACCATGTGCCGAAATGCCCAAACACAAACTGGCTTATTGATATGCTGATTTCTTGTAACTGAACGCCACTGTGTCCCACTTTTATACTAAAATCTGGCTGGGTGGATATGCTGACACCTCCCAGTAGTTGAAGGGGCTTAAGAGGGGGTGCTTCAAGCTCTGCTAAGCCTGAGGAACAAACAAAGCCTTAGAAGCATCAGTTTCACTACAAACCCATTGATGAAATTGTGTCAATGTGCCCCATATCGAAAAAATAAATGTATGCCGTTCATAATCACTAAGAAGCTGATAGGTGGCCTGTATAGGGCCGAATGATATGCACAAGAAATAGTGATTATTTTCATATATTGACATTGCTATAAGTCACAATTTTAGTGGGAATGGTAATTTTTGCATTTTCACTGAGAAAAAAGATATCAAAATGATGATGAATTGATGTTTGATCTGTACCAAACAAAGAAGTTCCCATATGTCTCGAGAATTTGATTTGCAGGCTGGGGCATCTCTGAAGCACCACAATGCTTCATTTATAATAATAGGTTGTGACACATTCGACATTTATGAAAAAGCAGTTCCTGAGATTTGCAGATATTTGCATACTTGGCCATATTGCAATTCCAGTAATATTTCGATTAATTGTTCAGCCATAGGCCTGTGTCTCTCTAGAAATTTAAAAGACACTACTATATTTCCTGCAAAAATAAATGCCCGATAACAACAGACAATAGATGGAAATCTATTATCGCATCAAAAAATAGCATACTAACCATAGAGCAATAACTTCAGGTCATCTACCGATTAGCAAAAAATTATTATCTGTGAGATCTTCCTCTCGTCAGAATTGACTGTGAAAGGGAAAAAATACAGAGGGAGAGAGAGAGAGTCCTCACAGAACCAAGGGAGCTGTCTGCAACAGATGGGGTGGTGACTAATGGCCTGAATCTGAACCAGCCTCGCCACCAACCCCCTAGAGAGAGGGCAATCCCTGCTCTGGATGCAACACCAACCAGCAGGGAAATGGACAGACAGAACCGCTTCCCCCTCTAGGCCTGCCAAGAGTTTCTTTCACACCTCACCCCTTCTTGTTCGGAGGCTACTGAGGACAGTATAATCAAATGCCTCAGGGATGACTGTATTTAAGACATCAGTAACAACCAATACAACCGTTAAAAACACACCCTTGCCACTAGCTGTGAACAACTTATTTTCTATAAAGTGCTTTGCACAGTCTCACTGGGTGTAGCCAGAAGAATGGCACAAACTTTTCTTTCATCTTTGGCTGCCTGGCCTTGAAGCAGTTCTCTACAGCTACACAGGGTAGGCAGAATTAAGCTGATATTCACATAGAGAAGGTTCATATAAAAAAAAAAAAACACTCTCCTTTTCTACTCCTCTGTTAACTAACCCTTCATAAAACCTGATGTTGAAGTGAGTGTATTGTGATCCCAGCTTCTTCCTAATGGCAGTTTACAATATGCAGTGACTGTTACTTGTGTAATAAACACAGAGCTGTCATAGGCGTTTCATACACTACTGTTTTTCTGTCATCATGCTAACGTTATTTTGGCATAGTGTCAACTATAATTTTATTAACTTGTTGTAAGATGTGATCTTCTTAGAGTGAGTTTCTTAAACCACAACTGTCTACCTATATAAGTTAGTTACTAAGACCTTGGGATGCGTCTGTCTGTGGTGTTATTATCAATGCACATCTTTGGACAATTAACGTTAAGAGTGTTTCCATAACAACGCCAGTTAAGTCAGCTAACGTTAGCTCAGAAAATATTTAGCTAATAACTTGAATAAATGAATTACATGCGGCATACACATACAGCCAAAAAGCAAACTAACGTTACTCGTTAACTAAATGGATCAGGGTTAGATTTCACTGCAGCCATACTGCTGTAATAAAGCCGGTAACATTAGCCTAGCGTAGCCGTTTAGCTAATCACTGGCTAGCTCGCTCTCTATCGAACCAACGTAACGTTAAGCTTGGTTAGCAAATTTGCTAGCTTAGCTAATGTTGAATTTAATTCCTTGTTAGAATACATCAATTAGGTATCCTTATACAGTGGCGCTACCGTTGGTGTTTTAGCCTCGTTAACGACCAATTCAAATAATTTAATGTTATATAATTATATGCATTATTAAATTACGGGAAGTCTCCCGGATTCGCATAACGTTAGGCGCTAGCTAACAAAGGTAAGAGCTCATTCAAAGGATTTGGCCGTGTTGAAGCACTCCGCCCTGACAGCTTATATTAACGTTTTCTTGCAGCTAACGTGAACGTTACGCTCTGCAGCCAGGAACAACGGTTGCTGTACTCAACAGCACCGCAGCAACAAAGATCCTCAAACAACTTACCCAGTGCGACGGGGAGAGAATAGACAGGGTGAAACTTACCATCACTACGCTTTATCTCCACATAAGTACCAACGACAATCTTCCCAAAACACGACGCCATTCTACATTACTTAAACAATTAACAGAAACAGGACTACAGGCTTATTTTGAACCGGGTAAATGCAGCTTCTTCAGTTTGGCAGTCTTTCGAGAGGAAGATGCAGGCAACAGAATGAGCTAGCATTACGTAGCTACCAAGAATAGCAAAGTAATTCCGCTCCAGCATTTTCAAAATAAAACCAAGCACAATTTTATCTGCATTCTGAAATCCTTGCCTGGATGAAAATGTCAGAATCAGAATCAGAATCAGAATTTTAAAAAAGCTTTATTTGCTAGGTATGTGTAGGCCTGCACATACGAGGAATTAGACTTTGGATCATACATTGCTCACAATGTGTTTACTCATCAAATCAGGAATCAGACTACAGTATACAAAACACAAATATACACACCATAAATCAAAACAACAACAATGTAGACAGATCGAGACAATAGTGCAATGAGCAGAGTGCAAAGGATGCTGCAGTATAATAATAATTATTATTATTATTATTATTGAGCATTCACAATCCATATATACATACATACATACATACATGCATACACAATGTGTGCCTACTTATTCTTCACTTTAGATGGAAATATTGTAATGCACTTTTTACTCTGCTACATTTACTCAACAGGTATAATTATGTCTTAATTGTAATTATGATTAAAAAATGCACAGTGGAATGTTCTGGGTGTATAAGTGTATGTATATATGTAGGCTATATAAATAACTGAATATATATGGTTTTCTTTTCTTTGATTTATTTATATTATAATGTACATTTAATTATCTGAAGTTCTGTGTGTGTAGCATGAAGGACTTCAAACTGTCTTTTCTTTATACATCCTTGTGTTGTATAATGATTAATAGACCTTGTCCATTGTACCTTGAAAAATGTAACCCATAAAATATGCATTGTTATAAAACTACCCAACAGTTTGTAAAGTACTTTTTTAAATCCATTTTGATCAACTGCATAATTAAAGTTCTAACAACACATAAGTATTAATAAATGCAAATAATACAATTTGCTGATAATACTTCTTCTTGAGAAAGAAGTAGTTATATTTCTTCCACCACTGTGGCACCCTAATCCCACTTTAGTAATGTACAATTGTCACTCACTCTGTAGTGCCACCTGGTGGCACAGAAGCTCTAAAGTTCCACATAGGATAGAAGGCAGAAGATTTGTTTATTTGTCACATCACAACAGGCATACAGGCATACAAAAGCAATCATGAAATGGTTGACAGAAATGATCTGTGTTCAATGGAGTACTGCTGAGTATTTGAGTTTAAAAGTCTCATAGCATAGGATGCAGCCCAAGCTCTAAGAACAGCTCTTTCCCCCCTCCAGTACATATTTGTACTGATTTGGTACTACCTTATAGTATTCCCTTGACAGAGACTGCTCAAGCTTATTATTGCTATACATTTGTGTGTGTGTGTGTGTTTGTGCATGGAACTGTGTGTGTGTGTGTGTATGACATCATTGTAGTCATACCTGATGTACACTGAACAAAATTATAAACGCAACCCTTTTGTTTTTGCCCCCATTCATCATGAGCTGAACTCAAATATAAGACTTTCTCATTCACCTGTGAGGTGAATGGATTATGTCGGCAAAGGAGTGCTCACTAACGCAGATTTTGACAGATTTGTGAACAATATTTGACAGAAATAGACCTTTTGTGTACATAGAGAAAGTCTTACATCTTTGAGTTCAGCTCATGATGAATGGGGCAAAAACAAAAGTGTTGTGTTTATAATTTTGTTCAGTGTATGAAATCATTGACAAAATATGAAGAACATACATAACACACAGAAACTTCACTGTCCTTACTTCCTGGTAAGAGAAGAGTGGTAGTGAGGAGCAGGACTGGGAAAGAAGTTAAATGATACAGTAAAATACCAAAACACAAAGTGGGCTAAGCAGAGGCTAACTGAAACACAGTGGGCAATGGCACTTATAGATGTGAATTCCTTCCTATGCCTTTCAATCCTTGTCACTGAGATGGCTGCAGACAGACATGTGCTACTTCAGTGACACTAGGTGTTGCCTGCCACTTTGTTTCACCTGCCAGGAATGAGCTTCACCAGGTAGGGTGTGATGCATGTGAGAACAAGTACACACACAAAGTCTGTGAAGTCAGAAAGCAATCACAGTTATAAAAAACAAACACCTCTTCAAAACCGTAAAAGTGGTTAATCATATTAAACATATTTTATTGTTCATTTGGCTTTTATTTCACCATATGTTGACTTTTGACAGTTTTTGTGTATCTCGCATGTTCTTCATTTTTATGGCATGTATTTATACACATCACATACAAATATATTTAGGGACTTTAATACATAGAATATGTAAAATATATATTAAAGAGGTGGTATTATGCTTTTTGGCCTTTCCCCTCTCCTTTATTGAGTTATATATCTTTTTGTGCATGTAATAGGTTTGCAAAGTGAACAAGCCCAAAGGGAGTTCCCATCTCCCACAGAAAACTCAGCTCAGAACCGCTTGAAAACAGCTCGTTTGTAGTCCAGCCCTTCACTTCCTTTACTTGTGACGTCACAATGAAAACACGTCATAAAGCTTGCCAAGCGGCTAGCGGGGTCAGGCACGCCCTCAAACCAAGCTAGTCTGAGCGGAGGCCCTTTGCCCACTCGCCTTGGTTTGGTTTTCCATTGTAGAAAAGCTGTACCTGCTTCCAGGTACTTTTTTTTCGTATCACCTCACCTCCGTCGAAGTTCCAGACGAGCTGAGGGAAACTAAAATGTAACGTGAAAACACGACAGACTGCTGATTGGTCAGTGAGAACATTCACTATTCACTGCATCATCATTGCTGCACCAGACAGGCCAGCAACAGAAAGTTTTACAGTTTTATCACTAAATCCACTTCTGAGAAGTTTTGAGGTGAGAAATCAGCTGTGTAGATTTCGAATATTGACAGTTTTACCAGAAGCGATGGCGAAACAAAAATGCTTGAATATTGTCGGAGTTGAGGAGCTCCGCACGTGGCTGCGGGGGAAGCCTGTGCCAACCCGCGGGAGGAGCGTGTGAGGCCGGCCAGCCGCCCGCTCACAGAGCCCTCTGCTCCCGCCGTCACACAGACCGCTGCAGCAACAACAGAGGAAAACACAGCTGGAAGGTTTTCATACCGCTTATCTGTCTTTACATTCTGAGTAATGTTGAAACGTTTTAACCGTAGATATATTTTAAAAGCTGGTGTGTGTGTGTCGCATTGAACATTACGTCGCGGCAATTGTGTGTGGCGTTGCTATGACAACAAGCTACGTACCATCTCTGGGTACTGTCTGCAACGGAAAACGGAGCAGGGCCGAGTAACACCGGCAACAGTTCAACGTTTCGTCCTGATGGTAAGATGTGGAACAATGATGCTGTGGACTCGAGTAACTTACATCATCTGCTAGGTTACGGTCTCAGTCTGAAGCGGCTTTGATTTGGATCACACTACCTTGTTTCTTACGACCCGCCCTTCTCTGCTTCTGATTGGCCAGTAGTCCTTACCTGGGAACTGTGCTTGTGCAACTCCCAACAAAGATTTTGTACAAGTAAGATGCATCACTCTGTAGCTCAAGAGCGGAGCGTACAACACAGGGTGAAAAGAGGAACTGCAGCAATGTGCAGTATGAGGAAAAATATGGTGTTTTTTGAAAATTAAACCATGTAAACCTGTTCTGGTACAACCCCTAATTAAGATTTTGAACCTGAAAATTAGCATAATACCACCTCTTTAAATAAAACTGGCCACAGGCAAAATACCCAACATTGTATGTTTACTTAATAAAATTTCATACATTTTATGTAGGCCATTACACAAGGAAGCCTTTATACCTTTGTAAATCTCCAGCGACACTTAATGACACTTACTGTCTTTGAACACACAGGAACAAGCAGCTTTGTTCTTTGAAGTGGCATAAGTATAGGATTAACAACTTTAAAATATCTCCTCATCCAACCAAATGTTTTTGGCTCCTACTTGTTTCAACCAATGAAACCTAACGAGAAATCTTGGCAATTAGCCAGATGAGCAGCCAGCGCAACAAACAATTAAACCATTGTCAGATCATAAATGTTTGTGTTTATTTGTTCACACTCATGCATGCAAGAAGGTGTTTGAACATGCAAAAAAATTAGTCAAGGCAGCAAATTGTTGAAGACAGTATAAAAGCCTTGATCCATGATCATTTTAGATTAACAGCATGTTTCTGTTCAGTGTGAAACCTGTGTCTGCATGTGGCAATAAACAAAGCAATACATTTGAAGAGTTATCTGGCCCATCTGAACCGATATCGCCCAATCATCGCCTGTAGGCCTGCATGTAATCATTAATGTCCACATGCTTATTCGTATTTACAATCACTGTGGGTCTGCAATCCCTGCATGCACTGGGAAGAAGACATACAAACACCCCAAGCAATTCACCAGTTCACCACAGTATCGGTTCGTTCTCTTGTATCGTATTCACACAAAAACTTACAACAAACACAAACACATACCAATTTTTACTTGTACCCTTACTTGTATATAATACATTATCTTATCCCTGACCTTTACCCTAACCATCAAAAACAAAATGCCTAACCCCAGCTCTAAGGGTTTTCGAGATCATTCTCTTTCCAGAAGCTACCAGGTTCCTATGTGGTCCTACAGCTGTTACCCCCCCCCCAACTGTCTCCATGCACACACAATCTTTTAAACCCCCCTCTCGCCACTTTGGCATCAGGCATTTGCTGGTGAGTTCTCAGCTGTCTGTGCCCTAAATAGACCTTATCAGGAGCAGACCACCTTTGAGGGGGTCACTCTCACAGAATTTATTGAATGGAAAATAACTGTTTTACTCATCAAGCTTTGGATAATTCAAAGATCCCAGAAGGACATTTGGTGCAACACAAGTAATCTTGGTTTATTGTGACTTTTGGTACAAAGCTGTTCTTTGGGGTTATGGTGTGCTTGGAGTGAACCCCTATGTGTAATGGATGGTCCATCTTGGCTCTGTCCCACCTCATTGAGATCCACTATAAATATATACTGAGGAGTGGGGGAAGATTACATAAGACAGAAAAAGTTTGTCACAAGCACTACGGACTGGAGGTCCAGACCATCTACGCAGAGCAAGACACACAACCCACCCTAAAGGTACTGTACCGTTGTTGTTTTTTAATTTGAGTGACATTCAGGGATGCAGAGGGTAGATAAACCATGCCTATCGGGGGACAGGAGGATGTGGTGTCTAGTGGGAAAGTGGCATTTGTTGCAAGGCTTTGACAGGGGTATGAGAACATGCCCAAATAAGGCCTGAGGGGAAGCCATTTAAAGTTAGAGCTAGCACATGCTTGGCCATTTGCTAAAGGAGACCCAGGTCAGCAGGATACTGATTAGTAAAAATGGTGAGAATAAAAACATTTCTAATGCTACACACTGTAGTTTTAAATAATGGCACTATGCTGATAACTATTCTCCAGGGTACTGTCCATTCTGTGCTGTACATCTATATGGATGAACTGCTTATATATTTCTAATTCTCTATATTGTTTGAAATGACAAAAAGTGTAAAACTGATCAAATTAAAAGTTAATGTTTAGTTTATTTGAAATTTTTGTTTGTATCCAGAATTTTTACGTGATTGAATGAAGGTTTAGTGGTTTTATTACAGTTAAAATACTGCAATTACCTTTGTGATGACACTGAAATTGTTAAATTGTGCTTTGGATGGTGAACTGTCAGACACAAGAAGTGATTAAACATAAGTGTTGAAGAACAGGTTGGAGATTTTATATGTCATTGCTGACATTCTCTTTTTCTATCAGATGGGAGACCCAATTCAGTTAAAAGACGACGGGAACAAATTCTTCCAGGCAGGAGATATCGACAAGGCCATTCAGTGCTACACTGAAGCCATCAAGGTGTGCAAGGACAAAAAAGTGCTTGCTGTCATTCACAGGAACAGATCTGCATGCTACCTAAAAAAGGTAAGCAGTTTGATAAAGCACAAAAACAAATATACACCGAATATATTATATTTGCAATTTTTAGTGGCAAATTTAGACGATGTTTATGTTTTTCATACAGGAAAACTATGCCAATGCAGCTTCTGATGCATCTAAAGGTAGAGTAATAAGAACTGACATTTAACCAATATTAATTACAAAATCAAACCAAACAATAGCAACAATGAAAAAAAAACATTAACCTAAACCGAAGGCCACAAGATCATTATGACTCTTTCTTTCCCTTATGTAGCAATTGATGTTGATGCAGCAGATATTAAAGCCTTGTACCGGCGTTGCCAAGCTCTGGAGAAGCTAGGAAAACTGGACATGGCTTTCAAAGATGTGCAGAGATGTGCCACCATCGAACCAAAGAACAAGACCTTCCTGGAGACTCTCCGCAGGCTGGGAGCAGAGATCCAGGCCAAGGTCAGCATTAAACAATAACAATACACTCCCACAGATAAGTGCATGCAGGAGAGTGCAAGACTACAATAATCACTTTATAAATGCTTTCAGCAACATAAAATCAACACTGCTACATGTATTCAACAGGGATCTTTTGGCTTAAAACTTTTGTTGTATCATTATAAATAAATGTATTTTGATACTAAGGTAAACTGACAGATAGACTTACACTGAACTACAAACAAAATGTATATGATTGGGAAATGTCAGCATCAGGAAATTATGAGTAAGTTTTGTTTTGATTCTCCCCAGCTCAAGACAACATTCTCCACAGATTCGAGGGTACAGAACATGTTTGATATTCTCCTTGATGACGAAATGGAAAAGGAAAAGAAGGAAAAGGTGGGTATTTTCTGTAATGTGAAGCAAAACCCCAGAGACACCTTCCTGTTTTTGTTGTTTGTTAGCATATGAATGAATAGAGTTATTGGTTTCACATCTGCAATTTTAACCCATTATGTCTAGGCTGCCAACAACCTGATTGTGCTGTCCAGAGAGGACGCTGGAGCAGAGAGAATCTTTCAGAACAACGGAGTGCCTCTGCTGCTCAACATGATAGAGACAGGCAAACCAGAGATGATTCTAGCTGCCGTTCGTACTTTGTCAGGAATGTGCACAGGACACAAAGCTCGGGTGAGCAATCTTGTAGAATATGAGTCAATACAAGGGAAAGTGAAAATCGAAGAGTTGTGGTTAGTGATGAAAACTGTGTCACTAAGGCAATGTGTAGCCTTTTCCAAACTCAACAAACTTTAAAAGTATAACATCTTATTTTTATTTATTTAAAAAGGACAGTGCATATTAATGGACTCCTTAGTTTTTCAGCAATGTAAATATGCCAAAATTAGCCCAAAGGCTATTTTACATGTCTAGCCCCCATGCAGGTCATCAAAGTACAAGGTAACACAGCTAAACATTAAATTAGATATATGATACAACACAATTTAAGAGTCACCACAATTTTCAACATCATATTGTAAAAGACACCACAGTTTTGTAGACAGGGTTGTGTAATTTAAACTGCTATTTATTGCAGTGAAGTGCTGCATCTAGTACTGTAAACACACACATATACATACAATACAACAGAGTCCGTTAGTGGTCACAAATTTGATGTGTCTTGAGCAATTGTTAGAGTTGGTTCTTAAAACTGGGGTAAAGTTGGAGATCCAGTAACTTGTTCCAGATCTCTGTCCCCTTAACTAACTTCCACCGATATGATGCCATTAGAAACAAGTTTCATTTTATTAGCATTTTTTTTCTTCATAAAATGTACTTAATGTATATTTCTTATCATTACTCCTGAACAGACCATGGCCATTATTCACATGGTGGGCGTTGATAAGATGTGCAGCATCATGGCCATTGACAATGAGGAGATCGCACTGGCAACCTGCAACCTCTTCCAGTGCATCAATGACTCCCTCACTGGTGGAGATAAGAGGGAATACGGGAAAGAAGAGGCCTTGGTTTTGGGTGAGACAGAATCATCATCTGCATCTGTAACCAAAAGCAGATTTTATTATGGACACTTATTCCTTAAATTTTGATCTTCAACTAGTCTCTACAGGATCACAGATATTACCTATGCTGCTGTTGGTATTTTTTTCACAACTGATTGCGACATACAATCTTTTTTATAATCTGTCTGTCTGCAGATGCATCAAAAGACCTGAAAACCATTCTTCTCTCTCTGCTGGAGATGATTGCTAGTAAAAAGGTGTCTGGCCATGGCAGAGACCAGGCGCTGAACCTCCTCTGCAAGAATGTACCTCGCAAAGACAAGAAAGACCAAGACAATTCCAAGGCCCTCTTCACTATTGACCACGGTGAGCCTGACATCGGCATCTTGTCGCCTATTTTGTTTCTAGGTCATTGCTGCATTCAAGTCTTCTTGACATGAGGTATCTGTATATGCATATACATGTGTTTGTTCTTCAGGTCTAAAGAAGATCCTCAAGGTGTGTGGTCAGGTTCCCGAACTGCCAGATCAGCTGCCCTTAACAGACAATACACAGCTGATTGCCAGTGTGCTCCTCAACAAAATCTATGATGACCTCAAGTGTGACCCAGAGAGAGACAACTTCAAGGACATCTGTAATGAATATATCAAGTGCGTCTATGCAATGCAGATCATCCATTTACCAGTGTTGTGGCCAAGACTTTCTAAATAGAGGCCAAGCCAACAATACCTATTTCATCTCTTACGCTTTTTTCTTTTCCTTTTCAACAGATCTAAAATTGACCCCAATGACATGGACAAGACCATCCATGCTATCAACACCATCTCAGGGCTACTTCAGGGTCCCTTTGATGTCGGTAACGCCCTGGTTGGACATCAAGGCATAATGGAGATGATGGTTGCGCTGTGTGGCTCAGAACGTGAGGTGGACCAAATGGTTGCTGTGGAGGCGCTGATCCATTCCTCCTCAAAAATGAGCCGTGCCAGCTTCATCATCACCAATGGTGTGTCCCTGCTTAAGGACATCTACAAGAAGACCAAGAACGAGAGGATTAAGATACGTGCGCTAGTGGTGAGTGTGACTAGGAAATAATAGAATAGAGTAGAAATTTATTATTCAAACACAGGTCTAAAATACAGTAAAGACAAAACTACACAACTGCTAGATTTTGTCTGTGTGTGTTTGCATGTCCATGTCCCCTCTAGGGTCTCTGTAAACTGGGTTCAGCTGGAGGTGATGATTACAGTTTAAGGCAGTTTGCTGAGGGCTCCACAGAGAAGCTGGCCAAGCAGTGCAGAAAGTGAGTACTCACGCAGAGATTGATAATGTGACTGTGCTTTGATTGATTGATTGAACTTCTTTATTGATTGTTATATGAAAGTGGCGGTTCTAGCAAGAAATGCCCCAACTACAAAAAACATCAAAAGGATAAAAACGCAATAAAGGCTTATTTCCATTCCAAATCCAAAACCTAATTAGTTATGATCTGATTTGATGCAAAATGGTGTACAGATATAATTCCTTACAATGGTATACAGTACCAGAATGGCACTGTACCATGCACCTCTACTTCACGTCATCACTAAATACACTTTCTGTTAAATATTCCCTTTTTTACTCTTTTAGGTGGCTCTGCAATCCCCAAATTGATACCAAAACAAGGAAGTGGGCTATAGAGGGTCTTGCTTATCTGACAAATGATGCTGATGTGAAAGATGACTTTGTTGAGGATGAGCTTGCCATGAAAGCCATGTTTGAACTGGCTAAGGTATGACAATAACAGACAGAAAGAAACATACAGACAGTATATCTGATTAGACATTAGAAATAACCTCTCTCCTTTCTCTGTGTTTTTAGTCCAAGGATAAGACAGTTTTGTATGCAGTAGCTTGCACCCTGGTTAATTGCACCAACTGCTATGAGAAAAAGGAAATTATACCTGAGCTGGTTCAACTGGCCAAGTTCTCAAAACAACATGTTCCTGAGCAGCACCCCAAGGTAAAAATAGAGATGAAAGGGAACTATTATGCAGACCACAATATATGAATTGACGTAGGTACAACAGGAAATGTAACGCATTTGCAGTTTATACACACGTCATATACTTTCTTTTCTCAGGACAAGAAGGACTTTATTGAGAAGAGAGTGAAAAGGCTGCTTAAAGCTGGAGTCACATCAGCTCTTGCTGTCATGGTCAAAGCAGACAACTCCATATTGACAGACCAGACCAAGGAAATGCTGTCAAGGTGAGAGAGAAGAGGAAGCATCTCATAGCAAAGTCATTATGAGACTTTTTAATTGTCTTCAAATTGCCCCCCAAAACACCCGACTCATCCCTGCTTTGATACACTGCATTAGTCATTCCTCACAGACAATGACTTAAATTTACATTTAGGGAAGAGGGAATCCAAGCTAAAACACTTTACTGAGTACATCCAATTTCTTGTTCATTCCTCCTTAAATTTCTAACATTGCTTAGACATATATGATTGTTGAATCACTTTTCTAAATAGAATGCATGCACATCCAAACCAAAAGAGGGCACATGTTTATTTATTATGCACTTTTTTATTGTGACAAAGTGCAATAAATACTTGGACACTGGAGCCCTGTAGTGTGCTGGCAGTTTTACAAATCTATTTTCAATCTTTTATCTTTAGGGTTTTCTTGGCATTGTCAGAGGATCCCAGAGATCGTGGTACTATTGTTGCCCAAGGAGGGGGAAAGGTGCGTGATAGCTTTGGAAATCAATGTATGAGTGAATCATTAAACATCTTTATGAAGTCACAATGAAATGAAAGGACAAACATTAACTGTAAAAAAAAAGGTTGCAAAACATGCCCAGTTGTTCACTACTGTTCTTCTGGCTGTGCCCTCAGGCTTTGATACCACTTGCTCTGGAAGGGACAGATGCCGGGAAGGTGAAGGCCGGCCACGCCCTTGCCAAGATTGCAGCTATTTCCAACCCAGAAATCGCCTTCCCTGGTGAGAGGGTAAGCCATGCAACAGTATTTATTTGTTTATTTCTATGATTCTTTGATTCTTGAGATGATAATGAAGGAAGAGGAATGGTAATTTTCTTCCTAATCTCCCCATGACACACTTTTGACATTGCCTCCCTTTGCCTATATTTCTTTGTCTTTATATGCTGGGAGTTAATGGACAATGTATTAAGTGCTGTGTTAGTCTTGTTGGTTCTGTGAGTGGTATCTTGTTAGTTCCTCTTTTGCAGAATTTAGTATGCATCTCAAAGGACTATTGAAAATTCACTTCTCTGTCTTGGTTGACAGGTGTATGAGGTGGTGCGGCCTTTAGTTAATCTACTTAGCACAGACAGAGATGGAACGCAGAACTATGAAGCTCTGAGAGGCCTCACCAACTTGGCTGGTTACAGTGAAAAATTAAGGTAACATTTTTCAAGACAACATAATATTATGATCGCAGTGGTGCTTAATAGCTCATTTACTACTAGTGACTTTACAGCTGCTTGCTTTTTTGGTAAGGTTTTGCCTCATTGTTGTTTTTCACCTTTACCATCATCTGTTTTGTAGAGTAAAGATCGTGAAAGAGAAAGCTCTACCAGAGATTGAGAACTACATGTTTGAGGAGAATGACCAGATCAGACAGGCTGCCACTGAATGCATGTGCAATCTTGTTACATGTAAAGAGGTGAGAACAGACAAGCAGTTAAAATCTCACGTAACAAACGGATGCCGCATAGTCAACATGTGTTTTCCAACAGGTGTGAAAATTAAATGTAAAATATATAATTACATAAAACTGTATGTTTTAGGTCCAAGATCGTTACCTCCAAGATGGCAATGATAAGTTGAAGCTGCTGGTGCTGCTATGTGGAGAGGATGATGAGAAACTTCAGTTAGCTGCAGCTGGAGCTCTGGCCATGCTCACTGCTTCTCAGAAGAAGCTCTGCACCAAACTGACCCTGGTGGTATGTACAGCAGCATTCAGTAGTGTTTTTACTGTAGAAGATTAATTAATCAGGGAGCATGTGTCCGAGTTGAATTTGATGCCAGAGGGAAAAAATAAGCTATAGCTGCCTGGTTCTTGTATTTGGGACATACATACATAGCAATATCTATGTTTGTTGCAAGATATGCATTGTGTAGACAAAATGCACCTTGGTGTGTCATGTGTCACTCTTTGTGCCACTGAATGCATTTCACATTTTAGTTAATACATTTGTAATAAAAAAGAGAGTTAAATTTGGAATAACTATGAGATTACAAACTCATTATGGTACTAATAATTACTAGCATATTTTCATTACCATCCCTGCCTTGTAATGCCACACATTTGTCAATTTGAAGCCCAAGCTGAGATACATTAGTATTAGTATTACTCAGAGGACTTTGTTTTACACCCTGAATGATCATGTGTAAAACAGAGGAGATTCCCTTAAAATGAAAGAATAAGTGCCGAATTATACACACACCAACTTACTTAACCACTCATTTTAAGACACAGAAAAGCAACATGTGACATTTTTGATTCATCATTCACACATTTTACCAGAGTTTTACTGAGTGAGTGATTGCTCTCTCCCAACAGACCACCCAGTGGCTAGAGATCCTGCAGAGAATGTGTCTCCACACTAACCCTAAGATACAGCACCGTGCCCTTGTGATTATCTACAACATGCTCGACTCAGACAACAGTGAGCTGGGCAAGAAGCTGATTGAGAGTGAGATGCTGGAAATCCTCTCAGTGATTGGCAAGGCGGAGGACAATCCCAAGAGGCAGGAGGGTATCGATGTATCACGAATGTGCCTGGTCAAAGCGATGGAACTTGGTCTCATCAAACCCTTCTCCAGCCCTTCTTAAAATGCTGGCAACAAGAAAAACAACAGCAACGGACATTCTTTTTATTCCCTCTTTTAAATACAGACTTTTTTTTTGCTAATGATTTTTCCACATCAAAGATATTAAAGGATTCCTAAATCTCTAAAGACAATCTCTCACAATATAAATATAAATCAGTGTTGTTGTATAAAATCTATTATTTCTGTTTGTGCTGAACTGTGTCTGGTACAACTTGTCATGCCAGACAACAAGGGAAAAAAACACAGTAAGAGGAAGCAGCAGGATGACGTCATTGGCTGCACAGGTGATGTTCATTTTTCATGTGAACACAGTGAAAACTTCTCCTTACAGCGTCGAATTGTTTTTGTTTTCTGCTGTTACAAGTGATGATGTTCTTTCTTAGGAAAAGGTTCCATAAACTGAAATTTGACATTGCTTCAAGTCACTTCCTTCACAAGATGTGACATTTGAACTAAATGCAAAACACACAGAGCTCAAAACAATAACAAATTATTACTGTAATAAAGCTACTATTTTTGACATACACACACTTACTTCCATAACTTGCTTTACCCTTTGATACAATTTTGTTAAACTCAGTTTGCACCCAGATTTCTTAGACCAACCAACTGTAAATTTGATCATAATAATCCCTGGTAAGCCATTTCATATCTTATGTACATTATTTTTGAGTGGAGGGGTTTATAACGCAAAAGTCAATGCAGGGGTCTTGTGTTGCCTTAGAAATTGTGTCAGTTCATGCCATAACTCACATGCAACAGCTTTTCTGAATTATGTTTTTAGAAAATATCTGCCTTTTAAAAAAAAAGTAAATTACCACTGTTTTATTAAAGCCAAGGAACATTATCATTTCAAACTCCCTCGCCACCCGCCCACACACATTTCCTGCCATATTTTCCCTTCAAAGACTTTCTTTTCTTCTCTACTTTGGTGACATTCAAGTCATTCTCTACAAAGTTTGGGCCTGCTGAAGGCAACTCATTGGGAAATCTTCATGTCTTTTGCACATATTATAGCCACATATGCTCAGCTTGGAGAGATTTAAGTCAAAAATGCATGCTGGGATCTCAGGTGTTTGCTTAAAAATTGTATTGTGTTCATGCTATAATTCAGTTATTGTTTAAGTTTTAACTCCAAACTGCTTTGCAGAAAATTGATCCAGATCACTGATCCAGCCAGTTAGCCTCAGCCACATGTATGGGAATCAGACAGGAGGGTGGGGTGAAGGTGGAGTCTGCTACAAAAGGAAGGCTTCTCATGGCAATTTTGATTCAAACCCTTGTCTTTCTATGAAATGTATTCAAGTCACCTGCAGAAGGAACTCACTGGGACACAATCATCAGCGTGTCATCTAAGGGATGCACATGCAGCTTTTATCCTGTGTCATCACTATCTAACTTCTGGAACATGTAAACATAACATGAAAAACACAAAAACATATAGTGAAGCAATTTACAATCCCCAGGTACCCAGAGAGTCCTAAAAGTTACATGACTATGTTTGTAGATGGTAATTATGGAATGGGAAGACAAATGACTCATGCGACCATGTAAAGGCTTAAGCAGACTTAAATACGGTATATCAGAATCAGAATCAGAAGAATAAGAAGGAGCTTTATTGCCAAGTAGTATTTTATACATACGAGGAATTTGCTGTGGTGATAAGGTGCTACACGTGGACAAACATACAGTCAACATAAATAAATGTAGAAATATATTAATATGGAATAGAAGAACAACGTTGCAGATATATACATGTGCGCTATTCTGGGTCTGTGTCGTGCAGAAGTAACACAACGGAAGAGAATATTGTGTACATATAAATATATAAACTGACAACATAAAAATATACAACAAAGATCAAAAATCAACAACAAATATGTGCGACATGCCAGGTCTGTGCCTGACACGAGATGAAACAGTATTTACATGTGCAGAGACATTTGTATCATTTGCAAGGTAGGGGACCCGGGCCTTGATAATGAGGCTAGTTGCAGGCGGGAAGAAACTGTTTTTGTGGCGAAAGGTTTTGGTCCTGATGGACCGCAGCCTCCTGCCAGAGGGGAGAGTCTGAAACAGTTTGTGTCCGGGTTGGGAGGAGTCAGCAGCAATCTTTCCTGCTCGCTTCAGAGTCCTCAAGGCGTACAGGTCCAGAAGAGAAGGAAGATTGCAGCCAATCACCTTCTCTGCAGAGCGAATGATGCACTGCAGCCTGCCCTTGTCCCTGGCAGTGGCAGCAGCGTACCAGGTGGTGATGGAGGAGGTGAGGATGGACTCAGTGATGGCAGTGTAGAAGTGCACCATCATTGTCTTTCGCAGGCTGAACTTCTTCAGCTGTCGCAGGAAGTACATCCTCTGCTGGGCCTTCTTGGTGAGGGAGGTGATGTTCAGCTTCCACTTGAGGTCCTGGGAGATGAAGGTGCCCAGGAAGTGGAAGGAGTCCACAGTGGTGACTGGGGAGTCACACAGGATGATGGGGGAGGGTGGGGCTGTGCTCTTTCTGAAGTCCACGACCATCTCAACGGTCTTCAGATCGTTGAGCTCCAGAATGTTCTGGCTGCATCAGGTCACCAGATGGTTGATCTCCCACCTGCGATGAGCCCAATGAGGGTGGTGTCATCCGCAAACTTCAGGAGCTTGACAGACTGGTGACTGGAGGTGCAGTTGCTGGTGTACAGGGATAAGAGAATGGGGGAAAGAACGCAGCCTTGAGGGGAACCGGTACTGATGGTCCTGGAATCGGCTTCACGTGCTGCTTCCTGTCCGTCAGGAAGTCAGTGATCCACCTGCAGGTGGAGTCAGGTACGTTCAGCTGAGAGAACTTGTCCTGCAGCAGGGCCGGGATGATGGTGTTAAAAGCAGAGCTGAAATCCACAAACAGGATCCTGGCGTAGGTTCCTGGGGAGTCCAAGTGCTGGATGATGTAGTGAAGGGCCATGTTTAATGCATCGTCTACAGACCTGTTGGCTCTGTAGGCGAACTGCAGGGGGTCCAGGAGTCAGTCTGTAATGGATTTTAGGTGGGACAACACAAGGCGTTCAAAGGACCTCATAACCATAGAGGTCAGAGCGACGGGTCTGTAGTCGTTTAGTCCAGTGGTCCCTGGTTTCTTGGGGACAGGGATGATAGTGGAGGCTTTGAAGCAGGCTGGCAAATGGCATGTCTCCAGTGAGGTGTTAAAAATGTCTGTGAACACCGGAGACAGCTGATCAGCACAGTGCTTCAGGGTAGATTGGGAGACAGAGTCCGCCCAGCTGCTTTGCGGGGTTTCTGACTCCTGAAAAGACCGTTGACTTCCCTCTCTATGATGGAGAGAGGAGGGGAGGGGGTGGAGCTGGCCAGCTCTGAGGAGGGAGGGGAAGAAATGGTGGACTGTGGCTGAAGCTGAGCAGAGGAGTCACGGGGGATGGTGTCCGATTGATTCTCAAAGCGGCAGTAGAACTGGTTCAGCTCATTTGCCAGGTGAGAATCGTTTATGGAGTGGAGGACTTTGGGTTTATAGTTTGCCAGAAGTGGCGTCGTTTGCAGAGAACTGGTTCTTTAGTCTCTCTGAGTTTAATAGACAAGCTTATAATTCTCTGACAACTCCGGAGTCCCCCACGAATTAAGGGGGGGATTGGGGGCTCTGAATTTGATTTATCATCTACAGACTTATGACATTAGTTAAATAAGCAAGGATATTGTAAGCATTGTAAGATTTTAGTTCACTGTCACACATACCTGCGCTGTACTGGGTTTCCTTTATGACCTGGAACAAAGGTTTTTTTAATATGACCTGGCTCCCTAAGCACAGCATTAATGAATATGCCTTTTATCCATGAGAATGCAATGGGTATGTTTATCACCTGTGTCCACAAAAACCAATAAGGTATCTGTAACACCGAAAGCTCCTTGGAAAATGAGGTAAGAATGAGGATGCTAAAGAGAGCCTGCTGGAAGGCTGAGCATTAGTGGCAGAAGACCAAGCTGCTGATTCACCTTGAAATCCTTAAATATACAAGAGCTATAACAATTACACTTTCTAGACAATCCTACATTTCTAAAATAATACAAGATAACCACAATAATGCTCAATGTCTGTTCTCCATTATTGCTGCTCTAGCCAATCAAATATCATGAATTTGCCTCCTCCTTCCAAGAAAAAGTCTGATATTAGGAAAAGAAATAACACTTTCACATATTATAGGATCTGGTCTGTCACTCCCCCCGCATCATCATACCACATGGGGACAATGAATAATTTTTTCACCTACCTCTAATGATACAGAAGAGGTGATACAGCCACTAAACTCTTCTACCTGCTCCCTTGACCCAGTTCCCACAAAATCTTTCAAATGTATTCCACTGTCACATTATGTATTTTTATTGTTACAATCAGGAGTCTTCACCTCTTCCCTCAAGCATTTTATTATTACACTATTACTGAAAAAGAACAACTTAAACCCATCTGAGATACAGATCAATCTCCAATATCCCTTTTCTTTGCAAAATACTTGAAAAGGTTGTCTACATAGCTAACTCCACAATCTATGTGATGTGGTCTGACTTTAGGACTAACTAAAAGCTGTCAATGATCCAAATGTCAACAGTGCTGCTAACACTTTCATTCTAGTATTACTAGACCTGAATGCAGCCTTTGACACTGGTGACCACAAAATTTTACCGAGTAGGCAAAAAAAATTACATCAGATGCTAGATGACCCAAAACTTTCTGCAGTTAATGACAAGACTGAGATAAAGGTAAATGTACTTAATTTGTCACGTACCCATAGATGCAGCAAAATTCATTCTCTGCATTTAACCCATCCCTGAAGGGAGCAGTGGGCAGCCATTGCACAGCGCCCGGGGACCAACTCCAGATCAAATGCCGTGTCTGGTCAATGGCACTGACTGAAGAACCTAACATGTCCTAACAAAGATAGCTAGGCTAAGATGCTACACAGTGCTAAGTACTATTTCTTAAGAGCCAGAACCTAGAAGTGCGTAAGAGTTTTTTTATGTGTATTTAGGGATCCAAGAAGCTTCACTGCTGGTATGTATTTTGGGCTACTTGGTCACATTACATGAAAGCTATTTAAAAAAATTATCATGAATCACCCATTAAATATGTAGATAAAATAAACAAATTAAACATTAACAATCAAAAGTAAGTCATAAGTGTGCAAAGTACAGTGTCACAAGCCAGCTCTTAGCCCGTGGCAAAAAGGAGGTGAGACACATCAGGTTTGCACCATGATGATTTATTATAAAAGTACAAGAAGAATCAAATGATCAGCAATAATATGTGGTGTGGCAAAGTATGACTATCAGTTGTGTCAGCAGTGAATGGATGAGTGAGATGTGTATGTTGTCAGGATTAACAAAAGAAGAAACACCAGACAAACCCAGTGGGATGTCAGCCTAGGAGGAGAGGGCAAGAGGTTGATCAGTCCTGGCTAAATAAGCTCTGAAGGTAGAGCTGCACAGGTGATTGCCCAGCCCAATCAGCCTCCCTGCCTGCAGCCTCCTGCAGGAAAAGGAAGCCGGAAGGGTCGTAACAACAGTATAATGTAATCAGCTGTTTCATTAATATGGGCAAGCATCGCATGAAAGCATTGAAAAATATTGGAATCTGTTTTTTAAAAACATTTCAATAAATAATAATAAAATAAATCATTTCATAGCTGAATTCAGACCATATCAGGCACTGTGGCTAAAACGCAGGCGGGGCCTGGGCGATAGGATGGTACAGCACACACACACACACACACACACACACACACACACACACACACACACACACACACACACACACACACACACACACACACACACACACACACACAAGCCCAGTGCGAAACAAAGCAAGAAAACGCCGCAGGTTGCGGTTCTGTTTCGGTCTCTCTGACGCGTGGATCTCGATATAGCCTATTCAGGTAAGTTTATTAAAAGACTACCAGGCATATGCTTTATCAGTCAATATAGCGAAACACATCTCATGACCTGCTAACTACAGAGCGTATAACCTGTGAGCGCTGTCAATGGCTGCCATGTGAACTGATTGCCGCTATCAACGAGGAAGATTGACAATTACAGTACACTCGCGGAACGCGGTCAGCTGCTAGGGTGCGGTAGGAAAATGATTAGCGTAATGCGTTAGTTTGAGCTAATTGCGGCTAATAAAATGACAACTGAAAGTATTTCCACACATCGTGCAACATAGATAATTGTCTCCACTTATTGAAATAAACAGACATGTTCCCCACGGTAACACTAAATGCCACCTCTTCAGTTATACACTTTTTGTTTTTGTTCCTGAAGACAATTACTCACTCGTGAGTCACAGGTGTGGTGACTTGCAGGATGAGAGTGCATTTCTGTGGTGCTGTAGTTTTTGTTGTTAACTATAATCATATGAGAAAGTATCAACCATGTACCCTGTTCGAGTAGGGAAATGGAAGACAAATAGACTGAACATCTGAGGCATAACTACTCGTGTGCTGTGAACATTTTAATGAGCTAATGACGGTCAAACAGAAACGAGTGGTTCTGAAGAGTAAGCCTAATGGCAGGAGGATGTCAGGGTAGAGAACAGTTTGGATTTCTGTAGCCTAATGTTTCTTACTGTAAAGTTTCTAATAGTGGTAAACTACATCTCCAACAGGAAGCGTGGGGGAACAATAGCCTATACCTCCCAGCACTGATCTATAACATGAACGGTAGGTTTCTGACAACTTACTTCAAACTGTGTCCAATGTCAACCACAGTCTTCATTTTAGTTTGTATTTTTGTTTTCTTGACAGGGCTATACATCTTTCTGCTGTGTGCTCCTGTGCTCGCTCAGTGGTTTGCAGTTGCAGCAAGTCAAGGTAGGCCCCTATGTCTTCTCTTGACCACCACTCTCCATGATAAAAAAAGGTTTATGTGACATATTTCATAGATATAGGCCTACTGCTTGATTACAGGTGGACACACAACTTGGCAGGTGTTTTTCTGCCAGAATCCAGGATGTGCCGCTAATGTGACTTGCGTGTATTGCAATGACGAGCTTCTCCACAGTCACACTCCCATCGCAGATTGCAGCGGTCATCCACCACCGAGTACTGTCTGCCAGCATGATGGCCGGGCGTTCGTTTCCACCGATGCAAATGCTGATTGCGAGTTTGAAGGAATATCAGGTTATATGAAGACTGAAAAATGCACAGGTATACACTTTTTAAAGCCCTTAACATAGGCCACTCGTGTTTTCTTGCAATCATTCACAACATTCTTCAAACTTTCGTTTTCACTTGATGACCCAGGAAACAACTGATTTCACAGATTTAGTGTATTTACATGCACATTAGTATCCCTGTTCTGATTCGGTGTTTGGAGTTTTTTTTATATGTAACTTTATTGGGTTCAGAAACTATACTATAACAAATATTCTGCTTGTGTAACTCATTGAGATGGGGAGACTGCCTCATTTATACCCTCCTTTTTGTCTACTCCAGCTCAGCGTGCTGTTTGTTAATGTCTTTCATGTTGGAAATGGAAATTCCATCACTGCAGACTGCAAAAAAAAAAAATCACCATCCAGTTTTAAGCTGTTGAATCTCTCTGTTTATAAAAAGTAACAGCCTTGATGCCAAACTAGACTTATATTTATTGCTGATAAAATGTTTCTGTTGAATATGCACTGTAAGTTAATTGACTGAAGTGTTCACACTGATGATAAATTAAAATGTCCAGACCAGCACATTTTCCTAAATTAATAGCCACATTACATGAATGTGAGATCTCTTCTGCTGTTTTGTATGATGCTTTTGCATCTAATAACAATTTACACTTCTCTTGTTTTCTCAACTAGTCCACAGCAAGATTTGTGATTTTAACAGAGGTAAGCTTTTCCTGCATACACTTTACATCATGCTGCTGCTCACTGTTTTGACTGACCATTGATGGTGTGTTTCTTCTTTCCTCTGTTGTGTCACCACCTGTTGCCACAGATATGCACATGGAAAATGCAAAACTTGAAAGCATTGTTGGTGGAGTTGTTTGTAAGTCCTGGTTACACCATGTTTCTTCTGATTCTGGATAATCAGCTGTCAACAGTGGCCTGTGGAAAATCTTTCTTTCCCCTTCCACATCACCCATGTATGCCATGATATGTTATGTTATGAAAATAACACCTTTTGCTACTAATCTGACTTGCTTTTACTCTGCCCTCGTCTTTCTTTCGCTAAGGGCTAAAATGTTTGTCTTTCTAACGCTGACAATCAGGTGAGATCAACATTTTATGATGTGTTGCACTTACTTTGTATTGATAGTCATCTTAAATATTTATCTCTTGATTCCCCAGGTTTAGTATGCCTACTAGTAGTAGGCTTATCTCTGTTTTTCTGTAAAAAGAGACGATGCAGAGAGCAACAGCCAGTAAGGTAATGGAAATATTCTTATTCAGAAAGTTCCTATTGTGATCTCATGTCATCATGGTTAATCTGAATTTCAGTGACTCTGCATGTTACTGTACCCCTGGAAGAGATACAAAGCAGTAAGCCCAGTGAGAGGTTAGTGATCATTGAATATCCAGCATATAGCCCATAGTATGTGCAAATAGCTAGATGTAAATATACTAATTCTGAGATGACCTTTTTTTTTTTTTTTTTTTTTTTTTACACCTTCAGAGATTGTGGTGTTGGTCCTGGATTGGATGGTGGCAGCTCTCCTCAGTGTGACCTGAGCTTAAACTCCTGCAGCGTTTTAATTTGTTGTATTTTGCAGATTTTTGTAAATAAACATGTTATGTGTGCACGTGTGTGTACTTTTTATTATATGTTGTACAAGCTTCCACCCCAGGCAAAGGTAAAGGTACTTTATTTGACAAATGCATGTAGCGAGATTCATCCTCTGCTACGCAAAGTGCAAATCAAGTTTAGAAGTGTAGCTGTTTTTGGTCTAAAGTGCGCACCCTCTAGTGGCCTAGTGCAGTGTGTTGTCAGGGCGGTGATGTTTTTATGAATGAGCAACGCAGGCTTGGGGAGTGGCTCCCTCTTGTGATCCAACTGCGTTGTATGCACCATCACACAGATGTTGAATTGATCACATATTTACCAAATATCGATCACACTCACTCTTCACTTAGTTCCCTGATGTGGTGAATATAGAACATAGACCTTGTCCCTTTTTTGACTGGTTTCTTTTGTTAATGAATGTGTCTGTATACCGAGTACCACTATTTACTGCACGCACAAAGGTGATTTTATGATTTTTATTTTAACTTCATTTTCTTTGTGATGTGTGGGGTTTGCCCCTCTGAAGGTGTAAGATGGCAAATTCAATTGTAATTACATTTGAGAATTAAAATGTGAGAGTTGTTATTAGACATTTCTTTAATGATAGGAAATGATTTTCATATAATATTTAATGTACTCCTAAAACTTCTCCGAAATATAAACAAAAAAAACGGCTGCAATGCAATTTTCTTTGTATATGATTACAGGGAGGGGCGTGAACGTAGTCCCCTACTACCAGAAACAATGAAGTCGCAGTCACGATTTTGGGGATTTGCAGCAGTCTACAGGAGGAGTCCACAATACAGCTCACTTCATTCAAAGAAAATGTTGCAGAGACTGTTGATATCATCTGTACTATTCCATGTGATATTAACCATTTCAGATTTGAATAAACAGTTTTTTGTAATACCTCTTGAAGCCGTTGAAGAATGCAGCATAATTCATGTAATGTATTCACGTTACTGGACATATTGTTTTCAATTAAATATAGATTATTATATCAAAAGTATACTTGTGTGAGAATGCTTTGTCTTTTCCTCAAAGTCTTTAGAGAAGAAGTTACTAATGTGAATACATTAGTAACTTCTTCTCTTACTGTAGCACTGACCACTTTATTAAATAAAGTCCATGAAATTGGAAACAGAAAAACAGCACTACATTGTAGACAAAATCACTGACATGATTGAAATGTCATGAAAACAATAAAACCATACTGTACAAGATAGTAAGCACATTCTGTTTCCTCAAACTGGTCAACAACAGAGGTCAAGCTGCTTTACACAATACGAGTTACCTCTGTAACAACATATAGACAAACAGATGTAATTATATTTGTCGTAAAATATCTGACAATGGAAGGTTTGAGCTGCTAAACATACAAACTCACTGAACAGGTATTATCAATGTTGATTAAAAAGCTAAAGGACACCAGGACTAATCAGCAGTTTCAATACAACTAATCATTCTAATAAAAACAACTACTATAATAATGATAAACATTAAAATAACAATAATGGCAATACTGATACAGATTAATAATACAAACAAGAATGAGTAGAATCAGTGCTGTTTTGTCAGTCCTTCAAGGATTACAAAGATATAAACTTTCACAGCAACTTAAACAGCAATCAAAAACACAGCGACAACAATATGCAAAGTGCATTTGTGAGCAGAAATATGTACAGATTGAAATGTCTGCTGAGAAGGCTTCTGGGGTCTGGCACTGAGTGCACACAACCTCACC
This sequence comes from Micropterus salmoides, assembly GCF_014851395.1. NCBI lineage: Eukaryota > Metazoa > Chordata > Actinopteri > Centrarchiformes > Centrarchidae > Micropterus > Micropterus salmoides. The sequence goes on from NW_024044459.1 coordinate 26,261,575, forward strand.
TACAGCTACAGTAAAAACACAGCAACAATATGCAAAGTGCAAGTGTGGATTGAAATATGTACAGGTGGAAATGTCTGCTCAGACGGCCGGGGGGGTCTGGGACTGAAGGCCCAAAACCTCGTCCATAGCCCTTTTAAAGTCTGCGAAGGCCCAGTGCCACTGCACTCTGCTTTCTTCCTCTTGTACAGAGTTGACCTTGCCGGTGAGATCATCGAGCTAGGCTGTTGGGGGAGTGAAACAGATGCTTGCACCTGGGGAACAACTAGAAAACATGTAAAGGCAGGTGCTGTGGGCTGCCTGAACGTACAGGCGGTTTGAATCGGTGCAACTGGCAGCTGAGCGGGGGGTTGACCGGCGAAATGGTCATGCCTCGGTTTGAGTTTTCTGGTGCCTGCCAAAGATGGAGTGACCTCATACTGCACTTGAGGTCGACTGGTGTGCGGTCTCTCATTCGGGAGCTCTGCTGCAGAGGGTTGGCTAGTACTAGAAACACTCTGATGACGGCGGAGGACAGCCAAAACTTGATCCGTCACATTTGTAGCTGACAGGGCCTCCTGTCTCCTGATGAACTCAGCAACGCACTTGGAGTTGATTGTCAGGATGGGAATCCCGAGTTTGCTGAGGTCAGTGTCATCCACGGTCACTCTCTGCTGCACACGCTGGTACATTTTGGTGATCTTGTGCTTCTGTGGCGACCCTCGAGCCATTGCGCCACAGTCAGGATGAAGCCACAGCTGTTTAATGATGCAGTACATCAGCCGGTTCTTTCTGGAGTCCAGCAGGTAGGCGGCTGAGTAACGCTTGCTGAACTTCAACTTTTGCACCAAAGACGACTCGGACGGCTCACCTTTGGAGCGGCCGAACAGAGCGTTGCCCCTGCGTGCTGAGTAGAGGCTGTCAAACTGCTGGATGCTGCGGTCGTGGAGGTCCAGCTTGTTCCAGGCGCTGACGACTCTCTGTCTTGTAGAGTCACTGAGAGCAAGCTTTCCCTCCTCCAAGGCAATCTCAACAAGTACTCTGCTCAGCTCCTCTACGTGTTGGTACCCGGGGAGATGATTTGGACCGCATACACAGGGATCCAGCTCAGGAGCCATAACCTGGTCGGTAAGACGCAGATTCCTCCTCAGCGGAGTCAGATTGTCAGTCTCGCTGTCAGAGTTGTAGCCCGCATCTTCCTCCAGGGATTCTTCCTGGTCAGCAACCACCTATATATCTGATAATGGAAGGTTTTAACTGCTAAACATACAAACTCACCTCATCATCATCATCTTCATTCTCGGCTGCTCGAAACGTCTCTCTGGCCTGAGCGTAATGGTCAGGAGCACGGAAAGGTTCTGACGACTGGGAGAACAGATACTCCAAACCAATTCGCTCGTCACCAGCAGGAACAGGTGGTCGGAAATTTACCTCCTCCGGCTCGCCGAAAAACTCCTGGCACCTCTGGTTGAGGCACATTGGCAGACTCCCTTTCAGAGTTCCAGTGTGCGATGCCGCTGAGAAGATAGACCTGGAAGGGGACAGCTGCACAGTGGGGCCCCGGTATCATGCTGGGCAGGAAGGAGTGGAAGCTCTCCAGGCTGTTGCTGCCTCTCACGGTCCTGTAGTACGGCAGGCGCACGCCATTACGGGTGACATACTTGGTGATGGTGTACATGTTTCTTCCTGGTGGATCCTGAATGTACTCCAGGTGTTTCTGCTGGTTTTCCCAGACCCAGTCAATGGCTGCTGCATCCTTGAACAGATGGATCTGGTTCTCGTCCATTCCAGCCGCTCCCTTCAAGATGTCGATGGCACTCTGCACGCGGACAAAGGTCTCCTGGGCTCCAACCGTCATCCTCCTGACGTAATGCTTCAGATCAGATTTGCCGACGTGCATTTCAATGATCTGACCATCAGACAGGGAAGCATATTTGGTCGTCCTTGTTATTCACGAACACAGCAGCAGAAAGCGCGGACTTGAAGAGAGCGTATTTTGGGTGGTGATCTGTTCGGAGAGCCGCGTTAAACCTGGTTATCCAGTGAAAGATGTCGAGCCGCACCATCATGCCGCTGTCGGCCCACTCACTGAACAGCTGCTCCAAAGATGAGACACCATGCACACGACAGCAGCCGCGATCCACGTACATCAGTTCAGGAGGTGCCTCATTTGCTCTCCTATATCTCGCCATGAGGCCTTCAGCCATTGGCCTCAGTTTGTCCAGAGACTCCTCACAGGTAAGGACGGAAGCTCATTGGCCACGTTTGTGCACCATTCTGCTGTCCCTTTTCCTTGTCCAGAAAGCTTCTTGCATGACATACACAAAACAAAGCGACTGTTATAGCTGCGAGCCTCCTCACTTTGTGCAACACACTGTCACATTTTTTTTTTACAGTTTATACAGCCGAGGAATGCCCCTTAAAAAGCAATACAATAAGAGTATATAACAGCTTGCTGTGAGCTATTGCTTTATTACTATTGTCGATTAATTATTAATTATGAAATGATATGATGCACATCGAGACAGGAGAAACAATGTTGGAGGTAAACACTGAAGTTTGTTTGGCAATAAAGCTTACTTTAAACAGAACTTTTAGTTTCTAAACTGCCTTCAAATTAAATGACCATTGCAGCCAAACATCATCTTCAGTACACACTTTAGTTCAATTCAGTGAAACATGTTCCCCTTCAAAAGACTGAGTCAAATTACCTTCTTGGTGGAGTCGTACTTAAGGACTTTGCCAAACGTGGACATGATCTGAGTGCGGTAGTCCTCGATGTTCTCTGTTTCAGCGAGGAGGAAGCACTTCCTCAGCAGCTTTGGGGACGGCAGCTCCCTCCTTGGTGGCGGATGCTGAAACTGATGGCTGAGAGTCCCCGTAAGCAGAAAAATTGATGTTCACACACACAGAGATACAAACTCCATTCCTGAAGGGAAATCTCTGATTCTTTGGATCAGATTGCCGCATCTCTCAACACCATTTGCACTATCTGAGATTTTTATTTTTTCATTTCCAGGAATCTAATGGGCTCAGTACTACCAGCAGTGTTGATCAACTAGTTAACTTAGTTAACTTCTCCTGCCCAGTTTGAATCTTCTGAGGGTGCCGACAGAGCTCCCTCATTCCTGTTGCAGTGTCATTCCTGTTGTATTCTGTTTACCCGATTAAAACGACCTATTTCTTAAATCTGACACAGCATTCATGTTTTTACACAGTCTGCGACTATGCACTGGAAGAGCACAACAAATAACTCAAATCCGACTGACTTACTTATGATCCCACCGGGCTTATTGAGCTGGCTGAGGAGGGTGGTCTAGAGGTCTTTTCTGTGCAGATACTCCTCACAGTGGCTTTCCTGGATGTGCCTCCACACCTTGGTCATGGTGTTGCCCTCACTGCGATCCCTCATCAGCCAGACCACCTGCTTGTCCACGCCACGCCTGAAATTACAGCACAATCGTGTGATGCTGGTGAAACTCAGATTAAATGCTCTCTAGTATAACATTTAATTAGAAATGATGCAAAGACTCACATTAGTGTTAAGACGGCAGGGAACGCGGCTCGGTGAGCTGGGCTGAGCTTGTTAATTATGGCTGCTTCCCACGCCACAAAGCGACCGATGACATGTTGCTCAGACTCCTTAGCAGCTTTCCTGCACGCGTTACAGGCCAGGACCTCTGTCAGCATGGAATACCAGCCAGACATGTGGCAGATCTGTCTGACCGTTTTGGAAAAGCCACAGCGGTACAGAAAAGTGTCCTTCTGGGCGCGTGCGGGGCACTCGGACCTGGGACAGCGAAGGCTGTAACCCCACACACCTACTGGCCTCCAGAAAAACACACGGCTGCGAAAGAAGGAGTCTGCTGATGTGGATCAAACCACATCCTGTCACCCTTGAGGACTTTCCTCTTCCTGATGTTTCCGTGCTTGTCCTCATAAGACATTTCCTTCTGGAAGAGCCCTCTTTCAGCCACTTGACATCTGCTTTGGGGAGCCTGTGAGGACCAGACTCCCACGATTTATGCCATCCCTCAAATATTATCTGGTAGCATAACAAAGACAAAAACTTAATCTACCAGCTACTGTGTTCTCTTACTATAAATCTTTTTCCTTCACAAGGCTGCATATATTACCTCAGGTTGAGCAGCCGCTGCTGCCGGGGTCACAGGGGCTTTGCTTGGCAGCAGCGCTGCGCCAGTAACATCAGAGGTCCTCCCATGTTGACCACCAGGTGCTGGAGGAGTATGTATTAGTATAAAACTACATGTTGATGGTCATGATCTATGAACTGTGGCCTTACAGGTGGCTGTCTGTCTGTGGCTGGTGTGGAGGCTCTGGTTCAGCCTCTTTTCCGGGAGGGGTCGGGTCAGTGTCCCCTGAATGGAAATGAGGACAAAAATCTGCAGCTGGAAGACAAAACTGTAATCCTATTACGAGCTTCAATCATCCTCAGTATTATTCTCAAACTTTTTTTACTTGATAACGATTCTTAATGATGACTTAATATGAGGTTCATGATGTAATTACATTAATTCAAGCCATAAATGAAAATCAAAAACTGACATACCTTGCCTTTCAAAAGTGGCGAGAGCTTCAGCCAGCAGAGCATCATCGGTCCAACTTTGGACCCCAAAGAGCTGGACGTGGCAGTGCTGGACAACGCGGTTGCGGTGCTGGACGACGTGGTGGTGGTGCTGGTGGTGGTGCTGGACGACATGGTGGCAGTGCTGGTGGCGGTTGCTAGATGACGTGGCAGTGCTGGACGACGTGGCGGTTGCTGCGGGAGGGGCCACTTTCTGCTGAGGTTTCTGTAAAGTACAGTTTAAGTACAGGTTTGAGGCATCTCTTATGAACTGCACCCTGCTTTTTCCTTAAGGTGCCTTAACCTACCTCTGTCTCTTTGGTGACAATATAGAGTCTGAAGCGCTTCAGCAACTTTGAAGAGACGTCGTCCTCCTTCATGACGAGCCACTGTCGAACGGAGGAGAAAGCCTCCTGAGCCATCTTCCTCTCATGGTCACTCCCAGCCTGAGGGTCAGCTTGGAGGTGCTTGTGAAGGCTGTACCACTGCCACATTTCCTGGAATGTGAAGGACCTGAAGCGGCCCTGGCCATAAATGGCCCGGTCAACGTTGATCTCCAGGTGGCAGGAGACTGGAGGAAACAACTACACGTATTTGAGCAGGTAATCCTTCACCCACTCATCTTTGATTCCAGCTTTCCTGTCTGGTTGACGGCCCTCTTTCATATGGCAGTCCAGGATGCTAAAATACAGAACATGATATTCAATATAAGAAAAGACAAACTGTACAAAGTTTGATTGATTGTTTAGTGAAACATACTCACTATTTAATGTATCCTACATCATTTTCCACCAGCCACTTTAAGCTTTTGCCATTGTACTTTCCAAAAGTAATAATTAGCTGACCAAAAAACTGCTTCTCTGTCGGAGTTGCCGTGATTATCTGGCATCTCCTTTTAGCTGCAGATTTAAGACATCGAAAGTGTTGTTATAACTATAAAATAACAATATAAGAATTCTAGTGCACATGGACATGTGACCGTATGTTGGTCGTGCGTCTTGGACACCTATGCTGATATATATTACTTTCCTCAATAGCCGTCTTGGGATCCCTCAGCCTGCTGTCGTCATACGTTTGGGATGTTTTTGACGACTGGCATGCCCTGGCCGCCTTTCTTGCCTTAAGAAGGCATTGTTGCCTATCCTGTGGCACACTTGTGTCCAGAATACACAAGACAGGCATCAACAGATCCATTCCAGATCTCTTAGCTGAAAAACATTAAACTCTTAAAGTGTTATGATTATGTAATGACACACGCTGGAAGAAAATTCTTTAGAATTGGCATGAGGAAACACAGGTGGTAATGATGAAGACGGTGAAGATGAATATTCCAGTCTTCCCCTGTGACTCACCTGCTGAATGATGAGCTGTCTTAAACTCCATCCTCTGTCCTCACTCTCTGTAAGAACATGTTTGGCCAGTTAAAGAGGGCTTACTTAAATGTGCATACTTTTTTCTAGCTCACACATACAGCCAGTGTGGTTCTGAAACTCTTTCACAAGGGTGAGAAAGACGTTTAGAAGCCAGGTGACACGTTTTGGTGGTACAATGGAGAATGCTTGTGTTATTATTTGAAAAGACTTTTAAACATCATATGTTTACTCAAACACTATCCCAGCTGCAAAACGGGGCTCCTCATCGTGACTGATCAATATGGCAAAGAGTATCTGCTCATAGAGGGCCCTAGAAATGGTTTTAGAAGAGAGACAAGCTTGGAAAGATGATGAAGAGTTTCCCTCAAATCTGGCGACAGGGAGTTTGAAGAAGAGGGCGGCTCGTATGTGCATTAATATGTGTTCAATGGGGCTGATTTACCATAAATACTGTTCCACGGTCTTGATTACAATTAAGTGAAACACACACAAACAAACACCCGTCAGGACCTTGGGCATAACTTGCTTTACGGCGCCCAACGCCAACTATTTAAAACATTATCAGCGACGTTATGCTAGTGTTTTCTACAGACTTTATTGGGCTTTTGTCGGTATTATTAAAAGGTAATTTCGGGTTATTGTTTTACCATCAGAGCCTGCAAATGGACAAATGAATGAGTTAACGCCGGTCAGGTTAGTATCAAAATTAGCATTACGTTACTATGCGGACACACACACACAATAATAGCGAAAATAAACTTAGGTGAAAGAGGTTATTCCTTACCTTGAAGTAGGCTATGAAGTGGAGTTATTTCTCTTAATCCACAGTTAACATCAGCCACAGGAGGCGGGGGCAGGTGAGTTAGCTAGCTCCGAAAGCCGTAGCAGACTACCGGCTGTCAATCACCGCGAGGATGCGGGAGCTCTGGCGGCTACGCGAAGTCCGATTGGTCGAGAGCTCAGCCGCGCTGTAGACTCTCCGCCAGTCACATGTACACACTTTAGACCCGGGGCCAATAGACGGGCCGCAATTATCCAAACAAACCAGATTGAATGCAGTGTCTGGTCAAACAGCTGTGACTGGAGAACCTACCTAACGTTTTGATGGTGGGGGAAACTGGAGCACCCGGAGGAAACCCATGCAGACACTGGGAGAAACGACTAGGGTTCAAACCCAGGCCTTTCTTTCTGTGAGGCCATAGTGCTATCCACTAGGCCACCTTACTGCTACTGTATTTACCAAAAGTCAAATATCATGCAACCAGGAACGCAGATGTGAATAAACTCCTATTACAGTTGGGAGAGATAACAGAGATATTATCATTACCTTACACATTTTAGGCAAAGAAATGAAATGAAGCTTTCATTTAATTTTTTCCTGAGCAAATTGAAGTATGCCTGCAGAGGGCGTGTTCGAGTCGCTTGTCATTTTTGGATCCAGTGGTGCACTGAAGGCATGGTTGCATGTAAAGAGGCAGAGCAGGGACACAGAGACACACACGGCTTCTTGCTGCCCTCAGCGGAGGAGTGATTCTGTAGTTGTACGCTGTTCCCCTGCGGTGGAAATACACACTGCGTACATTTATCTTAATCGCATTTATTTATCAGTTGGGTATCGACTGGGCTTTTTGTGAGGACTGCAGCAGCAACTGTCAGGAAAACAATATTTTTACTCGGAAGAAGACGATTGGCTGGTAAGGGTTCGATGAGTTTCATGTAGCCCATCTAGTGAAACATTAGATGCCTTGACCATTGTTTTACAAATAGACTTTACGTGTAGTGTTTCCAAGTGTATCCAGATGCTGCGACAGGTGAAAATCTGCAGGTGCGCTTAAACAGTTTCTGGTCAAATGACAAACCAATGTGTTGAGATTGTAGAAGGTATTATTGTTGTATCATAATTCAAATGATAACAGTTAAGTGGCGGTATAAAAATTAAATGCAGTCTTGGTTTAGGGGGTGGCTCATTTTATTTTATTATTTTCAACCTTTCAACTAAATTAAATTCTTGTTTTTGGGAAGCCTGTCATACAACCAGTTGGGGCCAGAGTGCAGCTGATGGACAGTCACTCAGTTTCGCTGTATCAACATTTACTTTTTGTTTCTGCTTCCTACTAATGCCAAAGTTTGTTATGTATGTGTCCGCAACTGTGTCTTGCGCTTTTGGGCAGGAACTGGACGTCTGTGTTGTTTTATGGGAGGTGAGGCTGGCTTGTTGAAGGTTGTGTAACACAAGGAAGAAAGTCACTGGCTCAAAACTCAATAACTCAAAATTATAATAATGGAAATCTAATCAAAACCCCAGGTGACATATTTGTATTCCAAATATTTTATCTGTGTGCATTATTAGATGCTGTACTGGACCAGCCTGGCATGAGCCTCACATTATCACTGCTCTTGACAGTGAAGTGCTACATTTCTCCTTCTAGTAGTTGGAAATATCTTTGCCAGTCCTAAGAAAAAAAGAGATAACTGGTTATCTTGCATGCTATGCTGGGAGAATGATGGCTGCCCAGTGAGCAGGAAAGCTGCCTAGGCGAGCTCAACAACAGCAGTGTCCAGATCTGGACTTCCTGGTTATCATTCAGTGGCAGTTCAACTGTTGAACTTTATGATATGTTTATATAATTTTATATCATTGTCAATCTAATGAATTTTAATAGGCAAATTTATGTTTTTATTTCTGAGTGAGTGGTTTACTTTGTCAGAATAAAGGAAGTTTTGGCACATTACGATGGGCTTTTCTCTCTGCTGTGAGAGAGGCAGCTGGGTGGTTCAGCTAGCTGAAGAGTGAAGTGTATCTGCTATTTCCTGGGCCTGATTTTGCCCTGTGACCCCATGTATGTGTTGCTTTTCTGCACTGCAAAGTGGCTAATAAAGCAACATATGTTAAAAAATATCTTGTAATAATTGAAATAATAGACATTACCACCAACAAGCCCTTTTGGATGAGATGGGAAACATCTTCAAGTATCTTCCACCAAGTCCAGTTGCCCTTGATCTTAACCTTCCTTGGATAACTATGATCTGGATGACTGAGAATCTTCACAGATGCCAGTTTCACAAAAGTGTGACATACTGATGGTTGGAGAAAATTAATAATCATGCAAATCTGGCTGGTTTCAAGCCAGGCTTTAGGACAAGGACAAGGTGTTACACAGGTTTTCGAGCCTGTGGTTACCATTACGAACTTCATGTTTCTTCCTTATTTGACTAGGAGGTATTGCAAGTGGTCCAGCGTGGGCCAGGTTGGTCAAATTGCTGCAGAGGATGTTTGAAAGGGAAAACAGCTCATGCAAATCTGCTGCTCTCTCCTTGGGACTAACACCTGAGCTCCTGTGCTGTGCTGTGCTGCCTGCCACCCTTGCACTGATATGTTGCTCGTCAGAGTGAGCAGCATCTGTGCATTATGTAATATTTTCCATCTGAGTAGCAGCAGAAGTGCCCCCGCACTTTAGAGCCAAAATCTTGTCATCACAAATCATATATATTACCAGCTTTTTTTGGGCTTTTACAGTGGACTCTCTGGATTCTCTCTTAAATTAGTGATTAAATCGTGAAACTTAAGCATTAATCACTGTTCCAAAGCACAGAGTCGCCTTTGTTAAGCCAACATTAGTATATCCTTTTACTGATTTATGGCGAAGAGGTAGCACAGCAATTAACAGCTATGGGGTTTTAGTGCAGTCATGTGATTTTGGGTCAAAGAGCACTCTGTGTACTGTTCCATGGGATCCCAGTAGTGATAGGACGAAAATAACAGGCATATGAGGCTCATTAAGACAGTTACATAAGTCAGAGCTCTGAACAGTAGATCTCAGCTCTCTCTCTCTCTCTCATTCCTGATAATGGTCTGACTGACCCATGTGCCTTGTGTCTGCACGCAGCAGGGTGGCCCCACGTTGGGTGTGGTTACATTGAAGATGTTCTGATAAAAAAATGCCTCACTGTGTTGTGAAAATGAAATTCGGGACCTCGTAATATTTGTGTGTTTAGTGTGACCTGTCTTCCTCCTGGCTGCACTCTAATTCTTCTCTCAAAGGATCCTCTCTCACTCCCGTCTGCAGTGTTATGTTCTGGGTCGAAGTGCTAATGTGCCACGTTCCAGTTGCAAAGAGCTGAAAGCGTGACAAGAGTGTTTGTTTTCTTTCCAGAGTTTGTCATCTCGAGTTATTCAGCACCACGCCATTCTTTTCTCAGCTCACTTGCAGCAGTCTTTACTCATATCACTTTACTTTAATTTCAGTGAAGAAACAGAGCGAGTGAATGGGATCCGAAATTATTTGTAAGTTGTTTCCATACAGCTTGAAATCTGTATATTAAAACAAAATGTAGAATCCATCTATGTCTGATTATTTGGTCATTCCTGGATAGTATAGGAAATTATTGGAGTCATTTTAATTCTGTTTAGTGTTGCACTTGATACTTCGTACTGTACGTCCTATAATACCATGAGCAGTTGGCATTTTCTGATGGTTAAAGAGTGTTGTGTGTTATGCTGCTTTGCTATTTTCGAGTAAGTCATTGCCAGACCTTTAGGGATTGTTACTTATGACTACATTTTCTATTGGTTAAACTAGTACTGTTTGATGACTCAATTACTAAATTAGTAATTTAGCCTATAAAATGTCAAACCAGCAACCAATAAAACAATATTCTTATAGTCTGACTAAACTGGATTTTTGAGGCAGATACTGATCATTTGAGTGGCTAACAAATCTGATAATGATTATTATATGCCAATATCCGAATGTGCACGCTGTTTCTAAATAGGCTCAACTATATCTATGAATGTAACAATAACAATGTCTTGTTACTCGTTGGTCGACGCATATGCTGATACGGATAAAGCTGATATATTGGCCATCTCGATTTATCAGAATCTGCATTCGTGAAGCATTAAGTAGTTTGTTTGGTGTTTTTACTAGATGACTAAAATTATGAATTGCTCCTCAGAAGTGAAATTTATTGTCAGTAGACTAACAGATCATTGGACTAATTGAATAAGTGCTCCAATCCTCCTCAAATGTTTTAAAACAAAGAATCAGAAGCACTTTTTTCAGGGCCAGCAGAATGAACCAGAGTGCTGCTGAAGAAGATGCTGTAGTATAAAACCTAGACGGGGCAGTGGGCAGTTTGACATATATAGTGTTGGTTGATCGGATGAGGTTTAGCCTCCACACCTCTATTCAGTAGTGTTGCACCTCTACCTACGCGAATGGTGGGCAGCTCCCTCTCTCTCTGTTTTCTGTTTTATTGTCCTCATTCATCAGCCAGGCTGCACTCATGTCAGCACATACCACATAGGCCTACTACTGATAGCAACTCAGTCAGGAATTCATAATTAACTGTTATTATCAGTACTGTGATCAGTGTTCACCCTAGAAGGTATAAAATTTCATAGAAAATGAGGGCTCCCCCACGTTATTTTTCAAAGCAATGGAACTGTTTGCCAGTTGTAAATTAAAGTCCTCCCTTATATGTGATCTGTAATATTTGTATATGTAAGTAATTCTTAAAGTAAAACGTGGTAAAGTAATTTCAAGTTCATGTAATAACTAATACTAAAACTAAAAAAATTGTAATAACAATTTAAAATGTTGAATTAAAAATACGTATAAACAAGTTCAGAGATAGAGTAAAAAAAGCATGAATGTTCTTTTACTTTTTAACCCTTGAAGTCCTTGCCATAACTGTCTTTGGCTTTACTAATGCTAAGTGAAAAACTTTAACACATGAAGATCACTTTACTTGTCATGGAAAGTAAAAACTGAAAACCATTAATATCATGTAATATCTTCAAAGGCTCTGAAGGAGCTATGTTAAGTCCGGAAACATTGTTATCTTGGATTCTGCTTGGAGACTACAGATTTATAACAAAGTTTTCGTTACAAACTCGGTGGTGGGAAAGTTAAAAGACATTTACCAGGCAGGAAGAATCTAATTAAAATAAATCATTGAGCTGTATTGTGTGTTCAACCCAATCCCTCTTTAGGGGACTAAAAGCCATGATATCTCAGCCTCTATGACAGATTTTGAATCATCTTTTTTTAAATCTCCCAGCAGTATCCTTCACAGTTTAAGAGTGAAGATACAAATGATCAGGACAGTCCTCATTCATAGCACCTTATGTAATTATTGATAGTAATGTGACTTGACAAATATTCATCAGTCAAAGCAGTGTTTCAGCTATACTGACTTCCAAAATTCATGTTTGTACAGAAATATGTTAATTTTGGAAAGACTGTCAACAAACCGCAGTGCCAGGGTCTGTCAAAAAATGGCCTTGATTTACTTTGCAATGGATGTAGAATTTCCCAGTATTATCACTTTGATCTTAATGACCTCCAAAAGATAGCCCCCCCCCCACAGCCTTGTAGCATGTTGGCACCAGCTTTTGAGGAAAGGACGAAATAATCTGCCAGAGGAAGGCTGCAGCGGTAATTGGCTCGTAATTGTGCTCCTCTGTATAACGACTGGTTGGTTGGAGTGGTGCAGGCAGGGCGCTAGGTTGGCAGCCCTGCAGGAATTCAGATTATTCGGAGGTTGTGGTGTTTGTTGTTGTTGTTTGTTGTTTTGGCCCTGCAGAGCACCAATGCCCTCCTCCTACATTCCTTTCTTGGTAATGACGAGGCTCACAGAGGCCCAAGAGGGGACGATGGGGTGCTAGAGTGAGAGAGTGGGAAAGAGAGATGACAAAATGGTTATACAGCAACACACAGAGGGCTGGGTGAAGCATGAAATTCCTCCTCGTTTCCTTTAGCAGCCTGTGACCTCTGATCAATAAAGTAAACTAATGAGAATAATAAACTTATGCCCACAGCGATATGCATAGTAATAAACCTCCCTGTCACCCTTGTGGCTTAAGGGAGAGTGAGAGGACCTTTGGACTCCAGAGCAGGGCTAAGTAAAACTAAGCTAGGCTTGCCTGGGATGGGCAAGTCTCTCTCTTCCCTTTGTGTCATGGGCTCTGACTTTAAGAGCTGAGGCTAGATAGTATAGATATCTGGTGGTTGAATATAATAAGCCTGCTGTAATAAGTCCTTGTCTCAGAGTGTATCAGTGCTGGACTGTATCGCTCCATCAGGGCAGCCTGTCCCTGCCTCTGTGTCTTTAGAGAACATCGTCTCTGTTTTCTCTCTCAAACCCCCCCCACACCAGCACCCCCCATTCCTTCATTTGAATCATGTGACTCTGGACACAGAGCGTGCCCTCCTCCTCAGTGCTTTTCATGCGGAGTGGAACTAGAGGAGACACTCTCTGAATTACAAATACACAGGCGGAGTCTTCTCCCCGGGTTTCTTGTGTTCATGTTGTCTTAGAAAACCAAATATATTCATTGTCATTATATTGTTTATGCATTGTCATATTATATTGGGTTTTTTTTCTGTCCTGCTGGGAATTTTTTTTTCTGTCAATAACATTTGACATGTTTGTGCATTGTTTTACGTTGTTGGAAGCACCCAACTAAATATTTAAAACTATCACACATTTTGTTCTGTATCTCTGTTTCTCTTTCCCATTGTCTTCCTCCTCTGTCTTTCTAGCTCATTTTTCAGTTTTTCAGTCACATTTCAAAGGTCATACCTCTGTAGGTGTAGTCCCTCCTCTCCTCCCACCTATTGTTTCTCTTTATTTGCTGCCAAAAGGTCAAATGCCATCAGTTAAAGTTTGCATTTAGTTGGTAATAGTTGCCTGGCCAGTAGTGTATCTCACATGTGCACACTCCTTACTGAGACAAGTATTATGATTGATATTGTGCTCAGCACACTCTGCACTTTGTGATGATAGATCATGGACAGTAGCTGTTCTCACTCTAAAGAGCTCCCATTCCTTGCTGTTGTCGTCTTCTCCTTGCAGCATCATGTTGTTAAGACAGAAATCAATGTATTTTTAGCCATTCTAGCTCTGCTGGCGGTTTGTACCATACTTTTCCAAATATGGCACAGATGTCACTTTCATGACAAGATGCATCTAAAACTCATGGCCAAAGTTTCCCATGTACTCTGAGATCAATGCCAAAATAGTTTCGCTAACAGGATGTCGATAGCATTCTTACATGCTGTACATGAACTAACTACATTAGCACGTAAGCTAAGCGTACACATGTTAATATGTGTGACATACTGTACATGCTACACACTGGATGTTACATGCTAAACGTTAAGATAAACTCTTTTGATTTAGGCAACAACATAGTCTTTATGTGGTGCTGCCCTTTGGCCAAAATTTTATTTTTGCCCTACGAGTACTAATAGCAATACATCTCCACATTTTTACTTCAGCCAATCAAACATTCACATGTGTCTACATGTTTTTTGTCTTGTTTAGACATAGTGTCCCCACACACTCACTCACACACACATCTTTGCCAGCGCTGCAATGCTGCGTTGTGCCTGCTGTCGAGAGACAGACACTACTCTGAAGTTAAAGCACAGCGTATCACTGCGAGGGATGACGAAAACAAACACACCTCCAGAGGATACAGTGAAATATGGAACAGAACACACCAAAAACAGTTCAAAGTAATATCTGTCTGCTGTGTTACAGCTTCATTTGGCGTGGGGACTCACCAGGGAGAGAAAACAGAGAGGGTGTGTGGCTATGTAAACCTGTATGTTTGTGTGCACATGTAGGCTTGCACGTTGAAACTGTTTGTGCTTTCTATTCTGTTTTCTTTGTGTGTATTTGAGCAGAGCTTCTGAATGGGTGAATCTATTTTGGGTCAGAAAGATGACGAAGACATTCAGCGTTAGGATATATAGTACTTTTGGGATTTTGTTTCATGTAGTAGCTCACACTTTATTTCAATGTGCTATATCATGTTGGCTTTGGTCGTGGAATATTGAGTATTTTTGGATACTGAAAAGAGATTTTAAAAATACAAACAACAATGCAATTAAACAAGTTGTCTGAGTAAAATTTTGCGTGGGTAGAGTTTCTGTGAGCCGTAGTTAAGGATCAGAGCAGTTAAGTTGATGAAGCCGATCCCCTGCAGGCCAAGCTAAGCTGACTCCCCATGCATCTTCTTGATTGTATCCACCCAAATCCAGATATCTGTGCTTATCTAACATCTCACTCAGGGATTGTGAAGGTCATGAAAGCCCAATAGGCCAGTCCTCGGCGCTCTGCATTGCTGGTCTGCTATTGATTTTCCATTATGTCTCCAATCTGCTGCAGTAATCCAATAGTATCTGGGGAGTGAAGCAAAGTAGAGCAAAAAGGAACCTATATGTAGTTCTGAATATCTCAGCCGTGATATGATCACATGGTTTGAAAATGGTTGTGCTCTACTGGGAAAATTGCTTTTCCACTTTTCCTTATTGTAAAGAATCAGATCTTCCTATAGCCTGCCTTCATTAGTACAACTATCTTGCCTACTGAGGTTAGTGCGGTAATATTACCACAGCTACTCAGACTTTTTGACAGTTCAGGTGCATTAGATCTCCATTTTCATTACACCAGACGGACCGTGTCTGCTCTCAGTAACATAGTATTTTCCTTGTCAGGTCAGCCTTGGTACAGAGTAGTTATTTGACTTCCACAGGGCATGACTGGCACCCTTGGCAATATCCCGGAAACCATGGAGGAGAAATGGCATGAGAGCCAGTGTTTGATCTGCTCTCAAGTGTGTTTGTTTGAAGGGTGGTAGAGTCGTTGACAAGGGCGTGTGGACGAGCGGGAAGAGAGTTGTTTAGGAACAGAGAGAAGAGCTAAGTAAGTAATGTTTATTTAAATAGCACCTTTTACGAGCAGAAGTCACAAAGTACTTAAGAAGTAGGAAAGATAACATGAATGAAAAGCACATTGCTTTGACAAAGACATTCACAGAGAGGGTGTGTTTGCTAAGAAACTTTGCAGTTCCAACAGTTTTGTATTTTAAATTTTTACTGGACACTTACCTTTGTCTGTGTAAAGTATATTTGCTTTTGCATGAAATCCAACTGTGGAAATTGACCGAGATTGTATTTTTCACCATTCCATCAAATTTATTTTACTCATAGCCTTGGACAGTTTTACTATAACATATGATGTCTTTATGATCTTGCTTGACCTTTGTAAAGGCACATAAACAACCCACAAGTCAACCCCTCTACACGGGCCAGTGGTTTTCATTCAGATTTAACTTTAAGACTCTAACTTTCTTTGGATAACTATGACCTGGATGACTAAGAATCTTTACAGACATTCAGAATTAGACTTTAGAGTTTCCTTTTTATTGATCAGTTGTCTCAGTTTACCTCTTTGGTCCTCACCCAGACCACAACACATACACTATCTGCCAGAGGCATTGATTTGACTAAGATGCTCCCACTAATGTAATTGTGACTCACAATGTACAAGGTATCATTTTACATATCTGTAACAGTGTAAATGTGCTCTCTTCAATTCCTTGTTATACTCCTGTATGCTGATGATATTTGCAATGCGAGTGCGTAGTGCATGACAGTTTTAAGACGGCTGATTAGGATGATCCATCCATCCATTTTCATCCACACGTCCAACCATCTGTTTGCCTCTCTTTTGTTGAGAGGTGAACAACAGACCTGTTGTTGTTCGCTGCAGCTGCTGGGCCTCGCATGGATTATTCTGGAAACAGTCTATTGGAGCACCGGCTGGGTTGTGGGGTCAGGTGAGAGAGAGAGAGAGGTCCAAACAATCCCTTTTAACACTGACACTCAGGCCAGGGCTGAGCATAGAGCCAGACAGTCCTGCAGGCTCATTAACATTCCTCAGGTTCAGAGCACACAGCCAGTCATACAGTGTAATGGCTCAGGTGGATCAACACCTCATTACACAATGGTGAACAGACATATTCTGATTAATTTTAAATGACACAGCTATGGATTGGTTGGATTTTGTTTTGTACAGAGCATTCTAGGTGATCGTTCCAGCCACACAAAGTCACGCGACAAACAAAATATTTCCATTCAGGATGAGTTAACAAGTTTTGTGTGACCAGATGTGCTTGAGTTCCTTCCTAAGACAGGAAAAGAAAAGACTGAATATTATTTTAATGGTGATAGAGAAGATAGACATGACGCATAGACCCAAACAAAGACACATAGCTGTATTTGGGAGGTGTGCTTTCAGCTAAAAAAATTGTATTGGTAGTTGTCTCTGTGTTTATAGCAACAGAGGAGCTGGTGTACAGATAAGAACCCAGCCTGGAGATAAGAGTATAGTGTCTGCTGCATTCTTTTAATATTTGAATCAATGTGTGCGCGTGTGTTTGTGTGTGTCAACATGTATTCTCCTTTTGAAGACTATTTTTAAACATGGTTACAACATATTTGATCCCTTTTTTGGAGCAGTGTTACAACAGTAACAGCACTACTAGTAGTAGCTGTTTATTAAGACGTCCAAAATAAAACTGGTTCCATTGAGTGTTTATATTCTGATGGGGATGTGATTGCTGGTCACAGAGCAGGTGGCTGAAGGACATGGTACTGCAAGTGCTGATGAAGCAGAAAGACACTGGGTAATAGTCAAGGCTCTGAGACCTGCAGGTGCATTTATATGCAGGTGGAGTGGTGACTGCAGGCTTGCCAGAGCTTATCAGACAAAGTCCACATTTTGCCGGTGTTTCTTTTAATCCCTTCCTCCTCCCTGCTTTTCCCACTCACTCAGGAGACGCACACAGTCACAGTTTCATTAATTTGTGTGACTCTGCCTTATTTTCTCTTGAGAATGAAGGAGTGAAACATGGAGAAAGCAAACTAGAAAAACGTAAGGAGGGAAGGAAAGAGAGTGATAGGGAGTGGTACAGTAAAAATGATGGAAAACATGTGAGGAAATGAGACAGGCTGGTGTTTTTGCGGCTCAGTAAGGACTTGCTTGTGCTGTAAGCTGGGCAGTGCCAGCAGATCACTTTCAGCCCCAGGGCTACACCTTATTCATTCACACTCTGCAGCTCTGCTTCTTTATGTGGTGTTTTTTTATCCAACACACCTTTCCTGGGATATGAAAGGAATTATGAAAATAAAGAAGTCAGGGATGAGGGAGAGAAGGTACAAGTAAATGTTTAAGTATTAAGTATAGTGTACTTTCTACATCTCCACAGTGCAATTTGTGACGCAGCTGAACAGCTGAACTGACAATCAGGATTGTATTGTTCTCCAAAACAATACCCTAATAAGAAGAGTTTTGGTAGTTATTACAAACACACGTGCATAAACATTTCATTAGTAATGAGTGACTGTCAAAACAGAGATTGCCTGCTGCAGGCCAGTTCAAGAGTTTAGAAATAGACTAAAATTCAAATGGCCTAAAACGTATCCCAGTTAATCAAGGAATCTTGGCTGGTGGACATGTTCCCTCCTGTCCTCAGCTTGTCACATCTTAACTTTGGAATAGCTTCACTTAATTCCAAGGCTGTAAGCGTTTTTTTGTCCTGGTTTCTTATTGTGTAATAATAACTCTCTGCGGGTCTGTTCTGTTGCAGACTGTCCCCTGACAGATCCAAACCTCCTGATGTTTGCTCAAGCTGACAATCAAGAGATGTCGCCCTGATTGCTTTTTGTCGGGCACAGCTTTTCATTAAGCAAGGTAGGTTTATGCTATTGACTCTTTCCAGTCACTATGTTGATGATGGAAATTGTCATTTGTTGTTTGTCATAGTTTTATTTCAATCCTTTGTGTCTCTTTCAGATGTCAACCACAACAGAAAATGGGATGAGCGGGACTTGGAGCAGAGAGAAGACGTACAAGAAGGTAAGAAGTATGACTACTCATTCAAGAGCCTTGCTGTGTTTGGTTTTATCTGCCTCTTAAGAAGAATGTGAACCTGCTTCCATAACATGAATTCATTTATTTTGTAATGCTGCTGTTTAGAAGCAACAAGTCCAAAAGGTCTTTACTTCTGAGCCTGTGAGTCACATGAGCTCTTATAAATGTCCTTCTACAGCACATAATGTTCTGACCTCTGCTAGGCTTGCTGCCAGAGATCAGTCAAGTGCTAGTCACACTTGTTTTCTTTACTTTTTTAAAAAAATCTTTAGACATCACTGGTTATGGTAGCATTTCTTAAGCTGTCACCATTACAAGCCACTCCACTGTGGTTACAACTGTTCAGGCTTGGACTACACTACTAGTATGTGTATGCAGCCTTTTTTGGTTTTGTGTTTTTATGGAAATTGTGCTACAAATGTGTACTTTACAAAAGCCATAGATTTTAATGTCTCTGTGTATGGTCTGCTTTTTTGATATTGATGTCATCTACCTCTACGCAATAGTTTGATTTGTGAAATAACATGTTATATTGAACTAGAGTCGGTAAATGAAATATAAAAATGGCTCAAACTGAAGGAACAGTATGCTCAGCCTTGCCTATTTTTTGCATTTCATTCATTCACATTTACACCCAGTGGTGCATGTAATGGGGACAGCAGTGACGCAATGCTATAATAGCGTGACTAATGTGACGTTTTCTCTTCTCTGTTACCATCTAGACCACATCATCGGCTTTGAAGGGGGCCATTCAGCTTGGTATTGGCTATACAGTGGGCAACCTCACCTCCAAGCCTGACAGAGATGTGCTTATGCAAGACTTCTATGTGGTGGAGAGTGTCTTTCTGCCCAGGTCAGTGCTACGTTGTGCCAACCCACTTAGACATACGTTCAGGTACACAGGTTCCATACACAAACTGACATGTGCTTTAATTGATACATTTTCAGATGTACTCCTTTAAAAAAAATAGTTATTTGTGTAGCACTGTAATTTGTACATTGTCATCAAAATAGCAGCCAGACTTTTGCATAAGCTCAAGGTTAATTGTGTACAAGAGCCAGTGAATCAGAGAGCTGCTTCATAAAAACAGATTATGTGTAGGTGGTAACATGCTGCTCTTTGGCTGTGACAGTTTCCTGACTCTGCAAAGTGAATGAATGAAAATCCACTAAAGACTAAACTTTGCCAGTCTGCCCACTCACATATTATATGTCTGGGTCTTGTATTAAAAACATTTAAAACTATTATAAATCATGCTCAATGGAAAGTGCAGGCCCTGGACATCCAGTCTAAAGAAATTATGCTGCCACCGCAAACTGCCACCATCATCATTTATTAACAAAGTACATTTTGCTAGTCTAAGGCATGATGCAGGGATAAAACTATTCTAGTAGATAATCCTGCCAAGAAGATGTGAAATCAGCTTAATGGGTGCCTCTACTGCCACAGTGCAAAACCCATGTGTGTGTCTACTCCGTCATCTCATCCTGTCTTCAGCTTAAAGAAACATTTTATGTAATCTAGTTGATGTTCACACACATACTGTATCTATAAAAAAAAAAAAAAAATATATATATATTTATATATATATATATATATATATATAATACTATATACGGTATAATATATGTATAGTTTTTATTTTATACAGTAGATACAGTCAGTACAGTGAGTTTTAGAGGATCTCATCATCGTTTGATTTTAGCTGTTTGAATGTATTAATGATGTATAAATGTTCTATTTTCTATTAAAAAATGTGCTTTATATGTCCTATCCTGAAAATAAATATGCAAAGATTTCTACAAAAGGAAATAATCAAGCAAATATTGTTCACTTGTTGTTTTTCTATCTGTGGCCAAATACATGGACTGTTTTTAACTTAAGCATCGGGAAGAGAGCCCTGCAAGGAAATGCTATGTGGTTTACCTATGAGATGCTGCTCCAGGATATGCAAACTCTGTGTTGCTTATGCAAACCTGGTCTTGGCACGCACATTTACCGTCCTGCTCCTCAGCAACAGCCAAACATTGCTCTTGGTGTTGGCCCTACAGTGATGCATGTTTAAAAACCTGCTGTGGCTTTGCTGAGATAGTGAAGGACAGCTTATTACATCATTCTCTATTTGCACCAAATGCCCAACCTTTTCAAACGAAAGTTGAAGTTCTCTTCAGGGCCAGCTTTTCACTGGGAAAAAAACCCATGAAATTAAAAAAATCAAGGCTACGTGGTTAGGAAAAAAGAAAATTGCACAAGACACAACAAACAAAACATCATCAGTGGGGAGGGAAATTGATGTGTTACGTCTGCCATGTTACAACAATTTTCCTCTTTATTCTCTCTTCTTACTCTAAGTGTTTCTTTTCTGTACTGCAATAGCACACAAACCTCTCTCTTTCTATTATCGAGTATCCTGAGAGAGTGGCTGAGTGATGGGGATGGCTCTCTGATGCTATTATTGCCTCCCTACCTTTCACCACACCTCTTCCTCCTCTTGTTGTTGCTCCTCTCTGGAGGTTTTTCCACAGTTTCTTTACCTGTCAGTCTAGTTTTGGATGGCTGGAGATGTCATGGTTCACTTTGACTCTCACACACACACAAACACACATTTGTTCCACTATCCCTGTGGGGGCATCTCATTAACATAATGCATTCCCTAGCTCCTTACCCTAACCTTAACCATTACTACTACCTGCCTAACCTTAACCTTAACCTTAACCTTAACCTTAACCCTAACGTAACCTGAACACTAAAAACACGTCTTAACCCTCAAAAAGCAGTCTCTAACCGTGGGGACCTAAATGTTTGTCCTCTCTGTGACACAAGTCTCCATGGGCCCCACTAAGAGATATAAGAACATGATACACACACGTACACACCGTTTTTCGTCTCTCTGACAACCAGCACACATCTCACATCTTTCACCAGGCAGACGCACACACAGATGGCTGTATGGTTGGAATAAATAAAATATTTCCAGGTGCTGTGTTTTTCCATGTGAGGCGTGTGTTGCCATCATGGACTGTCAGTCATTGATGACAGATAATTGTTGGTCCCCTCACGCACTAAAAAGAATAGTCAGATGTCATTGTAGAGTAATTACAGGTGTTGTTTTACACAATGCACAATGCAAGAAGCACAAAACAACACCCAGAAAACCATCCAAGTCCTGAGAATTCGAACCAGATTTAGAGGTGCCCTGGAAAACATAAACCTTTATTAACCTACTTCTTGTAGATTTAGGTTCAGTGTGATTGATTTTCAGTGAGAGTTTATTTGATCAAAGACTGATAGCACAGCTGACTCATGCTATCAGACGTGCTTACTCCTGTGTTGTGGTGTTCCCCGCGGACACAGCTCACAAAACAGGTTTGTTCTTCGTCAAAGCCCATCTGAGAATGTCAGGTCTCACTGTTAAGCAACAACAAAAAATTTAGATTATTTTGTCTGTTTGCTGTTTGGTATTCCCTTTATTCCCCTCAGTATCAAGGCTCATGTATTGTGTGGTATTGTTTAGATCTAGTAATCAGAACCACCTTTAGTCTCCAGGCGAAGAACTCTATACGGGCAAGTTTGTCGCCACAATACTGGCAAATCTGGGTTCCCATAGATGGCTTTACTGAAGGCTGTTCATGCATGGGTGGCACACATTACAAAGGCCCAGTGATACAGGTACTGGGAGTCAATAGCCTAGATACCCAGGTACAAAACTCAGGTGTTAGGCTTCACTTTCCCCCCTGGTGCTGCCTGTATGGGATCCTTGGTTGGAGAATGACTGTGTTTCACTTACAGTATATAATGGTAAAGGTTTTATTTATCCCCCCATTACGAATTAGTGTTGGAATCATGTATCTAATATACCATTATATGTTTTTTCTTTCCTGGCATGCTTGGTTATTCATCGCACATCCCAGTGAGGGAAGCAACTTGACCCCAGCACATCATTATCCTGACTTCCGCTTCAAGACCTATGCCCCGCTGGCCTTCCGCTACTTCAGGGATCTATTTGGCATCAAGCCAGATGACTACCTGGTAAGGAAACCTGTCTGAGACCTAGGTTGTCATTACTTATTCCATCTTTACGTGATTACGCACACTCTTAATCCAGTCCTTCAATTCAATCCCTCTGCTTCTCCTCTGCTTCTTGGAAAATGTCGTGCAGGTGTGGGTATGGGGATGAAGTGTTAAGCTAGGTTAATTTTCGATGAAGTGTCCCCGGCGCAAGGCTCTGCATGCCAAAATGATGTCAGCACGTCTCTCGAGTTGTTGTGGCGCTTGGTGGGCCACTGAATTTTTGTAACTAGGTGCCCTAGACTCACAGCGCACCTAGGATGCGCCTAGGATGCCTTCGAAGGCACCCCACTACCAAAAGATAAGACATTTTATATAATTTTTTATCTAGTCATGTTGGATAATGATGTTCTTCCAGTAACGCACATTGACTCCTTGCTTGTTCAGTGAATATTTTGTTTGTACGCCACTGGTATTTCGGAAAATACTGCTACGAACATATGTGGAGACTTGCGCGAGTATAAACAAAGCTTTAAAGATCAAATCGAATCAAGCATAAACATCGTAGAGTTTTAAAAACTTAAAGTACTAGTTGGACATTTTGGGAAATACACTGACTGATTCCAGGAATCTCTGCTGGTTGACTGGCCAGGAACAGTCCACACAGTATCTTTGGTGTAAGCATACTCTGTGTTGTTGACCACACACTTTATTGCTTAGTCAGTGATTTATTTGTCCTTGTGAACACTTTGTTGCATTGTTTCTCTATGTATGTCAAAAATGCAAATAGAAAAACAACCATTGCTCCCAAGAGACAATGGCCTGCTAGTTGTCTTTCCCCTGAATTACTTCCCACTGACTGAACGCTAATCTTCCACCTCAGTTCCACCTAATTGTGACAGAATTCAACGTGTATTTTATTGGGTAGTGGGCGGGTAATGCCATACACCATTTGTACAAGAGAAAGACAGGATTGGAGGATGAAGATGAGACAAAACTTTGGGGCGGTTGAGATATTGGAGGTAATGACTTAGCTAACGGAGCGTGCCCTCATTACGACGGCTTTAATCAGCTCCCAGTGCTGAATAAAAGCAGTAAATGATTCAGTGATTTCCCAGCAGAATCAAAGACAAACACTGACTGAGAATGAGAAAGAGAGAGTAATGTTTTTAAAGAGATTCTGAAAAGAGATTCGCTTGTGTTTCTGTCCATGAAAATATTCTCTGACTGAAACCTTGGACCTCTAATATCACTCTTGAGGCATGTTCAAACACCCCTGTCAAAGCCTTTATTTATGTACCATACATGCCATCCTGTATGCTGATTTAATTTGCTGCCCACAACTATACCTTATTGCCATATTCATCCCTACTTTAGATGTATGCTTCTTGCTTGGAACAAAATTAGATTTTGTGTAATCTTGTTTGCGCTTCATCATGTTATGACGGCATTTCCCTATTGTCTGCCTCCAAGCCTTTCAAAACCCCACCAGCTGCATTCTCGTTTTTGATTTCCAAATTTGTTTTTGCATAAGTGAAAGACAAAAGACTCTGGAGGAGACACAGAGACTTGTGACAGTAGAGGGAGGTTGGCAATAAGGCACAGCCGCTCACAGGGTGTTCTCATGATTGATGTCCTTGAGGTGATGATGAATTAATTCAGACAGAAGCCACACAGTAGAGTCTAATTAAAAGAGAGAACACACACACACGCGCACACACACACACACACACACACAGTATCCTGAATGCAAATGCAATAAACTGCGGATGTGTTTGTGCTGGTAACTCAACGTAACTGCAGACGGTCATCAGTGGAAAATTCTCTGGAGAGGGAGAACGGATGCCTCCAGTGTTTCTCCTCTCCTCTGAACATGTTGCACTCATAACGCACTGATTAACATCTAACCCGTCTCTTTAGTCTGCTGCTCTCACAGTCTCTCCCTCACACATTGGCATGAAGGCTCTCTACACGTTCTGGTGGGGGGGTTTGCGATGCAGCACATGCAGTAATTGCTTGTTATTACCCTCAGCTGAGGTACTTATGTTTCTGTACGTGGGTTTGCATGTTTGTCAGCAGGAAGGGTCAAATGTCTGTAGATTTCATTAAAGTTTGGCAGACAGATAATCTTTTGGCTCATGTGATCCAGATCTGGTATTTCGGCAATTAACTGATGTTATGTGTTTTTTTGAACAATAACAATAAAGTTGACAGACACCTGCCTTTATTGACATGCTGCATGCAGTGATAGTTTAGACAACTGTGTGCTTCCAACAGTGTGGCAACAGTTTGAGGAAGAGCATTTCCTGTTTCAACATCCCAGTGCCCCTTTGCACAGAGCCAGATCCATAAAGAAATGGTTTTCTGTGTTTGATGTGGAAGAACTTGACTGGCCTGCACAGAGCCTCCACCTCAACCCCATCTCACGCCTTGGATGTGAATATTAAGGAGTCAGGCTAAATCGTCCATCGTTGCACCTCATTGATGCTCTTGTGGCTGAATGTGAGCCAACCCCTGCAACCAGGTTCCAAAATTTGTGGAAAGTCTTCCCTGCCAAGTGGAGTGGAAGACACGGCATATCAATGCAACGTACGGGTGTACACTTACTTTGTGTGGGTGCTCACATATTTTGGGCCATATAGTTTTTTGGGATAGAGTCACTGAAACAAGTATTTGAATAGAAACATGGCACTTCTGTATCACAAGACTTACTGTAAATATCATAAGGCCAGTGGAGCTTTACTACAGTTTTTTTTTCTTCCAGCACTAAATAAACAAAAAATGTCTGTGGTGTAGCATCTTTGTTTAATCATGTTTTCCATATAAACTTTAAATAATGAAAATGTTTTTTCCATGTAGTAGTTTATGTGTTTAGAGATCTCTGGATATCTTCCAAGTGAAGCTGGTTTCTAGAAATCTGACCTGCTTTGTTTATGTTTTTCTTTCCTCAGTACTCCCTGGTAAATGAGCCTCTGATTGAGCTGACCAACCCGGGGGCCAGTGGCTCTCTCTTCTACCTAACCAGCGATGACGAGTTCATCATTAAAACCGTCCAGCACAAAGAAGCCAAGTTTCTCCAGAGATTGCTGCCTGGATACTACATGGTGAGATTCTTACAAGTGCCTCATGAGGTCTCCAGCACCTGGTAAGGTGGCAAAACTAAACTTCGGAGTTACATAAAAACAAAATATGGGTTTTTCTTAAATGGGAATTAGCAACATAATATAGCCAATTTACAGATCAGGAACCAAAGCTTCCCAATTCCATTAATGTAAAAGTGTAGCCCAAATCAGGGAAGTTACTTCTGTGTGTTTTGATCCTGGTCACTGCATTGTGACTTAAGCTGTCTTTTTCTTCACAGAACCTGAACCAGAATCCACGCACACTGCTGCCCAAGTTCTACGGACTGTACTGCATCCAGTCAGGTGGCATCAACATCCGCCTGGTGGTGATGAACAACGTGCTGCCGCGCTCCGTCAAAATGCACTACAAATATGACCTGAAGGGATCCACCTACAAGAGACGGGCATCCCGGAAAGAGAGAGAGAAGGCTTGTCCGACCTACAAAGATCTGGACTTCCAGGACATGCACGAGGAAGGGCTTTACTTTGACGCAGAGACATACAACAACCTAATGAAGACCCTGCAGAGGGACTGTCGGGTAGGTGGTTTTAGCAGTGTGTCTTGTATCCGTCTGTTCATTGTGCTGGCTTTGAAATGGCAAAGTCATCCCACAACAGGAAGGTCACTTTTATTCCATAAAAGGAAGATGTGCAAACATGAAGTCGAGGATCATGTGATTTTTGTTTTATTATCAAAATACTTTCCTTCAAAAGGATTTTTTTGTTTAATACTCTAATGCCTTAAGTACATCACAAAAACATTTCAGCCTGTGAGCAGCAAAGTCCCACAGTGGACATTATTTCATGTGCCAGATCAGATCTTAGAGCAGATTGCTTTGAACCTGTGAATTCAGGAGTGAAGAGACATGGCCGTCGAAGGGATGTCATTGACCTCTCATTGTTGTAACCAATTATGGAAGCTTGAACACAACACACAAGTATAAGTTAACCATATCGTGTACTAGTTCTGGACAGTGTGCGGGTATCTTAGATGGAACAAAATGTTTTGAAAAGAGAATTTTCCATGTGTTTGCCAGTGGGATGGCCGTTTGTTTCCACTGTGTGTTCATTCTGAGCTTTCAGTTTGCCCCGGGGCTCTGTTCTCCTGTCTCTGTGCTGCTATGTTTCAGTACATGACATCTCTCCAAACACTGAATGTGATTAAGAAATGATCCTGCCGTGTGAGAGACTTGGAGCCTGATCCAAAGATAGTCCTCCAATCTAAAAGCTTGCATTCTTCTCTATTTTACCACAAAGGCCAAGAGACTGTCTGCTGGAAGAGGATAGATGGAGTTTAATAGGAGACATGGTCTTTGCTCCGGTAATCCACCGGCATTTTAGAAGCATGAAAACAGACAGCAGCATACAAAATCTTTTATCTGAAATAGCTCACACTTCAGATTTTCATATGCTTTTTGTCTGTCATTACATGAGTGTCAGATAAATCACTTGTGAAAACAGTCTACTGTAGCGTTGGAGGCTGAACAACCATGTGCAATACATTTTGAGATTGTGCTGATGTGTTTGTTGGCCACAGTTGTAGGCAAGGTCTTTATGTGACCAAGGTGGATGGCCCCTTGGGATAGCTTTATGAGTGATAATGATATAATATGTTTTACCCCATAGTGGCTGGTTAATGATGGGGTCTAGAGCGTAAAGTCCCCTGTGTTGTAATCCCATTTGTTCTGCTTGAGATACAGTAAATGCGTGTGCGCACACAAACACACACACACACACGCACACCAGGATGTTACTGTAAATATCAGTCGGTGCATCAGATAAGGCCTAGAGCCCAGGGAGAAAGACTTCCTGCCAGCCTTCCTGCTGTGCCCGGCCAACCTGCTGGGCCCGGCAACCCCGCATGGCACCATTCAGCTTGATGACTTCCATTACACCAGCCTCAGCTTTAATGTTTAAATTTTTATTGTGTGGGAATAGAAGAACCTTAAATGTTTTATGGAACGCGGTTAATTATAATGAACAGTCTTGGGTATATTTAGTTAAGGCTGTTAAGTAACAGAGCGCTCTTTTCTACTCTCCTGTCCTTTGTGTGTGTGACTGCAAGTTTATGCAAAACAAGAAATACAGTGGTGAAATGTAACTAAGTACAATTACTTATGTACTTTTCACTCTACTACAGTTATTTGACAAGTTTAGTTAATTTACAATTTTGCACACAAAACAAATGAAACAACAGCTTAAACAATTAGTCAATTATTTAACTGACAGAATATTAAGTAATTTTTCATGCAAGAACATCTCCTGGTTCCTGGTACCTTGTCAAATGCGAGGATTTGATGCTTTACCTTTCAATTATATTAATATTTTCAGTTGATTTAATAATTTTGACTATGGGGCATTGTGGAAGCATTGTGAAGTTCTGAAGGCTCTGGGTAAATGTGACAGGATTTCTCTCCACAAGCAATTTTGTAATATTTTTACAAACCAAACAATTAATTGAGGAAATAATCAGCAGATTAATCCATAATGAAAATAATCATTAGTTGCAGTCCCTATACAAAGTAGTATAAACATCAGCTCCACCTCAACCAACTACAACAGTAAGACCCTGCTTTTAAATGAATGTATCAGCAAAAATAATCTAGTGATATATAATAATATATATAAACTGTCACAGGGGCCAACTGTTACATTACACACATACACAGTACATTTTCCTGATTATACATAAATATTTTTACTTAAAGGGACTGTATGTAAGTTTTTCAATGAAATGAATCAAATTTTCATTGCTTTATTGTCAATGGGCTCAAAACTCACTTAGAAATGAAGCACACGCCTGTTTTCTCCGTTGCTCGCATCAGCCACTATTCTGCATTTAATGTGGAGACTCCGGGTTGGATTCAGCCCTGTGCGCGCTCCCGAGCCTCTCTCAGACTACAGCGACCAAGCGGCAGCTAACGACATGCAGTCTACTAAAACAACTGGCTCACAGCAAAACACAGGCTCCGCGTAAGGATACAAAACAACAATAAAGTTTTATGTGCTGAAGCCCATCAGACCAAACAGGTTCAGATGATGTCGAGTAAGAACAAAGTGAGCATTAGTAAAACTGGAGAAACAAAGAGAAAGTCTGTTAGCTCGCCGGCTAACGCCGAGCAGTTGCTTATGTTATCCGGTGCAAAGTTATATCGCTTTCCACATAACTTCACCAACTAACGCAACCCATGTTACTATCCTGTGTACCACTGTTGATTTAGCCTGCAAGAAAGGATGTAATGGTACAAAGTAAATGTGGAGTGATTTGTTTACTAACGTTAGCGTCTAGTTAATCAGCCAACTAACGCTACAGTAGCTCGGACCTGCCGCTGTTTGCTTCGTAACGTTCATTTTAGGTTTATTGTGGTTTTACCAATACTCAGGTACACAGCTTCTCCACCTCTCCGTCGCTGTAACTAACGTGACCCACATAATATACAATACTGCAACTTCACAGCAACAACAACCCAGAGGAAGAAGTCATGAACTAATACTACAGTAAAGTTACTTACTGCAGTCTTATTATTTTAAAGTGTGACACAATCTCGTACTAAAACCAGTACTGTAATGTTGCAGTAGGGGTTTACCTGAGTTTCCAGTATATTGTGTGAAGCTGTCTCCCGCTTTTCCGGGAGGATTGTGGCGATATGTGGCTGGCTGCGCTGAATGAAGTAACGTTACTGAGACGGTGTTGATCTGCCTCTGAGACAGGAACGTTGTAACACAGTAACTGAGCTTGAACACGTCTGAGTGAAAAGCCACAGCCTGCATTGCAGGATTTCTGTGTGAAAGTGGTTGTGTTTCAGATTATGCTCGCTCATGAGTTTGAGCACATGCCTGGTAGCAATCTTAAAACCGCACCGCTAGTGGCCGCTGGAAACTCCACAATGCCCCTTTAAATAAGTTTTCAATGCATGACTTTACTTGCAACAGTCTTTTTACAGTGTAGTTTAAGTACATTTACTTAAGTAAAGGATCTGAATACTTCCTCCACAACTGATAAAACCATGTAACTGTCATGTAAATAATATTCTGGAATATTCTGGTTCTGCCAGTGGTTAAGTGTTGCTCTTTTGGGAAGGGGGAGGATCTGTCCAGGCAAGGTGTGTAAACAAGTGGGAGCAAATGTTTCTTTCCCACCTTTTAAGTCAAACAGTATCTGGCTCACAAGCTTTCTGAGAAACCCGGGCCTGGGGATGTTGGGTTAGAGTTATATAACCAGAAATTCAGAGGCACTTCAAGTGATCTCCTCAGGTTATGGCCTTTCTCATCATGATTAACCAAAATGCTGACTTTGTCTATTTTCCCTTCAATGTTTTCTTAAGCACATTGCTGCCAGAATGACATCCTCCCCTTTTGCTAAGTCATTGCTTACTTAACCTAGCAGCACACTCACGTTTACAACCTTATCCAAACGCACCCTCAACATGCACTGACTACCAGCTATGTGTGCATGTACAGGCCTCTGTGGGCCACATATTAAACATATATGGTGTGGTGTGTGTGTGTCCTCATATATGTAAGCGAGACTGTTGAGCAGCAGCAGTTAGAGACTCTGTGCCGTACAGTTTATTATTGTCATGGCTTCCTGTGCTCGCCTCCTGAGCGGGAAGCAAAGTGCCCTCTAAGCAGAATTGCGCTCCATTTCCATGAGTAAGCAGCTAACCCCGTCACCCCAAGAGAGGCTGCGGACCAAAACACAGAGGAAGGGTCGGCAGAAGCCAAGCAACAGGGGGTGCAGGGCATGGAGGGAATAAGGAAGTGGAACTGGGTTTGAAAGTACATGTGGTGAGGCCTCTGAAAAATACATTTTAGCAATTTTTCCAGTTCTTGTAGTGTTCAGAGGTCAGAGTTGAGTTGAAGCTGAAAGCAGAGCGATGAGAAAAATAAGGATGAGCAATGTGTTTGAGAGGATCAGATATTTCTGCTATGTGGGACACTTCCAGTGAATGCAGGGTACGCTTTCTTCCTTTTAAGTCTACGCTCTCTCCATTACTCTGCAGCTCCCCTGATACTCCCCAAATGCCAAAACAACACAAGGCATTAATAATTCACGTTGAACTCTACTGTACAGAGGGAGAGTGAGACAGAGAGAGTTTATTGTAGAGTGAGTGCATGTTTGTACAGTTCTGGTGCTGGCTGTGTGGAGTGTGTGTGTGGCGTGTGTGTATGTGTGTGTGTGATTCAGACATGAGAATCAGAGAAGAGTGTCATGTCTCTGTCCAGCAACTGTCTTTGAGACAGACATAATGATGACAGTGATGCTGATGATGATGTCAAGCTTTTTAGACAGTTTTGTTCACAACATGTTTGACAGTTGAGACCTTGTCATGTTGGGGACAACCCAGGCCAAATGACATCTACGTACCGTCTTAATTCTGTTTGAGAATTTTCAAAATAGGAGTCCTTCAGTCTCCCATACGAACGAGTGCAGATGTAATGATTCAGACAATGTAGGCATGCATTTGTGGAAGTTGGACAAATGGTTCCATAGCAGCCAGTGTAGCCAATCATGAACAACCATTTACTTTATGGTTCCCCCTCTTCTCCGCCATGTGATCCTGTAACAATGACTTCTCTCACTCTCAGCAGCAGAAGGCCTTGACCTTGCAGTCAGAAGTCCGTGAAGCTTCAACAGGACCCTTAATCATATTCACTACATTAAGCCTGTTAATTACACAGGTCTAGGGCTGCATAATGATTATTTACATTATCAATCAATTATTTTCTCTATGAATCGACTGCCATTGCTCAGGAAATGGCTTAAATAATTTAATAATCAAAAATTAAAAATTTGTAATGTAAATGTATTAAATTATTAAATGTGTGCATACTTTAACGTTGTCTCAGATCACAATATGGAGATGGGAGGTGTTATCATTGGGTTTCCAGTTCATTAGGTACAATGTAATACAAAAGTTCTGCAATAATTTCCACATTTATGAAGCTTATAATTTTCCATTTATGTTCACACAGTATCAGAGTTATTATTTTAAAATGGCATAGTTACAGACAAGGCAAGAGGTTTTATTTAGGGGACAAGTTTTATCAGGAGCAGAAAAAGAAAAAGAAGACAATGCTAAAATAAAGACATTTTGCAGAACTTTTCTGCTGAATTTAAGACAGTCATTTAATAAAGTGTCTTTCAAGTCTGAACAGTGACAAGATTAAAAAGCCACATTTCCCTAATCTAATATGCTGTGTCATGGATAGCAGGTTGTACTCATGAACTATAGATGCAGAACATTCCTTTGATTGTAACTGGACTCAGTGTATGCCAACGATGAGAGACCCAGCAGACAGACTCATACTTTAAGAGAGCTTTCGGTGTATTAGTGTCACTGCAAAGTGGGGCACGCCAGTGAGCACAATGGGAAGCTCAGCAGCCCTACTGTCACAGAGATAGAAGGGTAGAGGAGTGCTTCAGGGTGGAATATACTGAGAAACATCAGAGATTTGTTAAAGATCAGGAGATGCTGTGACAAAGATCACTCCCTACAGGAGTGTTAGGATTAGCCTTTCCTATTCACTGTAAGAAAACCGAGTTGTGTTTGAAATGAGAGCACTGGGCAGGTTGCTCAGGGGGGAGACTCAAACACTTGGCTGTTGTGCCTCTATTACACACCTCTATCTGATTTTGCTGTGCCTATACATGTAGATGGTATTATTCAGAATCCAAGAAAGTCTTTTGCACAAACAAGCATAGAAATGCAGCTGTTTTCTTTCTGCTGTGACGGTTTGATTGTTTGTGAGGGAAAGCTGGGGCCAGGACACACAGTAATGGCCTTCTGTAGGCAGCCTGGTGTGCGCGGCTCTGTTCAAAATGGCTGCTGTTTGAATAGGCTGGGGGAGTTCGAGTGAAGGGATGCAAATCGTTGATATGGAAAAGGCAAAGCTCAGACAAAAGCCCCAGTGTTTGTTTGAGTCAGTCATTAAGTCTGTTTTGTGTGTGTGTGTATGTGTTTGAGTGTGAATGTGCGTGACTATGACTTTACACATCAGCAGTTTCTATTACAGATGCAAACTGGATTCACTGCTAACACTAATAAGGTTTTCTTTGACCGTGTATTGAAAACGGCTTATCTAGAGAAAGATGAGAGGAAGTCGTAGCTAAACTTCAAAACACTATTGGTCTCACAAAAACAGCCAGTTTTCTCTGGGTCACGGCTCTCTTTGATTATATCAGAAGTTGTTTTTGCTTCCAATCCTATTAGGCTTAGGCATGTTTTTTTTCTGGAGTGTGCGTGAAACTTTTCATCAGGCTTAGTCACTATGTTGTGTTTTTGGCAATTTCTTCTTCAACCTGACTTCTCCTGACCTCTTAACTTCTTCTTTGTGGCTTTTCATCATCTAAAGATACACACATTAAAGAAGGAGTTTTCTGAAAGAGGATTTATTGGGATTTGCATGACTTTTGATTGTTGTTCTCTGATAGAAGGGATTGAATGGAAAGAATATTCGCAGAAGTAAATAGCTTTTATCTCACCCTTTCTGACAACTCATGCTTTCTCTCTTTCTCTGCCACCCCCTTGTAAACACTTAATTATTCATGTCAAGGATTATAAACCAGTACAGTGACTTTTTTATAAGATAAGCCTGGCTACCTGGCAGTGACCCTGATCCCATTCCCGGATCAAGCTCCTGCCTGTCTCTCTACTCTTGTCTTGCCATGACTGCTTTACCTGAGCACAAGGAGACATGAAGTCACTGGGAAACTGGGCGAATGGCTCCTCAGGCAGGTCAATGTGTAACAGTTGGCTCACTGTAGAGAAACACCTTGTTTATTTAGCTTAGAACTGGTTTAAACAGGGATTTCATTTTGCTAGCTCACAGCCTTTGAGGTGCTGAAGCATGTTGTGTGATTGAAGTGTTTTGGGAGTTTGGGAGTGTTCTGGTTTTTCAAAACATTTCATAATGTCAGTATATATACCGTCAGTGAGCTGAAAGTAAATCTCTTCAGTGTCAGAGAAAATGTGAAATATCCTGTTCACAGTCCGGCTTGTGTCAATGGACACATCATGCATTTCTTGTAAAAAAAAACGGTGTGTCTTTTAACTTTCTATAGGTGCTGGAGAGTTTTAAGATCATGGACTACAGCCTGCTGTTGGGTGTGCATGTGCTGGACCAGAACCAGAGAGAGGGGGGTGAGCCTGGCCAGGCAGGGGGAGACGGGAGGAGACCTCTGGGTCAGAGGGTGCTTTACTCCACTGCCATGGAATCCATCCAGGGAGACGGCAAGGCTGCTGAAGTCCTCACCACAGATGACACGTGAGTCGGCTCAGCTGGGGGAAAACACACGTTATGCGCACATATTTGGGCATACACACTCTGCCTCGTAATTGCCACCTTTTCTCTCATGGACACAGTTATACAACCGTGCTCATACCGCACCAGGGCACTCAAACAGTGTACACACAGTCATGCTTTCATATAACCATAGCTACACAAATACAAACACAGCCACTGTTCTGTGAATTCACAGCAATACACTTGAATGTAAATACAGTAAGTGCCCCTTTGACAAACATTTGTAAAAGTGCATTGCCTTTATTTGAGCAGTGCTTCAAGCATTGCAGATGGACAGTAGCTATTCTCTGACTGCTGCTGTGTTTTTACTCTCTTTTAGGATGGGTGGCATCCCTGCTAAAACACACAGAGAAGAAAAGCTGCTCATCTTCTTGGGTATTATAGATATTCTACAGTCATACAGGTGCTGATCTTTATGAGATTATATAAACCTGCTGTCATTTTATTTCTAATACTGGTGCTTTCTTATTATTACTGATGGGAAAAGCCATTAACGTGTTGACTGTTGGGGACATGAAACCCATTTAAATCTGACTGTATCATGTGCAGGAATGTCTCAATTCCTAAAAAGTTAAATGTCTCATTAACAGCCAATAAAGACATTCCCTCAAATTAAAAGGACATGAACATGAATAGTTAAGGACACAGTATGGCATGATTCTCAGTCTAACTGCGTTGAGTGATGCAGTTCAGTTTGAATTATCACCCTGCATTGATGAAGAGCTACTAGCCACTTTATCACACTGCTTAAAGGATTCAAGACTTTTTCTCCATCCAACACAATTTAAATTGACACAGCGGTCTATCAGTCTTCTTTATTCACACATTGATTTTTTTGTCCTGAGAGCAAGTGGGGTAAGAGAGGAGGAAGCCTTTTGGCTCATCGGCATCTCAAACTTGTGGGAATTTAAAAGCATCACATTAATCTTTGTGGGCCTGGTTGGTCAAGGCATGAAATGCACATAGAGTAGGTGAGGTCAGGATGGGGAGGAAGGATGAATAAGTTCAATTTGTCTCTAGTTATCCTACCTTATTTCTGGTAGCTTGCTTCACTTGATGACAACTTCAACAGGCCATTTTTTGTTTTGTGCTAAAATAACCTCAGTTCGTGTTGCACCAAGGGGAAAGAGTCTCAGGTTTGATCAAGCATAAAGGGGAAGTTGTCGGGTAAGCGGATACATTTGTGACAAGGCTTCTTCTTGTTTTGTTTCTCCTCAGGTTCATTAAAAAGTTGGAACACTCGTGGAAAGCCCTGGTGTATGATGGCGTAAGTTGAAACCCTGCTCAAATCTGACACTGTTGCTTTTATGAATGAGCCTTTTATTTGGTTACATTCTCTTACGTCTACTAAAAGCCTGGTATTTTCTCTGCCTGTCCTCAGGACTCCATCTCGGTGCACCGACCTGGGTTTTATGCCAGCCGCTTCCTCAAGTTCATGAGCACACGGGTATTCAGGAAGACTCAACGTAAGTCTGCAGGTCGATCATCGTCACACACAGGAGGGAAAGCAGCCCACATACAAAAAAACAAAGAGAAGGGGCAGTAATGGGAAGTCATCCCGGCCTTATTAGAAGAGTCAGTCTGTAGGCAGTTTTTATTGTCTATTGCTGGACACTTGAGTGTCACTATAACATTATTATTATATTAGTGGTAATTCACTTGTTACATTAGCTGAAATATTGCTTCCTTGCTTTGTCCTCCTGACCACACAAAGCATTTTATTTTCTTGCCCATTATTGTCTACTATCGTCAGCTGTTGCATAAACATTTGAGGCACATGATCCATTATGTGCAGGAATGTGAGCTTTGATTGCATTGTAAGATTAAATAAAACACTTTTGTTCTTTGAAATTAAGGACTCTATATTGGTTATGGGTAGGCAATCATGTGACTGGGTCTTTCAAAACAGACCGAGTTTGTTGTTTGAAAATCCAGGAACAAAAGTACACAGTTATAAACCACTTAGGTGGATAAGAAAGGAGCGATAAACTCCTTTAGTACCGGTAGGAAGGATGACGATTACCCTTTTTTAAACGCCCGCCTAACTCCACAAAAATCAGTGGAGCTGATCAGTGTATGACATGTGGTTGATCCTCTGTCATATTTACCAGGAAACATTCAAGCCAAGTCTCTGGAAAGGATTTAATTTAATGCCCTGCTTGGGAGGCAAAACAAGGATGGCCGAGGAGACACTTGTAATGTGTAATTGTCATTGTTCATTTTAACAGTTTAATTACTTCACTGCTAATTTTGGAGGCAGAGCATTGTGTGTGGACATTGCTTCAATCAGGATAATTGTCTCTTTCCTCTATCTCCTCCAATTATCTTCTCCTCTTACTCTATCTGCTCCGCTTCCCCGGAATTTTATCTCTCTCTCTTTTTCTTGTCTTTCCCCCCACTTGCACTATCCTTTATTTGCCCTGCAGTAATTCGATATTCCCCTTCAAAGAGGACTCGTACTTCCATCCCGGCTCTGAAGTCGTCCTCACAGGAGATCCTTTCATCGCAGGCAGATGAGAGGAACGAGGAGTACAGGAGGGACAGGCTGGGAGGAGCTTGCAGTCTGGCCAGTCTGGACGGACAAGGTGCACAAAACAACAAATTTTTAGGACAACCTCACTGTGACCTTGACAACTTGTAGTTCACTGTGAAGATTTTTTCCCATGCAGTTTGTAAGACGTATCTTAGATTTTTGACAAATAATTATTAATGAGGTGACTTTTTACATTAATTCATTTAGCTGACGCTTTTATCCAAAGCGACTTACAATTGCTATACATCTCAGAGGTCGCACGCCTCTGGAGCAAGTGTCTTGCTCAGGGACACATTGGTGGATGGGTCATAGTGGGGGATTGAACCCAGGTCTCTCACACCAAAGGCATGTGTCTTACCCATTGCGCCATCACCACACCGTTATCCTCATCACGTCTCTCTCTAAACTAAAATCTGCCACTTCACCCTCAGTCATTTTCTAATGTAGTGGCTTATTAGAGCTTTTTATGAACAATGAAAAACAGCCACTTACATTCAGCTATAAAAATTGTTGTTCTTTCATCACTGCCCCGTGGGGAAGCTGTCGCTGGTTGAAATACTGTTTGGCATGGAAAGAAAACAGAGGCTAGCTTTTTATTAGCAGCCCTACAGATACAGAATATGTGCATGTGTCTGTCCATAGGGCGCATGGGATGTGTATTTTACTAAGGCTATCCTCACCTCCCCTCTCGCTCTTTCTCACAATCACAGTCTGACTGCAGTACATGAAGGTATATGAATCAGAAAGAGTGAAAGTGATACACACATTCAGCAGCAGCGTGTGACCTTTGTGTCTGATATGAAGAAAGATCGTTAGCCCACGCCACACCAGAAGAAACAAGGGTGTGGAGCATTAAGAGAAGTCTTACCAGTGTCTCCAGCTGTGATGCAACCTACTATAAAAGAAGTTTGGATTGTTAGACTCTATGGTTACTAAGTCCGTCTCAAACATTTATTCTGAAAGTGTGAGAGAAATACAGAGAAATATACATTCTTTGGAACCCTTTAATTGATTAACTTAAATCAATTTCTCATGCCCCTGTCTCAGTCATTAAGCTCGTTTAAACTTTGAAGCACTTACAAGAATAACTCTGTCTCCTTTCCTGTGGTGGGTAATCCAGTGTCAGCTTTTACAAGTTCATGATCAATACCACTATAAAAAGGCGTATTGATTATATAGTTTGACTAATGGGGCATTTTTTGGTCTTTGGAATTATTTTTGTTCTCAGTGTTGGGCGTGTGTTCTGTCAATTAGAGGGGAACTCCACCGATATTACAAAGTTCAGTTTTACTCATCACAGGTAGTACAACACAGCCTGTGGAAAAAGTTGGATAATGTCTGTGTGGATCTGGAGCTTTCAAAATGCTGAGAAGTCTTTTCTCGGCTCATTCTTGGAAAAAAAAAACATGCTTTACAAACTTGGGGCATGGAGTTGGCATTGACCAGGCAGTAAGGGTCATGACAAGAATATAGGAAATGGGAAATGTAGGAAAGTGCGCACTGGTTTTCCTTTACTGATATTATGTGAATATTTTCTCCTCAGCTGTGTTCGGTTCGTACCTGCGTCCTGATCTGGTCCCTGCAAACCCGTCCTTCTTCGAGGGTTCCTCCATGGGAACAATCTCCACGTCCTCCATCTTTGTTAACGTGGACAACCAAACGGAGGAGAGGTGCGGCATCTCCTTCTTTTCCTTTTTCCTCGGGATGTTTTCATGCTGTCATGTGTGGTTTATCACCTTAAAATCATGATGCAAGGTTACTGTACACAATATGGCACTGAAGACGAGAAAGACTCGCCACACCTGACACACACTCTCCCACGTTATTGTCACCTGTGCTCTTAACGTCACATGGTCTTATTGGTGACGTGCGTCATGGAGCAGGTGACTCAGCTGGCTTGGCAACCTGCATCCAATACATACACACGCCTCCTACACAACATATGGACAGTACAGTACAAGGATGAGTGGTGTGATGGTGGGTACTGTTAGTCTATTTCATTTACAAGACAGGTAAAAAGAAATACTCTATGAAAAGGAATATTTGATTTGCTATTTTTCTTACGTAAACGAATGTTTTAATGGTACAGTGTTGACTTATAGTCAATGTTCTGTTTTACCTCATAGTATATTGCACAATCTGATAATGTTGTTAGTGTACGCTATAAAATAATAATGAGCATATTGCATCAACTGGTTTTATTACACCTCCAACAAACTCTTTTCTCATTTCACTGCATTGTCTGGCTGTTAGTAAAGGACAATTTCATTTTGCCTCTCGCTAGAAGCTTCTAAACACTTTGTCCTCTGCCCTCTACCTGTTTCCCATCTCTCACCTCATCTTCTGTCCAGCAGTGACAGGTTCAGCTTGCTTTCCGAGGCACCATTGTGTGACTTGCCCGGTCTTGTCCGTCCGATCAGTCACCTGCTGCTCCGCTGACATTGTTCTGTCAACTGTTTTCATAAATTTTTAAACAGCAGCTTTGACACGGTCTTGCTTAGTGCCATTATGCTGCAGAAAGACTGTGACAAAAGAGGACAAGCGGTGCAGAGGCGACTGCATATCCATCAACAGTAATCCCTGTCTGACAGCTGGTTTGCCTGCTACAGTAGTAACACCTACACCTAATTATGTTGTGATGCGTCAGGGTAGGATTGTTTTAAAACAAAGCTGTTGTTTACACATATCTGTATCCATCCATCTTCTTTGCTACTCTCTCTAACTGGCTTTGATTTTGACTGTGAACACACACAAAAATAGTCAGTCACATGTCATGAAAGGGTAAAAACACATTCCTGAATTTTATCAGGGAGCTCAGAGGTATAAGGAAAACAGCTCTCAAACTGCCCCCTGG
Source organism: Micropterus salmoides (assembly GCF_014851395.1). Classification (NCBI taxonomy): domain Eukaryota; kingdom Metazoa; phylum Chordata; class Actinopteri; order Centrarchiformes; family Centrarchidae; genus Micropterus; species Micropterus salmoides. The sequence continues at coordinate 26,301,063 of NW_024044459.1, forward strand.
TGGTTGAACCAGAATCATAAAAGAACAAAGGGAAGATGAACAACTCTGTTGCCTGATGGTCAAGCTACATTCAAGCCATAAATTTGATTCATATGCAGTCTCATTATTTAAGTTCTTTGTATGTATGTATTTAGTTTAATTTTCTATGCCCCCCCCCCCAACTCAAATCACTCCCATGAATTTCTTCTGTGTGCCTTGGAGGACTCCTTTGTGCACTTGCAGGAGCAGGTGATAGCTCTGTAGGGGACTCTTGACTCTCTCGTACATATGTGACATCTTTTAATGCATTTATGACACATAGTGCTCATCATTTAAACCACATTTTGTATTTTCCATCTTACAGTTTTTGTTAATATCCTGGTGAAGCTCTTGAGACAGAAATATTGATGTTCCCCTAGCCTCTCCAAATTTGGACTTTGAGCTTGTGGCACATTTACTTAAACTGTGTGTGCCATTTTCTAGAATAATTCAGTCCTTACGCTCATTCTTATCTCTTATCGCTGTATGTGACCATTTGTAGTACATATTCTCCCAGCAAGGGTGTCATTTTCATCTTAGTCAGGAGAATTTGTTAATTTCCTGCGAGAGAATTCTGAGGCTATGAAACTCTCAGCTGAGGCCTCCACTGGCCCGACACCAGACGGGTTTCCCATCCTGCTCACAGTTGGGTAATCTCTTTGTCTCTTTGATGTCAGAGACTCTGCAATAGTGTGTGATTTGTTTCTGGAGAGAAGTTTTTCAAGCATTGTTTATACAGCTGCTTTAACTCCCTTTGACAGAGACAATAAACTCTCAGGGCTGTCTACTATGTAGGTTAATATGAAAATATCTTTTTCTGTTTCAGAGATGATGTTGCATCCAGCTCCACGTTTACCCTGGAGGACAGTGCTATCTGCCTGACTTCAGAGCAGAGCACCATGGATGTGGACATGGACCGTGATGACGGATCTGTTCTTGATGTCTATTTGGTGAGTTGTTTCTCCCCGCTCACTGACACACTGGGGTAATTTGTGACTTGTTTTGTCCTCTTAAGGTGTTCAGTTCTTAGGTATTTGTGCTTATGCATGTTAAGCTTGTTCACATTTTAAAAACAGGCCTAAACTACATTAACAATCATCCATTTCTCTCTTCCCCCCTACAGTGAAAAGAGCCGCTTTACAACCATCATTTCCTCCTGCCAATCATAAGACAATCGCCACACTCCATTGGACCGGCCATGCTGGCCTCTGACTCCACTTCCAGTGCTGCTAGATCCATGTTGCCACTTGTATTGCCAACACATAAAAACACTTAGATTCTCCACCGGGTGATGGACTGAAAGAAAACACCAACAGAGTCACAGCGATGGACAAATGCAAGAATCATGTGACATATCATGTAATGCGATGAACATAAGGCTGAACTGAGTGTTGCTTTTTAGAGCATGCGTCAACGCAGTGCCATGAAGTTTTATATATGTATACTGTTTTCATGGTCTAAACAGAGATCTAAACATTTATTATATATACACATGAGGAGAGGGTAGGTACATTTCTTTAAATATTTTTTCTGCTGACCAGAAAGAAATGAGATTTTCAAAGTTTGCAACCGCTTTAGTGCTGATCAGAAGAGAAATGTTTACAGTAAATTTATGATGGCGTCTTCGTCCCTGATGAACAAGGATGTGACGTTGTCGCACAAAGGACACAAACCAGCTTAAAAACCACAGCTAGCACGGATAAGAGAAGATTCACATGACCAGACTTGGATGGATTCTGAAGCTACCGAGGCCAAACAGAGACTACGACGTGGTTAAAGTGGTCACCTCATCCTAACTGGGCTGTTATTTGTGCTGCCCTCACAGGAACCTGAAGGCCTGGCAAAGGGTTGCTGTAAAGTGAGAAAAGACAGATACTGGATCTTCGATGAAACACAGAGCAGAGAGACAATGCACTCGCTCTTGATAAAAAGGCACTTTTGACATTGGTTATGATTACTGTTGGAAATATTTTTCTCTGAATAAGTTGCTTAGGTGGGTAGGTTACCTGACAGAAGCACAGATTTGAATATGCACTTTTTTCCCCTCTTTTTACTCTACAAATGCACACCTCTGTAAGTCATTGATACTACATGTACAAAGACAATGAAGGAATACTGTAGATCATTTTTGATGTGGAGCTAGTTTTGTGAGGTTTGCGTCATGACTGAAATGCTTTTACTCAGGATATCCTTTGATACAGAATAAGCGTGTCCTCTTCAAGACGTTATGAGACATGCATCCTACACTTAGAAGCTGTCTGATACCTCTTCATCAAGACCATAGCCAGCTATACATGTTGAAATCCACGATCACGTGTCGGTTGAGACCATAATTTATGATGTAAATTTCAATATTTTACCATTTGCTGAAAAAAATACTTTAAATCGCTGAATGTAAAGACAATGCATATTTATATATAGAAGAGACTCCTATAAATAAACTACTAAAATGTAATGTCTTCTCTTTACTCTAGCTTCTGAAGAAGCACTTCTGTCATCCCAACATTCAAGAAGTAAACTATTTACATATTACTGCTGTGTATGTACTTCTGTCCCGTCACAATCCCATGACAGTTGAAATTACCCTCACCTGGACAGTAGTGCCACTGAAACAGTACACGGCATTTGTTTCTGTTGTGTAACAATTTTAATTTACATAACATTGTCAAATTGCATTACATTTAGTGCAAATAATAACACTTCTGATGTACAACTTAGAAATATACAAAGTGTGTAGATTACTGTCAAAATATCAAAATTAAAAACACTAAATGAATTATTCAGCTGACATTGCTTGTAGATCTAGCTCTTGTAATCATCAGCAAAACAATAATCCAGATCCTTCCTATCCTCGGACCCCCTTAGACCAAAAATCTGATGGTGAATTTTCCACCATCACAGACACAAACTCCCAACTTTTGATGGTGTTAAACACAATCTAGAGTAAATTTAAATCTTGAGGTAAGGTGATGTGAAATGCTGACACTCCCCAGCCCGCCCACTTCATTTCAGGGTTAATAAATGCACATCTGGTGGCTGTACAATAGAGATAACCGGGATTTTTAGAGTTCGTCCTGGTGTCTAAGGCATTCTGGGGGTAGTTAATCAGTCAAAAGGGCAGTAGGCCACTGCACTGTAGTGTGGCATATGAAATGTAATGTTAGAGTATGACAGAGCATAGGGTGGAAATGATATCTTACTAAACATTTTACAATTGTACCTGCACAATAGCAGCAGGACTAATTTACAAACCTGACACTTGTGACGCTGCCTCATTAGGGGCTGAAAATGGTGAAAAACAACCAAGCGTGTACAAAATGTATCCACTCATCTCTCACTGAAAGAGAGGATTCTTTATGTCAGACACTATGGCTGGCCATTTGCAAAGATCTGTCTTACACAGAGGTTAAAGACAGATATACAGAGCCAATAGACCGAGACTTAGCATCAACAGACCAAAGTCAACTACATCATAGAAATCCAATTATTGATTATGACTTCAACTGTGTCAAAAATATTGTCCAACATAAGACAATTAGTTAAATGCTCTTCATCTCCCACTGCAGGTTTCCTTGGCCCATTTCGGTAATCAAATTCAAGCGTTATAACAGTCAATTCACATTTCTCACATTGGTTTCTCTGTACAATACACTGTGTCCATGGTGCTCTCCGAAAGCTACTTTATTAACAATCTAGAAATATAAAGATTTCAAAACTTAGGTTCTGACCCCCCATCAAACTGCAGAGTCATCACTAGAGGGACAGGAGAAGGCAAGAAAGAGGAGATACTGTACCACACCTCGTCAGTGCTTTTCCTGTCAATGTCTACTTTCCTCTCCCATGGTAGTTAATTTAGCAGCAGCATAACAAGTAGCTGTAATACTAGTGATTAAAGCAAACCCAAAAAAGTCAAGTATGGAATCATAAGAAATGTACAAAACAATTTACAAAAAAAGCTAATAATTGGTGACAACAATTCAAAAAACACTTACGAAACTCTTGAATTTACATACAAATGACCAACAGATGGTTTCATGCCATTATAATGTGGCTGGGATGACAACTACTGATGGATTAAAGCAGTAAAACCAGTCTCTTCTACAAGCAGGTGTCCTGTGGGACATCCTGGATGATATGGTGTCCAGCATGTAGTAAGTCTGAAAACACATTCTAGTTGACAGGCAAATGGGTCATGTAGTCGTCGAGGGGTTGTTAAACATGGAACAATGTAGTCTTTCAGAGGTCAACCTCGGCCCTCCGCAAGCCTGAAACAAGACGGAAGATTTGAAGGCGACAACATCCCAGAAATGAACAAAACTGAAATGTCTCATCCATTAACAGCGTAATTAATGTTGTACCCATCAGTTTAGTTGCTTTCTCAGTTGTAAAACAAGATGTTTTCCGGTTCCTGGTTACCTCTTTGTGTTCAGAAGAGGATGGGCTTCCCAGATGTCTTCTCCTGGACATAGGAGGTGAAGCGTTTGAGGAACTTGGGATACTCTCTCTTGGCGACGGCCCTGAGGACTGAGGCTGGAGCCCATCCTCCTGGGTTTACTGCAGCCACACAGAGGGAAATGATCAGGAAACTGTGTTTATGTGCTAACTTATGACATAGTTATTAGTCATAAACCAAAAGTGTACAGATTCACTACCCAGACAGCAGTCTATGGTGCCCTCTAGTGAGAGCTGAGGATGTAATGCTTATTTCTTTAAATGAACTCCCATGACCTCCCTGGCTTCTCTAACAATAAATTGGCTCAGGATTTCTCCTGCAGCGCTGCTTTATGTCACAATATCCTCGTCTACAGGAAGTCAGGGGAGGGGAAGAAGCTGTGTACGTCTGGACTGACATTTCAAAGACACAAGCACACAGATTGTCTTGCTCTTGTGTTATCTACTAGCTGTACAAAGTCAATTTATCGAAGTAGTATCGGCTGATATTAAGTTGTCCTGAATTATTTAAGAAAAGGCTATAAAACAAATAGTACATGTGAATAATCTAGTCCCCCTTGGAAAAATGTAAAGCCATGTTAAAAGTCCATGTAACTGAGAAATGCAACTGCCTTACTTGAGCTGGATTTAGTCGCTTTCTTTCATGTTTCATGTTTGTATTCCCTGACTGTTTAGTTTTATTTATATTTAAACTGTAACTGGTATGCTGTCTTGGCCAAATCTCCCTCAGAAAAGAGATTTCAATGTCAAAGGACTTCTTGGTTAAATAAAAAAGCAACTCAGTGGCATCATGCGAGGAGAAGCCAGATATAGTTTTCTGACAGATACATTGGATCTACTCAATGTACTTGATTTATACACTTTATTTTAGGCAGCTGCAGCTATTTTCTTATGGTTAAAACAGAAGCTCAGGGATCAGTAAGTCAAGTAAACAGTCAAGCTCTATGTATTTAGGCTGGCGTGACAGTTGAGCTCGAGGACTTTTGCTAGTCTTAGGCTATCATTGAAAAACAATAACGGTATATCTTCAGCCAATTAGCTCAGACAGCCTAGTGTTAAGTGATATCACTAATGCTTTATTTCTCCTCTGTAGTTTAGAAAAGTGGGTGGGTTTTACTTCTATTAGTATGGACTGTCTGCAGACAAGAAATAACAGTTTGACCCAAATTGTTCAGGGCTTAAAGCTCAGCTTTACACTTCCCTCTGGTATGCTAATATTAGGTGCTTGTGGGCAGATTATAGTTCGATAAATGATGATAGAAAGGCTTTGTTCTAGCCTAGGGCCTATACACATCAAAACATATATAAATCAAAACCATGTCAGGCTGGTGAGGCATTTACCATTGGCAACGTAGGTGATCTTGCAAAGGATGTTGTCTCTGCTGATCTCTTTATCACCCTCTGGTGGGCTGACCAGTGTTTGGCAGATCATAGCGACGTTGATTTTGGCACGAACACACCTGTTTGTGGGCTGAAAGTAAAACAAAAATATAAATGCAAACAATCCCCCTAAACTGCCACAAATCCCACTGTACCTAATTTCACAAAATGACTGCGATTAAGGGGTCAAACTATTCTTCCTTCCATTTATCCATAAAAGGGCCCTACAACAAAGCCCTGTTTGCTTAAGGAATATTTGTAATTATATACATTTACATTTATTCATTTAGCTGACGCTTTTATCCAAAGCGACTTACAATTGCTTTACATGTCAGAGGTCGCACGCCTCTGGAGTAACTAGGGGTTAAGTTTCTTGCTCAGGGACACAATGGTGGATGGGTCACAATGGTCATCGAACCCGGGTCTCACACACACACCACAGCATGCGTCTTATCCACTGCACTGTCACCACCCATATGCTGTAATTTTTGGTCAAATCACAGTACCTGGATGCCTGATACTGGGAAAATGTCACTAAAATGAATAAGTAAAAATATGTATAATATAGGCTAAACAACATGTTCACTAAACATTTTTCAGTTCACTAGTCGCTCACTTGCAATATTACATGATAGTAATGTAGTTATCTTACAAGGGCATTGTCATGGTCCACAGAGAAGTTGCAGACCAGCCATGTGTCAGGGTCATTTTCGTTTGTTGCCAAGATCTTCCTGATGGCTGACAGATAGAGCACGTCCCTTTGAGAGGCAGGCCACACTCTCTGAAACACAACGAGAGGCATTCGTTTGGCTATCAAATAGGCTAATTAGAGTAATTACTGATCAAATGTGCCAAACATTTAAGCAACATCTAAAACCACGATTAAGCCAATTTACCTTGTGCGTCTGGTAAACAATGACGGCATTATCAGACAGTGTTTCCACAACGTTGAAATTTTCAATGGTGGCTGAGGGAAGAAGAGTTTGGTCAGGTCATGACATTATAACAGAGAAGGTCAAACAGTGTTCATATGATGGTGACTTCTGAAATAGTGAGCTTACTCTCCCAGTCCAATCGGACAGCTGTATCCCAGAAGTAGTGGCAGACCTCGTGTCCTGTCACCCCTTTCACAGAATGTGTAGCTTTCAGAGGATCCAGCACAATACCATTCTCCTCTACTTCTCTCCTGTACACCTGTTACACAAAGTGACAAAGAGAGTGTGAGACAGAACAAATGGAAAGTCATATCAGAACTATAAACATATTCACAACCTCACTACAAGACGTATCTTGAGGGATGCTCTTAATTCGACCACTGACTGATAACATGAGCCGATTTTTCCCGTTAACTGTACGCATGGAAGCGACAGTGGGGTCAAGTAACTAGGTGGATTTAAAAGTACTGTCAATTTGCATTTAATGGATTATCTTTATACTGTGGCACAAATACTTTTACTTTAAATATTTGAGTAGGTCTTCCACCTCCGCTAGCCGATACATTTTCCCTGCTTCTGATCTATGTATGCTTCTACTGCAACTACAGTAGCTTTAAAAAAGTGAGATTTAAATATTCACAGCTGGCAATCAAGGGAAATGATTCATAAGCAGCTTCTCTCCTCTGCACTCACCTTCATCTCTCCTTCTTCTATTACCAGCTGCCAGTTGGCATCTCCGCCCACATCCTGAAGAGAGTAAGTCATATGATTCTGCACCATCTCCTCCACCTAAGAGAAGGATCGATAGAAGTCTTAGTTAGAGAATCTTTTACTGTTCTTTACCTGCCTATATGAGGACGTGCTTTGAAACAGGACACAGGACAGTTTGGGGAGAAGAATAGATTGTGTTAGGGAAACTACGCTCAAGTTAAATGATTTGTAGTCTTGAGCAATCAACACACCAAGCACCTGTGCAGGTATTTTATTACACAATTTTTTGATAACATCATAGCAGGCAAACAGAAGAACTATTTCCCTCTCAGAATTTTATGAATTCATTAAGTACATATAATAGTCACTGAGCAGTAACCAAATAAATATTTGACACTTTATCCTGCTCACAGGTGTAATAAAAAAACAACGCATTATGAACACAGTGCATAGCCAGTCTGGATTCATGCCTGCTCATGCTGTGAGGAAGGGAAGAGGTGGAAATGGAGGTTTCTATACATTCCAGTCATGCAGTATTAGGCTAACTTTATTCTCATCAGCGATATGATGACAACTATTATGTGATAAAGATAAACTGTCAAGTAACTCCAGGAATTAAAATGTTGTACTAATGACCACTTACTATAAAACATAACTCAAAGCAGGGGAAACCTTTGCGAAATCCTGGAGAGACTGGTTAGTAGACATTTTCATGCTACCTGCTCATGCTCTCTCTACCTGCGGTGGAAAGGGAGGCGTTTGCAGCCGCTTGCAGATACATATGCTCGCTGACCAAATACAGTACCTGAATGCTGAATCTGTGAATGTCATCTGAAGCACTGACTAGCTCAACCGAGGACAGGGAAGAAGAATGGCTATGGGGCTGTACAGCAGAGAGGAAGATTGAAAGAGAAAATAATAAGGAACAAAACAGAAAGAGGCGCCACTGCAGCAGTCCAGAGGACAAAATCACAACCTGCTCAAGTAGAATTTCATATGAATATTATGAAAGCTCTTATTGCAATAAATACAAACTTGATTCTCTGTGTGAACAGATTAAGGTGAAGCAGGGACACATTATGATTACATGCTATTCAAGTGTCAATTGCATTTGCAAAGCTATGAAAGCAGGTGATGCTGATTGTAAGCTGACCAGGATTCAGACAGGAATGATGAGACAATACAAACAGCAGCAACCAGTAGCCTTAAATAACAACAAAGTAGGATGGAAATAGGATGTGCATTAAAGAGAAAATAAGAAATGCGTTGAGCACCTTGGTGGCAAATCGGTGTGTACCGATGATGGAGTAGGCGTCTCCAGGAGGAACCAGAGTAAGTCGAGGTATCCTGACCTTCTCTGACTGGCACTGAGGGACAGAGTAAGAGAGAGGAGATTAAGAACATCTCTGTGTGTAACTGTGCCTCAGTTCACTTTATTTTGTTTAAATGTGGTTCAAAGAGAGATAGAGGCAGACAGAGATAAAGGGAGGAACAACAGAGATTGAAAAAGAGTAAATGTGTAATTGTTTTATATATCTGAACTAACTGTGAATCTTTAGGCAACTCACATTAAGATTCCAATTCAGAGGGCTACGATACGATCATAAAAGATTATCAATGCATCTTGATGCATTTACATTTCTGATTTCTATACATGATTTATTTTTACTCACTATGTGACTTCTTACTACTATTAAAAAAAGCGTAGTTGTAACACTCCATAATTAAAATAAACAGATAAATTTACGTTCCATTATCTTTTCGTTTAGTTAGGCAACTTGTGTTAGGGGTGTAGATGCAGTGAAATGTTGAAATGTAAACATTCAACGGTGGCTCATTGGCCATAATTCTTACTCTAAGGTACTCAAACACTGACATATTATCAATCAGAAAAAAAATGCTGATAATTCCTGATCTGCAGCTTGTGCTCACTTATACAGCGCAGGCACAACGGACTGACTGAACTGCACATGTGAACACCTTCATTTATGCACTTTGACCATATGCTTTATAGGGTGTAAACTGTGCGTCGTATAAAATAGAGTATTACAGAGTTATATAACAGAGGTTAAACGCGATGGGGAGTAGAACTCTCCTTCCATTCTGTCTTTGGATCGTTCCGCTTATCGACACAATCGGGTCGTAAATGTCATGTTTGTCTGAAGTGTATCGCTGCCGACTTGAATGTGCTCAGGGGATATGCAATCTCAGGTTTGTTAGCAGCCATCCTGAGAGGTTCCACCTCGTAATGTAATGAGAGCGAATGGGAAAATCAACCTTTTCGCCTAATTCAAACTGTGCAGGACATTTTGATTGTGCCAAACTTGTGAGGGAATTTAGATCTTCATCACACCTGCTCCTCTATCTTGTCCTGTCTGTCCAGTGCAGCTTCCACCGCATCAAAGAACTCGTCCTCATTGATCAGACTGTTGGGCCCCTCCTGTGGAAATCAAATGTCATCAGCTTTATGAGAATCCTGGGAGAACATCCCTAAAAAAAGGTGAAGAACGATAAAAATGCACATGCTGGGAGACATAGGTCAAAGACAAGACATCATTCTGCTGTGGTTGATCTAACAGTCTCTAATCCATTTAGCTCATCTAATTTCAACTTGCCTCGTAGTCTGGCCCTCCGTAGTGTGACTTTTTCTTCAGTTCACTTATAGCAGACTTGTAGGCATCTTCAATCCTCCTCCTCTTCTCTAGCTCCTGAACACAGAGAAAGGACATTGTAGTGTTGTTAGTACAACTGTATTCTGGTATTGTATGTAATGTAAATGTATTCAAAAACAAACAGTGACAGCATGTAAATAGAAAGAAATCTTCTAATCCTTTACAATTAGACAACTACAGGAATTAAGTGTTATAGAGTCTAGGGTTGGGTATTGAGAACACGTGCGTTTAGATTCTGCTTATCTAATCCTAACTTTTCATATACTTTATTTTGCACTCCCGATTGAACTGCAGTGAGCATTCTACAGTCCATAAAAGCTTATCTGCCAGGACCTGCTACGCTGTAAAGTTTGGCTTACCTTCACTGAAAAAATATCTGAAGGTGCATGAATGCTTCATGTTCAATGTCCCAGAATGTCCACAGCTACCACTAACAGTAGCAACATCTCACACTCAGGTACAAAACACAGGTGAGCTGACATTGAGCTTTTAAATTGAAGGCAAATGAATGATTTCTAATCCGATATATATTTTCCTTAGCAATAAGTTCCCAGAGACATCCCTCTAATAAAGAAACTCCTTTCACTTTAGCCATGAAGGGGAAGATGATCAAAAAGAAAGTGGATAAATTCCAGAGAGAATCGGAGTCAGAATTGTAAACAATACCCAACCCTAACAGAGTAAGAAAACATCAACACTCCAGTGGAGAAAAAAAGGGTGGAGGTGGGGGGTCTGCATGTCACAAACCCACCACATTACTCAGCTGTGTGCGCACTCAAACAGGTTTTTCCTATAATGTCTCCTTCCCTGCCAGAGGCAAATAAACACACTTCACACAAATTAACTACACACTGCTGCTTAACAATGGCGAACTGAAGAGACATTGGATTTACTCTTAGAAAACTAGCAAACAATGAATCCAGATACAATAAAACTTCACTCTGAAGACTGAAACCACTTAACTGTGCACAAAAAAAGTTCATATCCACACTGCAATAAGAGAAAGCAAGCAAACTACAGCAATTGTTGCTTTAAGTATACTTCAACATAAAACAACAGCTCTCTCGAAAACACTTAAATGGAGTGAAACCAGACTGAAAGAGACAATGAAACTAAAGTGTACAAGCAGGTGTGGACATATAACCCTTAGCACAAAATAAACGGGAGGCAATCCTGCTGTCAGCTGTGTTTAACCACTCAACACCCAGACAGACACGTACTGTGAAAAAGAGGCTGCAGGTCTGTAGAGGTATCCATCTCTGTGACTGCTCGGTCCTCCTCTGTAGTGAAGGTTTCCACAAAGTGCACCACGACGTCCGAGCAGTCATTTTCTAATTCACTCTGTACGAGTCTGAGCGGGCGTGTCTTGTTCCTTTGAGTGTGTGTTCTGTAACTATTTCTATTTCCCTACTCCACATTAGCAGCTACAATTCACACACAACACAAATAAGATTGAGGTAGTTTCACCTGAGCAGTGTAACAGACTGAAAGCACTTCACAGGTTTAGTAGGTTTTAGGGTTGGGCAGCATGCCTTTATGCACACACACACACACACACACACACACACACAAACTGGTTTGACAACATCAGTTGATCAGGATGTAAGCTTGAGGAGTTCTGAAGAGCTTACCTTTACAGACACAGTCTGCTCAATAGATAAAGCTTTAGATTTACTGATTAAATCAATAAACATCAACCACTCCAATAAAAAAAACTAAATGATCAAATAACAAAAGGATTAAAGCTAATTATGGGCAACAGGTGCATTTGTGCTTCTGGTAAGCAAGCCTAACCGTTTTGAAATTTATATGTTCATTGTGCTATAGCCATTAATGTTACATTTGATATAGCTGGTTTACATTAAAACCACTTGTCAACCAGCTATATCCAATAAAATGACTAGTCTGGACTAGATCATTTTCAATGCAAACTAAGCACACATCCTCTCCCTCTATCCGCACACATCTTGCTGTACAATTGCAACTGGCAGGAGCTATGTTGTGAAATGTCTTGCTAAAGGCAACTTAACATTTCCCACAGAAAATATATTGAGAAAGCACAGAGTAAGATTTTTTTTCTTTTTACAAGATACACTTTACCAAATGCATTCGAATATGTACCTGCAGACATCAGGAATAAAGACTTAAACAATAACATATATTAAGTCTTCCATAGCAAGGGAGACTTTCATACTAAGCATATCTGAACTACATCCTAAGGAATCAGGGATTGTCTAATGTGTATCTATGTAAATACATTTCAGAGTCACCTCCATCTAATCACCTTCTAGCTATTCCAAAACAACCTCTTTTTCCTATTTGTACATTCCCCATCATCTTCACCATCAACATGCATAGCTCACCGTTTTCACATACAACAATCATGGCAACACAATCGAACAGCAAAGGGTTGCAAGACACCCTCATCACCTGTAGGACAGGGCCAAAAAACACCTAACTGTTGTCATAATAGCCAACTCCTTAAAAGATAATGATTTGCACTGATTCACTCCTCAGCCTGGCACTTCCACACAGCAGTGGCTGCTGTCACACCCTCTAAGGTAACTGCCTGTTATTCACACACTATGTATGACATTCAGGGCTTGACATTAACTTTTTTGCTCACTAGCCAATGTGGTTAGTGGTTTTCCAAAGTTACTAGCCACACAGCATTTTCACTAGCCACATTTTTGTTGCTGGAAAATTATGTTTTATATGATTAAAGTTGACTATGGTGTCTTAAAATTGTTGTGCTAAAATATATTATCATTAGCTCTGATAAGGTTGTGTGTAAAGCTCCTTTTTTTGAAAACATGAAGTCTAATAAGATAAACACATAAAAGAGCAGCTTCTTATTGTATATAATGAAAGTGCTGCATGGGTGTAAAAGATGAATTGAAAAGATAAAAACTTAACTTTTTTCAGAAACACTATTTATAACAGCTGTTAATACTGTAATACAGAGTAGGAAATTATCTGCAAATTTATATTTTCATTGTGCTATAGCCATTAATGTTACATTTGATATAGCTGGTTTACATTAAAACCACTTGTCAACCAGCTATATCCAATAAAATATGCATTAGAAACAAGAGCAAAGAATAACAAATTATTTTTGTCTAAGAAAAAATCCACAATTAAGTCAAAAGGATTAAAACTTTATGTAGGCCTGTATAATTTTTGTGCACTTTTGGATTGCTTGTTTCGCATCTGCACTTCCTCAGAAGCTCTGGTAGCTCTGAGTAACTGGAGATACTTCCACCTGAAACGAGTACACAGGTCTTTATTTCCCAGGTATTATTACCATACAAACGCATCTTCTGCTTTCTTATGGCATGAGTACTTAGCCTATAATTAAACACAGGATCAACTCTGGAAAGGTAGCCCAGTTGTGATATGACGATACAATGTGACATAAGGGCAGTCCAGCTAGTAGTTTATGTTATTTTCTTTTTTAAACACCACCTTGTCCCTTAATCATGAAGATATCTATAATATTACAGCATTTAATGGCTTTTTTCTCCTGACTTTTCTCCGTCTCAGCTCTTCTCTTTCTCCTGTGCATTTTTTCTACACACACTCACGCACTGACTGACCGCTGTGCTGATGTGTGTATACATGCTGTTGCATGTGATGACAGAGTCCATAGCATCAGGTGAAAACAAGAAGGGAGTCTACAGGTCGAAGGGACTGTGGCTGCCCTGTGACAGATTCAACTTTTATAGGCCTATTCTCGTTGAGTCTGGATGTCAAATTTGGCGCACCTCGAGCGGCGGCACTGCAGGAGAGAGCAAGATGCGTCTGTTGTGTGGATTCTCCTGCTATTAAAAAAGCTTGCTATTGCTGCCGCTGGTCAAATTGATAATTACCAGCAGGCTAAAACAGCCGTCAGTCCACTTGTTTAATCTCCACAGCGTCAACTGGATTAACATGTTGTCGGTCAACATAGGCTTCACGAATGGACCAATGAGCAAACACTATGTGCAGGTAGTACTCATGGGAGTTGTAGTATAGCAGTGTCAAATTGCAATTCGTTTGTTATTTCAGATGCATTTTGACAAGACTACAATTTTTCAACACGGCAAAGTTGCTAGTGGCAGTGACTGTTACTGTTGAAATCCACCCACACTTGGCGTGTTGGCGGGTGTTAATGTCAAGCCCTGGTGACATTTATTCTAATCTCTGTGTGTAGAGTGCTAGAACGTACCTTATCCAGTCTCTTCTGCCAGCTGTCCTCTCGTTTGACCATCAGTTCGATGCAGTGGGACAAGGTAGACAGGATGCCTGCTGTGGTGGCCTTAAAGGTGATGGCCTCACCCTTGAAGTCTATCCCGTTCATACCTTTGGGACTGGCAGGTGGAAACACTGGCAATGACAGAAACAAAGAAATGAGACAGCTGCCTTGTGACTGTTAAATGGACATTCTAGATTTTCACATTTAAATAAGTTTGTACACGGCCAAACGACCAAAATTTATTTTTACACAGATCAATGATTGGTTGTACAGAATCTGCAGGTAAACTTACATTTCTCTTTGCTGCCATTGTTGTTGTGATTATATTCACCGTCGGGTCTTGCTGTGGTTAGAAAGTCATCTTCGTACTCCTCTACTACAGATAAGAAAACAACAGCCATCTGTCCAGTTAACCAAATTATAAAAAGATATATATAAAACAAACACATTAAGCCGGAGGTATAGCTAATAGAGTACAGTTTAACATGAATAGCAACCACTCATACCTTTAGAGTTAAAGGAGCCAGTTGCAACTTTTTCTTAACTAGGGCAGAAACAATTCATAGATTAAATCGATAAAATCGATTAATAAAATGCATCGACACAAATTCTTTGCATCAATGCTTCGTTTAATCCATGTAACTTTACAGCACACTGTTTCGCAGGGACATTTATTACTGTCGCACATCGCGCTTACGCTGTGAACATGACGTGGCTATAATGGAGCTGTTTGCAAAGTGGAGGGAGAGAGAGAAAATAGCGAGGGACAAAGATGAAAGTGTCCAGAGTATGGGATTATTTCAAGCTAAAGAAATCAACAACTCTGTAATGTTACCGTCCGTCCACCGTAAAACGAAACTTATGTCGCCTTGGCAACAGCACGACGGCAGCTGAACAAAAAGCAGCCAGTGTTCTGCCAGCGGACCACAGACAAGGTAACAGTAACAGCAACTTTAGCATTAAACTGAAATCATGACTGATTGTTGAGTTGAAGGCTAGTCAAAGTAAGCAGCAGAACTCAGCTGAAAATGTACACACGTGCGTTTGTTCTCTTTTTTGGGCCGTGAGTTGTAACCACACAGTCATGAGTTAACTGGGTGTCGGGAAGCTGCACCTTTTAACTTCCCTCCAGCTCTCTCTGTAGCTCAGACAATCCCTGCTACCTGCGTATGCTAATCCAACATTTCACCATCTTTATAAGGAAGGGAGGAAATCAGGTCGGCTGAGTCAGTGAACTCTTTTAAGACCCTTCTTAAAACATACTTTTATAGGAGAGCTTTTCCCGATCTTATTTGACTTTATTTTATCCCTTTTTATTTTATTGTATTTTACTAATTTTATATTAATTTTTCATGCTCTTATCTTGTTTTTTTGTATTATTCTTTACACTTGTTAAAGCACTTTGTAACTTGTTTTTGAAAAGTGCTCTACAAATAAGGATTATTATTATTATTATTATTATTATTATGATAACAAACAGCTGTTTCGTGAGCAGGATCGCTGCTCACGAAACAGCTCACAGTTCACATTTCACTTGTGTTTTCTTGACAAAACGTAGTTTGGAGACCAGCGTCGGGTGACACAGCTGCTGTCAGCTCCTGTAGTGTGTGTGTGTCCCTGTCACCGATCAGTCACGTAGTGTGAACACCACGACTTCAAGACCGCCGCCGCCAAGCAAAAGTACTTCTTAAACGACGCATCCATGAAATAATCTACAGAAGCTTTGAATACTAAAATCATCATTAGCTGCAGCCGAGTGATGTCACAACTGACCCTTCACTAAGCTACGACCCCCCTTAGTTACTGTTGGTAAGTTCGACAAAATGTCGGACATGTGGGACTTTTAGCTGCCAAGGTCTATAACTGCACTCCTTGGAGAAATATTGTCTGTTTTTTGGAAAAAAAAAAAAAAAAAGACTTCTCAGTAAGGAGACAGAAAGGTTTACACTATACATTTGAAGGTTGTATTCAGGCTGTCAAACTGACGTGAAACAAATAAAGATAGAAGCTAAAGCCTACCAATCACAGAGTAAAAGCAAACCACCACATCACCTGACCACTGAGACAAGGGACAACGATATTAAGGAACTGTTCCTGTAAAGCTGGGTAGGTCTCTATTCACTATTACAATCAATAAAAAGCAAAACAGTAAAGTTATATACATTACACTCAGTGGTAATTTAGGTAGCGTTAGCTAACTAACATTAGGAAAATCCACAGCCTACATTTTTCTGGATTTGTTTTAGGTTTTGGAAAGTGAAAAAAATCGTAAATCTCCTTTCAACCTCTCTGGGTAGCGATTGCTAACTGTGCCTCAGGAACAGTGTATGACCATGTCTTGGAAAAATACAGCAACCCCCCAATGGGCGCAGCCATGAAAAGTGTTGGACCTCAGTTACAGCAAGTCCTTTACTGCGCTGTGATTGGCCAGCTACGTATTTGGGGCTAATACTTAGCAAAGAATGAGGCAGACAGAAAGATGATCAAGTGAGGAACAATAGAGATTGAAAAAGAGAGAATGTGTAAGTGTTTTACATATCTGAACTAGGGGTGTTAATCTTTAGGCACCTCACATTAAGATTCCAATTCAGAGTTAAGGGCTGCAAATAACCATTTTCATTGTCGATTAATCTGTCGATTATTTTCTCGATTAACCAATTACTTATGTGGTCTATAAAATGTCAGAAAATGGTGAGAAGTGTTGAATAGTGTTAGTGTAAGCCAAAGATGACATCGTCGAATATGTGGTTTTGTCCACAACCCACAGATATTCAGTTTACTATCACAGACAAGTAATGAAATCAGGAAATATTTACATTTAAAAAGCTGGAATCAGAAAATTTTGACATTTCTTTCTCAAACAATTGCTCCAAAAGATTATCAAAATAGTTGGCAATTAATTTAATCATTGACAACTAACCAATTAATCATTGCAGCTCTAGACACAATACTAAAAAAAACATGTTCTTTTAGCCTACATGAGAGAGTTCAATATGAAAGTGATTTTGTAGTAGAAAGGTTCTGCCTCAGAGATTAAACAACCCACAAAGTGCCCTGTAAGTGGGCATTGATTTTTGTTGCTTTTCACACCAGCCACTCTCCTTCATACTGTATGAATCAAGTAAAAAATATCTGCATCTATAAATGATTTCAAGACTAATTCCTCCTTGCTATGTCCACACTGCTCTAAACATCAGATTTTTGGGGGTAAAGCAAAACAAATTCAATACAAATTTAAACCTAAATATAGTATAGTATCCAATATTAATCCTAATCTTGGATACTACAGAAGCTCCATACTAGGTGTATTTAAGCCACAGCTTACCTCCGTCTCTCTGAAATTCATCTTTGGAGACAGCATCAGCACAGGAGTCAAAGTATTTCTGCAGTGTGTCCACTTGTCTGCACAGAATGTCCCGGAAGGTCTCCATTTCTGCTAGCTTCTCACGCAACCTGTGCCCCTTCTGAGCAGAGAGAAAAAAAAATTAAGGGATGGGCAGTGGTGGCCTAAAGGTTAGAGAAGTAAGCTTGTGAATGGGAGGTTGTCGGTTGCCCCTCACTTATTACCACCACTGAGGTGCGCTTGAGTGAGGCCCTTAACTGCAGTGGAGCTGCCCAGTGGCCAGCAGATCAGAGTATGGTTGTACTGGGCAGCTTCCAGGTGTGAACGGGTAACCGTGTGAATGTAATCAGGGCAAAAGAGAGGCTTCCACTAAGTGAAAATTCCCTTAATAAACAAAGGTAAAAAAATGATGCAATCAAAGGCTATCAGGGGAAAGATTCAAGTCAGTTCTATTGTTTTAACCAAAAGGCAAGGTTATAATAAAAAATAAGCACAAAACATCTGGCAATTCTTACAAAGGCAATTACAACAGATCTAGCCTTTAACTAGTATTCTCACATGGTGCTGTGGTTCACATTTGGCCAAAGTTTAAATGTTTATTGATGGAAATACGCATAGAAACATAGTGAGAGCGACTGGGAATTCGACTTGATCTGCTTGTGCCCAACATCTCCAAACTTTCTAGTGATTATGTTTTTACCTTGAAGGAGGATGTGGATGTAGCAGACAAGGCACTGGCTGCTGAGGTGAGAGACAACATGGAACCATGACGCCTGAGACTGGTTTCTGAACCATAACCAGACTCGGCCTAAAAATCGCAGGAAATAAATAGAGAATGATGGAAGGAGAGAGTATGATGTGGATGATAAGAAAGGAGAAGAAAAATTGAGGATACAAGGAGAAACAAAGGGGAGGGAAGAGATCAGTAAGTGCAAAACCACATTAATCAATCTGCAATATAATAAAAAAAAAAAATGCAGCTCATAAAACCTAGACAGAAACAGAGAGAGGGGGAGATCAACTCTAGCAGTCAGCAGCACTGAGTAATGCTGAGCTCAACCATAACAGGACCTACACCTACACAGACAAACATTCTGTTAAAATGGGACTGGGGCTGACAAATAGACACATGCATCAACACAGCCAGTACACCTGATATTAGGTACAAGGATACTAAAACAGTGGAAATAAACTAAACTGTATCCCAGAGTGGAATAGATCTAGGTTTGCTTGCACACTTCTGGAGGATAATAATGTACACCTATTAGAACATACAGTGTACTGTCTCACGTGGCATTATAAAAACAGATCTACTGTGTGACCGGGTATTAGGGAGTGGCAATGACAGCATTTGTTCCACTGAACAGCCAACGTATGAGTGGGCAACGCCTGGGACTGTCAACTGAGTGACAGAATTTTATTATACTTAGTGTATGCATATGCACACCCAGCCAACCCCGCTAAAATAAATATTCTTGATTGTCCCACATGAAGCTTTTAACTGTTCACTACATTACAACTGGATTCCACAGGGCACGGCTCAGGTTTTGGTCCATCCTCTGCGCAGCTTCATATCCCACCATAAGTGTTTTGCCTGCCCAACGTTGTTGACTTGTAAAGTTTTCCTGTTTGTGCTTCTAAGCTCTCGGCGACCCAGTTTTGTTCCATCCTCTGCAGGGCTTCATACCCAACAGGAAGTGTTTCAGAGTTTTTTGCCTGCCAGTTTTTGCTGACTTGCTAAGATTAATTTGATTTGGTAATTTATCCTTGATTTTTGTGCTTCTTCCATGGGAGAGTAGGCTACGTAGTTAAATGGTTTCTTTTTTCGTCTGTTTTAATTATGTTTATTGTTGAAATACGTTGGGAGCATGATCGGGAATCTGCACAGGGTGTTTTATTTTGAAAATTGACCGGATTCTCTATGCCGTTTCTGTGTCTGATGTCCTGGCCAGTTCGATCTGCTTTGTGCAGATTGACGCAGCTTCTGTTGAAAATAGTACGCGTATTCACAGTGAAATAGAGCAGAGAGCCACTTCTGGGATGTTTCTAAAATGCGCTGAGGTGCATCTGGTGGAATCCAGCTTTTAGAAGGAGACAGAAATGTCATGACCCAACATTCGAGTCCCACCCACATCTTTACACAACCAGTAAAGGAGCTAGTGTGATAGGCTAAAGTCTGAAATTTTACATATGAATCAGGACCTAACATGCTGGTTTTATGAGTCTAATTTTTTTTACTGAGCTTTACTCATGGTCTTAATGTGTTATCTTCCTCTTAATTATTAAATAAACATTTTTTTCCCCATATTGAACGAGTAATACATTTCTCAATCCTGTTTGCTATCTGGCACGAACAGTGAACAAATTGAAGAGCGAGTCAGGTGACAAACTTGAGGCAGCACACATACATTCCTCTGCTAGAGGATATTACAACACTTATAACAGGGTGACAGACTGATAAGACACTGAACACTGGTGAACAAATAGTGAGCTGAGTGGTCTATTCAAGACCAAGCCAACAGAATGTTTAAATTCATACAATACCTATCTGTGATATTAAAATTAAAGTGATACATTTAAGCATTTACGCTCACACTTCTGCATGTTTACATAATAGTAGATACAGTTGATAACTATGAAATTTACTCAAATAAATGTGACATCATGTTTAGAAAAAAACAAATATGGATTGAAAAAGAACATTTTGTGAGATATAAACATGTTGTGAATTTTGTAAATGATTACCTCTATCTTTTTTCAATACATTTTGACTTTTGGACTATTACTGGAAATGTTTGCTTGTGAAGGAAGCTTCAAACTATTAGGTACAGCACTATTACCTAGAATAATTATCAGATGATGTATAAATTTTAAACAAAAATTTGGAACATTTGGCATATTTCATACAAACATTGTACAATAAAAGGAAATTCAATATTATTACAAGAAAACCCCAGCCATAACAATCACCTGGCCCAGTGTAAAACATAATAACATTCACAAAGCTAGAATCAGGGCAAAGATACGCTATTGTAGAAAATGAAGTGCTGCTCATTGTATTGAAGTTTGACTGTGTAAAGAATGACAATATGTGTAGATATTTGCAGCTGAAACACTCTGGAAGTCTTAACTGTTTGTGTCAGGGTGGACTGTGACTGACTCCAGCCACAATCAGTAAAGCCACTCTTAAGTGGCAGAGCTGCATGGTATTTTTTATTTTAAATGGAGGTTAACGATTGTTGACACTTGCGGTCTGCAAAGCGCAGCTGCAGTATGTCGCCTCTGATGGCTCAACAGATATTAATTTTTTTTTTCAGTCTGGTTGAAACGTTATCACCCTCAGTGTTACTACCATCTATGATTCCTGCTTCAACATGTCAAGTCCTTAAATTAACATACCAAAAGCATACTTTTTACTACATGTTCACCTTTTGACACAACCTAAATTACAAATAGGGCTGCACGATTCGGAGAAAGTCATATTGCGATTGTTGTGGACAATATTGCGATTGAGATGTGATTATAATGGAACAAATGGTACTATGAGTCTACTTGCTTAATTATCAAGGAAAATGCACAAAATACTGACACTTTGAAAAGTGTATTTCTCAACTTGAACTAGTAATTAAAAGTACTAGTAAAAAACAATAATTATCCTGATATTTTTATTTTCAATAACAATTTAACAAATGTTCAGTACATACTCAATAAATGCTTGATTTTATTCACCTGAAATCATACACGAATTAGGACTTCATTTTGTTTATTTTGTTGAGGAAAAAGGCCTTAAAAAAGCTTTTACTTGATTTTACGCATACGTATTTGTTGACAAAGACTTTATCATATTTGCTTTGAATGTCTCTGCGATGGACTGGCGACTTGTCCAGGGTGTACCCCGCCTTTCTCCCGGTGTAAGCTTGGATTGACTTCAGGCCCCCGTGACCCTGTACACAGGATAAGCAGTTGACGATGGATGGATGGATGTTTTGAATGTTCCACCAAAGATTTGTGAAGTGATCCACTGTTTGGCCTTAAGTGTTGACCATAATTAAGATTTTAAACCACAATTAACCATCAGGTTTCTTCAACTTTCACTGAGGAGCCTTTAAACTCGAAAGTAATAGCAATATGATACTTATCGTGATAGTTATCGATATCAAACGATATGAAACTTTTTATCGTGATTAAATTTTTGGCCATATCATCCAGCACGAACTTGAACAAAGTTAAACGGTAAACAATATTCAAGTATGTTTTGAACGATGCGGTGGGTGGGGAGGAGGGTAGGTTGTTGTTGTTTTAAAATTACTCGCACACTGCTCATAAATCCTTTTTCTGATTGCATGTAGGCTTATCTGTTTTTAGAGGCATGCGAGAACCCAGTGTGGGTGTGAATAATGAGCAGAGTGCAGCGCACACAAAGAAGAGAGCATCACACATATTTTTTCTATTCTATTAAATCGCACATTTTTGGGGGTTATGTAATCGCACATGGAGACATCGCGATTGTGATTAGATTAATCGTGCAGCCCTAATTTCAAACAGCTAAAAATGACAGTTGGGTAGTTAAATGGGTAAAAAAAATAAAAAAAAACATGACCAAAAGCTGTTCTTACAACACTATCTGATTTGCTGTTGTTATTTCTATGATCAGAGCGGGACATCGCACATGTTGCTAAAAGCATTATTATTGTATTGCTAGTTGGGGCAGAGAGAATAAAAGGCAAAACAAAGCACTGATAAAACATTAAGACCAATCTGTGACAACGCCAGAGACTGCCACCTTTATACACCTGGTCAGCTGCATGACACAGCCATGCAAACTAAACACCCACTCATACGTAACACATGAGATGGCATCTTGTGCCCACATCTTTGTCATGGTAATATGAGGAGTGCAAAATAGCAGATCATGGCAACCACCAAGTACTTCTACAAATCTACTGATGGGGAAAACACAGCTCACATCCAGCACACAGCTATGCAGCGTAAGCTTCATTTCCAAAAAATAGTTTTGACTGACAAACAGTAGAGTCTGATGCTCAAGATAGCCCAGATCAGTGCTACTATGCACACATTCAAACAGAAAATAATAATTTATGCAGTGTATGGACGAGAGTATTAATCATTTACGGTAAGTCACAACACTGGCATACTAATTAAAGATTTACAGAGTGACAGCAAGCAGCATGCAAACATGCTTTACGCCCACCATTCGGCTATTCCAACACCCAAGGCAATGCAGGACACTGCTGCAGTCCCGGCGGTTTGCTGGCCCCAACATGGCCCAGACGCTCCCCCACCACTCCCACTGTTCTGACAATTCAGAGGCTTAGATCCAGTATTCCTGTTTCCCCGGACACACCTCACTGAGGAACAAAAGGGAAGAGGAGGAGAAGGAGGAGGAGGTGGTGGAGGAAGAGAAGAAATGCCACACGGGCTCAGCTTAGCTCAACAGCAGAACTATGAGAGAGGGAAAGGAGGAAGAGGAAAAAGTAATTTCGTAGCACTCAGAAGAGAGGCAGACACTAGCAGCTCCATGAAGCAGAAGAGAGACTGACTGAGCCCAAAAGGATGAGTCTTCCTCGGCAGAGCGACGCAGGTCTGCTTCCAGTCAGATCTTCCGCAGGCACACATGGATGTAAAGACACACACACACACACCTCTTGTTACGTACATATATCAACAGACCAAACACACCCTGATATGTGAAACCTTTTCATCGTGTCCATCTTTATGTCCGGCATCCATCACTGAGCAAGCAACCTTGACCGTGTGTGTTTGCATGTTAGAGACAGAGCGAGAGAGGGATAAAAATGAAGCGTGCTTGCATGTATGTATGAATTAGAGCAAGATGAGGGCTGTCCGGAGCGGTTTGTGCGTTAACACACTGAAGTACCAAATAGGTGGGCGAGTGAAGCAGTACATAATGACAGAGAGAAAGAGAGAGAGAGACAACGATACAGAAAGTGGGAGGCAGGGAAAAACATTTGTCTGGATCTTCCGCTTTACTTCTAACATCTACCTGACTCTTCTTGTATCCATTCTTATTCTGATTTGCTGATATCCTCTTGTGAAGCCAGATCTGGGCCAATAATGTTCAGACTGTGCCAACACCCAGCCAGAAGAGGTGGCGCTGAATAAACACAGGGGATTTCCTCCATTCCCTCCCATATCACCCCTCTGATTCTGACAGAATGGAACAGTCTTCTCTGTGATCCAGTTTTATGTGTCCCTCATGATTTTTGTTGCTGTGAGAATAGGCGATTAAAAAAATGCATTCATCAAGAGCTGCACTTAACATCCCTACATTTCGCACAACTTTTTCTACCACCAACACAAACTACCCCAAACTAATTTGATAATACGGACATGCAAATGTGTTTGTTTACCTTTGCAAAGTGGCTTATAAGAGGCATTTAAAAGCTGTAAACATGACTTGTATTAAAGCACAATTAGTTTAGATACTGACATAGACCCAGCTCGAGCAAAGTAGCAGTTGAGTATATGGAAGTGGCACAAAAACACCTCAAAAAGTGGTTTTAAAAAGTGTAATGTTACACAATTTGTCTTTTGTTACTGTCCAGCCTCACTAGTAGATACCAACATTACGCTAATTGTTTTCAGGAAGAAGTTTCAGATATATACAAATATGGATTACATATTGGAAATTTGAAATATTAGAAAAACAGCTTAGTGTATATGTGTGTTCTAATTTTACTAGTTTGCGTAATGAGATTATTTTCTGCATTGGGAATGGAAAACAAAGCTACAAATTAATAGTATTTGCAGAATATGTATTGAGTATGTTTATTTGACAAATTTTGTTCGTCTTAAAGTAGGCACAAAGTTTAAAACCAGAATGCAAGTGGTGAACATTGCATGATCACGACCAACCAACTCGCACATGTGCGACTTGCATATTTTTTTTTCCATGTTGAAAACATGGTTGAAAACGAGGAAGGAGCGAGTCTGCACCAGAAGATTTCCGGTGGCCCGAGGGCCGTTTCAGTATATTAAAAATGTATCTATTCAAAAAAAATTGCCTACTTTCATTGTTGTAGCTTATGTTCAAGGTTCAATGAACACACATGATGTTTTTTGGATGCTTTTCATATGATTGATGCTTGAATGTAAAGCTAATCATTTGAACAAACTCTGTATATCTCATTGTCTTTTTAAAAAGTGTAATTTGTTTTTGTATGTGTGATTGGTGTTGGCTATTTCTCGGGAGTATTTGAGGGTGCATCCACAGGCACAGCATACCTTGAAAACTCTGTTCAGATAGGCTACTTTAAAGGTCAGTCCCAAATGTTTGTATTTTGAAATGTGAATAACAGATGAACATAGTGGCCAAATTTAGTACCCATTGGCAACTGGGCTTGGTTGCAGATACTAGAAGACATTTTGTCCCTCATCCGAGAGACTTCTTCAGTTTTGATACCCATTACATCAACAAATAAAATTAAGTCTACAAAATTAGTGGTCTGGTGGTTTGCGTGAACAGGGTGGCCTGGGATGGAGTCAAATCCTTGGGCCTGAATTATTGTGCCAGTCCGCCCCTGGCTGAAGAAGGTTCCATGGCTTAGATTTAGCAGAAACACCAACACCACTTACTGTATCTACTGCACTAGATGTGTTCCATGCAGGGAAAACCAAGCTTGCTGAGGCAACTGGCACCACACAGTTTAAACGCGAAACCTTAATGAAGCACAACAGCAGCTTAAAACATAGTATCTGCAGATACAAAAATGAAATGGCATTGGTACTTCAAGGATGTGCATTTGTTTAAGCACCATTCAATTAAAATATGACTGAACTAAAATAAAACAGCATATTGTAGTTTTGTAGTGTAGTGTTTATTACCAAAGCATTAAATTAAATAGGGAAAAAAGCAAAAAATTGCATTGCAGCTCAATTTAAGGTGTGCGCCACTAAGAGTCAGGGGATACTGTGCTCTAGTAAAAAAAGTTAGTCTGAGGCCCTGATGATGCAAGTCCTTCTTTGTCCAGTTGGGACCAGTGCGGCACACGCAGGTACATTAAGCTTACAGAGGTTACTGTAGGTCACAGTCCAAACATAACCCTGAAATACTCTCACTCCGTCGTTAATGGACTAGAGACCTGAGGTCACCCACACTCATTTGACATGACATTCGACTAACAAAACTATCCAGGGCATCAGTTTAGTGGAGGAGAAGATCTAATGAGAATTCACAGGACAGTGATTATTTTAAGGTGGTACATTTACAGTGATCTCTTAGCTATAGTGTTTTTATGTACGCTAGCAAGAAGAATTACATAACACAATCCAGCTCACTGGTGCAGTGGCAATATTTGTTTGCTCACTCTCTCACAAAGACATTTCACCAGATGATAACACAGTAAAGAATTGTAATTCACCCAATTTCAAAGTACAAACACACTAATTGATATAACCCAAGATTATTTTAGTTTTACAGTCTGTGGAGTATTCAATAAATCAATAAAAACCAAATAAAACCAAACAAATCATAACATTAAAACATAAATTCAGTATAGTAGTATAACTAGCACTTCTTTTGTAAACCATGACGACAAATCTAATGTGCTTTATACACTTCATGCATCATTAACTACATGTCATGGCAGCAGCTGCATGGTATCTGATGGCAGGGGATAGCCCCACATAAACACCTCACTCCTCAGATTCCTCAGATTCCCAGGGGGGAAAGGCTGTGTGTGTGCGTGCGTGCGCAAGTGTGTGTTGCATGTGTCCGAATCCCTACCCTGCCACACCCAGCTCACTGGACTACACAGATAATTCCATGTCTGTTCTGAAAACCACCCTGACCCAATTTCTAACTGAAATACCTGAAAAAATGTTTTCATGATTTGGCTAAAAAGAATCAAATATTTATTATGGCTTTAGGAACTGACAATTTTTCATAAGAAAATTTGTTCGGATTTGTGACAAACAACAAGCACATGAAAAAATACCTCAACACAATAGGGACTGGATTCAGGCACACTGAGCTTCTTTAGCTTTAATTAATCTATCAGGGTAATGCAGGTGACATGCATACAGGTAAGCAAAATTCTCATGAATAACTTTATCACAAGACAGTCTGTATGACAAGCAAACCACTGAGCAAAAAGATCCAGAAAATCTATGTTGAAGGGAGATAAACATCTTCCACTAACCTTGTGCAGCTCTATTGACTCTATCCACTGGAGTCTATGCTCGGGATCTTCAGCTCTGAGGTACCAAACGCTGTCGTTCACGCTGATGTCAAAACGACACTCGTCAAACTCATGAGGCTACAAAGAGAGAGGAGAGGGCTCATGAATAGTTATTAGACAGAGTGCATGTGTCATGTCTGGAAAAACTCAAATGTAACAGTTTCCCATAATTCAATAAAATCATGGAGCAATCAGAGCAATAATCGAGCCATAAAGCCCCTATAGTTATCTGTCTGTTTATGACACTGGCTGACTGGTGATGACATTCTGGACACACATGGATTCCATCAGTCGTAGAAAATCCTCTGCCACACAATAAGCAGGAATTTTAATTAGAAACGTATGTCTTATGTCTGCAAGCGCAACCCTAAGCGACCGCAACAGAGCTGTGCAAAAAAAAAAAAAAAAACAGATTCTTCCAGCATGCCTTCGCATGAACCTGGGTCATCATAACTCTTCTTTCTACTATTGAGCTAAATCTTTCAACTATTTCACTCCCCCATTCTACAATGCACCCCACCCAGCTCCAACCACTGCCTTAGGCACCCAAACACGTGCACCAAAGAATTCCCCTGTTTCCTCTGAGATTGGAATTTGACCACTGCACTCAGCTGAGGAGAGATCTGCTCTGCAAATGTTCCTGATAAGAAATGACTTGATTCTCCTTTCCTTTTTCTCCTCAGTAGCACTAAGACTATAGCTGCTCTGTCAGCTGACATAACCTGATGTAGCCCAAGTTCAATTAGATTTGCTGAATAAGGGTCATGTGGTGGTTTATTTGCTGCCAGTGACAAAAGCAACACACACTCCAACTACACCAACGGTCATCCTGCATAACTTGATTCGGCATTATCTTTAATTTTAACGCCTGTGTTACATTTCGCAACTTGCTTATCTGGGATGCTGACAGGGGTGACTGTTTTTTTCTGACCTTTAAATGTTTTTTATTAAAGTCACAGACCACCTCAGAGCAAGTATCCCCTCAGAGACCGGTGAAGGTCAAAAATGCCCTCTAGCTTCACCTTTTCACTATAAGGAGGGGTGTGCAATGGTAACCTCAAGTGCATCCAGCCATGTTGCTATTAGGAGGGAGAGAAATCCAGTCTATCTTACTGTATTGTATCAGACACAGCTCATAAACCTCCACTTTACAATCCAGTTTATGCCCCTTTCATTCTGCCTGGAACAATCTCCTTCCCCTTGCGTAAGCACTACTGAACATCCATGCTGCACTGGCTGTTTTCTGCATATAGGTCTGTGGCATCTTTAGTATTGGGAAAGCGGAGGTTATCAGTCATCGTTCACAAAAGATACATCTAAGCCATCTTTAATTTAGTGTGTGCGTGTACATGTTTGTATTTTAATTAAAATAATATTAAACAAAATACATTTTTTATACATTATTACTCATGAGTTTGCTCAATGCAAAAATAGACAACTGACATGAAAACACCAGTGCACAGACAAGAGCTTTCACTGAACCTTGGCCTTCAATAGTAACAGTAAGATTTCCTGCACATTAGCTTCCGTACGAGGACAGCCTGGTGTTTGTCTGCAATGTGTAGCAGACTGATGTTAGGTAAGAAGAGAAGCAGAGGCTTGTTTCTGCATTCCAGAGTACTCATGCCACCGTCTCCCTAGACAGCATTGGCTTTAGATCTTTCAGAAGAAGGGAGAGGCAGTAAGAAGTGGCTGTAGGGATCACACGACTCTTATTAGTGAACATGTGTAATAAGACCTTTACAGTCTTAGTTAGCATACTATAAAGCAACTACAAAACACAATGACTTATGACTCTTATGGAGTTCCATTCAGGTCTGCACAAACACAGGAACTGGCATAATGCTCACTCAAATGATCACTCTCTCTAGAAACTAACTGTAACCTTTTGGGTTATGGTTTTAATCCAGTTTTGAGTCAAATAAGCCTATTGTTCAAGTCACAGTAAAATGATTTGTTTGGCTCTGTACTTGGTAGCAGAATGCTTAGAGAGCACAGTGAATATTTAACCAGGGCGTGGGATTTTAACTTATCTCACCAACAGTAGGCCTGCATAGGAAGAATACAGGACCAATCTCTAGGGCATGTGGTCAGATCTTACATTTTAATCATCGGAAACACCAATTTCAGGTAGCCTGCACAATAACTGCCATGAAGGACGAGGCACGAGTTGTGTTCTCAAATGACTGCCAGAGCAAGAATGCCTTGGTCTGCCAAAACACAGGTGTTCCTACTAACAACCTGATTACAAGTTAATATTTACCACTCTATTTCCGTGGAACATGGATTGAAAGAATTAAAGTTCAACTCCAAGCTAATAACAGTGAGACCTGCTAGAGAAGTAACCCTACTTCAAGAGCACTGATGCAGAAAATTAGGCCCTTCATGGGCGCCCATTTAAAAGCCCTGCCTCTCTGAAATGTTGAACAGGTGCTAAGCTCACTCTACTTTCTATTTGTGCAATAACTTAATATTCCTTCCTCATATTATGGAAAATACTTACTGTGATGACAGCCTTGCTGAGGCACAGAGACCCCCTGCAGCCGTACTCCCGTTCATCCTCCGACTTGTAGTAGCTCAAAGTATTGTTTTTCAACACGACCCATCGGTCCTGCCATCCGTGTATGTAATTTGTCCACTGTAAACACACAGGAGGAAAACAAATGGTCAGCTGCACTGTGCAGTCAACAGATACTCTACTGCGTATGCAGGAATCCAACTTCTGCAGCTCATCAGAAACGTTCACCTGGCTTTCAGACCAGTAGTGTTTTATTAGACAGACCCCTAAGCTAGGAATTATATCTGCAGCAGAAAACATTTTAAATTTCCAACTGGTTCATCTAATGTTACCTTGCTTAAAACGCCTCCGAACTCCACAGGCTGCCCGGATTCCGGGTCCACATCCTCATCCGAACCGGACGATGAACTCTTTTCGGACATTTAAATCCAAGCTTCAAAGAAATCCTGAACCTGATTATATCGGCAGAAGCACTTAGCTGAACGCTGGATTAGTTATAAGTTCAAACGCGTCAAAGCCAAACCTGCTGACAGCTTCTTTATATTGGCCTTACCGTCAGCGAAATAACGTTGATTGGGCATTAACTGAGTGTTTTAAACAGCAGCTGAATAGCGCAATTTATCTTCGGTGGGCTGACAAACTTAAACCTAGCTAGCTTGTCTTGCAGCAGGCTTTTCTGGAGGTGACAGCTGAGTCTCAACTTCACGGTTTTGCGGGCTTTGTTTTGAAACTGACGTCGAATACCAATTAGACTAGCTTGTTAGCGTTAGCTGTCAAACGACGCAACTAGCCAACATTAACTTAACTACAAACTTGTGACGGTTCTCGTTAGCTATCTTAGCTGCAGTGGATAAGCTACTCAGAGTAGTGATGGATAAGAGAGGCCTTCGTGTGAACGCTGTGTATCAACTTCCAGCTACAAACGACGAGCAACGGACTGTACCGCCGCTGTAGTTCCGCAGTTTAGTTAGCAACAGCGGAGGACTGCCTAGCTCGTCTTCATTCAGGTCGGGGGAGGAGCTGCAGCCACGCTTTACTGTGTACCTTATAGAGAGCGGCGTCAAGTCAAACACAATCACCGGAAGTCGTACATATTAGCCTTGACATTAAAATAAATCAAATTGTCGTTTTCATATAGGGACGGGAAAGCAAAATAAACCGTACCAAAGTCATTAGGACAGTTGGAGCAATATTTATTTAATTACCAAACGTTAGGGTAAGCAATTTATTTCACACGCATTTTTGTTATATTTTTTTGCAATTATCTTTACATCCCGACAGCAATCTATAGATCAAATGGCCTACTTGTAGGTGAATGTAATTCTCCGCAGGCATGCATAACTAGGCACAACACCTGCCTAACTGCGCATGAAATTATGTTTTGGAGGGCATGAAGGCAAGCGGGTGGATATTTTAGAAGGTTGGATACTTTAAAAATCTACCTGTCTCTTGTTAGTTTTTTCCAAATTTCCTACCATCTTTTTAAATATATTTTGTATTTGAAATTACATCAAACGTGTAACTGCACCGGACTTCACACAGGTTTAAGAGGTGTACTTTGAACCTAAACACCGGAAATAAAGGTTTTAATTTGACTAACTTAACTTAGATTTTAAATACAGCATATGATTTTGATTTTACCATAGCCTGCAGTCTGTTTTGCAAAGAGAAGGGGATAAGGCTAAAATGCAATAAAGATGGTTTTGGAGTTAAAACATATGTTCATCCATTATGGGTCTGTGGTTCTGAGTGAATTTATCAACAGGTCTAGTTTTATTCTTTGAGGTTTTCTGTAGTATTTTCTTTGACTGTGTCTGGCTCCTGTAAATATCTTAGATCGACATGGTTCAGGTTCAGTATGCCAAAGGTTATTTTAACAGTAAGTTGTGTGCTCAGTGTCCTTGTACTTGAGATACAATAACGCCCGAGTCTAAAGTTCATGAGGTCCATAGGAACATAGGAAACTTTATCAGGTCCGTCGTGAGGGTAAAATAAAATAAATAAAGATTATCATCATATGAGGTTTTAAATGCCGCAAATTATGTCCCGTAAATAAGTACCGTAAAATATTATTTGTCCATTAACAATATCTTTATAACCACGTGAGACTGCTGTGGGACTGCTGGGCAGTTTCTTAATGCCAACAGATTTCAACCAAAAAAGTATCTTCATAGCTCTCGTTTCATGTGTAAACTTTCTGGGACGACGACACCCGTCTAAATTATGTCGAGATCCTTTGTGTAAACTTAGTGGTAGAACATTTCGTAAAGTTTTTAATGTGATCTCAAATACAGACTCAGCGATAACAAACTTCCATATTAAAAATATATTTATTTAGGAGGCAAACAAGGCAAGTCCCGCCCCTTCCGGTGTTGACGCGCGTACGCGGAAGTGCCGCCAAAACCGTCATCGTCACTATTTTCAAAACATGAACGTTAGACAGCTGAGCGATTTGTAATTATTTCTGTTCAGAGTGAAAAGATAAGTCGCTGGATTACGGTTGGTTATCTGGTCTAACAAGAAGAGGCGGACACATAATGTCATACATAGCTACGATATCTGACAGGTGTATCAACTAACTTTCGAGTGGACATCGGTATAGGTTGGACCCCCACCCAAAAGACAAACGACTGTCTTCCCATAAAACGCCTCGTTCTTCGGGATGGAGAATGGGGTTACAGCCACTAAAGCCGAGGGCTTCCTCTCCAGAATGGCCCTCAATGACAACAAGGCTGGCATGGAGGGTCTCGACAGAGACAAGATCAACAAGATCATCATGGAGTCATCCAAGGTAGATAGTTGTCTTCCATTCATACATATCCACTGCAGTCATGTGCAAAATGTTCTCCCCTTTGTCTGGAGAATCGTAGAAGAAGAAAGATAAGTGATGTGTGAGAAGGGACACCTCTTTATAATGCTCTACAATGTGCTGTGGACAATAGGAAATGTGAGATTAGATTTTACTGGCTGTGTGCAGCCTAGTGTGACAGCCCCATTTCTCCAGTTTAATTGCACGTAGTCCTAAAAATAGCTGTGCTATAGAATCTGTAACTCTTTATTGTCCTTGTCATTTCCCTACAGGGGTCCAGGTTTTATGAGAACGAGCTGAAGAGAGAGCAGCAGGTGAACCAGCGCATTGAGAAAATGATGCTACAAAAGGAACAGATCACAGAACAACAGTTAAAGAAAGCACAGGCTCAGGTAAGACATGTATATGGATACAACAGGTTATGGCTGGCATCCGTTTCTTTTTAGAGGCCGCTCAAAGACACATATGCAGACAAATATGATGCTATGAAATGGAGGCTACATTTCCAAATGCTACTTCAGTGTTTTTCATCAAATCTCTCTTCATAGGTGGAGAGGATGGCCACTGAGCTGGAGAGGAGTCGTGACCTAAGCCGTGTGATAGTACATGTGGACATGGATGCTTTCTACGCTGCTGTGGAGATGAGAGACTGTCCTGACCTTAAGGAGAAGCCCATGGCTGTAGGATCCACGAGCATGCTGGTGGGTTCAAATGTTATCAGGGAAAGGGACACAATTAGATGTTACATGCATTGGATACTGAACATGACAGATGGTGATACATAGTCAGGAGAGAAATAGTAATGGAAAAAGTTTACAGTATGTTTAAAATATTTATCACATAGCACATAATTCAAAATCTCCTAACCATGATTCTCAAGGTTTAAGGCAGTGATACTACATTTTCTCTGTGGGAATAAGTCTTTATGTGCATATAATATATATTACTATAAAAAACAGTACATATTGTAATATTACAAATCATGGATATTTAAACCAGTGCCAATGTTATATGAATGACTTCACAACAGATTTTGGATTCAAACAAGAGTTTTTGCATTTGCCACACATACGTAGAAGTGTTTTATTGAGAGCTGACCTTTTCTTTATCAGTCAACATCTAACTACCATGCGAGGAAGTACGGGGTTCGAGCCGCCATGCCTGGCTTCATTGCAAAGAAGCTCTGCCCCAACTTAGTAATTGTTCCACCCAACTTTGATAAATACAGAGCTGTGAGTAATGAGGTAAGCGCTGCATTAAAACAAATGCTTTTCAACCCTTTTGTGGCTTCTTGCTTAAAATAACAGGTACTGATTCATTTGTATCTCTCTGTTAGATCAAGGAGATTTTTGCAGACTATGACCCTCACTTCCAGCAAATGAGCCTGGATGAAGCCTATCTGGATTTTACAGACCACCTGGAACAGAGGCAGATCTCGCCAGATTCTTCACGTACACATTTCTTCCGCGCCAGCAGCACCACTACAGGCAGGACTTTGTTATACTGAAATGTAGAATGATGATATGGTGTGGTGTGTTTGTTTTTGTAACAGCAACTTTTGCCGCATTTATTGTAGGCACCATGAAAGGAGACATTGCTCTTATATGATGAATTGCTGCATTTCATACACCAGAAATCCATCTGATTATTGTGTGAAATGTTTTTTTTCCCCCTGTAAAGGTAAAGAGCAGATTGAGCTTCCCCAGGAGGAAGTGCCAGAGATGAAAGACCTCTCTCCAGTCCTGTTTGAGGACAGCCCGAGCTCCTCTCCTTGCTTGCCGGGCTCTGAAGGTGTCAGTGCTGCTGGTTGTGCATTCGAAGTGTTTGGTAAGTCTGTTGAGGAGGCTGTGAGAGAGATGCGCTTCCGCATTGAGCAGAGGACCATGCTGACTGCCAGTGCAGGTGAGAGGAAAACCACTCTAATGTTATTATTAATCACTATCCTGCCTTGCTATTGGCAAAAATTTTGCTAATTAATTTGAGAATTAGAACTCAATGAAAGTGTTTGTCTGCATCCTACCAGAGATTAGGTCTTTGCTATACTCCCTCTTCCTTCTCCCAACTTTCTGAATAAAAACAAAATTTAAATAATATGAGGGGACAGGTGACTCTAATTTACATATAATTAATTCTTTACAATGACAAAACTGCTCAGCAATGATAATAAAAGTTTGCACAGTCTTTTCCCGCACACACTGTCAATTATTATCAACAGTATGTGTATGTTTTACCAGCTGTTCATTTACAAGCATGCTATTCAATTATGCTATTCACTCTTGTAGGAATTGCTCCAAACACAATGCTTGCCAAGGTTTGCAGTGACAAGAACAAGCCCAACGGCCAATACAGACTCCCTTCCACCAGAGAGGCAGTCATGGACTTCATCCAGAATCTCCCAGTTCGCAAAGTACAGTACACATTGCTTAAATTAAAACCTAAAAAGAGCCTTGGGGCTTAGTTTGGGGTTAATTATGGAAAGGCGTTAGAATGTAATCATAATCATGAGTTTTGCATTATTAAAGGCTGACAGATGTGGTGTAAAGTGACTGATGATGTGCTGCAGATGAGGGAAAGATGGCTGTAAAAATGTGCTTGTGTATCTTATCAGGTTTCTGGCATAGGGAAGGTGAGTGAGAAGATGCTAAATGCTCTCGGCATCAGTAGCTGTGCTCATCTTGGCCAGCAGATGGCGTTGCTGTCATTGTTGTTCTCGGAGACAGCCTGGCATCATCTCATGCAGGTTTCCCTGGGTCTGGGCTCTACATATATACCAAGGTATTTCACTGTTTAATAAAACTCAACACAACTGATTGAAGGAAAAAATAACCAGTCCAGGAGAGGAGATAATACGCACTGTCTTTGCTTTCATACAGGCACGAAGAAAGAAAAAGCATGAGCACAGAAAGGTATGGTTTTAATAAGGCATAGATAGACATTGACATAGTTTAAATGATTTTCCTTAGTGTCCATCCTCTTAACTCTCCCTCATTTCCTCTCTTACATTCTCTGACACGTAATCTTTACAGGACATTTAAAGAACTGAGTAAAGCAGAGGAGCAGTTG
Source organism: Micropterus salmoides (assembly GCF_014851395.1). NCBI lineage: Eukaryota > Metazoa > Chordata > Actinopteri > Centrarchiformes > Centrarchidae > Micropterus > Micropterus salmoides. The sequence continues at coordinate 26,336,419 of NW_024044459.1, forward strand.
TCTTTATGCAGGGAGCTCTGTGAAGACTTAGCAGAGGACATGAAGAAAGAAGGTCTCAAGGTAGTGAATGAGGGTTGCTTCATTATATCATATGTTATGAACAAGTAGGTTGTCTTAAACACATCTATGGTTACCTGTCCTGGTTACATCAACCATGGATTAGGTTATATTGTATGTTCATGGTGTTCATTCTTATGCATTCATGGTTATGTGATTGTCTCACACTAAGCAAAGAGGAGCGATATAAAAAGAGCACTCATTTGAAAAGAAACACCACAACAATGTATTGGGAGAAAAGGGTTATATTGGTTTAAAAATTTAAAATACCATCTTATTCTTGGCCTACCTAGAATCACCTTGACTCCAAACCAAATCTCATACAATACAATTACCTCAACCGGTTCATTCCTTTTCGAATCGATAGAGAAAGGACTGGATGGCTTGGCACGACCATCACCCCCCTGCCTGTGTCCTGATGTGGCCTTGATAGCTAAAGGAAATGGAGGGCCATTAAGGAGACAGCAGGAGCTACTATCAGCCCTGGAAATGTCTCCCTGGGAGACACATTACTATAAAAGCGCTTGGTGGCGTGTTTCTCACTAAATGCATTCTGACAAATCAATCATTGATATGACAGATTTACATCTCTCTTCTATTTTTGGCCCTTCCATACAGTATCATTGATTGTGCTTATATTTAAGAGGTTGTTGGCAAACAGAAGTGGCCTTAACTGTTTTTCCTAATATGAATTCAACTGTGTATTTATTTCCTGAAGGGTAAAACGGTAACACTGAAGCTTAAGAATGTAAACTTTGAGGTGAAAACGAGGGCGCTGACGCTGCCGTATGCTGTTGCTACAGTGGATGAGATCTTTGCAGTTGCTAAGGACCTACTGAAAACGGAAAGAGACAATGAAAGCCCCCAGCCACTCAGACTGAGGCTCATGGGTAATTAGATATAGCAATATAACTGACATACTAATTAATATAACTAACTTGAAATAAATCTAAATGATCTGTGACACACTGCATGTGGAAATAACAACACACTTGGCATTCATTTTGATTTTTTCTCCACATAATTTGTTTTTGTGCGCATAGGTGTTAGAATCTCTGCCTTTGTCAGTTCGGATGATAAAAAGGGCCTGCAGAAGAGCATCATTGGCTTTCTTCAGCCAGGCAAGACTGACCCTAGTGGCTTTTCCCAAACAATGCAAGAAAAGCTTAAGAAAGAGCATCTCTCAGGTCCCTGCTTCCAAACCTTGCCCCTTGCTTGTTGTCCCTTGGCGCAGAATGGCCAGAGACAAGAGGAAGTTCCCGGGTGGAGTAAGCAGAGGGGGTTAGAGGGGAGCCAGACTGGTGAGTCTTTCTTCCAAAAGGCTCGTGCCAAAAGACTACAACTCCAGGCAACAAATACAAGCACCCAAGAGGAAGGACAAAGTGAGATTGCTTCTGTGACTAAGTCCACTGGCACTTACGCTCAAAAGGGCGTAGAGTCATCAACAAAAGTGCACAAGAGTAACTGTACAGCCTCAGATCTCTCAGAAAATGATTTTGTTTCACCTGTAGAGGCCCATGCATCAACGTCAGGCTGTGGTGGCACAGTGTCAGCAGAGAGCCTCACCTGTCCAGTGTGTTTCAGGCAAGTGGAGACGACTGATTTGAATGTCTTCAACAGACATATAGACCAGTGTCTCAGCGATGTCTCTACAAAGCCAAAGCAAATCACAATTTCTGACACAGAGTCAGATTTGAACCTAGAGAGTGACTATAAAGAATGTGAAGTGGTGGACAAATGGAGGGGGGACTGTGAGGGTGAGGAGGAGAAAGCAAAGAACAGAGAAGAGTTGGAGTCAAACGGAGATGATCCTCAGGAAGACCAACGCAGCTTGAAAAATTCTATTCAGACGGCTTTGTTGATCAATGGCGACAACAAAACATGTGATGATAAAGGCCCTGTCCTCATCTGCCCAGTATGTCAGCTGACCCAAGAAAGTGATGACCTCATTGTCTTCAACCACCACGTAGACCTCTGCCTGAACCAGGAGGTTCTACATGAGCTTTGGACACAGACATCATCTACCATTAATCCACCTTCAGTTACAAATAGCAAGGCCATAGGTGAGTGTGTGAGTGTGTGCACTTTTTGTATTGTGTTTCACAGTAACCCTGCAATAACTGTGTTCTTTTGGCCACTTGGTGGCAGAAGAAACAAGTTGGTGCTGAGCAGGTAGGCACAGTGGGTTTTTAGAACTTTTTTCTGCTGAAAACAGCTGCCTGCTACAGTTGAAAAAGACAGAGAGAATTTGGGTGATGTCCGGAGGTTCATCACTATGAGAGACTCCTATCACATTGTCATTTGATACATTGATATTATAAAAAGATTGATTATAGCTGCTTTCATTTTTCGTTCTATTAGTGTTTCCTTCCTTCATCTAAAGTCTTGAGAATGTATCTATCTCTGCTGAAGACTGATCCTGTCTAAAGTCTATACACTGTGGCTGCAGGATATCAGAAGGAAAGTCTATTTGGGAGGATGCTGGTGGCCTATGACCTGTTATTTACAGACAGGACATTGTGTGAGAATTTTGTATCGATTCCTGCAGAGAAAAGACATCTCATTCCAGTCCACGGGGCTTCCATTGGCCTGGTCTTGGAAATGGCTAAATCACTTTTTCACCTATTCATTTCCTACAATGAACTGCACCCTGGTTTCCTCTTAAACAAGCCTGCTTCAGAAATTGCACTCTTTATATCCCTCAAGAGGTGTTGCAATTGTGTGCCTCCTCAGTGGATGTCATTTTTTTTGTCAGAGGAGAGAAAACGATGGACTTATTTTTTTCTATCCATGTTCATGAGTTTCTGTTCCTGTTTACAGACAGAGGCCGTCTCCTGCCGACGCATGCAAGTAAAGGCAAAACCAAAAGGTGAGACTGCTTGATTACAAATTGTTGATGCAAAAAATGTTTACATGTGGTCTCTGCATATTCCATATACTGTAGGTAAAGTATTGTCCATTTACAATTATGGCAACAAGGGATTTTTTAATTTAAAAAAAATTGTATATTTTTGATTGTGTCGATTTCATGACTTTTAGACGGGACACGCCGTCCTCTCCTCCTTCTAAAAAGGCTAAAGTGCTTGGCCCTCGCAACACGATCGACAAGTTTTTCAGGTGACAGTCATGCACGCAGAATGTCCATTCCTATCTGGAGGAACCAAGAAAGTTTTCTACAGGAAATGAAGAACATCATCAGGTTCCGGACTCCATTGTTCAAACTGTCGTCACAATCATTGCAGCAAAAGCAATATTCAGTTGTTTTTTCTTCAAAAATCTGTAATTATGATAAATTGATATAAGTATTGTGTGCACTAATATGCTTTATTTGTTCTTTATAAGCCACGCACTAGACAAGAAATTAAAAATGAAAAAACCAAATTCTCTATTAATTCTGGCACATTAATAGAACTACTTATGTTATATAACATACCTATGACCCTGTTGTCAATTGCAGTTTCTGTTTCACTGAAGATGAGCCTAATGTTTTTATTTAAATGTATGCTAAATTGATCATGAAGTTATTTATTGCTCAGATGCCTGTGTTTTTATTTATGTTCATGATGTATTTTATTCAGATATTTTCAGTAATTTGAAAAATCTATTGTATTTATATTGTTTATTCCAATGATAACACTGTATGTGTGTAATAATGAAAGGAAGGGAATCCTTCTGTCTTGTACAATGAGTTTGAAATAAATGAATATTCCACTGGATTTTCAATTTGGGACATTTTTACAATTAATTAACCTCCATTCTCTACTAATCAGACTTATCTGAAAGGGTTTGGCTCACTGAAGACACACACATAATTAGACCGTTTTTTTTTTTGCGACTGGATTGTTGCTGGTTTTAAAAACACATGCTCCGGGTGAAACTGCACAGTGGCTGGGAGCAAAAGACTTAAATCAGGTTGTGTGTAATATGAAACACTTCTGAAAAAGAGTGTGTGTAACTAGTCAGACGTCCCTACACAAACATGTTAAACTACTATCAGATCCTCATGTTAATCATTTGTAAACATTGCATTGTTCACAGAAATTAAAGTTGAAAAACACTTTGATATAACTTCTAGAGATTACAAGGCATGATATAAATGAATCCATGCCACTTAGAGTCATGTAACACAGGTGACTAGATTACTATCAGCATTCTCTTAAGGGTGTGAGCTGGTAAAGTAAACACGGACCCAACCCTCCAGCATTAACAAAATGTTAGGAGTATACAACCATTTCAAGGCTTGCTGCTATTTGATGACAGGAATTACATGAAACTGGATGGAAATTGTACTTCTGTGTGATCTGTGTCCGTAGGTTTTTGTTTTTCTTTCAGTGCGACTGTTTATCAAATGACAACAAGCCCACCTTAGTTACACAGGTACTTTAAATAGCTTACCAATGGAGAGAAGAGCTATGGCTTTGAGGACGATGATAAAGAAGCATTGCCCTAAGAAGGACAATTTGGACCCCAGAAAATGGATGAGACAGGAGACTGTGAGGGGGTTTACTGACTTCATACTGAACAAGGACTTGGATGATACAGACAACAGCTTTGACAACAAAGAGATGTGTGAGTACGCAAGAACAACAAAATGAGAAAAACTGAGAAATAAATACCTAGACTGTGGCTTTACAAAACAAACATTATGGAGCAATATTTTAAAGTAGTATATAACGTAGTATATATGTAAATAGTCATAGGTAAAATCTTCCTCTGCTGTGTTGGACAGTGCTTGAAGCAGAGAAGCAGTTTATGGAAGCAGCTAAAAGTAATGACGTGGAGACCATGAAGACTCTTGGAAAAGGACTGAACGCCAATGCAAAGAATGTGGTGGGTCAAAATCACTATAATGCGATGTATGTCACTCAGATAGACTTAAAGGCTAATTGGATGTTACTGATTAAGTTGTTTGTCTCAGCATGATAGGACTGCCCTTCACTATGCAGTAGCTGGGAAAAACAAGGAAGCTGTGCAGTTTCTTGTGCAGCGCAGGGTCAAGGTGGACCAAAAAGACAAGGTGAGAGGGTCTGAAATGACTGCATTGGAAAACCCGAGTCCCAGACAATAGCTTGTGTAATATTTCACAACTAGTAATCACAACTTTACATTTTGTGTTCTGTGTCTGACAGTACGGTGTGGCACCCATTCATTTGGCTGCCTGGTTTGGCAGTTTGGAGATCCTGAAGTTATTAGTGCAGGCTGGGGCTGAACAGAAGGTTGAGAACGAGGTAACGAAGCAGCAAGTTTGTTCTACTGTTTCTCACTAACTGACAGAGCAAAATACCGAGAAATTGTGCCATTTGTCTTTTTATTTTGTGCAACAGTTCTAAAAAAAAAACTTAAGCAACACTGAGTCCTGATTAATTTTCATTATCCTGGATTTTGAATCTAACATTTGTAAGCTTGTCTCATTACAAGCCTCAGTGCAGACCCTCCTTTTGTGTCCAAATCCAACTCACGTTAATATTCTTTGACAGCGGCAGATTTTAAATTAGAATTTGCTTTTTTCCACCTCAGGAAGGACTGAACATCATGCACTGTGCTGCTATCAACAACCACACTGAAATTGTAGAGTATATTGTTAATGACCTGCAGATGAAAGAACTAGACAAAGATGACCAGGTACTTGACACTAATTTTTCATAAATCAACTGTATGATTCACTTTTGGACAAATTATTTAGGACTACCAAAAAACATGCCGTAAATTAACTTTCATATTTCAGTCAGGACACGGGGCATTTGCATTGGCAGCAGAGCATGGGTGTGTTCAAATGTTAGATATGCTGATGGATCCATACAACATGGCCACCATGAAGCCCAACAAGGTGCGTGTGAACTTGTTTTTTGGTTTGCGTGCATCTATTTACAATATACGGCTATTCATGATCTTGTGTGTCTGAGTGTAAATTTTTTTGTGTCACACCTGCAAGAAAGCTGAAAGTCAAAGAACTCTTTCATGTGAGTTGTTTCCCTCCCCCCCTTCTGCCAGAGAGGGGACACGCCCCTGCACTTAGCTGCCAGGAACGGCCACTTGGATGCAGTCCAGCTGCTGCTGCAGAGCTTTGACACTCTGGATGAAGTCAATATGGTAGACAATCAAACATCCTCTCTATCACGGTTTGGTTTGTGACAGTGTGTGCTCAGTGGCTAATCCACCGCTGGATGGTGACTCCACTTTGGATTAACTAAGATGTATCAGATATGTACTGGTAACTATTATCTAACTAGGCAAACTGTGTTCTGATGTGAATTTCAACTCTAACTGGTAATTTATTCTTAACAAGATTTACTTGGTCAAAGATTCTTCTAACTGCTGCCAAGAAAAGCATTATCAAGAATTGGTTTGAGCCCACTATTGTCTTGAAATACCAATGTGTTTTAACTTGAAATATCCACTGCCAGAATTAATGGGGCTAGATTTGATACTGTGATTCATTGGTCCAAAGCTATTGAAATAATCTAGGCGAATATTTAAACCTAACTTTTAGCCATGTTTTTATCCTCATATCTGCTTATATAACACCTCATATTTAGTACTATGGGTGATGTACATGTAAATATAGGCATTTGTTTGCACGTTTGCTTGTGTGTATTAGTATTTCATATATGGATTGGGATCTCTGTTTTCATGGTGATTAACTATTGAAATTACACTGAACAAAATTATAAACGCAACACTTTTGTTTTTGCCCCTATTCATCATGAGCTGAACTCAAAGATCTAAGACTTTCTCTATGTACACAAAAGGCCTGTTTCTCTCCAATATTGTTCACAAATCTGTCAAAATCTGTGTTAGTGAGCACCTCTCTTTTGCCGAGATAATCCATCCACCTCACAGGTGTGGCATATCAAGATACCGCAGCTCGATCCCCTCTATAACCCCACCGCCAACATTGGCCACTTGATCCACAACGTTGACATCAGCAAACCGCTCACCCACACGACGCCATCTGTTCTGTACAGTGAAAACCGGGATTCATCTGTGAAGAGCACCTCTCCAAAGTGCCAGAGGCCATCAAATGTGAGCAATTTGCCCACTCAAGTCAGTTAAGACAAACTGCAGTCAGGTCGAGACCCCCATGAGGACGACGAGCAAGCAGATGAGCTTCCCTGAGATGGTTCCTGACAGTTTGTGCAGAAATTCATTGGTTATGCAAACCGATTGTTGCAGCAGCTCTCCGGGTGGCTGGTCTCAGACAATCTTGGAGGTGAAGATGCTGGATGTGGAGGTCCTGGGCTGGTGTGGTTACATGTGGTCTGTGGTTGTGAGGCTGGTTGGAGATACTGCCAAATTCTCTGAAACACCTTAGGAGACAGTTTATGGTAGAGAAATGAACATTCAATTCACAGGCAACAGCTCTGGTGGACATTCCTGCAGTCAACATGCCAATTGCACGCTCCCTCAAAACTTGTGACACCTGTGGCGTTGTGCTGTGTGATGGAACTACACAAAGTGGCCTTTTACTGTGGCCAGGCTAAGGCACACCTGTGCAATACCCATGATGTCTGATCAGCATCTTGATATGCCACACCTGTGAGGTGGATGGATTACCTCAGCAAAGGAGAAGTGCTCACTAACACAGATTTTGAGAGACTTGTGAATATTTGAGAGAAATAGGCCTTTTGTGTATATAGAGAAAGTCTTCTCCTTGAGTTCAGCTCATGATAAATTTTTTTCAGTGTAGTTCTGTGTCTGTGGTATTTTGTTCATTATGTGCAACTACATGGACTTGGAGCTCTTGATCTAGACCTCCCATATTCTAGAACAAGTCATACAAGCCTTTGGTGTCTGTTTTTAGTATTATAATTATCTATTTTTGGTGATTAATTTACTTTGCCCGTTCATTCTTTCAGTGGAAGTTTGGTTGATTTCTGAGGTCTTTTTGGTTATTGGCCTGAAAAGTTTAGTTTTTGTGAGCATGGTAAGTTTAATAGCGGTACACCTGAGAAGAATTCTTCTGTTATCTAGCACTGTAAAATATTTCTATATTTGGTTCACAGGAGTTTGATCACCACCATGGTTAATCGATAATGCAGAGGGGACAAATGGTTCTGTTTAAGCCATTTATTGCCACTATTCACACATGAAGAACAGCAGGAGATGAGGCTTGACGGTTATAGTTTAACAAAATGATAACAAATTAAAATACAGTAAAACAATATATAACATAACACTTAACTAGGCACCAAAATAATAAACATTTGTACTTTAACTAAAAGGGATGAAGGTGTAGGCTTACCACTACGGAAATTATAGTACTACATAAGACATTCATTTAACAGTTACATATAAGAAATTCATCATGGTCCAAGTTAGGTTATACTGTTTTCTGCCTTTCCTTAAGAACACTTGTGATATCTGTATATCTCATATCTGTAGTCTCAAGATAAACAATCAAAGTGAGGAAAATCGCATCTACTAATATGTATACTAGTCAAGCATTCAATCACATCATATTTATAAATAACCATTAAGATACAGCAAATATGAAAAAGGCAAAAAGGATGTATATCTGAATCACAGAAACGGCGGGCCCTCACATGTGGTTTGTGTTACTGCCAGCCAGAACAAAGGGAATGGGTGGAGCTTATAAAGTAGACCACTGATTAGGAGTGAGTGAGATCAGGTGAGACTGGGTGGGTCCTTGCCATGGAAATAGGCAGAGGGTTGCTGAATAGTATGGCTCTATTCTGCAAGCACCACTATATTATTTTTTGATGTATCTCCTGTATTGCAGGATGGTGAAACAGCTCTGTACCAGGCTGCAGACAAAGGCCAAGAAGAATGTGTCCTGGCCCTTCTGGAGGCTGGCTGTGACCCCAACATCCTCACAACGGTACAGTAGGGCAATGTGTTGATTTTAACATAGAAATCACTGACCTGGTGCCCTGTTATCAATAACGCATGTGGTTCATCCTTTAGGCATACAGCTAAACCTCCCTTTCTTGCAGGCCAAAGGCAGTGCTCTCCATTCAGTTTCAGAAAGAGGAGACGCGTCTCTTGTCCAACTCCTCTTAGAGTACAAAGCCCACACAGACCTCAAGAATCAGGTAAGCATCACAAAAGCTAGGTGGCAGTAGTAGCCTACACTCTTTAAGTAAAGTTTTTGGTAAAACAGATCACACACACTCTGCCTCGATGTGTATTGTTGTAGTTTTACATATTTTCTCCTAAACTAATACTTTATTGTTTGGGCTCATGTTGTGTAACAAGATATTTTTGCTCTCAGAACCTAGAGGCTCCTCTCCACCTGGCAGTGAAGAACAGTCACATCCCTGTCATCCATTCTCTACTGACGGCCGGCTGCAACGTTGATGTCACTGATAAGGTATGATCAGTAAAATAAGACATTAAACAAATTATAAATAAGAAAATAAATATTTTAGTTATTTAGAAAATGTTTTCTTGTATGTTTCATTGAACTGTCTTGTCCCATACCTTCAATGTTAGAGGTCCCAGACAGCTATGCATCTTGCTGCAGAGCTGGCCAGAATAGAAGTTGTGGAAATGCTTCTTAAATCCAGGGTGGACCTGACTCTCCGGGACAGGGTAAGAATTCTCACAAACTAGAGCTAACATAGAGTAGTTGCCACATAATTTAAATTACGCTCTTGTACTTTTTTCAGGATTTAAACTTGACCAACATCTGTTAGTCAGGCCATGTACAGGGCAACAAACTATATGATTAATTTAAGCCATAAAAGCAGTAGGAGACATTGAAACTGTAAGAAAAATCTATTTCTAAATTTGATACCGTGCAGTTCTAATTAAAGTTTGTGTATTTTGTTGAATTTGGAGTAGCAGGGTAAGACGGCTCTGGGTGTGGCAGTCAGAGCAGATGAGGTGATTATAGTGGACATGATCATCAAAGCAGAAAGACACTACGCTTGGAGGAAGGTGAATAATACTTTTTTTCATGTGTGCCATAATCTGTTCTTGAGGCCTCAGAATCAATAATTCATGACAAATAGTTAATTTCCTAACGTCACAACTTAGCTTAGTTCAAGTAGTTAGTTTAATACTATTAAAGAATCTACGGTAAAAAATAAAAAGAATCACAACCAAGAAATATTTGACAGCCAATTTACCATCAATTTAATTAAGGGGATGCCTGATTCCCTTCTTGATTTTCATTTTGGCATTCATATTGCTCATCATGTGTTTGAGTGTGTCTTTCCAATAATGTCTTCCCATGCCCCTGTGCTCTCTGTGGCTTGTGGCCTTTATCAATCTGAGGATGTGATTTAATTACCTTTCAGGCCAACCCTGGGATTAATGAGAGTGTTCACAGCGAGTATCCACTAACGTTTAAACTCGACCACCGCTATGAGACAAAGCAGCTCCGTTCAATAGCCTGGCACCTGGCGTACAAGCTCCTGAAACCAGGAGAGTGGAAAAGACTGGCACAACACTGGGGCTTCACTAAGGAGCAAGTGTCGGCCATCGAGGAGCAGTGGACAGGTGCCAAAACTCACACTGACTAGACAGGCTTTTGACTGCGCATTTGACAACCCTCTGAAATACTATAAAATAAGCCTCTCTGAACCAAAAGGTTACAGATTAAATTCCCTGAATTTATGAGGGAAAGTTGGTTATGATAATATTGTTGGATAACTAACCAACAGACTGGCCATTTTCTATTTTGTCTTCCAATGCACAGAGACAATCTTTAGGCTACTTTTATTAGTTGAATTGTTTTCCTGACCGTACAGTACTGTGTGTTTGTTCACAGGTCAGCACAGCTATCAAGAGCATGGGAACAGGATGCTGCTGATCTGGCTGCACGGGGAGGAGTTGGCTCAGAAGTGCCCTGCTAGAGAACTCTACCAAGGCCTCATCCTCACAGGAAACAAGAAAGCTGCAGGTACGTTCAGTTATTTTTTTTCTGAAACAAATATACTGAGGAATCTATAAAATCTATAAACCTATAGCTGGGCTGCCTGGCGGTATGTGCTGAAATGTTATTACAGAAAATGTTCATTTATTTTACAGATAAGATTCGGATGGAGGCAGAGAATGCCAGCAGTAAGAGCTGCAACATTTCATGAGGATTAACACTGCAAAATATGGATGAGGAAAAATGAACTTCATGTACATCATTTAAATCCTGCTCTGTACAGGACAATAGCAGTAAATAATTTATTCTAAAAATAAAATCATGATCTTTAATATATGGCTTTGATTTCGTAAACAATCTGCGGTGTTGGATGGTTGGTCTTACAGTTTTTCTCAGCTGCTTTAGTACATTTCTCAGATAGAATTGAAATTCTCAAAACTAATTGTTCAACCTCCACATCCTCTTGTCACTTGTGCACATCATAATAGCAATTTCTCATTATTTTGAACAAACTGCAAATGCTTTGACACACTGATGCAAATGATTATGTACAATGGTCTGCTGTTTCCTACATTATCAATTGCGGATGTCATGCTGATCACAATGTATTATACCAGTTTTCTGTTGAATAGTCTTACCCCCCCAAAACATCTAGGCACAAGTTCATTGCATAAGTCGATACGTGCAAAATGGTTAAGCACGTTTTCAAAGTTAAAAAAAGTCAAACTTTGTCATTCTTCGTATACAAGTATACCGCTGAATGAAATGTTGTTTCGTACAAACCAAGGTGCATAAACAAAGTAAGAATAGACAACAACAAATCACGACATACTACAACAGCAGCACAGCTCAGACCATTCACCAGATGCACACAATACCATAAACGGTGAACAGTGAATAGTTCAATATACACCAGTAGATGTCTATATATACTGTGTGTGTGTGTGTGTGTGTGTGTATATGATAGTCATCATCTGTCCATCATTTTTATTTTTATTTTTTAAGTGTATTAGACTTTTTTTGTAAATGTCTCCTGGCATGAAGATATACGTTGTGATGTGAATAAGAATCTGTGAACCAACAGACAGGAACGTCAGCCTAAGGAGTGATTCACATGTTTACATTTCTAATTTTGTAAATTCTATTGTTGTGCTATGCAGTGCTGTTGAACAGTCTTGTCTTTTTGTTTTCTGTATCACAATGGCATGCTGTGTCAACAAATTACAATACAAACAGCAAAAGTGTAGCTATGAATCCTTTCCTGTCTTTTGCCATGTATAACTTTGTACTGTTGAAATTGGCATGCCATATTGAAAAAGTACAGCCCTGTGCACTTTCAATCATTGTCATCAAAACCTTAGCTACCGTTTTCATTAGAAAATACTTAACTGGAGTCGATCAGTAGATTTTTGGGTTAAACAAGTGAAAAGGCTGTTGCAGTAATCCAGGCGTGATGAGATGAAGGCGTGTAAAATGGTCTCGGTGTCCTTAAAAGTTAACATAGATCGAATTTTTGCTATATTTCTAAGTTGATAAAAACATGATTGAACAAGCTTTGTGGTGTGCTGCTCGAAATTTAAATTACTATCAAACCAAACAACAAGGTTCTTTGCAACAGGCTTAATGTGATTTACTAGTGAACCAGCAGATGGCAGTATTTGATTTGCCATCTGCTGGGACCCAATGACCAGGATTTCTGTTTTGTCTGAGTTCAGCTGGAGGAAATTATTTGACATCCATTTTTTAACTTCACAAAGGCAGTTGTTAAGTGAACTCAGCATTCCAGGGTCTGTGGATCTGACGGGCAAGTATATTTGTGTGTCATCAGCATAAATATGAAAAGAAATGCCATGTTTATGGATAATATGTCCGAGGGGAAGCCGATATAAGGAAAACAAAATGGGTCCTAAGACTGACCCCTGAGGCACACTATATTTAACTGGACAGAACAAAGAGACATAGTTGTTTACAGACACACAAAACTTCCTATTTGACAGGTAGGATGAAAACCATTCTAGGGCAGTACCAGAGATCCCCACCCAGTGCCTCAGTCTGTCTAACATGATGTTGTGATCAATGGTGTCAAAAGCAGCGCTAAGGTCCAGAAGTAGCAGGACTGAGCACATACCTTCATCAGACATTAAAAGGTCATTGGTGACTTTAAGCAGGGCAGTCTCAGTGCTGTGGTACTTCCTGGAACCAGATTGAAACTTTTCAAATAACTTGTTATTTTCCTGTACAGTGAGCAGCTGTTTGGACACAATTACACTGCTCAAAAAATAAAGGGAACACTAAAATAACACATCCTAGGATTTGAATTAATCTCATTAAATACTCCTTTCTTTACATAGTTGAATGTGCTGACAACAAAATCACACAAAAATTATCAATGGAAATCAAATTTATCAACCCATGGAGGTCTGGATTTGGAGTCACACTCAAAATCAAAGTGGAAAACCACACTGCAGGCCGATCCAACTTTGATGTAATGTCCTTAAAACAAGTCAAAATGAGGCTCAGTAGTGTGTGTGGCCTCCACGTGCCTGTATGACCTCCCTACAACGCCTGGGCATGCTCCCGATGAGGTGGCGGATGGTGTCCTGAGGGATCTCCTCCCAGACCTGGACTAAAGCATCCGCCTACTCCTGGACAGTCTGTGGTGCAACGTGGCGTTGGTGGATGGAGCGAGACATCATGTCCCAGATGTGCACAATTGGATTCAGGTCTGGGGAACGGGCGGGCCAGTCCATAGCATCAATGCCTTCCTCTTGCAGGAACTGCTGACACACTCCAGCCACATGAGGTCTAGCATTGTGTTGCATTAGGAGGAACCCAGGGCCAACCGCACCAGCATATGGTCTCACAAGGGGTCTGAGGATCTCATCTCGGTACCTAATGGCAGTCAGGCTAACTCTGGCGAGCACATGGAGGGCTGTGCGGCCCCCCATAGAAATGCTACCCCACACCATTACTGACCCACCGCCAAATTGGTCATGCTGGAGGATGTTGCAGACAGCAGAACGTTCTCCACGGCGTCTCCAGACTCCTGTCCGTCTGTCACATGTGCTCAGTGTGAACCTGCTTTCATCTGTGAAGAGCACAGGGCGCCAGTGGTGAATTTTCCAATCTTGATGTTCTCTGGCAAATGCCAAATGTCCCGGCACGGTGTTGGACTGTACGCACAACCCCCACCTGTGGACGTCGGGCCCTCATACCACCCTCATGGAGTCTGTTTCTGACCGTTTGAGCAGACACATGCACATTTGTGGCCTGCTGGAGGTCACTCTGCAGGGCTCTGGAAGTGCTCCTCCTACTCCTTGCACAAAGGCGGGGGTAGCGGTCCTGCTGCTGGGTTGTTCCCTGCCTACGGACTCCTCCACGTCTCCTGATGTACTGGCCTGTCTCCTGGTAGCACCTCCATGCTCTGGACACTACACTGACAGAAACAGCAATCCTTCTTGCCACAGCTCGCATTGATGTGCCATCCTGGATGAGCTGCACTACCTGAGCCACTTGTGTGGGTTGTAGACTCCGTCTCATGCTACCACTAGAGTGAAAGCACCGCCAGCATTCAAAAGTGACCAAAACATCAGCCAGGAAGCATAGGAACTGAGAAGTGGTCTGTGGTCACCACCTGCAGAACCACTCCTATATTGGGGGTGTCTTGCTAATTGCCTATAATTTCCACCTGTTGTCTATTCCATTTGCACAACAGCATGCGAAATTGATTGTCAATCAGTGTTGCTTCCTAAGTGGACAGTTTGATTTCACAGGAGTGTGACTGACTTGGAGTTACATTGTGTTGTTTAAGTGTTCCCTTTATTTTTTTGAGCAGTGTATTTCTAAAATCTGAAAAAGAAATTGGTCTAAAATTTTGTGGGAGGGAGGGATCTAAACCAGGTTTTTTTAAAAGTGGGTTCACGCAAGCCGTTTTAAAATAATCAGGGACACAACCAGTAGATAGGGAGCTGTTAAAAACAGAGATCAAATGGGGCCCAACAGAATCTATTACTTTCAGTAAAAACTTTGTAGGTATAACATGAAGTGGGCTGGAGGACACTCTCATTTGTGATACTGTTTTTAAAAGCTCAGACAAGTCGATGGGATAAAACTGGTTAAAACTCTCTTGTTGCTGGTGAGGGACCTCTGAGTAAGAGGCGGTGGGGGTAATAGAGGCTCTGATTGACACCATCTTATTGGTAAAATAAGATAAAAACAATTCACAGTCATCATTACTTCCAGCTGAGGCACAAGGAGGGGTTGGGTTTACCAGCTGATCCACAGTCTTAAATAGAAACCTGGGATTGTGTTTATGTGTAGTAATGAGTTCAGGAAAATAGTGTGTTCTTGCATCCTTAACCATGTTATTGTAGTTAATTAATAAATCCTTCAGACTGAGGTAATGGACTTGGAGACTGGATTTTTTCCATCTGCGCTCTGCTTTCCTGCATTCCCTTTTTAGGCTGCGAATGCTGTCATTTATCCAGGGTTGCTTACTAGCTTTAGACGCAGGCCTAACCTTTAGAGGAGCAGTAATATTTAGTGACGACAAGCAGATATGATTGAAGTGATCAACCAGATTGTTGGTGTTGGAATCAGACAGGTGTTGGCTTTGGCTCTGAAAGAATGCGCAAAACTTTGAAACACTTTGTTCATTAAAGATGCGAGAACACACGGAGCTTGGTGAGGCGGCATGAGTAACAGGCGAATCGCAGCTAAAAACAATACATCTGTGGTCAGATATGGTCATGTCCACTAATTCCACAGAGGAAATGCTGACACCCAGGGTAAAAACCAAGTCCAGTGTATGACCACGGTTATGTGTTTGCCCTTTGACATGTTGAAGTTAAAAGAAGTGGCCATATTTAAAAAGTCAGTTGCATTAACATTGTTGGGGTCATCAACATGAATATTAAAATCGCCACAAAGAACAATTCTGTCATAATTTAAAACCAGAGTAGATAAAAATTCAGGAAGTTCTGATAAAAACCCTCCAGGCGGTTTTGGGGGGCGATAAATTATAACAAATATGATAGGTTGCAGCCCTCCAACTTTAAGAGTGAGAACTTCAAAGGAGTTAAATTCATCACAGCCTACTTGATGACATTTTAATTTTTCCTATACACGCTCATTAGCCCACCACCATGACCACTGACCCTGGGTTGACTAAAACAATCATATTGAGGCGGACACAGTTCAGCTAGCTGGCTATAGTCATTCATTTGCAACCAGGATTCAGTTAAAAACATAAAATCTAGATTTGCAGACAAGATAAAATCATTTAAGATAAAAGTCTTACTTGACAGTGATCTCACATTGAAGAGAGCCATTTTAAATGAGTTTGTTCTGGGTGCTGGAGTTGGTGCAGTTGTCCTAATCCTTATAAGATTACTATTATTTCTGTGTGGGATGTGCACATTTCGGTTTACTGGTCTATGCGTGATGATGACAGGAATAGAAGTCTGTGGAACAGCGCTGGTAGCAGACGGCTTTAAGTGCCAGCAGGTGGAGACAGTTGTTTGAGGCAGTGAGGCAGAGATCTGTTCAGTGAGCGGTGGTGTGTCCAGGTGTGCTGCATGAATGATTAGTCATTCACGTAAATCATGTGTGGACCGCACCACCTGCTGTATGTGAGCAGCTAACATTTCTGAGCCCCGTTTGTTTGGGTGAAGTCCGTCTGTCTTAAAAAGAGACATTCTTTGCCAGAAAATATTAAATTTATCGATTCTGAAGACCGCGACCAACAGTGGGAATGGGACCAGAGATAGCCAAGTGTTGTGTTGAAGTAGCAGTAACAGACCTGAGAGAGGGGCTACCCGACGGTGCAGGCCTCCGGAGTGTCTGAGCACAGCCTCCTTCAGGATCCTACGTCGGGAAGCAGAGGTTTTTGACCGGGATGACGGCCGCCGATCAGGCCCAGTGGAGGAGATGCAACAGTGTCAGCAGGCACTATCCGCCGAAAGGGATCCGTGTCAGTGCGACTTGAAGCCGCAGGTGCATCCGCTGGATGGACCAGAGTGTCGTCAGACAGGGCTGCATAGCGGTTGGAGAGGCCGATGTGCGGAGGAGAGGCAGCCCAGGTTGACTGATGCTTTGGAGTCGAGCAGGAGGAAAGCCTTGGAAGGGTAGAGGGATCCCATAATACGGTGTCCTGGATGTTAGTGGTTGTGCTAAGAGAAACAATCTGTTTGGCTTGTACTGAAGCCACATCCATAAAGCCAGTCAGCAGGGAATCTTTCTCTCTGAGGTCCTCTGAAAGTCGTTGGATGTCTTCCATAAGGTCAGCAATCTTTTTGTTGGCTTTCTTAAGGAGTGTGCAGTCCTCAGGGGCAGAGTTATCTCGGCTAGCATAATGTTAGTCGCCGGAGCTTTGTTGTGGTCAGTAGCGTTGATAGTGTTTTTACGGCCATCTAGCTTAAAATCCATGTCGGATGACTACAATCCTTAACCCACATAAAACTCAAGTTAAAAACTTAAGTTAAATAAAAGGATATAAAAAATGTAACATAAAAGTGTGGATTAAAACTGGATAAAAGTCAAGTTTAAGACAGAGCTTCTGACAGGTAGCTACAGAATGCGCATTATGCAAGGAACTAATTAGTGTTAGTAAATACAGAATGCTTCAAAGCCATACACATACTGAATTATGTTCTGGTATGTTTTATATTTGAAATTGTCACCTACTGCCTGAGCTTTGTGTTACCGTTGACATAGCCTAAAAACATTTCCTCCATAAACTGATGCAGAAAAGGCAAGGCAATTGGTCCAAAAAAAAAATTCACGACAATGCAGGAAATTAAGTTGGGAGAGGGCCCCCAGAACTCCTGCCTAATTCATTGGCTCATCCATTGCTGAAGGAAAACCTACGCTATTGCTTATTATGAACTTTAATATTCCATACATTCTCTGGAATTAAAAGAAATACAGACTCTGGTTTGACACGTAGACTCTGGGGGAAGACTCCCCAAGGTTAGGTCAAAATTAAGGCTATCATGTCTGGAGGTTGGCAAATATCTTGAACACTGATTATTGACCTGGCTTTCAGCTACACATACACTGGCGGAACAGCCGCCAGGGGCAAATCGGGGTTCAGGATCTTGCCCAAGGAGATTTCGACACGCAAACAAGGGGAACCAGGGATTGAACCGCCGACCTTCCGATTAACGGCCAACCCGCTCTACCTCCTGAGCCACAGCCGCCCCAGTAGTGATGTGCGATACCACTTAATTCCTATCCGATCCAATACCAAGTAATACCCAGGCTGGTATTGCTGATACCGATACCAATACTGTTTGCATATTTTATTTCTAGTTTAATGTGACCTCCCCTCTCCCGTTTCTGTATTTATGAGCGAAATAAGGAGTAGGCTGTAGCCTTACCAATTCAAAATAATAGCTGCATAATGACAAGACATCAAACTACTGTCATATTCTTTAATTATAATGAAAATATCCTGCTCAGAACTGCTGCTTAATAACATCATCGTATTATTTTGACTTAATCTCAGATGTTTAGTGCAGTGTTGCCAAAGTATTTCACTGTCTTTGCACACACATCACACAGCAATATTATTACCTTCACAGCTAAAATACAGCCAGGCGTGCTTGCTTTTACAGTCGGCCAGAGTCAGTATTTAATCGTAGGAAATGTAAAGGGCTGCAGCAGCTCACTTCAAAGAAGCTCCGTCACAGAGCCTTAGCGCAAGCATGACTTTGACAGTCGGAAGGAAAAGTAGTTCCTATCAACTGAGTATAATTAGACCATCCTGGTGACAGTAACTTATGATAAAACACACACTCGCTCAAATTACTGAGTTTAGCGGGAACGTTGCAAGGAAGGTCGTTCAATCCGAAAACATTGCAAACCGTTTTGAGATTGAACCCCCATGGCTCCATCTAGGTAGCAAACATCCACTACAAGTTGAACATGACAACATTATGGAAAGCATCTCTACAGAGACAGACCTTTTGTATGAACAGTGGTAGCCTTTTTGTTTAACAATAAACAGCTACTACATCACTCGTGACTGCCACCAGACACTTGCAAAAAACGACTTTACCTTACAGATCATCGCCTACAGTCTGTCAAGGGTGTGAGCCAGTAAAGTAAACATGGTCCAGCCCTCATCATTAAGAAAATAGTGGGAGTACACTTCCATTTCAAGGCTTGCTATTCACTTTTTTAAGAGAGGAACTACATGAAACTAGATTCATCTTTCATCTTCATCTTCATCTTGAATTATCTGTGTCCTGAGGTTTTTGTTTGTGTTTGGTGCATACATTATTACTGTTTATTTTTATAATTACACCAACCCCACTGTGGTTACACAGGTAATTGAAAGAACCTCTCAGTGGACAGAAGAGCTATGGCTTTGAGGGGGATGATCAAGAAGCATTGTCCTAAGAGAGACGATTTGGACCCTCGAAAGTGGATGAGACAGGAGACAGTGAGGGGGTTTGTTGACTATATACGGAACAAGCACGCATACAATACGGGCAACAACAATGAAAACAAAGAGATAAGTGAGTATTTAAAAGGTGGAAAATAAATACATACTGTGGCTTAACAGAACATAAAAATTATAGAACATTATGTAGCATTATTTCATCTGGTTCAGGACTGAGCTTTTGAGTTTATACTGTTAAAGTTAATCATTAGTTTTTCACTCCGGTGTACTGACTGCATGCCCACAGCATGACAGTTTCTTTCCAAGAAACACACTATATTTGCACAAGGCTGAAACCTTAAACAGATACTCACTCATCTCAGTTTACCTTACAGTGTGTTCCTGTTGAAGTTGTGACTCAAATGCCATTTTAAACACCTTATACATGCTGTTATGTACATTAAAGTTTATATTTAATGTAAATAGTTATATGTAAACTTTTCCTGTCTGCTGTGTGGTGCAGTCTTTGATGCAGAGAAGCAGTTTATGGAAGCAGCTAAAAGTAATGACGTGGAGACCATGAAGACTCTTGGAAAAGGACTGAATGCCAATGCAATGAATGAGGTGGGTCTTCATAAAACAAACCCTCTATGTGCATCTCACTGCATTGTTTAATATAAAACTAACAGACTCAAAGGCTAATTGGATGTTACTGATTAAGTTGTTTGTCTCAGCATAATAGGACTGCCCTTCACTATGCAGTAGCTGGGAAAAACAAGGAAGCTGTGCAGTTTCTTGTGCAGCGCAGGGTCAAGGTGGACCAAAAAGACAAGGTGAGAGGGTCTGAAATGACTGCATTGGAAAACTTGAATCCCAGACAATAGCTTGTGTAATATTTAAGTAATCACAACTGCCATTTTGTGTTCTGTGTCTGACAGTACGGCGTGGCACCCATTCATTTGGCTGCCTGGTTTGGCAGTTTGGAGATCCTGAAATTATTAGTGAAGGCTGGGGCTGAACAGAAGGTTGAGAACGAGGTAACGAAGCAGCAAGTTTGTTCTACTGTTTCTCACTAACTGACAGAGCAAAATACCGAGAAATTGTGCCATTTGTCTTTTTATTTTGTGCAACAGTTCTAAAAGAAGCATAAGCAACACTGAGTCCTGATTAATTTTCATTATCCTGGATTTTTGAATCTAACATTTGTAAGCTTGTCTCATTACAAGCCTCAGTGCAGACCCTCCTTTTGTGTCCAAATCCAACTCTTTTTACACCTCAGGAAGGACTGAACATCATGCACTGTGCTGCTATCAACAACCACACTGAAATTGTAGAGTATATTGTTAATGACCTGCAGATGAAAGAACTAGACAAAGATGACCAGGTACTTGACACTAATTTTTGATTCCCTTTTGGACAAATTATTTAGAACTACCAAAAAACATGCCGTAAATTAACTTTCATATTTCAGTCAGGACACGGGGCATTTGCATTGGCAGCAGAGCATGGGTGTGTTCAAATGTTAGATATGCTGATGGATCCATACAACATGGCCACCATGAAGCCCAACAAGGTGTGTGTGGAATGCTTTTTTTTTGGTTTGTGTGCATCTATTTATAATACACGGCTATTCATGATCTTGTGTGTCTGAGAGCACATTGTTTTGTGTCACACCTGCAAGAAAGCTCAAAGTCAGACCCTCCTTGATGTGAGTTGTTTCCCTCCCTCTGCTCTTCCCAGAGAGGGGACACGCCCCTGCACTTAGCTGCCACAAACGGCCACTTGGATGCAGTCCAGCTGCTGCTGCAGCGCTTTGATACTCGGGATGAAGTCAATATGGTAGACAATCAAACATCCTCTCTATCACGGTTTGGTTTGTGACAGTGTGTGCTCAGTGGCTAATCCACCGCTGGATGGTGACTCCACTTTGGATTCATTAAGACGTGTACTGGTTACTATTATCTAACAAGGCAAACTGTGTTCTGGCTTGAACTTCAACTCTGACTGATAATTTATACTTGGTGCTTCTGGTCAAACATTCTTCTAACTGGGATTGAAGCCTAATGATGGACATGGTCATTACCGGTTATTAATTTAAATTGTTAAAAAGACTTCCCTGAAAAATTAGCATAAACCATTATCATATAATGTTTTGGCTATTAACTTACTGACGCTCATCTACTTGGTTATAGGCCTGAAAACATTTCTATATATGCTATAATGTTGTGAGTATAGTAATAAAAAGAATTTTCTGTGTTTGTTATGGTTATGTCGCACCACTATTTTTTGATGTATCTCCTGTATTGCAGGATGGTGAAACAGCTCTGTACCAGGCTGCAGACAAAGGCCAAGAAGAATGTGTCCGGGCCCTTCTGGAGGCTGGCTGTGACCCCAACATCCTCACAATGGTACAATAGGGCACTGTACTGACTTGAACATAGAAATCACTGACCTGGGGCCTATACTATGAAGCAAGTTTAACATACCCAGGATTTCTTTTCATTATCTGGCTTCATTAACCCTAAAAACCGAAATCAGGCTATGCGGTCACTGGTTATCAACTCTGTAAGTTAACCCGGGATGTCCAAATCCATCCATGAGCACGATCACTAAACGTTTGCAGTAGATGACCAATCGCAAACATGAACAAGTCCAATGGCAGTAGAGCGTCATATTTTACAAATGAAGAGCAAACTATAATATTTGACAAATATGACATAGTTAAATACATAATCCAGCCAACAGCAGCTGCCACTTGCAGGAATACAGAGAATCGCAGACAGTTTGCTTAAGTTAACAGGCGTAAGCTATACTATGAATGTGTTGCTTTGGTGTGTACTATTGGCATGTACTCGGTAGGTGTTGGCGTTTTGACATTAAAGGCCTCTGGAACTGAATAAGTGGTCGTTCATTTCACTTTCAAGAACTTTTCGTCACTTTTACGAACTTTCGTAAAAATATGATTAATTTAACACACTCAAATGTAGCAAACATTGTTTTGCTACATAACTTCATAAAGCAACAAAACGAGAACTCCATTCATGCCATAACAAGTGCCCGGATATTGGTTGAAAGACTGAATCTCAACATTTAGGCCACTGAAAAAAGTGGGTGCTACGTGACCGGTCTCAAGCTTAATTTAATAAAAATAATAATATTACCCAACTATAATATTCAGCCTAACATAAGAAATTTGAAACCCATTTATTTTAATCGCTGTGACAGGATGTGTGAAACGGACCTTCTACAGATGGTGATCTCATTTTCCGAGAGAACTGATTGGTCAGTAGGCTGATCTGTAGTGTTCATCTCTTATGTTGAACATAAGCTTTAGGGTTAACCCTGAAGTTACCTCGCTGATCTCAAATCCTGTTTCATAGTACAGGCCCAAGGTGTCATGTTGTTAATGTATTATTGAAAATATTTTAATGTGGTTAATCCTTTAGGCCGTAGCAAATTTTATGTGGTAAATATGCTTTTTGTACTGGCAGCATGCCTACAGCTGAACCTCCCTCTCTTGTAGGCCAAAGGCAGTGCTCTCCATTCAGTTTCAGAAAGAGGAGACACGTCTCTTGTCCAACTCCTCTTAGAGTACAAAGCCCACACAGACCTCAAGAATCAGGTAAGCATCACAAAAGCTAGGTGGCAGTAGTAGCCTACACTCTTTAAGTAAAGTTTTTGGTAAAACAGATCACACACACTCTGCCTCGATGTGTATTGTTGTAGTTTTACATATTTTCTCCTAAACTAATACTTTATTGTTTGGGCTCATGTTGTGTAACAAGATATTTTTGCTCTCAGAACCTAGAGGCTCCTCTCCACCTGGCAGTGAAGAACAGTCACATCCCTGTCATCCATTCTCTACTGACGGCCGGCTGCAACGTTGATGTCACTGATAAGGTATGATCAGTAAAATAAGACGTTAAACAAATTATAAATAAGAAAATAAATATTTTAGTTATTTAGAAAATGTTTTCTTGTATGTTTCATTGCACTGTCCTGTCCCATACCTTCAATGTTAGAGGTCCCAGACAGCTATGCATCTTGCTGCAGAGCTGGCCAGAATAGAAGTTGTGGAAATGCTTCTTAAATCCAGGGTGGACCTGACTCTCCGGGACAGGGTAAGAATTCTCACAAACTAGAGCTAACATAGAGTAGTTGCCACATAATTTAAATTACGCTCTTGTACTTTTTTCAGGATTTAAACTTGACCAACATCTGTTAGTCAGGCTATGTACAGGGCAACAAACTATATGATTAATTTAAGCCATAAAAGCAGTAGGAGACATTGAAACTGTAAGAAAAATCTATTTCTAAATTTGATACCGTGCAGTTCTAATTAAAGTTTGTGTATTTTGTTGAATTTGGAGTAGCAGGGTAAGACGGCTCTGGGTGTGGCAGTCAGAGCAGATGAGGTGATTATAGTGGACATGATCATCAAAGCAGAAAGACACTACGCTTGGAGGAAGGTGAATAATACTTTTTTTCATGTGTGCTATAATACGTTCTTGAGGCCTCAAAATCAATAATTGCATTCATGACAAATAATTCATTTCCTAACATCATAATCTAGATTAATTTAATCCCCCCTAATACTATTAAAGCATTTATAGTAAAAAAAGAAAAAAAAAAGAATCACAACCAAGAAACATTTGACAACCAATTTACCATCAATTTAATTAAGGGGATGCCTGATTCCCTTCTTGATTTTCATTTTGGCATTCATATTGCTCATCATGTGTTTGAGTGTGTCTTTCCAATAATGTCTTCCCATGCCCCTGTGCTCTCTGTGGCTTGTGGCCTTCATCAATCTGAGGATGTGATTTAATTACCTTTCAGGCCAACCCTGAGATTAATCAGAGTGTTCACAGCGAGTATCCACTAACGTTTAAACTCGACCACCGCTATGAGACAAAGCAGCTCCGTTCAATGACCTGGCACCTGGCGTACAAGCTCCTGAAACCAGGAGACTGGAAAAGACTGGCACAACACTGGGGCTTCACTAAGGAGCAAGTGTCGGCCATCGAGGAGCAGTGGACAGGTGCCAAAACTCACACTGACTAGACAGGCTTTTGACTGCGCATTTGACAACCCTCTGAAATACTATAAAATAAGCCTCTTGGAAACAAAAGGTTACAGATTAAATTCCCTGAATTTATGAGGGAAAACAGAATGCATATGCTTCCATAGAGACAATCTTTAGGCTACTTTTATTAGTTGAATTGTTGTCCTGACCGTACAGTACTGTGTGTTTGTTCACAGGTCAGCACAGCTATCAAGAGCATGGGAACAGGATGCTGCTGATCTGGCTGCACGGGGAGGAGTTGGCTCAGAAGTGCCCTGCTAGAGAACTCTACCAAGGCCTCATCCTCACAGGAAACAAGAAAGCTGCAGGTATGTTCAGTTAACAATCTTCCCAAAACAAATATGCTCAGGAATCTATAAACCTATAGCTGGGCTGCCTGGCGGTATGTGCTGAAATGTTATTACAGAAAATGTTCATTTGTTTTACAGATAAGATTCGGATGGAGGCAGAGAATGCCAGTAGTAAGAGCTGCAACATTTCATGAGGATTAACACTGCAAAATATGGACGGGCACAATTAACTTCATGTACATCATTTAATAATTTATTCTAAAAATAAAATTCTGATCATTAACATATGGCTTTGATTTAGTAAATTAAACAGCCTGCGGAGTTGAATGGTCAGCAACAAATATTTAAAATATGTGGTTTTACACATTATAGTACAGTCTCACCTGTGCATAATTTACAATTTGAAAGTAAAACATTTTCAGAGGAAAAAAACTGTCCTTTTTGTAATTCTAAACTATGTCCAGCTGCTGGTAATTAAAAATATTTACATGTGCAGTTCTAAACACCTGTGTTTATGTTGCACTTTTCTGAGAAAAATCCTATTGCTCAGGAAATTGTGCCTTTCACATTCATGAAAGGAAGCTCAAAAATAACAATCAAATGTTCATTTTAAATGTAGAAAGCAATGGCAGAGTCATACCAAGATCTTAATAAAATGGACTTGAAACTAATCCCAAGGTAACTATTTCTAGGATTTTTGCATAGGATGTGTTACATTTTCAATCTAGACTAGGTGAGAAACACTTTCTGGGAGATGTGTGTGTGGTCAATCAACTACTTTGATGGAGTGCACATGGCACGTGCTGGTGTGTGTTCTGGAGGAGCTTCTGCCTCCGGTGGAGCTCTGGGCCTGTTGGGAGGAGCGAGGAAACTTAGAAGCCGTGGCTTGACCGACCGTGAGCTGAAAAATTGAAAGACAAACAAAAGAAAATGTTCGTGTTATTTTTCAGCTTCACATGATACATACATATATACACATAACACATAGATAGTAATACAGCTAACAGGAGTGCTGCACACTTTCCTGTACCTGTGTAACAGGATGATGCCGTTCAACTATCACAGAGCTCATGGGCGGAGCCACTCCCATCACCTGGAGGTTGCTGCGTGCACCCTTACCAACGTCTGTACGTGCTGTGATGCGAGCCGTTACGGTCTTTGAGGACTTTTGTTGACTGGCTGTGACGACACGACCACTGACCTGAAATATCAAACATTATTACATCATGTAAAAATGTGATTGCCCCGGATAGAGTCTTCTTAAGAGACATTTTTTATTAAACTTGTCATTTTGTGTTGTTGGTCACCAACTGAAAATCATTTATTCAGTGATATAATATGTATCATATATAATTGCCATCATAGCCACACATAACTGTTTTGAAGGTGGACATTCTCATTAGTTGTAAGCACCAGAGTCAATAGATTGGTATGTCAAATACAAACCTGTTTGTGAGAACTTGTAGTGCCCCCAGGTGGGGCTGAGCTGTGCATCATTGTAGTGGGAGGAAGTACTTCTGCCCTGGACATTGGGGCCCCAGAGCCCATCTGAGGAAAAGAGAATCAGGAACAGGAGGGAGATTTAGAGGAAGTGAGTCATAAATGAGGCAAATAAATAAACAGACAGACGGAATTATAAAAGCAAAGTTAACATTACTTTGAGCATACTTCTGTTTTAGTAGCATCTACATGAGAACACTGAAGAGTGTGAATTTGCAGCAAAATAAGTTTAAATAAATTTAAATTGAAAGAAAAAGAATTATGAAAAATACAACCACATATTCCAAATTCTTTTATATGATGGACTGAATGATCAAACGAGAGATCTGAGAAGAAATTGAGCTATGTCACAGAAGAACTATGGTATCTAAATAAATGTATATTTTCATTAGAAAATGTCAGTGTCCCACCATATCTTCTGCTTCACTGTGGGAAGGATCCGGGCGGTCAAAGTGTACTGGGCTGAACCGTGTGGAAGAGATGGGATATGGTTGAAGCTGACCCAGTGTAGTAGAGCCAGGCTCATCCTGGGGAGGCAAAACATCTACAGAAAGAAAAACATATTCAGTCAGACTCTGGTACAGTATAACCCTGATGCAAGTTTGTTGTAGTTACAGAAAATTACTTATTTTAAAAGCTGAATGTTGGACCTGAGTTTACAATTGTTCTGAATCTAATCGCTCGATTAGGAAATCTAGATCCTTTGTGTTGGGAAGTGAATACCTTCATCCTCTCTTGCTTGTTTGAAGATCTGTCAGTACATTGTATATAAATTAATATTAATATCACTTAATATCAAGTGATTATTAATAAAGATAATAAAGATAAAATCAACTCTTGTTCAAAGCAAGAAAAAAGGATACTCAATTAACAGCCCAGTTTGACAGTAACATAATGAAATGCATTTCAGGATGCAAGATTCTGTTACAGACCATGCTGATCATGAACTGGAGGTTGCTCTGGCCATCCCTCTGTAGTATGGAACATGCCCAGAGCCTCCATATTGAGAGCACACACGCCCCTCATGAAGGCTTTCTTCATAGATTCCTCATAGCGCTCTCGCTCTAGTCGTAGTCTCTGAATCTCTGCCTGGGCCTTCTCTACAGCCTCACAGTGCTGCGGAGACAGGTAGCAGGTAGAGTAAAGAAAGACATCAGACATTTATCAGTTTATACGTGACTGACTCCTTGTTCATTTTCTTGCTTTCAATCTTAGGCCTTTGTGTTGCACTCTGTAACAATGTTAATAACAGGGTTTTACCCAAATTAAACTTGATTTCGTTCTTCCAGTCACACCTTCTCAATCTCAACATACTCGCTCTGCAGTGATTTCACTGCAATCTATTAATCAAGTTTAGTGTGGCTACCGGTATTTTTCACTGACGCAATTTATAACAATTCACCGAAGAGTCCTTC
This sequence comes from Micropterus salmoides, assembly GCF_014851395.1. Classification (NCBI taxonomy): domain Eukaryota; kingdom Metazoa; phylum Chordata; class Actinopteri; order Centrarchiformes; family Centrarchidae; genus Micropterus; species Micropterus salmoides. Next base: position 26,363,993 of record NW_024044459.1, read on the forward strand.
GAAAAATACATGTAAGAAATTAATAAATCATGGTAACCAGTGGTGCTTTGGATCTGCCTCACAGGGCTCAAATCTGTAAATATACAATATCTTACTGACTACAGTGTTCTGTGGTAAAACACCTCAATGAGTTTCATGTGCAGGTCCTTCACCCACTTATTCACCTCTGACAGCTTGGCCTCATACTCTGTAGACAGGCGGGAGCAGACCTCTTCAGCCCTTGCACGGCAAGCCCGCTCCACCTTGACCTTCCAGTGTTTCTGGATCAGAGAGTGCCAGCCTAACCACACCTTCTTCTTCAGCTGCAAATTGTAGTGCTGTTGCGCTGCTTGAGCAGCATGAGCCTGGCAGGGAACCACAAGACCATGAAAATATTCAGAAGGACATAATTACACCTATAATTCATTCTTATGCAGGTGCATACATTTTCTCTTGTGCTGTACTTTCTATGTCATGGTTTAGGGAAAAATATGAGTTATCCACAATGTTTTCCAGTTTAAAATATGGCAACAATATGAGCTATAGCCACACACACACACACACAGAGTCAGATATGTACAGTTTGTGTACAAATATGGCATGTGCAAGATCATTGATAGTGATGTATAGGTCTGAAACCATGCAGATAATACTCATTTGCATAACCATTAAACTACACTGACAGTAATCTAGCAATGTTAACATACATTCACTACCAGTAATTTTACAGTCATGTCATTCTTAACATCTTTACACAAATGTTGTATAAAGGACCAGGTAAATATGCTCATTGCATTAAAAACAACAAATAATAACAAATAGGGTTTCAACCTGTGGGAAACACCACAGTGTCATCAGTGTACCTCTTCTCTGGCCTCGGTGTGCTTAAGTCTCCAGTGGGTGAATGTTCTCATCTTTTCAAGCTTTTCTTTTTGTCTGTCCAACACCTGGCTCAGGTTCACAATTACCTGAGGAAGAACCCATCACAAAATAAGCCGTCAGTCTAAAAAGCAGACTAGGTGCTAATCTTTTTCTTTCGAGTGCTAAAAGCGGCATAAGAATGAGAGACAGAATGTGCAAGTGAGCAAAAGATAGAGATATGGGGCTGATAGCTTAGACATACCGTACATTAGGCCTACCCAGTCCTACACTAAAACTTCCACAACAATGGAAATTACTGGGGAATTAAATCTCAGTCTGGTACAGAAGCCATGTCCGACCAACGAGCACATCATGTACTGAAGAAAGCACATAAATACATAGTTACCTCATCTTTTCTCTGGTTGGAAGTCTCGTAGGTGTGTAGCAGCTCCTTCAGACTGTCTAGCTCTGACTTTAGGCCAGCTGTCTGTGCTGCATATCTTTCTCTTTCCTTCCTTATCTCCAGCTTGTGTTGCTCCTTGAAAGCCACTTTCCACTTCCTGAGCTCAGTCAGTACATTTGACTAATTAGGGAATAAAGAGTGGGATAGTCAAAGTGTGCTCATTATACTACTTTAGTAAATATGTACTATATATGGACATACACACATAACTTCAGTTTTTAACTTAGATAAACAGGTGTGCTTGAGGTTTTGTCATAGACAACAACTGCAAAATACACGAACCTGGTAGATTTAATCTTTAGTCTAGTCTAGCACATTTGATTTACAGTTCTAATGTGCAGACACTCACAAGCAATTCTATCAGTCAAGAGAACAGAAAGAGTCTCAACATCTTCTACTACAGTCGTTCTTCACTGCCTTTTCCTAGGTCAAACTCTTCTCCTTTATCAGCACCACTTTGCAGGTGATTGGTTGTCATCTGCCCTCCATGAATGAGCTGTACAACATTTGAAGAAAAGGGCAGGAAGGACACCCACGTCCAGGCACACACCTCCTCCAAAATCAGAGACACAATTAAAAGGTCGCTGGTGCCATGAGGAGAGCTGTCATCCTTTTCAACAAGCCTTCCTGAGACTCCAATACTTTACATTTCCTTATAATCTCTGAACTCAGTCACCATTGCTTATGTACATTGTCCACAGTATTTCTTGCTTTTAATCTACCTTAGTCTGTCTAATTGCATGAATATGGGAATTTGGGAAATGTCAAAATAAACCTACAACATGTACAGTATGACCTATGCAGTTTCAAAATTACATATGATCTGAAACATGCAGTGTCAGCGACATTAATATAAACTAAAAGGATATATATATATATATTTTTTTTTTTTTAGGACAAACACATTTGGTTTTTTTCCAACACACACTATTTTAGATTTTATAAATGAAGCACCACTAAACACACAAAATTTTGTATTCCAGAAACGGTATTATTTGCCTTATAGACTGCTGTTCAAAGCCACAATTAATGCTCTGTTGACATTGTACCACAGATCTGACCACTTCTGCAAAACTCTTAATTATGACTAAAATACATATTTTTCATAAAAAATGAGCAATATGGTTACATAATGTCAATGTATCAAGAATAAATCTGCCAGCCTGGGCTACTTTACTGCAAACTGCTTGAGCTCAAATGTTATATTATAGTGTGTGTGCACGTGTGTGTGTATATAAATGTAAGTAGTTATTATTCAGCTATGTCAGAGCCCTATATATAGTCATAAAACATTATCTGTGGTCAGATTTCAAGCACAAAGCAAATAAGTAAATTGATTGACTGTGGATGGAGAGTTATACAGTATGAAGTAGCAGACTAACCTTCAGGTTGTTGCTCCATGTGTCCAGAAGGTTTTCCATCTTGCTTATGTTCTCCTCTGAGATAAACATCTCTGTCACAGCAGACTCGAGAGGGTCTGGGCTATTTGGCCTAGACCTATCAGCTGCCGCTTGTAACCTGTCAGAGGGAGGATTTGAGAGCATGGACGCCCTACTAGATGAGCGACGAGCTATCTCCTCGGCTGGAAGGAAAAAGAAAAGAAGAGAAACACGGACAGATGGGATATCAATAGAAAATGAGGAAAAATTGCAACGGGATGGTCTCATAATATCTAAGCTAATTTGATAGTTAAATAAATGTATACAATTTGATATCAGACCTTTACCATGAGAGGCTCTTGAGTGTATGGAGGGCTCAATGATCAAGGGAGAGGCCTGTGATAATCTCACACTCCTGCTAGAATGCCTCCCGTCTTTAGCTTCAGTGGCAGTATCTGACAGAATACAGGAGAGATGAGAAAAAAAAGTCAGAGAGAGAGGCACAATGGAAAATAGATAAAAAGGGAAATAGGTGTTAACCTGGATAAATTAGGCACAATTTAAAGGTAAAAATAAAATGTAAAAGTCAGAAAACAAAGACAGCTTAAGAACAAAAATGATGGCCAGAATGCTGAGTAGGACGAGCATGGCTTCTCGTCCAGGAATGCATTTATGTCAATATCTTAATTAAATTCTGCAGGGGGAAGAGAAAGCCTGCACTCTAAAGAGCGGTACTGGCAGAGTACCAGGAGATCATTACCAATCGCCCATCTGCTTTCTACATCCTGTGCACTACTCCATGACAGTTAAAGCACTAAACCTCCAATGAGAGTTTCAGCTGGAGCTGGAGGAGAGAGATACTGATAGACTGTTTAAGATGTGGGTATCGTAGGGGAAAGAGATACAGGGTACAATCTGACAGACTATTATCATATGCATCTTGCCTAGACTGGTTTACAGGCTGAAAATATAAGACTGATAAACACACACTACATTTTTTCCATGTTGTGATGCCAAATCCTTTTTGACAGCTGATCATTTGATGGGGGCTCAAGTTGTATTTCTGTCAGAAAGGCTTAGTGAAATTTGTGTGAATGTGTCTTGCATACAAGAGGATTCCAAGATACCTGCTGGGCGCTGTGATTTTGTGTCATCTTTTCTCTGGGAAGTCTGACCTTCTGCAGACAGATGTGAGGTGCTCAGCCGCTGCAAGTGAGCACTGGTGAGTTTCTCAAGCTTAGGGGTGACCACAGCATAGCGGAGGAGCTCCTCATACTCATCCTGTTGATCCATAAACAGTATAAAAAATTTTATTATAAAAAGACCAGTGTCTTTTGTCTATCGATAGATATTTAGATTTTCATAGTTTCGTAGTAGTAGTAGCTATTGTTTATATTGGTTATGTTAACATTAGTCATCTTTGTTAATTTTAAGCTCCTAATCCTACTTTTATTAGGATAAGCAACACACACAACTTAATATGTAGTATTTTATCGTGCAGGGCAACGTTGCCGTCAATGGTAATGAGTTAAAATTACTACCGTAATCCCCTTCCCCCTTCCTCCGCCACCCACCCCCGCACCGCCACTTTAGTTTTACAATACAATGGGCAATTCTTATAGACATTTTGGGTGTGTTTACCTTTGTTTTCAATAAGTGGTTTGGATTATTGATTGTGTTTGTGTAAAACTTGTGACTGTTTGACTGCATGCGTTGCTTGCCCTAACCAATTCCCTCTGAAGATGTGCTACACAATTTTGCTGTGTCCCTGATCTGAACGATGTGACTAAAGCATAAAGGCTCATAAATTGTGAATGTATTTTATTTATTTTTTCACCTGAAGCTCAGAGGAGACAGAGCTGCCCGGATCGGAGTCCTTGGGCAGAACAGGACTGGTTGGTTCCTCTTCGTCTGAGGACATCTAGACAAAAGATATATACAGTTGCAATGGTCTTAGTTTAAGCAAACACTGCCAACAGTTAGCAATGCCTCATGTGTAAGTCATATGTTTTAATGTGGTTTATACTGAAGTATTTATATATTAACATGTATATAAATCTTGTAGGCTATCTAAAATGTTTGTCTTTGGGACAAATGATAACGCTTATCAAGATTTTATACAGCAGAATTGTTTTTTCCACATGGTAGTTTAGTACCAACTGTTACTGTATATCCAGGACACAAGGGACTAAACTAGTTATAGAATATAGGGTAAAAAGAAGCTATATGAAAGTGGCCAAGTACAAAAAACTATTTCAGAATATTTTCTAATTTGTGTCTTGTGTGTACAGTTTTAAATGGCTTGGTCCCTCTTCCATGACTGTGTTTACTTTCATTCAGAGAACTCTATAAAATATCTTCTCTAAGAGATTGTACTGTGCACTTTCGTCAGCTTTTGTGAAATCCACAGTTTAGTGGGATGTACTATCAGCCAACATAAAAAGTCCAGTGAAAAATCTGCTAAAAGCTCTTCAACTCTGTAACCATTGATTATTTTATTTTGTATACAACTATCTTTGTTTTTAATGTTCTAACATATACTTGTTGTTGACAAAATGTGTGTATGTGTGTGTGTGATGTCCAACACTTGTTATAATAATAGACTGTATATAAAAAGGTTATAATGTGACTTCTTCTGTTTGTTTATTGTTGTTCTATCACTGTGTGAATGTTTTAATTGTGACCTGCCAAGGTAACGTACTGCATATGAAAATAAGCTTTAAGCCATCTCTGGTACAACACAATACAATGAATCAATAAGATAAAAATGATAGAAAAAACTTTTGTTCATATAACGTCACAAAACGTGCAAACTGTAACGTTAAGTTAACTAACTTAAATTTTGCAATACATTTGATATTGTTCTTTGTTAACAAAAATGTAAAGTTGTAACGTTAATTAACGTTAAGCTAAACACACCACCACCGAAAATCTTAAACTGCCTAACTAACAGTCTAACTTTCTGTAGGCTAACGGTACAGTTAAGTTAACGCCGATAGCTTTAACGTTAATTTACAATTTACAAAACAGGGACGCTTCTGTTTTTACACACAGCTCTCTGAAGCAATTAGTGCTGTTTTACAGTTTCTACGAGATAACGTACCTACACAGATAATACATGTTTAAAAAATGTTTACCTGGTTTATATATCTATGCAGGCCTCTACACTTCTCCGTTCAACTGAGTTATTCCGTCAGTTGGAAAATGCTTGCTTTGCCGTTTCAAACCGATTGACTCTTAAACAACAAACTCTATGATTGGCTGCTGTTTCCAAGCACCATTTTAAATCCTCTCTGATTGGTTACAATGTTTCCGTGGTAACGGTAAGCGGAACAACGCAGAGCTCAGCTGCGGTGCCCACTACAGTACAAATTAAAAGCTAGTGTTTTTTACTGTTATTTTGACAGCACACCTTATAAATTTTACATGTATCCTGACAGTCTGCATCATGGTACGTATGGTTTCCCTGCCCACGATAAGCCGACGACTGTTCACACATCGCCTCGCTAACGTTATTCTCTCAGCGTCAAATTAATTCACACCTAATTAATTAATTCTTGAAAGATCCTAGATTTACATAGCAATGTGTAAATGGCTACGCTGTTAGTTTGTGTTTTGATAATCCCATGAAAGTCACAATGAAGAAGTTATTTCCGGCAAACAGTTTGTTGGCAATTCTGCCCATTCAAGAAACAAACATGGTTTCCCAACTGCGTTTCATCAGTCTGTCACGCTGCATAGAGCTTAACTGGGCTGTCATAAGGAAGCAAACTTACCTGTCGTAAGGTATACGTCCTTGGGGAAGACCACCGCCCTGTGGCCATTTTTCTGTTGTTCACTTGGGCAAAACAAACTGAATTGCAGCAATTTCTTAACCTCCTGCAGACCTAAGCTTAACAGTATTATGTGACACATATGTGGGATAGGCCTAACGGCTTGGCAGTCCTGGCTGAGACAGACTCTAGAGGGCAGAGACATATGGTCCCTCTCAGCTGTGGCAGAGCTGCAAGCAGTGCTGTTGGACCAGAGCCCTCTCACCACCTGGCTAAGTGCTGAGCGTACTTCTCTGTCCAAAGGTGTCCTGTCAGTATTGTCATAAGACCTGTAGGCTGACTTTGAAGGGGGGGCGGGGCGGGTGAATTGTTACATTGGGGATGGTGCAATCTCCCCAAAACAGCAGTTTGACAGATGATCACAAAGGTGTTGAGGTATGACTGGTGAATTAAGCATTCAGTCTATTACATTTTATGTCAAATATATATTATAAATAAACAGAATGTTTACTTAGTGCAAGCAAGGCCAGGCAAAGACACCCCTCAGCACACACGCACATTTTATTATTACATGTCTTGACAGTTATGCAGGCTATGAATTTGAACCAGAATTGTGAGGCACAGAGGATAATCCTTGCTGCTCTGTGGGGAATGGAGGATTGACAAAGAGTCGTAGCTCCTACAGATGACTTATTTCCATTTCAGAGCAGACGATTCACATGTTTCGGCGATGCATTCATCACAGTTTCTCTTTAAATGAGATTTTTTTGTCATCCCAACTTGGGTTGTTAGTTTCACTCTTTGTGGAAATACAGTACATAATAGCCAAATGTTAGTGCCCAGCCTCTTCTTCTGGCTTAGAAATGAGTTTACAGTCGGTTTCTCTCAGTTTCTCTTGAATCATCCTTAACATTTGCAAAACAGTAAGTGTATTTCTTGAAACAGGTAGTACAAACAGCACAACACAGTGGTTTATCTGAAAAAGCCTGGGACCTGCTCAAAATCCTTAGTCTATATCGCTCAAAATTAAATCTTTATGTCAGTGAACATGTCAGTGCCATCGGAATGACAAATCCTTTTGTCATTGTTTATGAACAAGTTAGTCAAAATGTTTAGCCATGTTGTCAACATAACAGTGTAGTCTGTAAGTACACTGAACAAAATTATAAACGCAACACTTTTGTTTTTGCCCCCATTCATCCCATGGTCCATACGAAACAACATTTCGTTCAGCTATATACTTGTGTGCAAAGAATGACAATAAAGTTTGACTTCATTTAACTTTCATTTTTGATGTGTTCGTGTTCAACCATTTTGCATGTTTCGACTTATGCATTGAACTTGTGCATAGATCTTTTGGGGGGTAAGACAATTATACAGAGAACTGGTATAATACATTGTGATCAGCATGACATAAGCAATTGATAATGTAGGAAACAGCTAATAATTGTACATAATCATTTGCATCAGAGTGTCAAAGCATTTGCAATTTGTTCAAAATAATGAGAAATATCTTTTATGATGTGCACAAGTGAATAGATAATGTGGAGGTTGAACAATTAGTTTTGAGAATTTCAATTCTGATCTGAGAAATGTACCAAAGTGACTGAGATAAACTGTAAGATACAGACTGACGACAGAGACATTCACCCACTCTGTATAATGTTTTCCTTTTGCTGCAGACAAAGGTAATAACCTACTGTTGGTAGTGGTCGGATTAAAGCCAGTATTACTGCCTCAAACCCTTCTATAGATCCCTTTTGTACATTTCACCTTCCTTTCAGCAAAAGAAATGCACCCTGGCTCGTGTGTTGAAATGGGATTCAGCTCACATTCTTCTCTCGTAGCCTGTTCAATCTGTTCCAGGACAATAATCACAATCCATTTGACTTTCTTCCCCCTGGTATTTTAGCTCAGGTACGTTAGACTATTCGGGACCTTGCGATGGTAGACAGAACAGAAATGAGGAAATAATGTTCTGTACTGATACAAGTTGACTTTGTTAAGGAACTTTTTCTTACAGTGCATTTCACACTGTATTTTGAGTTAAACAGATTCAAAGAAAGGGTGTTAAGTGTTTTGTGTATGTCATTTAATCTTTGTCAATCCAGTTGTGAAACTAGATTACAAAGTTGGTGTAAAATTGTTTCTGCCCTTGATCGATCTTTGGTCAGACGTGTTTACAGACGGCCATAATTCCTGAAGACAACAGCTAATGTGCTGTCATCAATCGTAATGTTATCAAGCTATTTTTCTCTCATATGAGACAATGATGACCTCTCATTGAACACAATGTTGCCAGAACTCATCTCAGAGTTATTCATAGCTGCCTGCTGTTTTCATATTAGTTTTCATTACATTTTGATGGACCAGGACTTCCCCCTTAGGCCACTCTAATCCATCACATCTCTCTATCAGTGACACCAGTGTCCTTTCGTTTTGCTTTCAGAAAGCTTAGGTACCAAATTCACCAGCACTTGCAAATACACAATGGCTGCATTGTTCACACTCAGATAAGTATTAAGTATTGACCACCAGGTAACAGACACCACTGCTTCCTTATTTCTGTCATTCTGTAACATATACATGTACTACATAAAATGCTGACTCCAGCATACAGCGGTCAGCCATATGAGTCCAGATGAGTTTGGAGACTGAGAGGAAAGACTGAGGTTAAATCAGTTAGCTTGAACTTCAATCTCCACAAGGCAGAAACAATTACCATCAGCGTCCACATCCGTTTGTTATGATCTAGATGATGATAAGCAGCACACAGTTGTTCCAGTCTACCTCCACCTCTCTAGTCATTTCTTAGGGAAAACTGGCACGGCAGGTACTACATCCATTTTAGATCTCAAGGCAGTAATATACATGACAAAAGGAAATTTTAAAAAAGGAGTTTAATGCTGTAATGCACTACAATTTATATATTTGTTTATGTGTATTCAAACATTTTGTAATGGTCATACAACAGTGCAATGGTTTTGTGTTTGGTTGATTAGAACCACAAACAATACAGTGTGTTTTGTATGTCATAGTCAAGTGTGATGTAAATTGCAGATGTCTAAATATAACATACAGTACATAGAGTATACATCTTAGTATATAAATTTGTCTGATAAGAGCAACATGTATTACAGTAATGTGACACAGGGCTACATGGGATCACTTCTTATTCTATCTTCTCACTTTCTTATCACCTACCACCAATAATATCAGGCTACTTTTACTGAATGCGACATGAGAATTAACATTAGCTTTACAGTTATTCTTCATGCATGTCAGTATCCAAACTGCAAGCTCTTCACTGTAGTAGAAAGACACAGAAATTCACAAGCATATTTGTTGCTTGTGCGCATGCTTATTTGACAACAAAGAGAAGAACCTTACAAGAAACAAGAAAAGAGAGAGAGGGAAAGTGTTGGCATGCGCAGTGGACTGTGTGTGTGTGTGTGTGTGTGTGTGTGTGTGTGACGGCCATTCTGCTGTCCCGTACATTAAGCTAAGTGCTCCTCAGCTCTCCAGCAGTAGTAAATGGGGTCTTATGGCTTGAGGGGGGCTTGTCTCCCAATTCTGAATCAAAAGCAGAGAGTGTCCCAAGCCCCAGGTCACTGCTTCTGTGAATCATCAAATTCAGAGGATAAAGATAGATGCCTTTCCCTTTGTTTAGGTGTGTGCGCTTTTGTGTTGTGTGTGTGTTTGTGCACACTGTTTGCATCATTTAAAATCCTGTTCAGTATCCTTTGTGGTGAATATGATGCACAACCAGTGTCAAAGCCATGTCTCTGTGTTTAAACTCAGGAAGCAAATGCACAACCAGGCTGCACTCTTCACTGAATTTCCTACATGTTAAGCATTTTAACGTGGAGCTATTCAGATTTGGTTTTTTTTCTAAAAATGAGAATAAAGAATCAGATGAACAGGGTGTAATACATCAAAGAGCTTGCTGGTAGTCATTTCCGCAGTGGACCGAGTCTCACTGGTAATGCTGGTATAGTAGTTTGAGGGCTTTAATGATGTGAATACTGAAAAGCTGAATGTCCCTGTGCTTGCATCAGTCCGTCATCTCTTTTCCCCCCTTCCCTCACTTTCTCTAGGAACCACTCGCAGGTTTCAGAGGTGTCAGGATCTGACATAGCAGGCACACTGGCAGTCACTTTCTCACACTTCATCTAAAGAGCCTACTTATCTCTAAGAGCCTGTGTTAGGTTATGCAATTATTGTAACAGGATTGTATAATCTTTGTGTGGTATTCGCCAATAGTGTTACTCCCTCTGTTGTCATTCTTTCTGTGCTTAAACTGCATTTGAAAATCAAGGGCTTTGCTTTCTACACAGGCTACTTTATGTTGTTGCGTTAAGCTCATTAGAGTGTAAACGAGGAACACAATATTACACCATTAGCAAAAATAATTCTGTTAACATAATACCTGAACCATAAATGTGAACCACAAGCTGTAAACAGATATAGATTGTCAGAGGTGGCACACTAGGACTGCATATTTCACATACAGGTTGAATCATTATACCAACAAATACTCCTGGGGTAAGAGATGATGTAAGGTCTATACTCCAGTATATAACCCTTCTTCCATTGTGTTGTCTGTTCCATTAAAGCCGTCTCATTAACAGTGACAGAGTGAACTTTGACTGCAATCTAGATTCATAGAACCAATGTTATATTCATATTTCTGTGTCGTAGGTAGGATCTGCCAGCCTCTGGTGCCTCACAGACTCTGAAGGATCCTCAGTTGAGCTACTCTGAGGCTACTAGAAGTAACCTGAGAGTTTCCTCACTGGACTAACGAGTGCCACGAGATGAATCTCCTTTTCACCCAATAAAAGTCAGTTGCTTTAGTGCATTTCTAGAATCCTCCTTAACATTTGCAAAACAGTAAGTGCATTTCTCGAAACAGATTGTACAAACAGCACCACACAGTGGATTACGTGCAAAAGCCTGTACCCTGCTCAAATTCCTTAGTCTGTCTCTCAAAAGTAAATCTTTATGTCAGTGAACATGTCAGTGCCATCAGAATGACAAGTCCTTGTGATATTGTTAAGAAACAAGATAGTCAAAATGTTTGGCCATGTTGTCAATGTCACAATGTACTCTGTAAGTAAAGTTTGGATGACAATGATTGAAAATGCACAAGGCTGCACTTTTTCAGTATGGCATATAATTATTTCAAAAGTACAAAGGTATACATTGCAATAGGTTGGACATAGCTACACTTTTACTGTTTGTACTGTACTGTTTGTTGACAGAGAATGCCATCGTGATACAGAAAAGAAAGACACAAAAAGCCTAATAGACATGTATAGAAACATGCTTGACAGATTATAACATGTTCAACCATTTTGCATGTAGTGACTTACGCAATGAACTTATGCCTAATTATTTTGCTGGGGAAGACTATTCAACAGAGAAGTATAATACATTGCGATCCACATGACATGAGGAATTGATAATGTAGGAAACAGCAGATAATTGTACATAATCATTTGCATCAGTGTGTCAAAGCATTTGCAATATGTTTAAAATAATCAGAATTTGCTTTTATGATGTGCACAGGTGACGAGATGATGTGGAGGTTGAACAAGTAGTTTTGAGAATTTCAGTTCGGACCTGAGAAATGTACCAAAGCAACTGAGAAAACCGCATTGCAAACCTTTTCATGTATGATCCATTTGATGCCTTACTTAGCTCTGTCTTTCTGCTGAATGAGTGAAGTCAGTAAGAGAACAATCTCAAGGTTTTTGTTCTAGTACCATGAAACACTGTGTTATGAATGTTGGCTATGCATATATGTGGCTACATTTGGTTAATTCTCTGGACAAACTTGCCTCCTGTAATTAATGATTAAATGAATGTACAATTCCTGTAGTGGTTTATGGAGTGCCTGAGATGCTTATGTTGTTTAGAATGGCCATATTATATTGTACTGTTGTGTTATTCTCCTTATAGTATAATACCCCAAACACATTTTGGACCATCATGTTCTTATCTAATGGACAATCCATTTCTTACTTGCTGTACTATTTCCTGGAAAGTTCAGCATGTGGAGCACAGTTTAAGGGTTATGGAGAGACTTTGACGACAATAAGGTAGGCTGTAGAGGGAAGCTTGTTATTTTGATTTTTTAAATTTTGCCTTTATTTAACCATTATGCACCGAAATTTAAATTTACACCTTTACAGAATTGTCGAATTTTTCACGACAAGTGTGATCACTATGGCATCAGCACCCAAACCTGGCGCACTCTTACTAATCTATCAGGTGTCGGTCAGCACCACGGACAGAGGCAGTAGTTGAAATGCAACGAGCGGCTTCATAGTCGACTCTGCATATCAAGGTACTTTGAAGTCCCAGACAGCTCTACTTTTATGAAAGCGGTTATGTTTGAAGATGACTGAACGCACTGAATTGCGAAAAAAAAAGACGAATGGCTGAGTTCACAGAATTTAGATCTAAAGACCATTCTTGCATCTCTTACGTGGATCTGTCAAAAACTTTTAAATTAAGCACCAATTTTTGCCCGAACGGACAACTTTTGCCCTCTAGTAGAAGCCCAGACCTATTTATCACGTACTATAACCACTCTCCCAAACTGAAAGAAATACTGTTCATACGCACTGTGGGTTTCACTCATGGCAAATGGACAAAACAACCGAATCGCCGACTGTATATAGTCTGCTTAAATTTAGACCTTTCTTATCTGTTTAGCATTCGTGCGTTGCAGTGTTTCACGTCATTCAGTCCCCTAACTAGATTGTTCCATCAGACGGAATTACCCGCATCACTCAATGAAGTACAATTATTGATTACCCTGGCCGTCTCTCCCTCTCTCCACCCCTCCCTCTCTCCCACCACAGTCTCTCTCTTTCGCTCTCTCCTTTCCTAAAGTACTGCAGCGAGGGAGGACTGCATCGAAAAAAATCGTGCGCTGGCCATTACCCTGATCCTATTACAGTAACAAAAAAACCCAACATAAGATTTTTTTTTCTTCCATAAAGCTAAACCCGTGTCTGATGCAATGGGTAACTATCAGTTTAGTCCACTCTTCTCGCCATAAATAACGGTAAGTAATAACTACTTTTTCCCTGAAAACGTGCTGACTGTGTAACACTTCCGAGTTAGAGAAATACTAGTAGTTTTATATAATCCTGGTCTTATTTTATTTTTTAAATTTATTTTAATAAGCAAAACAGGTCATGTTGTTTTTGTGTTTGCATCTTTCCAATTATATCTCTAACATCTAAGCTGGCAGACAGAAATGCCTCATTATTTATTCATACGTTTGCCTATCATTTGTTAAAAGTTGGGATGGTGTTTTTTTCTCTGTGGGTAGTAATTGTCATCATTCATTGAAAGTAGCACAAGAATTGCCTCTTATCTCATATATAGGCTAGCTACAGGGATGCGGTATTAAATTGTGGAATGCATTCATTTTGTATTTAAGAGTGGCATAAATGCTTCTGTAAATCCATGGCATCAAAAATCCTTTTTAAGATACGCGAGTAAGGTCTGTCAATCGATTCAGTTGAACTTGGTTGTTTGGTGTATGATGATCACTGACTAGAGCTCATAGTTTACCCATCTTTTTATACACCAGCATGTTTTTAGGGAAACGCTTGTCCATTGCAGAGTTTTGGGTTTGTTGGCTGCGCACTGTGCTTTCTGTAGTGCAATCCAGCCACCTGCCCTGGGGCAGTTAAAGCACTCTGCACTGCCGCCAAAAAAAGGAGAGGATGCGGGAGCTTGCGACTGACTCATCCGTGAATTGCACCTCAAGAGGCAGTGAGCGATTGACAGGCACACAGCCGGTGAACTGGAAATGTGTGGCAAAGTGCTTTGTTTGCAATCTGAATGTTGCTGTAGCAGTCCTGCTGGGTTAACATTGGAGGCCTTTGTCAACGAAAAAGTAGATGAGGTAAAGTGATTGCAGGTTGCGCAATTCGCTCCTTCTGGCACACTTCTCATTGATTTCAAGTTGATGTAGTTTTTTTCTGCGATGGTAAACAGTAATCTCATTGTAATTCAGAATGACCCTCGCCTGCATTCAATAACATCTCCTTCTCAAGCATCATCTGACCTGTTATTGTGTTAGACTAAAGTTTATGCAGCATCACACAAGCTACTTTGAGAGGAAGACATTTTCTATTCCAGTGCTTCACTGTTGAAAGGACTCAACAAAGTAGGCTCTGCCACTGACAATGTGGTAGATGTGAGAGTTTCACAAAAAAAAAACATCTGTGTGTACATTTTGTTGACATACAGTCAATAAGTGAATTAACAGATTATCATTATTTAATGGGCAAGTTAAACTAAATAGCATAGTTTACATTACATTCAAATTTGTCATCCCCATGTCTCAGAATGAGAGAGCATGATTTCCTTTCTGAAAGGGACTGAAGATGTTTTTTCTTTCCTGTAAATTCTTACAAACTTTGTGAATTTCAGGTACACATATACACATCCACCATGCATCATGTGAAACAGTTTGACAAAATGAACAATTTAATTGTATTCGTAATTCACCAGTCAATGTCCCACAGCTTGGATCCCTCCTGTAATCGCAACATGAAGTGTAAGGTCCAGATCCAGACAGTGGTGGTAGCACGTTTTGTTTTGTATCTGCTATGTAAGCAGTCTATTGTGTCAGCAGTGAGGTCTGGCAAGGCGGGGAGACCATATGTTTACCAAGAAGATCAAACAGACACCAGCTGGATGCAAAAAAGAAATAGACACACACTTTACTCTCTATAAATCTGGGATGGGAAATGTTCTTTTATTATCTACAACTTCAAAATATGTTTTCTTTCTGTCTGTACAGATGAAACATTTTATTATTTAAACAGTTACACAGTGCTGAACACATTTTTCTGAATAAATGCATTCTGTTATTATTTTCATATAATTTTTTAGCTAAGATGGACACCCAAGTGATTAAAGTCACTGCTAATATTACCAATGATAGCTTCTTATGACGTCAACTTGCTACTGCTTTATGAATCTGTGTGATGCAGCATCAGCATGGCTTGTAATTAGCTCTGCTTTTGAAGTTTTTATCTTCAGTGCTGGAGCTTTGAAAGATGTTTTATCATTTTATTCTGTTCTAATGTGGTGGAACCATTTGCAGAAACAACAGTTTTCCTCCTGCATTTATTCTGTTGTTACTGTAATACTTCTGAAATACTGCCCCACCTCCCTCTCGTCCTCTCTCTGCTCCTCCACTCAGTCAGTAATGGCATCAGTGTTTGATGAAATCCCCTAACGGAAGACGTCCCGGGCTGGTTGTGCCTCTGCCTTCCAGATGAGGTCATGGGCTCTCCGTTTTGATGGGATTACATGCGGCTCTGCCCACTTAGAGATTGGACCTGCTCTTTCTGATGCTAATAGAACAAACCAGCCGTCAAGCCACTGTGCCTGCACACGTCTTTGAAAGGGCAGGACACTGACAAGTCAAACCTGACTGAGATAGAAAGCATTTGTGGTTCCTTTGGGGCATATGAAATAAACTGTAAAACTGGTTCAATATATAATGCACATGATATTTAAAAATAAGAAAGAAAGGCAGAAAATTGCCACTTCAGAAAGCATTTTTAGAGAGGCAACCATAATAATAGTTGTTGTTTTATAAAAAATAGAAGCCTAAACAAATCACTACTGATTTTCCTTCAAGTTCTCATAAAAATAGGCTATTATTTGTCTACTAGGACCAGATTTTGTTTTTTTACTTTCTTCGACCTGCTTGTACATACCAATCGGTTTGGTGGCTGCTGGACTCGAGGCAGATCGGCATCAACAATGACATTAGTCCTTTTGGCAAAGTGCATTGCTGGAAACCCTTATTGTGCTGATAATTACTTCATTATTTTTTTTAAGTTCTTCTCACTAAGGGTGTTAATTACCACGGTCATTATTACAATGTTACATTGTGTGATTATTCAAATTCTTTCTTTCAAAATACTCATTAGCAGCGTCATTACTGTGCGTCTTTTGGCTAATGATTCATGATAAACAATGAAAGTCCAACACACATACTGTGGATATTAACATACATTTTTTACATTTCCCAAATCGCTTGCCCTGAGTTGGATGACAAACACTCCTGTGTAACTCTAATCTCTTCATTTGTCTTCATGTTCATGCACGAGGAAATTTGGTCCAAGTGATACTTGAACTAGGGTTTTTTAGTATTCTAAAGAGGTTGAAGGAAAGCAGGGCCGCTATCCATCATGCAGACAGGGGCAGCAAGGCCTATTTTCAGCCATCCTCACATGGTTCACAGTAACAGTACATGCACTATTTTAACTCTCTTTGTTCTAATTTTAGAGAACAGCTATGCCCAGGGACAGTGTATGGATACAGCTTCTGTATGTTCCAGTACATTTCTCATCACCATGTTGGTTTGTTATCAATAGAAATATGTAATCAAATGCAATGAGGTAAAGATGATATGTATAATAGAAAAAAAAACTTGGTAGTAGTAGTAGTAGTTTTATGATGCTGGATTTACTACTAGGGTAAATGTTGATGTTGTGCCTGATTTTTAGGCTTAGGTGAAAACAGTATGTTAGACTAGTGAGCTGGTTATGGTCTAAAAATGCACGGTTGAAAGAATTAATATTTTCTGACAAACAGGGATCAGAGGAAACAATAGACGCTCCAGGGGAAGCCTGAAAAAGAAGCAGAAAATAAAGAAGATGCAGAAAGGATGGAATGGGGTGGAGCAGCATAAAATAAAACACAGAATGGTTTGTTTGGGAGTGTCAGTGGTTACCCAATTTGATTGTGATTGCTCTCGTTGCTCGGCCTGTCTGGGTCTGCTGTCAGGGTCTCGTCAGCTGTGGTCAGGTGAGGTTGGTCGTCTGTGTGTTTTGGGTGTCCTCTGAGCTTCATCATCACTGACAGCGGGTCTCACCATACACTCCATTGATTCTCTGACAGGCAGGCTCCACCAGGATACATCCCCTTTTGCCAGTGTGTGTATGTGTGCACGCTCATTTTAAGCAAAAATGATGTGCGATAGCCAACATGACCTGTTCCAAACAATAAATAGCATCAATTCAGTGACACCACTGAACTCATGACATGCTTCTGGCAGAGTGTTAGTCTACGGAGGCATTGAAAATTTGTTTTATTTTAAGATGCAGTCAATAGAAAAGTGTAACACATGTCAAAAAGCGACAATGTTCCACGCTCAAGAAAAATAGTTTAAGAAACCCTATAAAATGTGTAGGATAGCACTATTCTGTAGAGGTTATTAATATACAGGGAAAAAAGAGGGAAAAAACAGAAAATCATGCAACCAGTCATACGTTAACCCTGTGCAATGTGCACCACACCAATAAGGTGAGCAACTGAAAGAAAGGAAACAGATAATATGCTAAAAAGTTGTCTTTATGCATCATCCTTTAGGACAATATCTGAGGCACCACCGGTGTCAATGGCGGTATTAAAAAATGATCAGTCCAAGTGCAAAGGAGTGTGCTCAAAAGCATAGAAGTCATCCAATGAGCCAACAGGGATTAGTAGAGTCACCTTGAATCAGCATTGTCATTTTGCCCAGTAAAATTGCATTATGGGAGCTGGAGCTGGCCCAGTGATTTGTGTCCTCCTGACAAGGCTTCAGTGTTCATTAGAGGATGTGGTGAGCAGCTCCTAGACACACGGGAATCGTACACACTGGACAGCTCTGACCACACACACACGCACACACACTGGAAATTTCCACCCAACTCTTAAATATGCACACTATGCTATCTGGAAATGTTTTATTTAAAAATAGCAATTTAGGATTTTTTCATTTAACTGACTGAATTTCACAACATTTTTTGGTTTGTTTTAGTAATGGTTATGTCTCTGTGACATGACAAATTTAGAATAAACAAGCAAGAGTGAAC
The DNA here is from genome assembly GCF_014851395.1 of Micropterus salmoides. Taxonomy (NCBI): domain Eukaryota; kingdom Metazoa; phylum Chordata; class Actinopteri; order Centrarchiformes; family Centrarchidae; genus Micropterus; species Micropterus salmoides. The sequence goes on from NW_024044459.1 coordinate 26,382,354, forward strand.
TTGTGGAGGCGATGTGATGATGAACTGTGGATCACAGTTTGAACACTCACATGACATCATGTTACATAATTTGCACTGCTAGACTGGGGTCTCCCTCCCATCAGCACTGGCCTGCCAAGATGGGAAAGGGTTTCCCCATCCTGTGAGCGCATCCTGTGCATGGCATGTTTTTCGGTGTGCGAGAGAGTCTTTCTGCGTGTCTATTTATGTTTACTTCTTGCAAGTATGTTTGACCCAGTTTATGTGTTAAAGACACCACAGTCAGGCGCCTTAGAGAATAGCTATTGTGTGTGTGTGTGTGTGTGTGTTTCTACTATGTGCCTGTGTTTGTGCATTTATCTACGTATCCGCTCATGACCATTTCTCCTTTGCTCCTTTCTTTGCACGGATTAAATATGACAGTGCCGTTCCGGTTGGATCGTCTCTCCCATTATAATAAACCAGCTCTTTATTGGGGGCAAATTGATTTCGGGCAGAGCCTTGTTTATTAGCTTCTGTTTCTCAGAGCTGATCATGAGTCAGCAGATTCAGCATCTCTGTTTAAAACAATCATCTCTTCAAATCCAAGTCCAACTCATGAAATATAGAAGCAGGAGAGTGCCCCTGGAAATTGAATATTCATTTTGAATAAAAAATGAGAGCTAATACAGCCAAAGCCTTTCTCCTCAAATCACTCCAACGGATTAAACTGCCTACTGAATGATTAAAGAGGTCTTGTCAGTGGGGTGTCACCTGTTAACCTGGGATTGTTACAGATATAGAGGAGGAGAAATTAGTTAATTCATAAGTCATAAGTCAACAATTACAGTGAAGCAGTATATGAGCTCAACAATGCTCAAAACAAAACAAAAATGCATTTAAGCAAGACATGAATGTGCAAAAGCTAAAATATAGGAAATACACATAAATATATATACTGTGATGGTTTATACACATAAAGATACAGTATATACACACACACACATACAGTCCTGTTATTGGAGACGGGGGCATGTCCTTCTTCCTGTAATCCACAATCAGCTCCTTTTTTTTGCTGACGTTCAGATGGAGGTTGTTGTCCTGGCACCAAGATGTCAGACCTCCTCTCTGTAGGCTGTTTCGAAGTGAGTGCTACTGGTGGTCATTCAGTTGGAAGGTTTTGGAATATTCTGGGGAAAGGGACAATAGTGGTCTCCTTGAAAAGTGACCAATGTTGAAAATGTCTGTCTCCATCAGTTAATGTGAACACACCCTGAGATTCTTCAGATTCAGATGTGAGTAGTGGGCAGGGGTCGTGGGCTTTTGCTCCTCCTCAGCCAGGGAGTTGCTTTCAAAGCGTGCATAGATGTTCAGCTCATCTGGGAGAGATGCAGACATTGTTTCATCACTGCTGGTTTTTCTTTTGTATTCTGAGTCTGACTTATAGGCACTATCTGATGAACATTTCCCTCTCTTTTAATTCCTTCCTTCCTTCTTCTCTCCATACTCTCCCTTGTCCTTCCTCCTGCTTGTTCTCACTTTTTTTCATCTGTCTCCTGCCATTCCCCCAGCTCTCTCAGCCTGGCCGATGATTGCCACAGTAATTGTTGGTTATCTCCCGTGGTGACTGCAGAGTCAAGAGTTTTCTTCCCTGCTGCATCTCAAGACCCACCATTCCTGCAATTCCACGGTTTGCGTACACTCACCCCTCTTGCCCCTCTTCCCTCTTTCTTCTACTTCTAAGTACCCTCTGAGCCCCAGTGAAGACCTACTGGTGGAGCCAGAATGGAGGACACTTACAATAACAGGACTTCCCTGGCTAAGGGGGCCAAGGACATGGCCAAGGAGGTCAAGCGGCATGCAGCAAAGAAAGTCAACAAGGTGGTGGACCGCGCCACAGACGAGTACTCATCCCACCGCAACTACAGCCGATTCCAGGATGAGGAGGACGAAGAAGAGGATTTCTACCGGAACCCCCCGAGGCAGGATGGAGAGGGCTACCACGAAAACGAGGAGGGCTCCAGCGATGCCACAGAGGGCCACGATGATGAGGATGAGATCTATGAGGGCGAGTACCAGGGGATCCCCTCTGCAGGAGATAGGAAGCATAAGGAGGGCCAGGTGGCGCTGGGGCAACCGATGTCAGATGCTACAAGGGACCGTAAGGGGCTGGAGGAGGAGAGACAGGCGGATGAGGAGGAGCTGGCCCAACAATACGAGCTGATCATCCAGGAGTGTGGTCACGGGAGGTTCCAGTGGCAGCTCTTCCTGGTACTCGGGCTGGCACTCATGTCAGATGGAGTGGAGGTGTTCGTGGTGGGTTTTGTGCTGCCCAGCGCAGAGACAGACATGTGTGTGCCCAACTCCAGCTCGGGATGGCTAGGTAAGGGACCCTGTGTGTGTTTAAGGTTTGTTGAATGTGCATGCACCTACTTGTGCTAGCGGGAAATCATGCAATTCCTTCAATATGAATTAAAGTGCAGGCATTTGATTAGTTTTCATGATTCTAAATATGATTTTGACCCGTAGGACCTAAAAGTCAGGACATCTCAACCTCTGCTGCGCAGATTTTTAGAATCTGTCCTTCACAAGTTCAAACACTTTGTGGAGTAGACAGACTAAATCAGTGAAGTACCCCTTTAAGTAACTTGTCAATGGTCCCAATGCTATTAAAAATGCTATGATTAGGACATTCTCTAATCAGTACGATGGATATGTTTTTTTGGCACAGCAGAAGAACTTCCTTGTAAAATGACGATGTTCTTTTTCTGGTAGTCTGGCCACCTGTCCTTGGATGTAAATGGGCTATTGAAAGACATTCCACATACTAAATAGTATACACTGAGGATATTCTATACATTATTTAATCGTATTGAATAATTCAGACAGAACTACATCCAAAACAAACCATTTTCGTGTGCAGGTATACTTCAGTTTGTTATTTTACCAGTGTAACCATGTTACATATTAAAATCATGGGCCACACTACCTTCTGAGGGATGTTGTTTGTCTTAAAAGATAGGATTAGTTCTGCATGTTTGTCCTATACATCAAACTCTTTATCCTAGTAGCGTTTCACATGGATGAGGTTTTTCGGTCCACTGGTCTCCATGTCAGGATTAAGAGGGTAGCTAGTGTAACCTGTGTGCTCTATGTGTTGAGCTGGAGTCCCAGCAGTCCTGATGGCTGCAGGTGTATAATCCATCACCACAGAGCTGTGTACAGGGGCTGACTCACTGTGTCAGTACCAGAGTGGCAAGACAATCCATTCAGGTACGCAGACCACTGCCATAGTGAGAAATGATAATTCATCAACTGCACCGCAACATCTGATTGAAAACTGATATGGCAAGGTGTTTTTAGAGAACAGAGATTGTGACTGAAAGCTGGAAAAAAAAATTGTTATAAAATTACAATTGGTGGAAGTGTGAAATAAGAAATCCAAGCACCCTGTTTTATGTAAATGATCTTAGTGTCATATATACTTTTACATACATACTGTTGATCAACATGTTTGTTCATTTAACCAATCCAGATAGCAAAAATTAATTCTTTATTGCATCTAACAACACTAAAAGCATAGATTTCTCATCTTGGAAGTCTGAATATCATACTGTATTATATAGACATGATAAAAGAGTTTGCCAACATATGTCTGTATGGGGTTGTCACTGTATCCTCACAAGATGTTGTGTACAGTGCACCTTCATTTTTCTGTCTCATTCCAAGTGTCCATGTAAACTCTTTTCTTCCTCTCTATACAAGCAAAGTCCTGCAGGCATTCATGCACTACGCTCTGCTTCTCCTTGTTCGTGACTCTATCTCTCACCCTCCGTTCTCTATGTGCATCTCTTTTCTTCTCCCATCCTCCTCCATTCCCCTCTCTTTTCTCCTACTGATTAGCCCGAGGCTCCTCCCTGTTGAGGTGAACATGATTGGTGTGTGTGTGTGTGTGTGTGTGCGCGAGCATAGCCTACATGATTACTATGACCTTGTTGGTATCCATTTGGAGTTTTCCAGTGGTGATTACACTTAATTACAGCCAACAAAATGAAGTGAATTGATGTTTTACAGGTGCCATGGCAATATTTTATTACCTAGAAGTGGAGGAAAAAAAACAACAGCTAGGTAAATCTCTAGATGAATTAGGGTGGTCTCATTTTTCATGTATAGCATATAACCTTTATTTAATCAAGCAGAACTAAAAGGTTCGTTTCTGCAGCCTTACAATAAGACGTCCTTGTTGGTCTGGTGGTGGCGATAAAAAATGGCTTTCTGGGGGCACAGGAGCCAGACCAGACACCACTGCATAGACCTGGATACAGAAGTGGTATTCGCATGTGGGAAGCCAGTTAGACATTATGACCTTATTGCAGCTGTCCTAGTGACTCATACTGGTGACACTTCTCACTTGGTGGGTTTCCATACACTTAACTAATCAGGTTACAGTCAACTTTCCCTGTACTGTATACAAGATAATATAATATAATAATATAATAATATATAATAATGTAATTTGGATATGGGATTAGAGAAACCGATTTCCCCAGCAAGATTACATAAGAAAAAAAATATTTATTGGCCATGTATATGTGTGATCACTTTTTAAAATGTGTGAGCAGATGCATGGCATAGACTTTAGGCAAAAGTATCTCTGTGACAGCAGACAGAGGGTGAAAGAAAAGATCTTTGTAAGTTGCATTCAAAATGCTTCCATCCAAACTGTGATAAAACTTAAACTAACTTCCTGCATATTGCATCACTATTACAGTTAAAGTAAGTAATACTTCCAAAAGTATTGTGCGCATGTAAGTGTACTGACTGGCAGGTGGAAAGAAGTGGATGGTGATTCCATGTGTGTCAGAAGAGGCAAGTGGCTGTCTACATGGGCAACAATGGAGCTGAAAAGTGGAACAGGTCATTCTATAGGAATTTAAACATCACCCCAGCTCCCCAAAAATCAAACAGCTATCAAATAAATTAATTCTAAAAATAATAAAAATTTGAAAACATAGTTGACTACAGCAGATTTGGTGTTTGTTTAGTTCCACCTGAGCTGCACTCTCATCATAGTTGCAGTGTGCAGGTCCATTAACCACATAACAGGCAGAGACAGACGCATGCTGCACGGACTGAGCCGAGCATAATGGCATAATGCAGTATGAAAAACGCAAAGGCCTGAATAGGATGGATGACTGAAATGCTGATTAGATTACAGAATTCAATTTGGTCCTTCTAGCATCCTGATCTCACAGGAATCTTTACAGCAATGCTTTAACACGGGAATGAAGGCTGGAGAGTTGGTTATGTGAAGGGGTGAAACAATTAAATGAGAGTGTACGATGTGGGAAGGAAGCGGGGGGGGGGGGGGGGGGGGACACAAGGGCGCTTTGAGATGCAATATGAGTGATGAACAGGAAAGAGTAGAGGAGGAAGAATGAGAGATTGCCAAGTTAGAGAGAAGAAATGAGGACAGCGGTGTGGGTGGATGGGAGCAGGGAGGTGGCAGATTGGTGGTATTCAGTACACCAACAATGTGAGGGAGAGGCTCAGCTATCATCTCAGACACAACAGACAATGGCAACACATCACCCTATCATTACTTATTTGTTCTCTTAGGCTGCCTTTCCCCTGCTGAGACTCCCCTCATTTCTTCCTCTGACTCTGAACTCGTCTCTCCTCCTTTTTGTCCACCTCTCCTGCTCTGCCATCGATACTTTCCCCCTCCTTTCTTGTTTCCTCTTCTTCTCCTTTTCATTCTTACTTCCCTGTCTTCTGATCTCTTGTACCTTTTTCTTACTCGGGGCTGTCTGTGTCCCAGCTTCACTCTCTGTCTCCTCTCAAGCGCCATTCTCTACAGTACTTTCCCCTCTTTGTCTCTTTTCTTTTCCCATCATTCCCCCTCTTTCTCGCTGTCTGTATGAGCCAGCTGGCAGGCTGTGTGAGGCTGTGTGGTCCAGGGGCAGCTGAGCATGGCTAAACTGCAGTCAGATTGCAGAGTCACTGCGGAGATTACACTACTTGAGTAGTGCCGCTCCACATTGTGTGGGAGAATGCGTGTGTGGGGGAGAAAGGAAAGGGGGATTGTGTGACAGGACTGAGTGTGTGTGTGTGTGTGTGTGTGTGCATATGGACCAAACCTACTGCCCCCAGCAAGATCAGCCACAAGTAAACCATGTCTAACTGGTAGCTCTTATCAGTGGTTCATAGCATCACTATATTTCATGCAAATTATCCACAGTCTTTAATGTAATGGACGTTGTATCATTACTGTTGCTGAGTGAGTCATTTTAAACCCTGCGCTCTTAGCCCTACAATAGGTTACTTTGATATAGATCTCATTGAAATCCTGCCCCCACTGATATGACTTAAGTGTGACAAAAAGCTTCAATCTGTTTTTCTGTGGAGGTGGCAGAAGACAGAGGCATGAATCCGATCAAACTGACACGATGTAGTACAAATGTGATTACACGCTGCTCAGTGTAAAATGGGCCGGTGACAGTGGAGCAAAGCAGAAACTAAGAAAAATAAATGAGAGTGAAGCACAGAGGAGAAGAGAGGAACAGGAGTGAAAAGGGGAGAAAAGGAGGAGAAATGAGAAAGGGAAATGTGAAGCGAGTCAAGAAATTGAAAAGCAATAGGAGAGGAGACAAGCTGGGAGAAAGGGCAATGGAGGAAAGGTTGGGGAGAAAGGCTCGAAAGGAGAGGACAGGTGAAGAAAGGGGAGATGAGATAGAATAAGATCAAAGTAGCAATGATTGAGAGAAAGAGAGAAACAGAAAGAATGAGTAGAGAAATATCACACTGGAAGAGATACCACAGTGTTGCTGTAGCACGCACCAGCCACGCTGTTGCATGATAGTATCATCATTATGAATAAAACAGGATGGGTGTTTTGCGCGACGCTGAAACAGTTTGCACCGCTAAGAGCGAAGAGCATCAAAGCATGAAATCAGAGAAGAGGTCGTGATGCAGCTCAGCGCTACCACAGCTCTCAGGGAGCTCCTCAGGATGTGACAAGACAGAAACCACTGCACCAGGGCCTTTCCCCTTCCTCACCTCGATCCTCTCGTTCTCTCACCCTATCTGGCAATTACCGAACTCTCCTCCGTCATTACCCTTTTTTACCCTCTCTATTATTCCCCTCCCTGCCCCCCTTCATTCCATCCACTTGCATTTGCTTGCTCCAGTATAATCTTTTTTTATTTGTCTTCCCTGCTTCATCTTGTTCCCCAGTGGCTAGTTTAGCTACACCAAAAGAGATTCAATACATTTGTAATAGTTTTATCTGTGAATTAGATGCACTCTTTCACCCTGTGTGTGTGTGTTTGCGTGTCTGTGATTGTAGCTGTGTTTTACTCCTTGTCTTAGACTGAAACACCAACTCCATGGAATTTGTCTTGTGCTTAGAGTGTGCCTGTGGTTTTGCTGAATATTAACCATTCCTGGAGATGTGTTTTGACATCTTGACGCAGTGTCATGGGGCAAAACGTTTTGCTTTTGCCTGAGAGATCTCCTGACACACTGTCATTTTCTGACGCTTCTCAGAGTCTATATGGGTCATAAAGTCCAAATTCAGTCACACTCTTATGGTAAAACGTCTGTACCAGCTGGCATCCAAGGAGTTTTGCTTCCAACATGTCTGATGGCTGCTTTGGAAAGTGTACATTTCTCATGTATAAGGAAATGAGACTTTAGACTTCATCCCTCTGCCGTTTCAGATGCAATTTTCCTGTCTTGAAATTAGGCTGAGCCAAACTGAAGTCTATTGATTTTATCCTTTCTCTTATTCTGCAGGCCTGAGAAAGGACCTACATTTAAAGCCACACTCAATCAATGACAGGGCAGTACTGGGTGATAGCACTCAGGCAAGGGTTTTCATTGATCACAATACTCTGGTTTAAGCACTGGTGCTCTAATTATTTCCAATGTGTTCAGTATTGAATGATTAACTGTAGTCTTAGCATCAGTCTAATGAAATATTGAAACATTTCATGCATGATGTATGTTGTACTGTTAAATTTAAGTTTAATTTACTGAACAAAATTAGCTTCTGGTGATCATTCACTGGGAGCACAGAGGAAATAATGACACCAGATGCACACTTTTCAACTATGTTGATTTATATTGAAAAACAAATCACTTACATAACCACACACTAAAAAAATCCAAGACATTTAATCCTTTTATGTATAAAAAACACTGGCTAACCTTTTAAACATCACATTATGTGAGTTGAACTTATGAGTAGACCCTTAATTTCTTAAATCAAAACCTTACCTTGAATAGCACAGCCATTTTAGTCATAACTCAGAGCTGTCACATTCCACCATCAGTGTTCCACGTGTTACCATGAAAAACAAACCCATACACTATGAAAAATACGGTATGTGTTAAAAAATAAGATTGTGAAAAATAAACCTAGATTTAAATATGTCTCATCTTTGTGTCAGTGTCTTGTTAGTGTGACCCTTCCTGTGAACACATCTTCAACCTGAGATTTTGCTACAGTGTAGTAACTGATTGGTTGCAGCCCAAAAGCCACAGAAAATGGGACTGACATCACTCTGGAAATGCAGTGTGACTTAAATTAGAAAGAGATCCCTCCTGGGGCAAAAGATACAAGATTCTGTTGAAATATGCACCATTATTGTCTGACATGACAGGTTAATGCCACACAAACTACCTTTTGGTCTTTTGGTGATGAGACAGACCTCATAATGTTAAGGGATGGCTGTGCTATTTTTGAATTATATGGCACCACAGTATGCTACTCTCCTCTTTGCTGGTGCGGGCACTGCTGACATCACCCTCAGCAATAGCGTGCAGAAAGTCGGGCAGAACATCAATAAATTCATTAGGTAATTGACTGTCCTGTGAGAGATATACTCAGTGGTCAATAGTTTTATTGCTCTTTTTTAAGGGCATTAAAGTAGCAGGAATCAGAGGTTCTTTCTTTTTCTGTATTGTGTCAGTATCTCTAAAAAGCCCAAACAACAAAATTAAGTGTTTATTGTTTGTATGGAAAGTTCAGTGCTGAAACTAAATAAAAAGGCCTCTGGACGTTTGGATGCATGGCAATTAAATAGGAAGCCAAAGGGTGTTTGCCTGGGCACTGTAGATCTAGCCTCTCCTTAATGAAGCAAGTGTGAACTGTGCATAGACTGAAGACTTCTGTTAAATTTAGAATTGGATTTATGGTACCTTCAGGCGAGAATCTAGATGGCTGCCAAATGTGACAGATAGCCGGGTTTTGACCCCTGAAGCGAGAGAGTCAGACAGATATCTGCTCACAGCAGAGGAGGAGAGACCTGACTGCAGACATTACAGAAATGAAATGCATCTTGCTATTAAGATTATTGTAATGTGTGAACAAAGTGTCCCTACGGCTGAGTCGTATCACTCCACATAGGACTATAGCTTTCACATTCTTTTTGTGTGGGATTAGGATACAAATACAAATATCCTCTCTGGACATATGCGTCTGCATATGTCTGGATATGGATGAAGACCAAACATTACGGTAATATTATCTAAGGCTGTAAACTATTCAGTGTTTTAGCCTGGAACAGAACCCCCCAAAAAAGTTTCTTAATGGAGAAAAATCTGGCTGGAGTTGCTGTCAGCAGCAGACACTGTATGACCATGAAGGCGTGACACCACCAAACCACACAATGCCACATGCAATATAGACTAAAGCAGTAGGCTCCACTCTCCAGAGCAGAATCATGGTGATCAGTGAGAGAGAAATCAATGCTGTTTTGTTGGAGCATTGATCCCATTTGTGATGAGAGAGATTAAAAGAGAGCAGCAAGCCCTTTTGTAAAGTCACTCCGAGTTACATTTCACATTTGTCTCCTCATTGATCAGAGCCTATTTTTCAGTCTTTTACACACTGTATTTACTTATCAACGTTAGAGTGTACTGGGGCTGAGGGGTTTTCCAATTGGGTGTCAGGGTCATTGTCATCAGTTAGTGGTCAGATTTTTAGGATCCAATCAGAGTCAATCATCTTGTTGATAGTGCTGCAGGCTCGCTGCGAATGACACTCGACTCTGTTGCCCCTCTAAAAAAGAAAATAATAAAACAAAGACAGTTAGCTCCATGGTATAATACTGAAACTCGCAAATTAAAGCAAATATCGCAGAAACTTGAGAGGAATTGGCGTTCCACCAAACTGGAAAATTCTCGTTTAATTTGGCAAGATAGTCTTAAAACTTATAGGAAGGCTCTCTGTAATGCCAGAGCAGTGTACTACTCATCATTAATAGAGGAAAATAGGAACAACCCCAGGTTTCTTTTCAGCACTGTAGCCAGGCTGACAGCTCTATTGAGCCAAGTATTCCCATAGCTCTCAGTAGTTATGACTTCATGAGCTTCTTTAATGATAAAATTATAACTATTAGAAACAAAATTCACCAAGACCTGCCAACAACTGGCACCGACTTATCTCTAAACTCAGGAACCTTAGAAACGGCTGTAGAACCAGATATGTGTTTAGACTGCTTTACTTCCCTCAATCTTTACCAACTAACTTCAATAATTTCTTCATCTAAACCATCAACCTGCCTCTTAGACCCCATCCCGACTAGGCTGCTTAAAGAAGTTTTACCCTTAGTCAGCACTTCTATACTAGATATGATCAATCTTCTGTCTTTATCTACAGGCTATGTACCACAGTACTTTAAAGTAGCTGTAATTAAACCCCTTCTGAAAAAGCCCAACCTTGATCCAGACGTTTTAGCCAACTATAGACCTATATCTAACCCCTTACATCTAACTTCCATTTCTCTCTAAGATCCCGGAGAAAGCAGTTGCTAAACAGCTGTGTGACTTCCTACAGAGCAATAGTTTATTTGAGGATTTTCAGTCAGGAATTAGAGTTCATCATAGCACAGAGACAGCACTGGTGACCTCCTAATTGCATCAGACAAAGGACTTGTCTCTGCACTGGTTTCATTAGATCCTAGTGCTGCATTTGATACCATTGACCATCAGATCCTATTACAGAGACTGGAACATTTCATTGGCATTAAAGGAACCGCTCTAAGCTGGTTTAAGTCCTATTTATCAGATCGATTTCAGTTTGTACATGTTAACAATGAGTCCTCCATACAAGCCAAAGTTAGTCATGGAGTTCCACAAGGATCTGTTCTTGGACCAATCGTATCCACTTTATATATGCTTCCTAAACTTTCATTGTTATACAGATGATACTCAGTTATATCTATCGATCAAACCAGATGAAACTCATCAGTTAGCTAAACTTCAAATGTGCCTTCAGGATGTTAAAACCTGGATGACCTGTAATTTTCTAATGTTAAACTCAGATAAAACTGAAGTTATTGTTCTGGGGCCCATGCACCTCCGTGACGCATTATCTAAAGATATAGTTTCCCTGGATGGCATCGCCTTGGCCTCCAGCACCACTGTGAGGAATCTTGGATTTATCTTTGATCAGGACATGTCGTTTAAGTCTCAAATTAAGCAAATTTCAAGGACCGCGATTTTTCACCTTCGTAATATTGCAGAAATCAGGAACATCCTGTCTAAAAATGATGCAGAAAAACTAGTCCATGCATTTGATACTTCTAGGCTGGATTACTGCAATTCTTTATTATCAGGTTGCGCGAAAAAGTCCATTAAGACTCTTCAGCTGATCCAGAATGCTGCAGCACGTGTTCTGACAGGAACCATGAAAAGAGATCACATTTCTCCTGTCTTTGCTTCTCTGCATTGGCTTCCAGTAAAATCCAGAATAGAATTTAAAATCATTCTTCTCACCTACAAAGCTCTCAATGGTCAGGCACCATCTTATCTTAAAGAGCTCATAGTACCTTACTACCCCACCAGAGCACTGCGCTCCCAGAATGCAGGGTTACTTGTGGTTCCTAGAGTCTCCAAAAGTAGACTAGGAGCCAGAGCGTTCAGCTATCAAACTCCTCTCCGCTTAAGACTTTCCTCTCTGATAAAGCTTTTAGTTAGGGCTGGCTCAGGTTAGTCCTGAACCATCCCTTAGTTATGCTGCTATAGGCCTAGACTGCCGGGGGATTTCCCATGATGCATTGAGCTCCTCTTTCTTCTTTCTCTCCCTCTGTATGCAACCTCATCCCATTAATGCATGTTACTAACTCAACTTCTTCCCTTTCCTGTAGTCTTGTGCTTTCTCGTCCCTCTCCTCTCTCCTCCTATCACTTTCTGCAGATGTTTCTGGCTCTGGAGATGTGGAGTCTGGATCTGTGGTTGCGAGTCACCTGCTGCCCCCGTGTTCCTGCTCGACACCCTCTGTTCCAATTATTGTTACTAGTCCTATTGTTATTGTTATTATAATCATTAACATTACAATTATTATCATTAACACTACTTTAAATATCTGTACCATTTTTCATTCAGGATATAGCAACATTACCTTTACTGTCTGTACCTCTGTGTGTATATTATGTAGGCTGCCTCCCTCCCCTCTCTCTCCTTCCATCCTTCTCCCTTCTTTCTCTCTCTCTCTCACCCCCAACCGGTTGAGGCAGATGGCCGCCCACCCTGAGCCATGGTTCTGCTCGAGGTTTCTGCCTCTTAAAAGGAAGTTTTTCCTTGCCTCTGTCGCCTAGTGCTTGCTCTTGGAGGGAACTGTTGGGTTTCTGTAAATAGCATCACAGAGTACGGTCTAGACCTGCTCTTTTATGAAAAGCGCTTAGAGATAACTGTTGTTGTGATTGGGCGCTATATAAATAAAATTGAATTGAATTGAAAAGCAGCAGGGCAAAAATTTGCTTGAATCTGAAAATCATACATACATCTCTTCTTCTTGTTATACAGTCAGAAAGTGTATGTTTAATTGGTAGCCTGGGGAATGTGTGAGTGTGTGTGTGTGTGTGTGTGTGTGTGTGTGTTTGCTTAGATAAAAAACATTTTGAATGATATCAGCACTTGCATCTAGCAGTCTTTTTAAAACAACATCATCACCTGTAAGTGTATCATTCCTTGTGGAGTCAGTCATTCAACATAACTCCCACTTCACTAATGAACAATCAGCGATAACGGAGGCACAAGCTTAATGTTGCTCCATATTTTAATTTGACGCTGCACCATTTGCCAGCGGAGGCACATTTAGAGGACACGATTCCTTAAACACTTCTTGGCTGAGAGTCAGTGTTGGGTGGCTTTGACTACTTAGGAGGCGATATTTTCAAAATGTCAAGTTCCCTTTTACTTAGGAATTTTTTTAATGAATGGTGATAGTACGAGAATAAAAACCGCAAATCTGTGAAGGTTATCAGTTCAAACCCTTAGCAGGGAGTGAAAGTGGATCTTTCTTAGTTGGTCTTGCCCCTGTGTCTCTGAGCAAGGTATAATTGTACTTACGTGGCTGAAATGCTTTGTAAAAATGAATAGCTGTAGCAGAGACCTTTCTGTGAATCTCTCAGGTAAATCTGTAACTATTGACATGTTAAAAGCTGTAATCAATATTTTTATATTTAGAATGGATCACATGAGCACTTTATGTGAAAGGTGTAGCTCGTAGTGACTAACCTCCAGACATTATCTGGTTATCCTGCTATTATCTGCAGTTCCTTTCTGCTCTGTGGAGCTTCACAGCATCTCATTGTTTTGGTTTTCATAACTTTACTGTTCTGTTTCACTCTCACTGCTCTCATATTCAGCCACAGTGGACAGTGAAAAAACTCTGCAAAATCTCCAGTTCACACAATTAGCAGCTTGTATAGGAGTCCGATACTTCCCTCAGGAGTTAGTGCAGACCATTAACAGAGCTGGAAGTAAATATTGGATGTGCCAGGTGGCCAATACCTGCTGGATGTTAAAATAGGCAACTGCTTGCTAAGTTAGCCACATCAACTTTATAACGGGATAATATTTCAGTGTTGTGTTCACAGCTTGTCTCTGCTGCCCCCAGGTGGCCAAAAAATCCATTATTGCACATTTAAAGTGATCCTAAAGAGCATGTATCACTTCATGAAGATAATTTAGGAACTCATATGTGAAAAACAACTGTGGGAGGTGACTCATTTATTAACTTACAGATAAAAACTGATGAGTGGACTGGCACCAAATCATCTCAGTCAACTGACCATTGAGATAAACTCCCGAAATATTATATACAAAAACATGCAACCTCATACAAACATCTGCACATGCAGAGATGTGAGGTGATGTATGACATTCACTTGTATATTAAGATAAACAAAAATGAAACCCCTCTCTCCCCTTATATTTCCAGGCAGTGTTGTTTACTTGGGGATGATGGTTGGAGCATTCTTCTGGGGAGGGATGTCTGACAAAGTGGGCCGCAGACAGTGCCTCCTCATTTGCATGTCCACAAATGGCTTCTTCGCCTTCCTGTCATCTTTTGTCCAGGGATATGGCTTATTCCTCCTTTGCCGTCTCATCGCAGGCTTTGGGTAAGTCTGAGATGTGGAGGTCATTCTGGGGCCGATGAGAATGGCAAATCATCATTTAAATTAACTGTGAAAGGTCAAGTAACATGGTACACTACTCTTTCTTTGGCAACAGAATGGTCACACTATTTGAACAAATATAGTATGTAATACCAACAGTAAAGAATTATTCTCTGAGGCAAAATCTGTTTGAGGAGTGTTTCTGTCGGCATGTCTCTTTTCCCTTCTAATTATTACTCCTTTTGTTGACTTCCACTGAATAACTGGTGAAGTTGTTGAAAAATGCTGAAAGCAACTTCCTTTAATCATTACTTAAAGCCTGTTTCTTGAATCTTTTATGATAAAGTGTTCACTATGTCCATCTGTCAAGTTTCCTTTCCAGCTATATAAAAGTAATTTTCTCCACTTCTCTACTGCTCCAACGTAGAACAGTAAAATCTATTGACAGTCAAAGTGTAAGATGTCATAGCCAATTATAATCTCACTCCATTAATAAAACTTTGGTATACATTCTTGCAATCTTAAAATTCTTGTTTCAAATGAAAACTCTACCAGAGAAAGCGTCATCCTCTTCCTGCACAGAAACATGGTTTAGACGTTGATTTATTGTATCCTCTTCTTTGGAGGTGTCACTGTTCCTTTGAGAGCTAATTCAGTAATTGCATCTGCATCACTCTCCCCAGAGACCTTCAGAGTAATTGAAAAGGCTGTCCAAACTGCCAATGCAACCCATGCCTCTGAATCATGAGGAACTGGTGCTGAAGATTTGTTTTTCTGTATTATGTTTGGGAGACAAATATGCTTAGTTGTGCATATTTTTTTGCCTCCTTTGTAATCTTAGCAGTAAGCCTTCAGTGTATTATGTTTTAATAGAAAACACCCAAAAAACATTTTACAGAGGTAAAAAAGTTGAATAAAGTGTATTAAATTTTAAGCATATAATCAAATCACAACTTCATTGGCAATGTTTGAGTTGCTCTTCAACTGGAGGTAAAAAAACAAGCCAGTAAGTGCAGACATTAAGACAAAGCATGTAAAAGATATCATGATTGCAACTATGTAAAATATGTAAAACACAAGGATTAATAAAGTTATATTTCTACCCTGGTTTGGGTTCCAGCTGCCTTACTATCACTAACTTTCCCATTCTCTCTGGTTTTTGCAGGATAGGAGGTGCTGTGCCCATCGTTTTCTCCTTCTTTGCAGAGGTGTTGTCCAGGGAGAAGAGAGGAGAACACCTCAGCTGGTTGTGTATGTTCTGGATGATAGGGGAGATCTATGCATCTGCTATGGCCTGGGCCATCATCCCACACTACGGTGAGTTTATCAGCTAGAAAATATTTTAATTTGCACTTGCTGGGCTTTGGAATGTGCTTCGTAATAATAAGAAAAGGCCAAGTTAAAAAGCTAAATGTAGTGAAAGTCTTAACAGGATTATGTTTAGTAACACTGATGAGAAACTTGGCAAAGTGACTTTATGCTAAGCTCCTGACTACAGGTTAGAAAACTGTAAGGCTAGTTGCTAGTTTTCCCTGCCATGAAAATCAATCACTTAATAGCTCTGAGTGGCTGCTGGCTGGGAGAGGCAGAGGTTAAGAGATTAATACGTATGGATACCAGAGAACAGGCGCATGCTGAAAGGTTGAGGGTGGGTGTGTGAGAGAGAGACAGCTGTGATTTATGACAGTACTGCACATATCATGTAAATAAACAAAAAGAAGGAATGAGCTTTCCGCCTCTTCTTCTTCTTGCATTCTTACCACTTCTTCCCTGCTTTTTAAAATCTGCTATCCCTTCCTTTTACCGCCTCCTCTCTCTTCCTGTTTTGTACTCGCCCCATCTCTCTGTCTAACTCTGTCCTTCCTTTTATTACCTCTCCTCTCTCTCCAGTCTCTGTCTCCACACAGTGTTCTTCTTGATCAAGCATAATTAGGTTTTTCTCCTTGCTCTAATAGGACAAAGCTACAGCTAGAGGTGATTTATGGCCAGACCATGCTTTAGCCAACCTGTGACGTCAGTGAGAGGGAGATAGTGTGTGTGTGTGTTGCTGTAAGTGGCATGGATAATGTTTTACTGGGCTACAGCCACATACAGGTCTTCTTCAAGGCGCATTGAACGTAATAACATCTGACATTGTAAGAGGTCGTTTGAGTTGAGAAAGGCACATGAGAACATCATATTGTTTCTCATTAAGAATAAAGGACTAGACCCGCTTACATGGATGTGCAGAAGCATACTGGCAAAGGACTCAGAAAACCCTCTGAAACCAGAACAAGGCTCCATGAGGGAACTCTGCTGTCAGATCTGCTGATATCGCATTGAAGGGATGGTAGAGGCATTACTTTTCTCTTATTCCCTCTTACTCTCACTACCACTCTGCCTCTCTTTCTCTGAGAGGGATCTACGTGTCTTGCATACATACTCCAGCGCTCACCAATAGTTTTTATGTTTTCCCTAAAGTGCTGCAGTGCCTGCACCCAACAGCGCTAAGATGTGTGGGCAAAAAATGCCTCCTGCAGTGATACCTTTACGTCGTTCAACGAAGACATAAAGGTATCACTGATGGGTTATGATACAAGTTAATCAACACAGGTGTATAATACAGCATTGGAGCTCTCATTTATCTTCTCCGCTCACTGACTCCTAATGTCTCCCAAAAGCCCCCTGCCAGACTCACAGCTGGGGCCCTGAAGGAGGTCTGCTCAGATCCTCGTCACACTGATGGGAGAGTTTGAGGAATTTCTTTGCTGCCAAGAAGCCTACCACTAGAGCATCCTCATTAGACTGCTCAGATTTACAGATCAAACTTTAAACACCATCCACTGGATCATCTATCTATCTATCTATCTATCTATCTATCTATCTATCTATCTATCTATCTATCTATCTATCTATCGGTCTGTCTGTCTGTCGTGGGAGCAGCGTAGCACTACTGACTCAGTCATCCATATACTTAGACAATTATGTACATAATCCCTGTGATGAGATTTACAATGGCATGGGTGAAACACAGTAACCCTCAGGGGCAGGAAGCCACACTACATTTCTGTAGAAAAGGCAATCACTGCTGAACAACTCCTTCCCTCTCTCTCATTGTTACTCATTCTCTTTCTGTCTTTACTTCCTTCTCTCTCACTCTGAGTCACTCCAGACGTACACACACGCACTGAAAAACACACACACACACACACACACACACACGCACGCACTGAAAAACACACACACACACACACACACACACACACACACACACACACGCACGGAGACAGACAGGGAAATAAATAAAGGGACTCAGAGAAAGCGGGAATACACACCGGCGAGACGTCGTCTACAAAAGTAATTACTCCTACTGCCCAACAGACACTATGAGAGTGAAACCCAATCATAGACAGCTAATGTGTGTTGTATCACATATAAGATTGTTACTGAGCACAAAGGCTGAACTTTAAACTGGTCAGTGAAAGCATTTAGTAAGTAATGCTGTATATTCCATTTATCTTGCACATTGTATTGTGTTCTGTACATCAAATAATGCACTGTTAGCAAATATAAAAACATTTATTTCTTTATTTCTATTTCCTTTTCTAGTTTCTGCTTTACATTTGCCCCCCTCGAGCTGATTTCTGCTTTCTACAGAGACATATTCATCTCTCTGGTCTCTACTGGGATGCATTTGCCACTTATGACAGACGCCCACCCCCCTCTGAAAATAGTTGTTTTTAGCAGTTGATATGCATTGCTTTCAAAGCTGGATTTTAATATGCTGTGAGATTAATTCCAAGCAGCCTTTTTCTGGAACAACCATTAGCGTTAACCCCCTCAGCACCCCCTGACTCCCCTCCCACGCCTGTTGATGGATAATGGTGCTATTCCCTTTGGAGCAGCATCTCCATGAGGCACGATCTGTCGAGAAACGTGGGAGGTCACGACTGACACTGCAACCCCTTGCTGCGCTTCCACCCAAAAATTCGAAAAATAAAGTCAATGAGAGCCCAAAATACAGATCTACATATACAGTACATTGTACTACATTTTTGTGATTGCACCCTGGCTCATTCTGACATTACAGTACAGTACATATACTTAAATTCTTTCCCTGAGTTACCATCATGAGCATTCCTTTCTGTAACTTTTACACTCTGCTCCACTGAATGGTTAAAAAATGCTTAAAAATAAGTGCTTAAGGAAAAGGAAAATGTATGATGTCTATCTATGTATGTACATTTTTGTATTTACTTGTGTATATGTGTGGGTGGGAGTGTGGCTTTATGTTAGCTGTGTCAGTGTCATCTACAGATGGTAATTTTTGTTTTCGTGCTTTTTCTTTGTTAATGCCAACTTTTATTTCTGTATATGTGCATGTGCATCTCCCCCTTTGTGAGAGAGTATAAGTCCCGCGTGTGCGTGTATATGTGTGCATGTTACAATGATTAATGAGTCTGGGAGAGTGCCTGTGGGCTGAAATCAGGTGCAACAAGATTTAACTTAGCAGAAAACACTCAATTCCTTTCCTACACATTCAATTAACCCGTCCCTGTGCACTTCTCCCAGCTGCCTCTGCAGAGCCATTCATCTCTAAGCTTGCACATCCCTCCGCTCTGCCTGCGGAGTGCTCTCATTTAAATGCCATCTTTTATTTGCAGACCCTTTTTGTTCGCAGTATGAGATTCAGACACACAGTAACATTTAGAATCAGCCTCTCAGATCAAGTAGCCCAGTCCCCCCTCTGATAAGGAAGTACGCTAGTGCTACATCTAATATTATTTAGTCACTGCTTCCTCAAAGCATCTCTTTGAGACTTATTAAGTAATCATAATTTGCTTTTATTATACCCATGTGAGCTGAAGATTGGCTAAATAACCACGTGCAGCTTCAGATGGCATATAATTCAGCACAAGAACTGAGCACTTATGACAACAAATATTAGCAAGAAATATTAATATTAGTGAGACACCGACTTTTAGCTCAACAAAACAGAGTAAAAGCCACATGGATCAAATAATATAAACATTTCATGAAACAGGGGTTCAGGTCTGAATATTACAGTTTTTCTCAGTCGCTTTGGTGCATTTGTCAGATCAGAATTGAAATTCTCAAAACTAATTGTTCAACCTCCACATCATCTCGTCCCTTGTGCACATCATAAAAGCATTTTCTCATTGTTTTGAACAAATTGTGAATGACTTGACACACTGATGCAAATGATTATGTACGATTGTCTGCTGTTTCCTACATTATCACTTGCTTATGTCCTGCTGATCACAATGAATTATACCAGTCTCTGTTGAATAATCTTACCCCCCAAAACATCAAGGCATAAGTTCATTGCATTAGTCACTTAAGTTAAAATACTTTATTCATATCCTTTGCCTACAAGTATATACTGTAGCTAAATGAAATGTTGTTTCTTAAGGACCATAAACAAAGTAAGAATAGACCACAACAACATCACAATAGCAACACTCCATACCAATACTCAATATCAGTAAACAGTAACAATAACAAAACATAGTGAGCAGTAATATATGTATATATATATTACATAAATAAAACAAATGTTTCCCCTGAGAATGGGATAATTCATTTTCTCGTGATCACGGGATAACAAACCATAGCTGAATACAGGGACTGGCAGGTTCTTTAGGATAATTTCAAAGCAATTACCAGTGTCACTGGTTAGTTCAGTTGGTAGAGCACAGGGCTCATCAGGAAATGTGTAATGTTACATGGATTCCCCTGAATGAGAAGGAATTTCCTCTGCCTGGGAATGATGGGGAAAAGTTCATAAGAACTTTGTTGAAGAGGATTATGAAAAATATTAAAAAGAAAAATTTTGTCTTGAGCACACAACCTTAAACCTATAAGTCCTATGCTCTACCAAGTGAGCTAACCAATGATACAACAAACCACACTATAATTACCATTATGGTTATCTCGAAATCACGAGAAAATGTTGAGTAAAACAATATTTGATTAGGGCTTCTGTATATATATATATATATATATATATATATATATATACACACAAAGGTGCTGGTCATATAATTAGAATATCATCAAAAAGTTGATTTATTGCATTGTGTGCATTTTCATCTGAGTACACTGTTATATTGACAAGATGCCTAAACATTTTGACTTGCTTGTTCATAAACAAGACACATGGACTTCTTGTTCTGATGGCAATGACAAGTTTAATGACATAAAGATTTGCTTTTGAGAGATAGACTAAGGATTTTGAGCAAGTTATGGGCTTTTGCAGGTAATCCACTGTGCCGTTTGTACTACCTGTTTCGAGAAATGCACTTACTGTTTTGCAAATGTTAAGGATGATTCGAGAAATGTACCAAAGCGACTGAGAAAAACTGGAACTCTGAATGATACTTAATACAAACAAGTACAAAGTAGGCCGTAATATGTTAAATACTAGACAACACACAGCAGGACAATGCAAGTTTCAGATTGTAAAGAGAAGTAAAAGTATTTTACTACAGAGAAGTAAAATAATATTGATGACAGTGGTAATAATGCAAATATCAATCAATTTAATGTTGCGGGGGGCTGGAGCCAATCCCAGCCGACATCGGGTGAAAGGCTGGGTACACCCTGGACAGGCTGCCAATCCATCGCAGGGCCACACATAGACAAACAACCAGTCACACTCACACTCACACCTAAGGACAATTTAGTGTCACCAATTAACCTAGTCCGTATGTCTTTGGACGGTGGGAGGAAGCCGGAGCACCCACTCAGACAACACTCAGAGAACATGCAAACTCCACACAAAAGGCCGGGGCAACCGGGGTTTGAACCCCAGCCTTCTTGCTGATGGGCCACAGTGCTATCAGCAATAATAATGATGATGATAATAATAATATGTCTAATAATAATAATTATAGCAGGGTTGTGGAGCAGGAACATGGGCGCAGCAGATATTTTCCACAGGTGATAATATTTACCAAAAAACAGAGCGATTGCTATTGTTTCTCCGTATCTCCTGGACATGTAAAAATTAAGCCGCTAAGTTTGCAAAGCAACAACAACTTTATATCGTGTTTACATTATTTGGTCTACCCTCTGTTATGATGTAGTGGGATATAACGAACATTTCTATTCTGATGTTGGATAATCTTGATGACATTGTTCATTTAATATTTGTTTTCTATTATGTTTTACAGTATTTGTGGATTTCAATTAGTCTTATACTGCTGATCTTAACTATAACAGGTTTGGTTTATTTAGTTCACTAGTCATTAGTATTAAAATGCATTCACCTCCTGTCATCCATCTGTATCACACGTGACTGTCATTGGTGTTGTGTCGTTGCCATCGTTTACAGGTTGGAGTTTCAGTATGGGTTCAGCTTACCAGTTTCACAGCTGGAGGGTGTTTGTGGTCGTCTGTGCCCTGCCCTGTGTGTGTGCTGTGGTGGCGCTTACCTTCATGCCCGAAAGCCCTAGGTTCTACCTTGAGGTAATGTTTTTCCCCCCTAAGTATTACAGCTCAAGAAATGTTCATACTGAAACTGTTCTAATCTCTCTTGAATCTTTAAAGTTGCCTAATGGTGCTGTGTCATTTTCACCTACTGTCTGCACTTATCAATTTCACATCTGACATGTCTAGATTAATATGTCAGGCAAATTGAGAGTACTTGAAAATTTCCCAACAGATGTTCAGTCAGACCTAACAGTGTGAGTCATCCAAAACTTTTGGAGGAGGCCTTACATGTGTCTGCAAAATGGAAGCCTGGAGATCCGTGACAGTAGGTTTGCTGCTGCAGGATAATTACCCTTTGAAGTAAAGTGAGTCACCGTTGTCGTGACTCTCATCATTTTGGCCCATCTTAGAGAAATCAAAGGAATGTATTTATGTACAGTATATACGATTGAGACTGCTGCAGTCCCTGAGTAAGCGAGACAGGTGCTGATCCCATGAATTTATCTTGTCTTCTTTTTTTCCTCCCTCTCGCTTCCCTCTTGTCAGGTGGGGAAGCATGATGAAGCCTGGATGATCCTCAAACAGATCCACGACACCAACATGAGAGCGCGTGGGCAACCGGAGAAAGTCTTCACCGTGAGTGTTTGTTTCTGCTGTGCGCTGTCTTGGCTGGGTTTCCTGATGCTTAAGGAAGCAAAGAGGCTTATATTCTGCCACCGCTGGGACAGGTTTTAACGCTTTCACCATGCAGGATCATATCTGAATTATGAAGGTTCTGAAAGCTGTTTTGTGTCACTCAGGCTTATTTGCTGCGTGAGCTGCACTTTGGGAAAGCCTCTTAGTCAACACTTTTCTTGAATTGATCACGTACTGTAATACTCACTGTTTACACTTACCTTTTTGATTCTGATTGGATTTTTATTACAGTTATTAAATGCTACAAATTGGGGGACAAGAAAATAGAAAACCAAATTGAAATTAGTGAAAAAACCACAATATTAGTACTATCCATAATATTGCTGACATAATGACAGCGATTATTATTACCTAACTTGAAACATCATTGAGGGATTGCCCTCATTTACAATATTGTCCAGTAACAGTTGTAAATGATTCAAAAGATACAAAAAAAATTAAGAATATAAAAACAACTGCATTTTTTCTCACTTGCTTTGGTGCATTTCTCGAATCATCCATAACATTTGCAAAACAGGAAGTACATTTCTCGAAACATATACAACAAACAGCACGACACAGTGGATTCCCTGCAAAAGCCCGTAACTTCCTGAAAATCCTTGGTCTATCTCTCAAAAGCAAATCTTTATGTCAGTGAACATGTCAGTGCCATCAGAATGACAAGTCCTTGTGTCATTGTTTACGAACAAATTACTCAAAATGTTTAGTCATGTTATCAACATAATAGTGTACTCTGTAAGTGTTTTCTGATGTAAACTATGGCTAAGGTTTGAATGACAATGATTGGAAATGCACATTGCTGCACTTTTTTTGTATGGCATGTATCAATTTCAACAGTACAAAATTATACATTGGATGAGATCAGACAAGATTCACATTTACAAGTTTTCGTTTTTTAATGTAATTTGTTGACATTGTGATGCAGAAAAGAAAAAGAAAAGACTGTTTTACATCACGGCATTGACAACTGAAGAAATTACAAAATTAGAAATGTAAGCATGTGAAACACTCCTTAGGCTGATGTTCCTGTCTGTCAGGTCACAGATTCTCATCCACATCACAACGGCCATCTTCTTCAATTACAGTAAAGAGACATTTACACAAAAAAAGTCTAATAGACATGTATAGAAAATGTGATTGATAAATATAGACGATCTATCTCTCTCTTTCTCTCTCTCTCTCTCTCTCTCTCTATATATATATATATATGCAAGCATGCACGCACGCACACACGCACGCACACACACACTTTTACTTTGATTTTGACGTGTACAGCCATTTTGTATGTAGTGACTTATGCAATGAACATGTGCCTGGATGTTTTGGGGGGTGAGACTATTCAACAGAATTGAATAATAAAAACAGAGAGTATAATTCATTGTGATCAGCATGACATAACCAAATAATAATTAGGAAACAGCAGACAATTGTGCATAATCATTTGCTTCAAAACAATGAAAAATTGCTTTTATGATGTGCACGAGTGACGTCACAAGTGACGAGATGATGTGGAGGTTCAACAAGTAGTTTTGAGAATTTCAATTCAGATCTGAAAAAATGTACTAAAGTGAGTGAGAAAAACTGTAATTACAAGTTTAAAGAGTACTTTGTAGAGAGCTCCAGGTAATCGGAGCATGGAACTAAAATCTCATTACAAACTTGAGGGACTTGCAGAGGAAGCTAGTCATTAATTTGAGCTTGTTGTGGTCCAGAGAACCAAACTAGTATAGAAGAGATATAAGATGACAACTTCCCAGTAAGAGCCACTGGACTGTGAACGGACTGATCACGTCTCAAGAAATTAATTTACACCTATTGTGTTGTACTGTAATCATCATACCCAGGTAAACAGAATCAAGATCCCCAAACAGCTGGATGAACTGGTGGAAATGGAGTCAGAGACTGGCAACCCAGTTTCCAAGGCTTTCTTTAGGATAAAGGCTGAAATACATGGGGTAAATATTTGTGTTTTTATTTCAGCAGAAGCCTTTTCTTATTAAGAAACTTATTTCTGTTCACTGATCTGATCCCAAATGTGTCTTCTGATCAAATCAAGTACAACAAGTCCCTTGTCTCTTTTTAGATCTATCTGAATCTCATGAAGTGCTTCAACTACCCTATGCGAGAAAACATGATGCGACTAGCCATAGTGTGGTTCACACTGTCATTCGGGTGAGTGTCTTTCTGATGTCATTTGTGCCATAGAAAAATCAGACATGACTTTTTTCTCCTTTCACATAATAGCGCTAGGCAGTCGGGCTTGCGGCCACATTGCATTTCTGTCATGTTGATCTCTCTGCTGTGCAGAAGTTGCATGGTCCCGAAATCAATCTCAGTCTGTGGATCAATACTGGTCCACTGGTGTCTCAGTGGGAGCAGAGATAACAGTGAAAGTGGCCAGAGATTTAAAAACACCCTGAAAACACTCTTTAAAATCAAACAGAAACCACAAGTGTCTCCTGTTCTTCTACTGTCTCTGACTGCACATTTGAGAGAGTATCTATACATGTTTTTGCCAGGTCTCAGTCTAAAATCCACATTCTTTGTCTGATCAATTGATTCTCTTCATATCCTGATATGGCTGTATCCTTCTGGTTGCAGGTATTATGGCCTGTCAGTCTGGTTCCCTGATGTTATCAAACACCTTCAGGCAGATGACTATGCCTCCAAAGTGAAGATCCACGACAATGAACGCATTGAAGACTTCACCTTCAACTTCACCCTGGAGAACCAGATACACAAAAATGGTCTCTTCATCAATGACCGGTAGGATAAGTCAACTTACCAGCAGGGTTTGTGGATACAAAATCACAGGGTCCTTATAATTACACATATCTGTTAAATATAAACAGGAAGATTAAGGTCTAAAATGTTGCTGTAGCCACTATGCGTGAATATTAAAAGCAGAATGTAACTGTGCTTCTCCAGATTCATCAATATGAAGCTGAAATCCGTCACCTTCATTGAATCTACCTTTCGGAACTGCTACTTTGATGATGTGACATCGGTGGGCTCCTTCTTCCGTAACTGTACTTTCATTGATGCTTACTTCTTTAACACAGGTGAGATATTGGGATTACAGTTTCTTGTAGTCTTACTTTGACATGAATACACAGCCGGAGTGGTACGTTTTCTGATTCATCAGGCATAGCCCTATCATGGCGAAAAAAAAACATTTTCAAACAGTTGTGAGACAAGAAAACAATATAATTCTTTGAGATTGGCTCTGTTTTATTATTGCAAAATTTTGATTATTTTTTATTTTTGTATTATTTGGGTAGACATCGATGAATCCAAGTTGATAGATGGCACAGAGGTGATCAACAGCACTTTCACCCACAACAAGATGGGATGCCAGATGACGTTTGATGATGACTACAGTGCCTACTGGGTTTACTTCATCAATTTCCTGGGGACCCTGGCTGTTCTTCCAGGCAACATTGTGTCCGCCCTTCTCATGGACAAAATTGGACGTCTGTCCATGTTAGGTAGGAATGGAGGATGTTTTTGTGTGCACTTGAGTAATTGGTTTTCACACTGACTGTAGGATGTTGAAATGATTCATGCTATGTGTGTGGCATCTCTCATTGAGTGTGAGAGGCAATTTTTGATTATTTCCTATAATTTAGCTGAACATTATACAAATGAATGCCATTTGCACTTTACAACTTTTGCCCTGTGTGTGTGTTTGTATGTCCATCAGGTGGCTCTATGGTCCTTTCAGGCATCAGCTGTTTCTTCTTGTGGTTTGGCACCAGCGAGTCCATGATGATTTTCATGTTGTGCCTTTACAACGGCCTGAGCATTTCTGCCTGGAACTCCCTGGATGTGGTCACAACTGAGTCATTCCCTACTGTCAGGAGGTGAGGAGATAAACAATAGATAAGTACATGCCATGGATGATTCAGTCAATTTTAACGCATTTCTCACCTATTGTCATCGATTTTTCTCTCCCCAGAGGAACAGGTTTTGGGTTCTGCAACGCTCTTTGTAAGCTGGCTGCAGTCTTGGGGAACCTGATTTTTGGTTCTCTTGTTGGAATCACAAAGGCCATCCCGATCCTCATGGCCTCGTCTGTGCTCGTCGGGGGAGGACTGGTTGCTCTCCGGTTGCCTGACACCAGGGCAAATGTCCTCATGTAACACCAGCTTGGTGTTTATCAGCTAGGATAGCCTGGATAAAACCTGGGTGGGTTCAAGAGGAAGCCCAGGGAGTGTTGAGCAAGGAGTGCAAATGGCTTGGTTCAGACATATCTTAACACTTTTAATCACATTTTGCAAAAGTACCGTAGGTAAAGCCGGATAGTAACCGACCTTTTCCCAGTGTATTTTACTTTTTTCATACAAATAAAAATCATAAAAATCCTGGTTAGTCAATTCCAAGCTCTGCTTTCACATGACAGAGCTGAGAGTTTGCACAGATTTTGGTACTGAGACTTTGGTGGAGTTTTGTTCAGTGACTGGCTGCACCTTCCAGCTGTAGCCATAACCTTGTGTGGAGTCACTGCATGGTTATAGCTCAAGGCTTTTAATATTGATACAGTCTTATTAAGACATGCCAGATGGGGAGAAAAGTGAAAAACAAGCTGTAATGAGCACAGCCAGCCTGCTGTGTGACAACGTAGGGAATAGGTGATTAGATGGAGTGGTCACACGACACAGCTGTATGACAGCTGGCTTGCACACATAGACAGGACATGCTGTTGACAGCGTGCGCAAAGTCAAAATACACAACTACATAAGAATGAACATGAAAGAAGAAAGAACATGTCTTAAAATGGACTGCCACCACATATACATGCATTTCATTTCATCACTCTACACTTGCACCTTCCTGTACACACAATACTGTACTTTGCTCAACATGACATTTACTCAGACGGCTGCAACCTTTTCAAAGTAGATAATTCACATAGGACACCAAGCCCTTTGCATTACCTACCCAACCAAGAATCAAAAAGGCCATATTGAAAAACTGTATTTTCTTATACCACTAATTGTACGCTATGTTGAATCTGAGGCTTGTAATTTAATTTTCTGCTGCATCATTGTGGAAGTTGGAATGATGAAATATTCATTTTATCCAAATGTTGTTACTCCAGGTCCTCTTCCATGTGTTGTCTCATTGATCAAAGACTCTGTCATGAGCTCTCCTTCTGATTTAGCTGTTGATATTGACATGTCATACAGCTTCCTTTTAAAAATGCTGAATGGCCTTTTTATAAATGTGCCTCTCCTTAACTGGAGTAGTCTGCCAATAGTCATGTAGTGTCCAACGGAACAGACAGAAACTGAATAATAAGTAAAGGGATAAAATAATCATGGTGTTTTTGTGTATATATGTGAAATATGTCACCAATACAGTATTTTATTAGGGTGTAAACTTCATCTCCTTTGTTAAACATTCCTGTTTTGATAAAATGTTTATTTTTGTGACATATGTCGCCTCCTCTCCTGAAAAAAAAATCCATTTGTTACTGCATGTAACAATGAATCATAATCTGATCAAATGGTGTAAATGACCTTGCATGACTACAAAGTAATAATGTAAAGAACATCTACCTCTTTATGAGGACTAATTGGTGCCACCCATGATGTCTCCTAAGGAAACTTTTGGCTTTTTTGACCTTAAATCTTCTTTGATCTTAAATCATCTGGGAAGACTTAAACCCAAATTAAGTTTGCATTTTTGTCACATTTGAAGTTGTGAAACAAAAACTAGATGATACAGTTGATCTCAGTCATTTGTTGTGACTTACCAAGATTTTTGTCTAAAATCTAGTTTTGCCATAATCTTACTTGAAAACATGACCTATCTTGTAATAGTTATTATGTATCTTGTCTTTCAACATTGGAACCTCAATGCATACCGCAAAAGATAGTGAGATTAAGATCATATTGTTATTTTCAAAGTGTTAAAATACTTCTAAAAATTCAAATTGGCATTTTTCGGCATATAGCTGACATAATAATTCAGTTACTCTCAGTCTTATTTAATTTGTGGATTGTATTTTCTGTGGCTAACTGCCTGTGTTCTCCTGCTTTTCTCTGTATTTGTGGTATCTGTGATCGCAGCGTAGAGGTAGTGTGCCCTTACACTGCAGTTCAGGCTGTCAAGGCTACTCAACAACAAAAAACAACAACAGTGGTACTGTACATGTGCATTCATTTCCATGGAACCAACTTCATCTCAGATTTTGTAAAATTAGTTGGAAATACATAATGAAGTGTGCTGCTGTTTCGCAACAGATATTTTTTGATGACATAATTTAAATATTTTTGAAAAAAATAAATGCACTGATATAAAAAACTTATGACTTTTGCCCAGCGTCAATCCAACGCAGCTGACTGTTGTCAGTGGCAAGAATAACAAGGATTGAACTGTATGGTTTCAGTCTTAAAACCTTAATTCGTGGCAGATCTACCTGTTGTGTTATATTGGGCAGAAATTATATTGCTGTTATGTTTGAGGTATTTGGGGTATTGCTTATATGTACTGTATTTACTGTATGTGTGTGTACGTGCGTGTGTGTATACGAGAGAGTACTGTATGTGTGTGTGGATGCATGAGTGTAAATAATGTACATATCAAAGCTGATATTGGTGGACTTCTGGGTTATATGTGTATAAGCTCCTTGATCAACTCATGTGTCTCCTGCTTTGTCCAAGTCCATCTACTGTATCTGTGTTGTACTTCTGTGTGTCCTTGGCGTTAAGCCCCCATTCACCTGCTACTCTCTGTGTGCGTATGTGTGTGTGTGCCAAACTTGCATGTATGTAAGAAAACTTCTGTTCTTTTGTGCTCAACTTTGTGTTCTTACTGTAAATTCCTCTGGCGGAAAATGATGGCAATATTCAGATTTTTGTTGAGGAAAAATGTGAATGTATCACTCCTGTAAGTTCTGTTCATCCATTTTATGGAGGTAAGCAAATGTATGTGGAGAATAAAGTTGTGTACATTATTGTGTATTGCCTGCCAGTCATAGGGTGACTGTGCTGTATGTTCAGAGGTCTATAAGTGTGAAAATATGTGAAGAAATAGTTGCCAAATGATGCCCTGTGAATAATCGTAGAAACTGGAAAGGCAGGGATTGCAGATTGTGTGGCTTTTGAACATATATACAATAAAAAAGTTATGTTCTCTAGAAAAGTATGCTGTGCTTTTATTTCACAACATTTCTCTCAAACCTCAAAAAATGAAAATTGATCTCCATTATCTCGATATATTAAATTACAGCACTTTCATTTCATTTATAATAATAGTAGCAATAATACACTTTATTTACACAGCACTTATCAATACAAAGTTACAAAGTGCTTTACATGATCGAACAAAGATATAAAACATTTCAGGACAGAGGCCATAAAATCAAGCAATACCATGATACAAAGTTAAAATTAAATGAGATTCACACAACAGTGATGACAATAAAAATAAACAGTTGGAAACAATTTTGAAATAGAATTATTATATTATATATAAATTATTAAAATGCTTTTTAAAAATATATTTTTAAAAAGCATTTTTGTAAGTGTTTTAAAAGATGTCACTGATCCTGCAAACCTAAGGTTCTCGGGCAGGGAGTTCCAGGGCTGAGGGGCCCTGACTGCGTGAGCCTGGTCACCTTTCGTCTTGAGCTGGAACTTAAGAACAGCCAACAGAGCCCTGCCCGAGGATCTGAGGCTGCGTTCTGGATCATAGGGGAGCAGCAATTCAGCAATGTAGCTGGCAAATCCACAAAGTGCTTTAAGTGATCAATAAAACCTTAAAATAAATTCTAAAATTTACTGGTAACCAGGGAAGGGAGGCTAAAACAGGACTGATGTGATTCTGTCTTCTAGTATTTGTTAAAAGTCGAGAAGCTGCATTTTGTACCAGCTGAAGGCGTTATTGTTTTTAGGCTTAACCCTGAAGATAATGAATTACAGTAATCTAACCTAGATGAAGTATAAAAGCATCGATGACCTTCTCGAGATCACGCAGAGAGAGAAAAGACACGATTTTGGAGATGTTTCTCAAAAATCATTTGCACAAAGAGCTAATTTTGCTTGTTTTAAACAAACACACGATCTTGGTGAAAAAGCATGCAAACACAGACTTGCAGTGTAAATGTTTCCCTTTGTTCTTGCATGTGTTCATGGGCACTTTCATAATTGTGGGAAAAAAGTAAACTTAGTTGTCAGTTTATTAGGTACATGTAACAAACTATTGCAGTGTAATGAAAAGTGTAACATAAAAAAGTTTTACATTTTAAAAATACCCCTGTAATAAATCCTATCTTTATGACTCATGATATGTAATTTTTGATGAAACTGTTACAGTACAGAGAAATTTGATCATTTTGGAGACTGTAATGGTGCTGTTGACTTGCATTGTATAACACTGAGAACACGTTATAATATTTAGTATACCTGAAAATTGAAGAGGTTGTCAAAATATTAAAAACACCTCTCAGAATACCAGGTAGTCGACAGGACATTCAGAAAAGCACATGCGGGATGTGGCTGTGTTCCCCATGATTACCGTATTCACAATCTCAAACTAATGCTGCCCCCCATTGGATGAAGTAAGGTGTTGAAATGATTACCTGACAAAAATAATACCGTCACACTGTGAGGAACATACATGATACATGTTTCCTTTGATGTTATGAAGACTTTTATACAATAATAACCTGAATTTTTAAACTCGCTTGATTTCCCTCCCTGGATGCCTGTATTTGTAGAATATGTAACTACTACTAATATGTAATTACATTTATTTTAGATGTCCATTTATCATAAGAATATGCGGGGCTATTCTCAGTTTGTGACCATTAAATTTTGCAGTTATAAAATTAATCGCCTATATGTGACTGGCCGTTTTTTTATTTTTTTTTATTTCAGGGGACTTCAGAGACAAATGAGGACACACTGAGGTTTGCTAAGCAAGGCAAGTTTATCCGTATAGCACCTTTCAAGAGCAAAGTAATTCAACGTGATTTAAGACATAAAAGGCATTAAGAAAATATATAAAATAAAATAAAATAAAAACAGAAACTAAAAATAAGCTAAAACTGAATACAACAGTGGCATTGAATGCAGCATGAGCCACCTTTTGACCAGCAGGTGGTGCAAGGTGCTACATCTCCATCTCCTGTCCCGTCAATCATTTCACTTCAGCGCGTAGCGGGGCGAGGTCACCAACACTTTGCTCGGGAGTCACACTAAAGCAGTGCACACACCATGGGGATTGTCTGCCGCAATTGAGAGTTTGCCGTTTTAATGAAAGTTTTTGAGACTGTGGTGCCCTTGTTTCCCGGCATGTTTTCCAGTTAGATACATCAATTATTTTATTCTTATCAATACATTGCGAAAGACGCGGCGCATTGCTGGCCCCGGTTGCTGAAACGTTAGCTCGCAGGCTGAAGTTATTTCCAGTTCAGACGAGTTCACGAGTGGAGGAAACGACGCAAGATGTACCATGAAGAAACCGCAGCTTTACAAAAGCCACGCTATGGAAGTAAGCAGCACCTTTTCTAACGGTTTTTATAAGCTATCATAACGTTAACTCGTGTCTTTGCTTTGGGACAGAGGATGAATAGTAAGCTAGCGTAAGGTGCCATCTTCACAGGGACGTTTGATGAGCAACAGGTGGCTCAGCAGCACCTGGCTCCATGAACGGCAGGACACCTTGAGTGTAAAGGTGTGGCAGGTCCTGACAATATGGCAAACTAGAAATTAAATGAAAGATGTGTTTATGTCACACACTGGTTGTTTAAATAAAGCTAATTATGCACTTGGTAAGGCACGTTTTGAAGTGTACTTTTCCTCCAGAGTGCCCTTAACTGCACCACATGGATTTTTTCTATTTATTTAATGGTGGTAGGCAGCCAGCATATCAGCCTGTCTACACAGAAGGCATTTTCTCATAGGTTAACCATTAACCTTTTGATTTAGCTGCTGTTGAGAAATCTATAACTGACTCCATGAGTATGTCAAGATTGTAACTTAGCTGACTGGAAAGAAACCCCACACATTTGAAGTCTACACAATGCTTTCCCCATGTCAGAGTTTACTGTATGTATCTTGTCACTGATCAGCACCTGTGGGCAAAGTACAACTTCGATAACATCAATCAATTATGTCATCAATGCAGTCTTTTTGCCTCTACCTTGGCCCATTGAATTGTATTGACCAGCTCGGTCTTGCTCTGCATACAGCTTATGCAATGTGTGCATAGATAGTAGTTTTGCTACTGTTGATTCGAAAGATGTGTGCTTCTAGAAGGACTGAGCACAAATTATGAGCAGTTTGTTGCAAAGGTTGTGAGATAGGGTCGTCTTAGGAACAAACAAGCTGTCTTTAATTTGTTGGCCTTGTCACTGTGTGAGGCAAGCCACATTTGTCCTCAGGCATGTTGCCACTGCATTAGTTTATTCCCTGAAATGAATTTCAATAAATGACTAACCATAGTTCAGGGATTTGCCAGTGAAATCTGTCTTGATTTGTTGTTCCCCTTTGGACCATAACCCCCTCCTGCCCACCAACAATTTCAAACAAAAGCATGAGTCACAATCATAGACCCAGGTCCGGTGATCCCCTGACACACAAAGCCAACAAACCCATCCTGAGGGTTAAATATAACGTTCGGTGCAAGTGTGCAGACAGGCTCTTCCAGGAAGTGTGTGAGTGAGTCAGTAGAGGTAGTGTGTAATGACTGCACTGGGGTTGCTCTGCCTTGAGATTAGCGTTCATACGCATTTGCATCCATGTCAACTGCACAGCTGGGCCACTTTTCTATGGTTGTATGTCCGGATCCTGTGAATCAAGGGTATTTCACCAAAGAGGCTGGACACCTCATTTTGTTTTTAGTATATACAGTATGTATGAAGGTATTTGACCTGTGTCTCTCCTCACATGTGACTATTATGCTTCAATCCTCTGAGACCTAGCGAACGGATGTCTGTGCAGGTGGCTGATGAATAGACAGAAATGAACAGAGTGCTTGAGAGGTTTAAAAGATTCAATCTAGATTAGAGTAGAATGTACTTTAATGCCCAGGGGGATGAAATTGTCTTGAAATTCCAAATACAATAAATGAAATACACAATTTAAAGACTTAAAATGCCACAAACGACATTACAGCACTAAGCACTGAATCACAGCACTAAGTATAAATTACAGAGTTACAACTTTGATGAATTGGGATATCAAACAACTGAATTTACTTCATTTATGGAGGTTATTTTAAACTGGCCATGGTAGACCGTGGTGTCAGCAGATTAATATTTTGCCGCCCTCTTCGGCATTGGGATTAGACTGTTTAAGATAATCAATAAACTGGTTTAACCAGTTTGACTTGGCTGTAGGGCTGAACAATTATTCAAAATATATCAAAATCGCAATATGGCCAAGTGCAATATTCAAATCTCAGGAGCTGCAGATTTTTGAATAAGCTGAAATGTGTTACAACATACTATTATAAATAAAGCGTTGTGGTGCTACAGAGAGAGATATTTTTCCAAACTGCTATTCCGTGTGAAACCTCAGTCGCTATACTCAAACCCAGGACACGGTGCTTCGTTCAGTGAGAGAAAGCTCTGTTCTTAAACTGAGCCCCCGGGTCTGAGATTGTCCCTTCACTCAGCCAGAAATAAAGAGATTTGATTGGATTAGAGCTGGGTAAGAAGCGTTGGGAGGAGGAGATCTCGTTAAACTTCAGGTAAAGGTCAACTCTCAGCAGAAGTCACTTGTCAGTTGGGCGCCCCACTAAGGCCACTTTGACATGGTCATTTCCTCATGGGCTCATTTGGAGCGTGGGATGTAGTACAGTTTCCCAGGGACACTCAAGGTCCTAACAGTCAAAATAAACACCCCTTAGCAGGAATTATCCGCTCAGTGTTTTTGATCTGGATGTACTGTACAGCTGCATAATGTGTGTTTAAGATATATAAGATATCAAAGTTTAGATGAATGAAGCGTTCACATTAAAGTTAGAAATGCAGAGGCTGGACATTGCCTGTACCATCAATCAAGCATCAGCAAAATAACATTTTACTTGAGGTGCCACAGCTTATACAGTACTTTTAATGTCAATTTAGTGGAACAGAGCTCATGCTTAGAACATATTATGTGATTTTTGTTCACATTGCCATATTGTGACACAAAAATATTAACTTTTTACCGTCATGATGCTAAATTTGCCAGGTCCTAGTTTGTCCACAATCATGTGTAATTAACACCAAAAAGAAAGCACTACAAATGAAAAACAACTGATGAAAATACAATGACTGTGATGTGATATTGAATTTCCTCGCTTTTTTCAGCCATTCAGGATGACGAGAGGCTGTCAGCGGAGGAGATGGATGAGAGGAGACGACAGAACATCGCCTACGAGTACCTGTGTCACTTGGAGGAGGCCAAACGGTAAGACAGGAAGAGGCCTGACAAGGGGAGGGGAAGAAGGCAAAGACCTTGAAGATAAGAGGAGCTTAATGGCACGTGCTGATTAAAGGCAACCACTTTCCTTAATTGTTTGCTTTGTCACACCAACGAGCTCGTACACTGGGTGTGTTCTTGGGCTACGCATTAGGTTTTGTTTAATGTTTAATTAAGTATGTTTTGTATTATAGGTTTGTGTGTTTAATGAACATCGTTATGCAGATATAAAAACAGGCAGGGAGTGGTTGAGAAATTGAGCGGTGGAGAGAAAGTGAGGGGAATATGATAAGGGAGCAAAGCAGCGTGCGGTGAAACGCTGTTTGTAGTAGCCTGGAGGTGTGACAGAGTTATGACAGATAAGGCAGAATTGGCACGCAGGTGAGGTGATGACACAGAGCTGTAAGCATTCATGAGCATTGTGTGATTAAAAACTACGTTCCAGACAACTCAGGACTCTGACCTGCTGCTAGAAAAAAAACCCGATGGAAAGCCACTCAAACAAAGATTTCCTACTTGTAAACTCGGGGCAAATCCATCTAGGAAAAGCACTTGTCGCACTGATGTCACACAACAATGGCAGCACTCGTGGAAGCGCACATATGTAAATGGTAAACCACCAACTAAAAGTGCAACAAAGAATTTTTGCCTGTATTTAATTCTCTAAAGTCTGTGAAGGTCATCTTTGCTCCACAAAAGTTAATGAGGAAAGGGTTAAAAATGCAAAAACATTTGGAATTATATTAACATTTACTGCCTGTCAGATTATCTGCAGATGTAGGTAGACATGAACGCAGTTAACGGGTAACGCGTATATTTATGTCAAATCATTTTCATTAAATGCACTGCATGTGTGTACACAAGAAACATCAGTTTGTCATGGTCAGCATTTTTGTTTGTTTACATTTGGTGTTGTTCACCTGGGGCGCTTGGAGGTCGGAAGTGGGGGAAATTTCAACTGGAAAATTCCAACCTCTGACTTTTGACTGGAACGCAGCATAAAACAGGGGAGGTGCTTAAAAAACTAAGTTCTTCTAAAGACAACATAAACCTGATGAAGACTCTGTAATGGGAGGTGCCTGAGCAAAGCTAAGACTAAACCACTTCCTGCCTTCATAAGGGCATCCATCTGAACAGGAAGGAAGAGGAAGTGTTATCTTGCCTCTTTTAACACACTGATTTTGTGACAACCCCACCCAGTCAGAGAGAGATGAATTCCCAGGATTGATTATTGACGCTGAAACCTACTGTAGCGTTTTGTAGCCTAGTGGTGATTGCGCAATAATGCTTCATCTTGGGACACACGCTGTATGAGTGTGCGCAGTCTCTTTTGCATCATAATTTCCTCACATATTATTGTTTGACAACTGAACTCCCTCTTTGACTCTATTTGAAATGCCTACACTATCTGCCTAGATTTTAAAGAATAATAAAAATAGGTAACTACAGTCACACATCGTAATTGGGCCACGCCTAGATTATGACTAATTTTCTTTCTTTATTGTGCTGAAAAGAAAAACTGTAGTTGAAGGCTGAGCTGCATGGACGGTTAAAAGGAACAGATGCCTTTGTGACACTCAAAGGTCAACCTCAAAATTACCACTGTTTAACCCTCTCTCACACACGTGCACACAAACACACTGTACTCACACTTTCACTTTCTAAGTTCCTGTTATTCCATCCCAGTGTTACTGACTTTTCTACACTCCTGTTAATTGTGGAATGGAGCCTCTATTCTGGGAAAGGTGTCAAATAAGATTAAGATTAAGACAGACGCTGAATGAAGCCGTGCACCACAGAGCGCGTGGGATTAGGTTCTGCTCTCTGGGGTCAGGAGTCAGCAATCACTGAAACAAGGCAGCCATGTAGAAGCAACTCTGCTAGTACACCTGGGTTCTGATTTTTAAAGAAATTATTTTCATTCTCAAACTATGTTTTTGTTAACACTGGTTAAAGATGTATCATTCAGTTTACCCTCAACTCCACAACATCAGATGTGGCCAAAAAAAATTGTCTTCAGTGTCTCAATAAGTGGGGCATAAACATTTCCTCCTGCAGCATACATCAAGTGTTCTGCAGCAAAATGACTGCACTAAAAGTAGGAAGTCCACCATGTGCCTTCAGATTTACTAAATTTTCTTAATTTAGCATATATATTTTTTTGACCGTGCACGCAGTAAAATGTTGCCTTAAAATTGTATCTGAAATGTGTAATTATTGGTAAAAGAACATTCAATTAACTGGGGCTGTACATAACGATTATTTTTCAAAACGAATCATCTAATGATTTTTTTTTTTTTGATTAAAATTAATCCAATTTCCTCGTCACTGATGTGTTGTGATAATAACAATAACAGACATTAATTAGGCTACTTTAAATGTTTCTGACATGGATTTATTTCATTATTGAGTGGTGGTGGCGTAATGGATAAGACGTTTGCCTTTGGTGTGAGAGACCCAGGTTCAGTCCCCCACCATTGTGTCCCTGAGCAAGACACTTAACCCCTCATTGCTCCAGAGGCGTGCGAGCTCTGACATATATAGCAATTGTAAGTTGCTTTGGATAAAAGTGTCAGCTAAATGAATTAATGTAAATGTGAGTAATGCAGTATAATAATCAAATGTATTTCTGCAGGCAAAGAAAACAACTGAAACAATTCAGACTGTGCAGACAGTCACAGATTGTTTATAATGTTAGTTTCAGCTGTTTTCTCGCTCATATGTGGCCATTAAATAAAATGTAAAAGGGCCGAACATTAGATGACACATGGTGTAACGTTGCATTACCATGACAGCAGCGGGGCAGGAATTACTTTTAACATGAAGGCGATGAAGAAATACTTTAGTCTGTAGTCACTAAGTGTCCTTGTGCTGATAATGTGCTGTGCTTGTGTGGAAATGGAAAGTAAAGTCTGCAGGTCTCAATCTGGGATGTGCTGGACAAATGGGTCCGGTCCATGGAGACTACAGCACACCTTCAGAAGTCTAGTGGAGTCCACGTTTCGACGAGCCAGGGCTCTTTTGGCGTCAAAAGAGCGACCTACACAATATTAGGCAGGTGGTCATAATGTTATAGCTGATCGGTGTATGCTATCTGTCAAAAATGTGTGCTGCGATGGGCAACAGATTAACAGCAACCAGCAGTTTCAATGAAAATATCCTCAGTCACAATGCAGAGAGACACTTCCTTCCTTTTAGGCTATGTTAGGTCAACTGCAGAATAGTGGTATAGTGCATGCAAAACTCACTTTTATTGGATAATTTGCTGATTGTTTACAGCACTTATGAAATGTCATTTTTATTTACCCAGCCATAGTCCTTTACATCCACTGCCCACTTGCTTTGTTGTTCAAAGTCCCCTTTACTGCACTTGGTAGAGTGCTGGTGTTTCAGTTGATCGACACACCCTCCTAACCCCGCCTCTCACACACCCACACACACACACCCACCCACCCACCCACACACCCACCCACCCACACATACACTCACAGTAGTTTCTGGAAAGAGACTTTGTACCCTCACCAGAGAATAAACAGTTGATGGTTTATATTTGTAGATTTTTTGGATGGGGATCCTTTTTTTTGTTGTTTGCTTTGATATAGGTCCACCCCAAGATATCTAGAGCGTGTTTGTTTGTTTTTTTCAAAGATATTATCCTACTCAACCACATGTGCTGCATAACACGCATACAATCACAAACTCATGACCAGCGTGACTAAGCTACATGATGCAACCCTTCAGAAGATGCTCTGTGTGTACGCAGAAATACTGTAGCTGAAAGCAAAGGAGTTGCTAAAAATGTTGAGGTGGGACAGATTTAAGTCCCAGAGTCCAGAAAGCTGTGTTTTTGTTTAGCCTGGTGAGTCACAGAGTGGACAATGACAGGAAGGTCTGCTTTGGAGGGTTGTAAACAGGAGTGCTAGCCTGTCCTGCTTCAGGAGACAAGTCCTCCCAACATTGTTTTAAGAACAGGAAGTGAAGTTTCACAGGAGAGCTCCGTTGGCCATGCAGGATGTTCCTTTTCACTATGTTCCCGCCAAACAGATATATATATATATATATATATATATATATATATATATATATATATATATATATATATATATATTTTTTTTTTTTTTTTTGACTAATCATGACTATAATCTGCATTTGCTTCACTCCATTACGATGCCACTTATTCAAGATTCAACAAATTGTCTGGATTTTCACCCGCATTGCTTTGCTGTGGATGGCCTCAGCCATTCAGCTATGATGTGTGTGCGTTTGTTTTCATAGTAATTTTGTGACATGCAATGTGAGGGTTAGCTGTGGTCATAAAGGGATGGACATGGTCAGCAACAATACTCAGGTAGGCTGTCGTGTTTAAAAGATGCTCAGTTGGTACCAAGGGGCCCAAAGTGTGCCAAGAAAATATCCCTCACACCATTAAAGCACCACCAGCCTGAACCATTGATACAAGGCAGGATGGAGCCATGTGTTCATGTTGTTTACGCCAAACTCTGACCCTACCATCTGAATGTCACAGCTAAATTCAGACCAGGCAACTTTCCAATCTTCTATTGTGGAGGAGTGGCACCCGTAGTGGACTACGGCTACAAGATTTGACGTGTTGTGCGTTCAGAGGTGGTATTCTGCATATCTTGGTTGTTATTTGAGTTACTGTTGTCTTTCTTTCTTCTCAAACCAGTATGCCCATTCTCCTCTGACCTCTGACATCAACAAGGCATTTTCGTCCACACAAGTGCCGCTCACTGGATATTTTCTCTTTTTCGGACCATTCTCTGTAAACCCTAGAGCTGGTTGTGCGTGAAAATCCCAGTAGATCAGCAGTTTCTGAAATGCTCAGCCCAGCTCATCTGGCACCAACAACTACGCCACGTTTTAAGTCACTAAAATCCCCTTTCTTCCCCATTCTGATGCTCGGTTTGAACTTCAGCAAGTTGTCTTGACCACGTCTACTTGCTTAAATGCTTTGAAGAGCTGCCATGTGAGTATTTAGCTATTTGCTTTAACAAGCAATTGAACAGGTGTACCTAATAAAGCGGTCAGTGAGTGTATATACTATATTATACGAGGAGACAATTTTTCATATTTGAGAAGCAGAAAACTTCTTTTAAATCCACAGAAAGCAGCTTATTCCACATATTGTAATATTAACATCTTTATGGTTTAAGATAAAAAGGACTTGTACAGCTAAAATTCACTGACTAACTACTTGCTGTTTTGTAAAACACTAAAGTATAGCAGAGTTCTTCTTGTATATAATTTACAGCTTCAGCTGACATAGTTACGAGGATACTTTATCCCTCAAGGTGCCTTGAACTCCACTGGGTTTGTTTTGACAGTGCATGGTGTGTCCTTAATGTGCTGACACACATTTTTGGCAGGCTGCGTCCATTGAGCACCCACACGGCCTTAATTAACCTAAACAAACTGTGCACATGCATGTAGGAGGGAAAGCTTTATTGCTTGCAGACTGTAAGGTAGGAGTTGCTGGTATGAATAAAACCTAGACATAAAACATAAGGAAACTAAATCACTGAGCATCATACACTGCCTTTGGTAAAGGATACATTCAGTTGTAGGATGATGAGCAAAAAGGTAAAACACAACACATAATTTATTTTTTTGAGAGTAAACCATCGATACAGAGATGTAGCCATGATGGTAAATTTGGTGTCACTTCCACGCAGTAAGATAATGTGTAACAGATTCTCAGACCATGATGATTCACCATGCTCACAAATCATTTACTAGCTCTTTGGAAATCCTAATTTCTCAGGGAATAGTGGCAGAAACTGCCTTGATACCACGTTTGAACCTATCAAAGGGAAATTACATCATTTTAAAAGAAGGTTAACATTTTTTTTTCAGTTGCATAGATAAAAATCACCTTTTCTCTTGTAACACATTGTCTTGCAGAAGAGGAGCTCAAACCTTCACCAGAGATCAATTTAGGCTTTAGACTAAACGAGGCAGGATTAGATATCTTGCTCGCTCGCTGTTTACCTCACATTGTCCACTTGACAAGTAAGCCCAACACTAACCTTGACATGGTCCCAAAGCTCAAACTGCAAGTCTTTCCACAGCCCCCTTTCCAAAGCATGCTGGGCCCAGTGTGGGTGCTG
The DNA here is from genome assembly GCF_014851395.1 of Micropterus salmoides. Lineage (NCBI taxonomy): Eukaryota > Metazoa > Chordata > Actinopteri > Centrarchiformes > Centrarchidae > Micropterus > Micropterus salmoides. The sequence goes on from NW_024044459.1 coordinate 26,423,400, forward strand.
CCTGTAACAATGCCCAGTTCTCACTGGCCTCCAGACTATGTTGTTGCTTTAAATTTGAGCTGATCCTGTAGAAATTCATTTAAAGGTGGTATAATTTACTAACTTTAAAAAATCACCTACTGTCCCACCAACAGTCTATAATATTTTTGAAGTTTCAATCTGGGTTCCGCACACTGTATAGCACAGAATCTGCCATCCTTAGAGTCACAAATGATTTATTGATAAGTACGGACTCTGTGTTCTGTGTTACTGTTGCTTGACTGCAAGTGCTTAATTTGGCATCGACCATGCTGCCCTTATAGACAGACTAAAACATTACTGGAACTGCTCTGGACTGGTTTTCCTCGTACCTAGCCCTTAGGAAATGTTTTGTTTCTGTTGCTGAATTTACCCCACGAACTGCACAGAATAAACATGGAATACTACAGGGTTCAATCTGCTGTTTACCCTGACCTGCCATCACAACATCTCCTTCTATAGTTACGATGACGATATACAACTGTACATCTTTAAAACCTTCGGACATCAGTAAATTAGCTTCACTACCAAGCTGTCTACATGACATAAAAAGCTGGATGTCCCAAAACTTCTCAAAATTGAAACCTGGCAAGACGTAAGTTCTCATCATTGGCCCTGAACACATCTCAAAACAAATACAACCACTACTTGGCCCCCTTACTCTTAACATAAAATCAGCTACAAATCTGGGTGTTACTTGATCATGTAAAGACAGCAGTTCAGTCGTGTTTATGAGCTGAGCAATATCTCTAATCAGTTTGATCTTTGAGTAACAGAGAAAAATATACATGCTCTTATATCCTTTTGGCTTTACTGTATCTGCATCGAGTCATTTATCACCATTGATGAACCACACAAAGATTATTTTATTGTTTTTAAACAGTACTTGGAATAGACCCACGAGGAACCTCGACATTCATTAAAGCCTCAGTTTAGCTGGAAATGTACAGTGTAAGTTACAGTGACTAATGAATAGTCCGAAGCTTCTCAAGATTAAAGCTACTTGGTGTAAGACACCTCAGATTTACACATGAATGTGAATGCTATGTGTATTTGTATATATGCTAATTATAAGAATTATCTTATGTAGAAAATGTTTGAATTGCAGTGTAGAGGATCTGTTTACAGTGTGTGTGTGTGTGTGTGTGTGTGTGTGAGAAAATAACCATTTTAGAGGTTAAAAAATGTAAATTTTTTATTTACTTCTTGCAATTGTCCGTAATTTTGCTTATGTTCTCTACTGTACTGCTATAAATGGCAGCAAGACATTATTTTTATAGAGATTTATATTCATATGTTCTTGGTCCACTGTTTGTTTTTTTTGTTTTTTTGTAGGAAATGCCATTACTGACTTGCTGACTACTTGCAGGCATTCAGCCTCCTCATAAATTGTTCGGCACTCTGAAGATCTCAGGTGGCAGGGTAAACAGAGTGGGCTGATGTTTGTTTATATATTTGAATGTAACCATAGCAAGCTGTTTAGTATTACAAAGAAGTCACCATCTTGAGCCTGAAAGGTTAATGGTCCTGGTGAGAGGAGTTTCTTCTCAGCTTTATTTGTATTCACCTCAGCTACTTGAGCAAGAGTTTGAGATAATGTTTCCACTTCACAGCTGTACGCCAGTAACATGCATGCTTAGACTTTAATTAGTAATTTATTGAGAAATTTGTAATAGTTCCTTCAAAAGCATTTTTCCGCTTGGCTGCAAGACTTTAACATTATAGAGATGTTTGAAAATCCTCTGCTTGCTCTGAGGTTGATATTTGTGTGCTCTCAGGTGGATGGAGGCCTGCCTAGAGGAGGACTTGCCCCCTACCACAGAACTGGAGGAGGGACTGAGGAATGGTGTCTACCTTGGCAAACTTTCCAACTTTTTCGCCCCCAAATTGGTGTCTGAGAAAAGGATCTACGACAGAGATCAGGCTCGCTATAAGGTACTTCTCGCATTTAGTCTCATTCCGTTTTTTGGTAGTCATAGTTATAGTACATTTGAATTTTTCACCAGCTTACATCATAGCAGACAGAAAGACCTTCCATATCTTTTTTTCATTTCCGGACAGTTTGAAACAGTTTCACACAGGAAAGGGAAGAACGTGGCAGGCGAGTCTTAGGGCCTCACTGTCACATGCAGCTGTTGTGAACAATAAACTACAAAAATGTCTTGAGCCAGACTTGACTAGCTTGGCTTTGGGCTTGATTTGATTGAATTTAACATTATCAGACTATTTAGATGCTATGATATGTTAAGAGTCAGCATGAGGTTTTTTATGTTGCTGGTGTTTTAAGGTCATTGATGATGAGCGTGCTTTTCTATACGGCAGCATTATTTGTGCACACCCTTATAACCCTGTTATTGCTGTTTTTCATTGATAAAGATTTTAACCATTACTCTGCAGTTCCTCATAATTATATGGCTACATTTCTCTGTTTGTGCTCCTGTCTTCATCTTCAGAGCAAAGGGCTGCACTTCAGGCACACCGACAATACAGTGCAGTGGCTCAGAGCCATGGAGTCAGTGGGTCTCCCCAAGGTAAGAGGCTTGCACAGCAATGCAGACACCTACTCCCTGTTAAACAAACGTGTACAGTATACAGACCCATTTGAGTCTGCTTTTACACATCACACCTTAAGAAATGGCATTTGCTACATTAAGTACCACCTTTTGTACGTGATTTAAACCTTTTTTAAAATTCAGACAATTCAAAAGGGTTGTAAAGAGGCTTTGATTCAAAAATATCACTTGAACATATGTGAGAGATTCCAATTAGGATAGAATAACACATACGCGAGATTAAAAAAAAATATATGTATTTTTTACTCTATGTAAGATGTTTTGTTCCAACAAGTGTTTTACCACAGTAATTGCTTATTAGCTGTCTTAAAAGTCCATCTAACCAGTAAACGTGAATTTGCATGAGGCTAAAAATAAAACCAACTGCCAGGGAAATCCCGTTCAAGTGATGGTTTTCTATACAAACTAAAGAATGCCTTGGCTTTGTCATGAGTTTGTTGACTCAGGGTTGGTTCATAATCGCTCATATTAGAAGGCAGAAACCATCTTAAAACTAATCATTTTTACCTACAACTAAGTAGTAGAATCCATCCATTCAGTAGAATCCAAAACAAAGACAACTAGTGTAATCTACACTACAACAGTTGCAGAATAAATTTCAGTATAATCTACACTACAACAGTTGCAGAATAAATTTCAAACCTGTAATTGGTGAGTAGGCTACAGGTGCTGTAACCTCAGAATTTACTGTCATCTCTGTGACATGATTTCATATACACACACATTTCATGCATCTGTAAGTATGTAAACACTTGCAGATGAAATTGTAATGTGGGTGGGGCAGTTCTCAAGAACAGTATTAACCTCATTACATTTTTTATGAGATGACACAAAAGATGTGTATCGTGGAAATGAAAATGTGGGAAAGTTGATACCCTCTGATCTCTGCCCTTTTATGAATAGCACTTTTAGGAATTGTCCCTCTGATAACTTAACGTTATCTGTAGCATTACATCATTCCATGTTTTTGAGCAAAATCATGATGCTGAGAGTGTAATTTTAGAGATTGATAAGAGGTGGTCCCAGTGTTTTGGAGACTGCATTCTCCTTAAACTGAATATCTTTATGATGTGACATATGAAGGCTAACCAAGTTTTAGCCATTAAATGTATCTGTAAGGTGCCTAAAAACTATGCCAACCAAACGCATACCATGAACAGTGATTAAGACAACAGCATGAGCACCTGTAAAATATAATGCTGACCAGTTCATGAGCACTCCAATAAATGTTACCTCTGTGAAGCTTGTAATCCTAATTATTTTAGAAATGATGCTTATGACTGGTTGATTTCAGCTTTGTGGTATTGAAAATAGTGTGCTTCATGGAGGTAGCATTTATTACAGTGCAGTTGCCTGGCATTGCTTTATATTTTGCAGGTGTCCCTATTATAATGTCCACCCCTTGGCTGCAGCAGAATAAAGTGTCATGTCACTGAAAAAATGTTCTGTTATGTTTTCTGCTTTCAGATATTCTATCCTGAAACGACAGATGTGTATGATCGCAAAAACATGCCCAAGGTGGTATACTGCATACACGCTCTGAGGTAGGAATAAAAGTATTTCTCTCTTCTGACAGCAAAATTGCTCACTCATCTCAAGGCTTTTGTTTGCGCATTGGCATAGTACCCACTTGCTTTCTACCTGTAGGTGCCACACCTGAAAGTCACTTTCAGGTTTCACTTGCAAGAAGAAATGAAAACCAGTGTACTAAAGTGTTATTATTATAGATGATCTAAAGCTAAGCGCTGTTATCTGTTAGTTAGAATTAAACTATGAGCTAAAGGGCAGCATTGCATTTGTCTGTAAATGTTTACATGTATATGTACAGCATTAGTCTGCTCATGCTCATACCGACAGGTTACTCACTAATTTAGATTAATTTATTTCACTTGATAGCTATGGCAGGCAAATGTCAAAAACTAATTTATTTGTCAACAAGAATAGAAATAGTACTCACTGATGTGAAACAGGAACTGGAAAATGGTATTTCTACTTAGGTTTGGCTGACACAACACATATATCTTTTTATGATTTGTCTTAAATAGATTAAGGCTATGTTATACACCACCATGCATTTAGCTATAAGCAGCTATTGCTGCAAGTTCACATGCTTTCAGTCCTTGAATTGTCAGTTTGCTTAAACACCTTACATAACACAAGTTATGTGCTAATTAGCAATTCAATTACTTTGTAATGTTTTTAAGACTCTGTTACTTACATGTGTTTTGAACACTTTTGATGAGCGTAACCAGTCTATTCTCACTGCTTGTATAAACCTCTGTATAGTATATAAGCAGGGACTTTCTGACACAAAGGTAAATTCTTTCTCATGGTATCGGGTTTGTAGAAAATGTTGTAATACTTCAAAAGGAGACTTGAGAATTACAACTTCTGGTCCTTGCTTTTTAAGTTGAGACGACTTTGAATGAAATGAAGGGCCAATCTGTCCAGTCAGCTAAACACAGATTTAGGGAGTGGTTATGGGAGCTGCTAGGATTGTTTTCTCTGTTGTAGTGTTTTGGTCAGGTCCTGAGAGAATTGGTTTCCTTCCCTCCTTATGCACACACGTGCTCTTCCTTCCTGCGAGTCCAGCTTAAGTCCCACAAGGACCTAGTGCATAGTCTGCTTCCCTGGGTACAAACACATGCACACATGGAGGCAAAGCAGCGGATGCTGCTGCACATTCAGTGTGATGGAAAATTTAAAGGAACTCAATATAATGGGGAAAAACCTTAGCTTACAAGTACATTGAAAAACGCTTATGACAAAGTAGTAGAGATGTAGGGCTTAATTTGTTGTCTAAGGGAAGAGGAAAAACTTGGAAATAAACAGGGGCATCCACAGTCTGGAGACAGCTATGCTAGTTGCTCTAAGCTAGTCAGCTGATTGTCTGTAACCCAGTGGCTTATAATCGGCCACCTTCATTAACCCCAGTCAGCTGTTACTGTGTTTGTATCTCAACTGAATCAGCTGCCTGCTTATTAAAACATGACCTTTTGTATAAGCAGAGTTTGTTTAGGTAATTGTCTAAAGCTCCCCATGTCCCAAGCACATAGGGCACTTCATGTGTACACACACACCGTGACCATTGGCCAGAATAACCAGCTACTACAACTCATTCGAAAGCTGTGTTGATGCCATACCTGCCTTAGATATCTATAATTCATTAGCACTTATCAGGTACCTGCGGGAAGATGAAAGTTTTATGAAGTTTCCAGCCACCTGCTTGTTGAATTCACTGAGCCTGCTGGCTGCTGTAAGACGGTGCTTGTTGGATTGGGAGCCAACACTACCCCCCTGTGGTGAAATAGGCATCAGGACCACAGTCATAACAGAAAAGTTCCAAAACTAGAGTTTCTGTTTCTTGATATCAGACTGCTGAATATCAGAATGTAGGAAGCTTCTCAGTGCTTCCTTATTTTTGTGTGTTTAAATCTTACACCCCATATGGTTTATTTCAGCTTGTACTTGTACAAACTGGGCATTGCACCACAGATCCAGGACCTGCTGGGGAAAGTGGCCTTTACAGGTAATACCCGTGGAAATCAGAAACTGAAGTATAGCACAGAATTTATATAGATATGTTTAAATGTAATCAATTAAGTTATTATTAATTGCTTTTAAAATGAAGGATAAATGTTGCCTTTAACCTTTTTTATTGTGTACATATTCAGGTGTGCGTGTATTATTTTAATAGAAGTCTTGTGTCTCTGTGCTCTCCAGCATGTACATTTTTATGAGGATTTATGTAAATGTGTTATGATTAATATAGATCTTTCACACATTTCAGTTCTCCAAAATATCCCCTGGAGTCATTCAAATAATACTTAATAGGACTCAAAAAACTACAAGTTTTAAGTAAGTTTAATGTAACTTTGGGAAGCTGTTCCCTCTGGTTACTGTGTGTCAACTGTTCAAAGGTTCCCTGTGGTATTTTAGACCTCAAAAATGCACATTTTATTTGTCCTGTGAAAGGCCCTCAATCACTCACAACAAACCAAAAGTAAAAACTTCATTTATTTGTTTGTGTTTCTTTATGAATGTTCTCATTGAGACTTACATACAGTAACTCAATAACTGGTATGTTCCATATTCACAGTATAAGAATTATATGTATATGTAACAGAAATGCCCCGCGACCCTGTACGCAGGATAAGCGGTTGACGATGGATGGTAACAGTAATGTATACCAGAATAGACAAATGTAAGGGAAAAATTCTCATTACTATAAATGCATGTTCATTATTTAGAAATTTGAAAAACAACATGCAAATTCCCTCCCAACACCTTACTGGTTATCCAGTATTTTATCAGATATTTACTTTTCCAGTACACGTGGTGCATGCTGCTGCCCTCCCCTACATGTTCCTGCCACGCTGTGCCATGCTGTTGTAGTTTCTTGAAACTCAATTCCGCCCGCTGTGCTCTAACTGTGTATGCGAAATGTTAGCTGAGGAGTTGCACCTGCACACTAAATTTGACAAGATGTGAAAATGTGCACTAAAATTTGAGGATAAACGTTTCTAAAGGATATTATCAATTCTTTTAATGACACCACCAGATTACTGAAACCTATGAAACATTTATGTTTGAAAGGTTTTTTTTTTTACAGTTGGCTCAACTATTTTGCATGTAAGGCTTTATACAGTGAGCATACTAATGAACACATTTTAAAATTATACAGAAAAAAAGTTATATACATCGTTGTATCATTTGACTTCTGTTTGAAAGCAACAAGAAATGCATAAACTATTAAAATAGCCATGACTTAAATTCAGTGACTGTGCCCAAGCAACTGAGTTTTTAGCCTTTACTATTCTATACTCTGTAACACCGCAATTTCCCCTGCAATCTGTGTATATCTGCCTGCCAGAGGAAGAGATCAGTAACATGAGGAGTGAGCTGGAGAAGTATGGCATTCAAATGCCAGCTTTCAGTAAGATTGGAGGAATCCTAGCCAATGAGCTCTCAGTGGATGAAGCTGCCTGTAAGTCCTCTGACCTTTGAACTAATTCTCTATTGATGTTTTTGACAAACTCCAGAAGATTTTAGCACTAACACTAAAATGTTCGCACATACTCTGTTGTCCTTAGTACATGCTGCTGTGATTGCCATCAATGAGGCAGTTGACCGAGGCCAGGCATCTGTGACAATGGGAGCCCTGAATAATCCTAATGCAATGCTGAGAAACACCCAGGAACCTCTGGCCCAAGACTACCAGGACACACTGAGCCAGGCCAAGGCTCGTAAGCAGAGTCAGTCCGCAGGAAGGGTGAGAAGCCTCACTTCTTATGTTTCACCGTCATCATTTATTTGTATAATGTTTGGTTCAGGCTTCCCCTGTATAGAAGGCTTGTCTTTCTAATTAAACAGCCTATTTAGTTTCTCTCTTGGTTGCTCACTTTGTTGGTTGTCTATTCACCAATCTCTATTTAGCTCGTTTTTACACTAGCCAGATATTCAGTTACATAAATTATAATAAATTGCGTTCACCAATAAAAAAACAACCCATCTTTGTACTAAATACTACGACCTTCTACTATATGCAGTCTCACTTCTGTATTCAACTCGGGTTGGGAACAGGGTTGCAAAGTCTTGTGTAGGCGTGATTGAATATAAAACATTGTGACCAAATTTGACGAAAGCAAAACGTGAGTGTTGCCCTAAACCCAACATCCCGAGTTTGGAAAGGGGTTGCTTGCACTGACTCACTCACAGGCCTTGCCAGCACATTCCAGTGGCTGCAGTGTCAGCTGTACTTCACAACACAAACCCTCCGCAGCATCCGGCATCTCGCCTCCCATTCTCTTTACAAATACTGTACAGGAGCCATCCGTTTCCACTTAATGGCGGAAATGTGAACTGTAGAATATGTATTATGTGACAAGGTTCAAATTAAGTATGCTGTTTGAAATTAATATTATATATTTTTTTCTTTGTGTCCCTCAATTAGTGCTCCTCAATTGCTTCAGAAGAAAGAGATGTGTATGAAGAGCTGCTGACTCAGCAGGAGATCCAGGGCTGCCTTGACTTTGTCAACAGTAAGGACTTTCCCTCCCACATGTTACTTTCTTTTTCCCTTACATGTTTCTTTTTCCCAAAATACTGCCAAGTACCATGATTGCATTCCTTCTTGCATGGAAAACACACAGGACACTGGTGAACTCTGAATTTACAGTGAAGAATGTGCAGTTAAAATTGGGCCGTACGTTGTCCCTCAGTGACGTCTGTCTTGGTTTTTCCTGTCTCCAGTCCAGTCAGCAGTAATCCAGGTGAATCAAGCTGTGTCGACCCAGGACGAAGCTGCTCTGTTGGCTGCACTCAGGCTTGAAGCTTTGGCCCTGCTAGGTGTTCAGGAGTCAAACTGTCGCTGGTACCTGGAACATTTTACCACCTATTGCCAACATAAATCAAAGGTATACGGAGTCCGAGCTTGTTTGCTCAGTTGTTCCTAAATCAGGGCCTTAGGAGTCGGAGCACCTCTAGTTTTCTTTCCAAGCGATTAGGTAATTTAATTTTTTTTGCAGTTGTTGAGGGAGTACAACAAAAAAGCCTATAATTAAAAAAGCAGTACTTGAGGGCCATAGTTGAAAATGCTGGCAACTTTAAAGCCACAGTACAAATTAATTCACTCGTAGGAGTGGAATAGAAACAAATCATACCCATTTCCAGGGAAACACCTTTGCAGCATTGTCTTTGACCCCATTTCTAAACTCAACGTTTTTCTGTTTTTTGTTTGTCCTCTGACAATGCCGATCCACTTCCATTTTATGTACTGCTGTGAGCACATAGCAGTTCATTGGCTGACTAGATGTAGTGTAGACGCTGAAGGACTGTGCTACTTTCACTAAACACTGCCATACAGCGAAGACATTGTGTTATAAAGAAAAAGCGACAACTTCAGAGAATTAAAAAACTATTCTGCAACTGTAAATTCAGTTGGAAAGGACACCATCAGGCACTTTGCCCTGCATAAAAGGATGTTGAATAAATATGGGATCTTATTGGTATATCTCTAGTGAACTCTAATCTTTTTGCTGCAGGATGGAGGGAGAGCCGTGATGATGGACAAAGAGGAGATTCAGAGAGTTGTCAGCTCTTGTAATGACTCTGCAGAGGCAGAGAAACGAAGTAAGCACCTTCTGTTACTTACCATAGATGTTTATTAACACTATTTACTGGTCAGTGGAAAATCACATATGTACCCACTAGTAAGCTTCTCAAAGCACACATGTAGAGTCTGTGTACTATTACACAGTGAAGTTCATGATAAAACTTTTAACATGGGTTTTTTAAAGGCATTTCAGCATGTAATTGTGAGGAAAGGAAGACAATGTTATTTTAATACTGACATGCCTTTCCAAAATTATGTTTGGGTTATCTGCAAGACATGGCTTTCTGTGATCATTGTCTTGACCAGAACTTGAGGCAGTTGCAGCGATCAACACAGCCATTCGTTTTGGCAATGCGATGGAGACGGTAGAGGAGCTGATGAACCCTGAGGCACAACTTCCACTTGTGTACCAAACTGCTGCCAACCTCTATCAGGCTGAGCTTTTCAGTTTGCAGCTACAAGGGGGGCGGGTGAGACATCATGTTTTCAATTCTAGCTCTTTAAATGTCGACCCACATGCTAATACAGATATGTTTATAGCTATAGGGGAGGCTAGACATACACTTTAGTTAAATGTCACTTCATGCTCATGATTCAGGCCTTTTTATGTTTTATTAGTCTGGTTTGAGCCATGAGGAGCTGAGTGTAGCTGTGGAGATGCTGTCAGCTGTAGCAGTGCTGAACGAGGTGCTGGACACCAAAGACCCCCAGGCTGTGATTGAGCAACTGACAGACTCTCCTCTGGGCTTCACCAACATGGACCAAGACAACCTCAACAGGTAAGGGGGCTGTGCATTAAACAAGTACTAGGAACACCAGCTGTTAAGCCAGATCGATACCATAGGGCAACAGCTTGGTGACAGTAGGTTCAGGCTTCCCTTTTAGCAAGCATTTGTCTTGCTCAAGTGTAATTTAGCAAGACACTGGACTGTACGATCTGCAGTGGAGTTTTTCTGTAGTTAACCTCACACTGCTGTCACTTCTGTTGATGCTGGTGGTGATGCTGTTCTCTTGAATGATTACTTTTTTTTGTTTTGTTGTTGCTCTAACTGTGGCTCTCAGAAGTTCAATTATGATGGTAGAAAATAGCTTTAGGAGCAAGAAATTAATTTGATTAAATAGTTATAGAAATAATGTCTTTAGGTTGCATGTCGCTATGTCCCACTATGGTGGGCTGATGAGTAGGTCATTAAATGTCATAAAACATTGTTGAGTTTCTTTATGGCACTCTCCCTCAGGTATGCTGACACGCTTATCAAACTGCGAGGGGAGGCTCTTGCCAAGGGCCAAGAGTTTCTCACCTGGAATGATGTTCAGAAATGCATCGACACAGTCAACATTCAAGTCCATGAGGAGCACGAACGTAAGAAAGTGGTTAACTTTTACGTAGTGTAGCTTGTGGACATTTTTAAGCCAGCAGTTTCAACCCTTGGAAATTTTTATTTTTATTTTGGATGTGATCCTCCAAAAAAACCCCCACAAAATAAATTAAACACATTGACAGATCAAGTATCAAATGTTGCTTGTTTTCTCCCCGCAGGCATCATAGCCATAGCTGAGATCAATGAGGCACTTAACTCAGGTGATCCTAAGCAAACGCTTGCAGCCCTGCTCCTCCCTACAGCCAAGTTGATGGGGGTGAACCCAGACACAGCCAAACATTACCATGATCTCCTACAATACACCAAGAAACTCCTCTGCCAGGTATTGTGACACTAAATTGAGTAAACTAATATGATTTATGTAAATAAATGCGCTTGCACCTCTCACATGCTCAAAGTCTAAAATATTTTTATGGCTTAATAAACCCTTGCTGTAACATGTCATAACTTTATCTCACTCTAATCGTTAGTTTTTTTGGACTTGCACAGCAGCATGGCTCTATTTTACATTACTACATCCTCCTAAATCTGAACTGCTTGATGTTGATGTGGAACTTTTCTATTAACTTTTCTATTAAGCTGTTTTTGTAACAAGGCAAAGACAAACGATTGTACATTACATTTATTCATTTAGCTGGTCGCACACCTCTGGAGCAACTAGGGGTTAATTGTCAGGGACACATTGGTAGGTGTCACTGTGGGGTCTCTCGCACCAAAAGCGTGTGTCTTGTCCACTGTTCCATCACAATCCCCATTGTAGAGTCAAAATACTCGGATTGGGTTGACGTTAAGCTATATAGGTTTCACAGTTTCATCGTTCCTTTCCTGATATTCTTAAAGATTCAGAGCCTCCTGTTGTTTTGGACATAACATATATTGCCCTGTTAAATTCAGTGTCCACTCTTAACTTTCACATCTTTGTTTCTGGGCTTGTGCTTCCCTGCTGGTTCCCAACATTAGTCCATCAAGGAGCTGCTTTTTCTGCGTACTCGCATCCAGTTTCAGCCGGCCTCTGAGGTATCCCGTAGACGGAAATGAATTCTAGTTCAGAGGCTGTCGTCTTCGAAATGAGCAGGAACAGGAAGGGATCCAGACAACTGTGGAAGCAGCAGAGACACACCGCTACTCTGTAGTAACCATACAGTCTGTCGTCCCCATTTGAAAACAGGCGGATGTAGTGGGCGATATGCAGGATGCCACTGGGCAAGAAACACACCACAAAGATAACGAAAACCAGAGTACTGACCCTGATAAACTGTCTCCAGTCACAGCCAGATTGCCCTAAGTGGTATACCACTGCCACATGGGCATAGATGCAAATCAGGAAGGGTACTATGAAACCCAGACAAACCAGCATCAGCCTATACGGCACCAGTGTGGAATGAGATTTTTCTTCTAGGGGAAGTACATCATGGCAGGTGATGACTCCCAGCTGGTTAACCTGGTAGCTTTGCCTGACCAGGAGCTCTGGCACAATAGCAGCCACGTACAGGAACCACACAACCAGGCATGTCCACACTGCCAGCGTAGTCTTAGACAGCCTTCTGTACAAAAACGGTCTGACCACAGCCAGGTAGCGCTTCAGACTGATGCATGCTATAGTTTGAGCAGAACAGTAAACATTGCCATAAAACAAGGCTGTGATAAGCTGGCAGGAGATTTCCCCAAATATCCAGTTGTTTCCGTTGAAGTGGTAGTGAATTCGCAGTGCCAGAGAGAGCAGGAGCAGCAGGTCCGACAAGGCCAGGTTCAGGTAAAAAACTACTGTGGCGAAGGACTTTGCTCTGAGTCTGAGGAAGGCCAGAATGTAGGCGTTGGAGGGGATACCCACAAGCATGGCCAAGATGTATGACAAAGGTATGACCCGTGTGCTGAGGACCCCTGTGGTATAGGCTGTAACTGGCTCCTCCCAGTTCACATGCAGCCAAGGGTTTGTGCTGGGATAGGGCATGGTCTGCAGCTTGTCTGTGCCATTAAGTATGTACGTCCTCCCCTTGAAGGTTTTTGGTACAAGACCAGTTGGAATATTGGTTTTGGTCCTGGTTCTGTTTCCTATAAATGGAGAGAAAAATGTTGTTTATGGCTTTAAATTAACTTTAATTTTATGTTAAAGCTAATTTGAAACTACATTAAAAAAACAAAATGTAGTTAGTCACACTATTTGTTGGTTAGTGTTCATTTGAAAACTTTTTTCATTTCTAGCAAAGAAAACACATTGCAATATTTTTAATATTGGAATTTTTGTATAGTATTTACAGCTGTACTAAAACAGGTAAATCTGTGTTATTTAACAGTTGTTGTGTACCAAAATGACATAATGTTTATAAAAAGTGTAAATATAGTGTAATTTTTGACCCTGGCTTAAAAGATATAAATTCAGTTAAGTATAGTAAACTTACCATTGTGCTGAATGGTCTGGACTGCCATCAAACAAATGAGAAGTCCTGGAACAAGGTCAGCCATGTCGCTCTCCAGTCTATATCCCAGAGTTTTTCCCAAGGTTTCTGGTCTTCACCCCTCTCTGTGTTGCTTCTTTTCAGTAAAAGGAGTAGGAGTAGGAGTTTTCCCTCTGTAAAATCTGCTGTTTTGCATCTTCGCAGAGCAACAGTAGAACTGATAATGCTGTGTTCTCAAGCTCAGCTTCCCGCTAGTGTATGTGGGACGCTTGTGTGTTTGTGCAGTGCAGTGAACACGTTTCCTGTCCAGGCCTGAAAACTGAATTCCCCCATGCCTGCGTCAGTAACTGCCCTCTGACTCACTGGGGTGGGAGGACACAGCTGAATGGCTTATTAACAGCTGTGATCCATAAACACATAACACTGATTACTGTTACAATAAGTTATTTTATTGTGGTTTAGGTTATTACAAGTTTTTTGTTTTAATGATTTGGGTTTTTCATTTATTTGAGGTGACAATAGTGTTGGTCGGTCTGGTTATGGAATTAAGGAATCACTAAAGTAACTGATGTTTTGGGTTATTCTAACACTATTACATCATAGAGCAGTTACAGATGTAATATGGGAACTGGTAATGTGTTTGAAGATGGTGCCAAATAATTTCAATGAGATTATCCAGTGTGTGTAAGTTGTGTTTCGTTTTTTCTTGTTTGCTTTTGTGTTGTGCGGCTCACAACTCAAGTGCATTAACTTCTATCTGATTTGTACCACACATTTTATGTTGAAATGTCGTCTCACAAACAAGAATGACGACATGCTCTTTTATAATGAACAACAGGGATGTTTTTTGTCATACTGGGGGAATCGTTGGTCAGATGCAGATATAAACAAAGAAGCCGCTTTTAGTCTGCTCGGTTTATGTTAATGGTGACTTACTTCCTCACTGTGGTCAGGGATACATCCCGGTCCCCAAAGTTCTCTAAAATTAGCCTGAGAAATAATACTGAAGTCAGGCTGAATAAACATTCTTTGTGGTAATTGTGCTGTTATATTTATGCTATTATGTTTTTTAGTACAAAGTGGTTTATTGAGGGAGGGTCAGGATATATTTGTAGTGTAACTAACAATAATTACTCATTTTTTCCTTTCCTTTTCCTTAGATCTTACCTCTGGACACAGGGGAAATGGTATTGTCTATTATTTGCTGTTGCTCTAACAGCACCAGCTTTTGTAGTGCAGTGGTAATCGGCATTGCTATGAAGCGCTACAGCCATATAGTAAAATACAGCACATTCAAAAGTCCACAATCCTAACATAAAGAATTTGTATCTAACTACAAGAATTTCTAACCTTGGACATTGAATGTTCTGACTGTAATTGCTTCAAAATATGTATTTATTTATTTAATATCAAGTTAGTATTGTGCAGCTATGCGTAAACAGTGCCTTGTGTGCCTGAGTGTAGTTTGGTCTACAAAGTGAGGTGACCCTGTGCTTTTACCTGATTGTAGAGTTCTGGAGATGAGTCTGCAGTACTGTGGCTGGACCAAATCCAAGAGGCCATACACACAGCCAACCAGGATGAAGAGGAGGCTCTCACATGTATGTACCCAGAGTTTAAATTCACTCATTCATATCTTAATTACTTAATAATTAATTCATCTTTGGTTAATTCTTCCCGTACAATGGGCTCCTTGAGTACTACATTCTGATTGTCCAGAAGATGTGCATTATATTCAGATCACTGCACTATTAATAGTTAGTGGGCTTATTACTGTTCCAAATGAATACCCATAGCTTGTATCAGCTGGCACGAGGCTAAAGCTGATTGCTTACTGATGTACGTGCAGAAATAAAGTAACCTTTATTAAGGTCGAAAACTCGATAAAGGTAAAACTGTTACACTGAAAGCTCCTCATGATGTAGGGAAAAATAGAATGTAAAAATTTCTTGGTCCTTTTAGGTTTTTATCCTCCTTTTCAGTTACATAGATATTCTAATCTAGTTGGCTGTGTGTTGATACTGTCAATATTGTGATTTATTTTTTTTAATAACCACTTCGCTTGATGTGGATTATCACTTACTTGCTAGTTTTTACTTTGGTGTTACTGTGCTGTTTTTGTACTCAACAACTTCTTTGGTTAAATCTTGTTTACTTTGCTAGTGGCCAGAGCAGTAGCTGATATTAACAAGGTGGTGGCCGAGGGAGACTCTCAAAATACACTGAAGGCTTTGCAAGTTCCCAGTGCAGGACTGAGAGCGGTGCTCCCTGAATGTGCTGACACATACCAGGCTGAACTGGAGCAGAGACAAACAAACAGTGCTACTAAAGGTAACTTGACTGCACAAGTATCATGAGAAAGGAAGCTCCACTGATGCCTACATAGTAAGATGCCAATATTACATTCACTCTGTTTAAAGGGAAGTTTCTGCTTTCCTCCAGGCAGCACTGACAGTGTGTGGGTGAAACATTGCATCAAGGACAGATATGACTACTACTATAACCTGGGGACGGGACAGGGCACCTGGGAGGAGCCTGAAGGATTTGAACACAAAGGAGGCCAGCTCTGTAAAGAGGAAATCCAGGTACCCCCTGCTGTACTGCATACTTTAACTACTCCATTATGTAATGTTGTTAACATTCTTACATACCATTGATTGGATTTATTTCATTCTTGGTTTTACAATCAATTCAGTGATGTGATATTTAAAAATTGCACTATTCGTTTGATGAGATAATATTCAGCCTACAGAGGGTTTTTTTCTAACCTGAAAACTTCAAAACATGCCTTTTTCCCGTAGGGTGTTGTCAGCTGTGCGACTGCAGTATATAATAGGGAACAGTTATGGATGGCCAATGAATCCTTGGTGACCCAGCTGCAGGCGAGGATCAAAGGTTACCTGGTCAGGAAAAAGTATACCCAGAGAATGGAGTATCTACACCAACAAGAACCACAAGTCGTCAAATTGCAGGTCTGCACTATGAACTGTGAATGAATGATTGACGATACTGCGGGAATTATAAATCAATAGAGATGCAAAAAGATGAACATTTTCTGTAGTTTACAAGCACTTTACTGTCTTACTTTCAGCATTCTTAAATGAAAATCCAAAATCAGAAATGGCACATAAAACATTAGAGCAGTGACAACACCTCAAGGAGCAGAAACACCTAGGAGAGTCTTCCACTATTCAAGTTTAATAATCCATGCTGTGGGATCACTGATTTGCTTGCATTGCAGGCTTGCTGGAGAGGTTACAAACAGAGGAAAATGTACAAAGACAGGATGAATCTTCTTCAGAAAAATGTTGCTTCTGTTGTCAAGGTGATAAAATGTGTTTTGTTTGTTTTATATAAAAAATACATTAAAACGGTAAACTTAAGTGACTAGACAACTGTGAAGCAAATGTAATCGGCATGTACTAAACATTAATTAAACAAATCTACCGTATCAAATACCTGACATTTAACATTGGTGTTTTTAGATCCAGTCTTTAGTGAAAATGTGGAAAGCCAAAAGTAAATACAATCAGAGACTGCAGTTCTTCAGAGATCATGTGAGTAATCAGTAAACATCACTGAGCGACATCCTTTAGTTTGGTGTTGGTTGTTCCATGCTGTGTAAGACTCACTGTTATCTGTGTTTAGGAAAAAGAAATTGTGAAAATCCAGGCTTTTCTAAAGGCCAACAAAGCCAGAGATGACTACAGAACCCTAAGTGAGTCAAAAAGACATTTTACACTCCTGCAGTTAGAGCAGAACTATATTGATATAATATCAATATCATATTGTGAGACTTTAAATTCCTTTAGACTTTGATGATGGTCATATTGCATCGGTTAAATTAGTAGTTTCATTACGTGTGATTGCGTTTTAGTTAGGCGTCCCTAATTTCTGAGCTCATCTGACTGTATCCAGTTTAATCATCACACTGGCATTACTTGTTTATTTTTCTAAATGATCCCCTGTGTAAATATGTGAATCTTGTGTGTGAAAGCACCAATTACCATCCCTAACTTAGTCTTAGTATTTTGATACAGGTAATCTTGATATTTAGAGAATTTGCCAAACATATGGTGACATCTGTTTGGTTATTTTTTTGCCAAATTTTAGCTGGGGCCAAGGATCCTCCTCTGTCAGTGGTGCGTAAGTTTGTCCACTTGTTAGAGCAGAGCACCCTGGACCTTCAGGAGGAGCAGGAAGTGACACGGCTTAGGGAGGAAGTGGTGACCAATATTCGCTCCAATCAGCAGATGGAGAAAGACTTGAGCCTGATGGACATAAAGATTGGACTGCTGGTGAAGAACAGGATCACTCTACAGGTTGGCAACCCTTGTTTTTATGTGTACAAGGAAGAGAAAAGCATACTGTGGGGGTGGTGATGGTTCAGTGGATAAGACACATGCTTTTGGTGTGTGAGATCTGGGTTTGATTCCCACTGCGACACACATAAATGCTCTGTATCGCATCCCTAAAAATTCCTGTATTATATGTCTTGTCCTGTCCAGTTTGGGTGCTTAATTCATTTGGTGTTTGTGTCTTTGAAAAGGATGTTGTGTCCCATAATAAGAAGATGAAGAACAAGAAAAATAAAACGAGTAAAGATGACTTGACTGCAGGAGACAGAGTGGGTATTAAGGGCCTGAATAAAAGCAAAAGAAGGAAACTGGAGGCCTACCAACATCTATTTTACCTGCTGCAGGTGATACAAAAATGTGTCTAACTCTACCTCATCTATTCAACCTAAAAGGTTTAATAAGATATCCCAAGTGCAGTTGCAGACACATTTAATACTACCCCTTCTCTCTTCCCTCCCCTTTAGACCAATCCACACTACCTGGCCAAGCTGATCTTCCAGATGCCCCAAAACAAGTCCACTAAGTTTATGGACACTGTGATCTTCACCTTGTACAACTACGCCTCTAACCAGAGAGAGGAATACCTGCTGCTCAAACTCTTCAAAACGGCTCTGGAGGAGGAAATCAAGTGAGAAATGCAGCCTAAATCAGTATAGTGCCGTAATCTTCAGTCACACTACAAACACTTACTTATGTTATCTTACCTCAATGGTTATAATGTATTACAAATGCATAAGTGACTGTAAGTTCCTTTTTGTTAGGTTACTAACTTTATTGTCCACGATGTGTAACACTGTCTTCATCACCACAATTGTCAATGTTTCTCAGTTCTAAGGTGGATCAGATCCAGGACATAGTGACAGGGAACCCAACAGTCATCAAGATGGTGGTGAGCTTCAACAGAGGTGCACGTGGCCACAACACACTCCGGCAGCTACTGGCTCCGGTGGTTAAAGACATCATTGAGGACAAGAGTTTAGGCATAAACACCAACCCAGTGGATGTGTACAAAGCCTGGGTCAACCACCTGGAGACGGCTACAGGAGAGGCCAGGTAGGGGAAAATACTGCAGAGGGTTGTTGTCCATTAGCATGGTCAACTGTGGTGACTTTTAAGTTAATTTTTAGGTTCATTTATATTGTTTTATTACATTACACAGGCCTACAGGTAGCATGTTTGTCCCATTATCTATAGCTTTGGGATGGTTAAAATTACTGCTGACCTTTTCCAAAGCATTACTAAAAGCTTGTGAGTACTTTGTTTTCCTACCTTTCAGGAACCCACTGTTTTTTTTTTTTTACTCATTTCAAATCTCAGATGTTTGAGCTTCTGTGAACACACCACCAAAGAAAAACTTTGGCCTTTTATCATAACTGCATTGTCATGTAATGATGACATAACTTGTGTGTTAATCTGCCAGTTTAAGCGCAGTAACATGACCGATACCAGGGATGCCTTGATTTAGTCATAATCAATAAAAAAAAATGTTTTGTGCATAAAAACCACCACTTTGAAAACTGAAAATGTATAGCCGTAAATATGGATAAATATTTGCATGGTTATTGGACAAAAGTGGGTTAGAGGTAGAGCGGGTCGCCCACTGAATGTTGTCTTGTAGTGTAAAGTGCTTTTAGTGGTGGGAAGACTAAAAAGGCGCTATACAAGTACAGTCCATTTACCCTGTTGTTGTCTTCCCTCAGCAAGTTGCCTTATGAAGTAACCCCCGAGCAGGCCATGTCACATGAGGAAGTACGCAACAGGCTGGAGGCATCCAGTCTGGCACTACGTTCTGCAACAGATAAAGTCTTGAACTCCATTGTGTCCTCACTGGATAATATCCCGTAAGTTTTAGGACCTGTTAAGTGTCACTGTCCACTTATCCTTTGTGCTCTCTGTGACAGTTGTGCTTGTCAGTGCCTGAGAACGTGGGCAGCAAGATTTGTCAATTTCTGCTTTTTGGAACCATTATACGAAGCTTTTGACATTTGCAATTGAAGCTATCAAACACGTGATGGAATTCAGTCTCCTTCTGTGATAACACAGTTGTAGAAAATAGCACAAACACATTGCAGTGTAATGCCATCTAATACAATGGCCATGCAATAAATTCTACCTTTGCAAAACTTCTAAACTTTAATATGTGTTGAGACTGTGTGAGAGGTGTTAATTCAACTCTTTAGGTTGTAATTTGTGGTGGTGGTTGTTGTTGTTGTACTGGACAGTATTGTATTTTTAGCGGTCCCTGTTATTTTGTCTACCCCCTGTATTCTGCATCAGTATTGTTTCAGCAGGAAATGCCTCAAGTGAAGGAAGCAAGATGCTTTCAAAGTCCAGCTGGATTGTTTCTTTAAATCTACTTTCATATGTTTAAGTGGAGAAAGAAATTGGAATACAAAATAGTTTTAATTTCTATCGACTCGTCCTCCTGTTGAGTATTTGTCTGTTCTGTTCTGTTAAAATAGTTATTTTAACATTAGGGCTAGACAGGAGATGATCATACGCTTTGGCATCATGTCATTAGCCACTCATTCTTGTTGTTTCAGCTGCATGTTGGGACACAGTCATTACTAGACAATCATTGCTTTGGAGCAAGTAGTCATCCGGTCAGTTGCTCAAGCACAAAAATAGAAGTCTGTTGTTCTACATTAGTCACACCCAAGTAACCCATTTCTGTCATTGGGACATAAATACTCCTCTTTTCATTTCTTCTTACATGTAAAAAAAATCACAAAAACAACACTGTAATTTCAGAAAAGACCTTATGTACCACTAGATGGTGCTCATGTTTGATTATGCTCATAGCAAAAAACTGCACTAGGTATACAATGAGAGACTGAAACCTATCAATACGGACAAGCTTCAATGCTTTAAATAAATCCATTCCCCGTCATGAGCCTTGCTACATCATTTGTCATATAATGTAAATGCATGTTGTTGTTTTTTGTGTTCGATGTCCCATCCGTGTTTTTTTTGTTTTGCATGTAGTTATGGCATGAGATACATAGCAAAAGTTCTGAAGAACAGCCTCCACGAAAAGTTTCCAGATGCCTCAGAGGATGAGCTGATGAAGGTAGAAGCCCTCGGATGTATAAATATGTTGATATTTTCGATTCACAGTACAGTATCTTATGATTTACTAGTGTGAGCATGTTGAGTATAAGTTCATTTTAAAAAAGGTTTTAATAATGCGTTCTCTTCTTTGCGTGCCAGATTATAGGAAACCTGCTGTACTACCGCTACATGAACCCAGCCATCGTGGCCCCTGATGGCTTCGACATCATCGACATGTCAGCAGGAGGGCAGCTTCACTTAGACCAGCGTCGTAACCTGGGATCTGTGGCAAAGATGCTGCAGCATGCTGCTGCTAATAAGCTGTTTGAGGGCGAGAATGCACATATGACGCCAATGAACAACTACATATCTCAGACGTATGAGAAGTTTAGGTAAGAATGGGGAAATGAATATTGACAGAAAATAAACTTTGATTTATCTGTCAAAATGTTTTGAGCATTTGTAAGTCTTATATAACACATTAGTTGTGCACAGTATGATTTTTGGTTCATGTTGAACATCATTTTTGAACAATTGAACAATATGATTCAGGGGAAAACACACAAGTAATTCTTGTCCTTTGCTGTTATGCTCTTTGTTTTGGGTGCAAGTGAAAGAGCGCATGCAAACAGAAATTTTGATGAATATGGTTTAGGCTGGCATTGTGGAAGTAGAGGTGATCCTGAGAGGAATAAGTTATGTGCTTGCAACTCAAGTCCAGATGGGCCTGTACAAACTCGCAAATAAGAAGGGCCGGGCCACTATGTGTAAAGTTATGTGCACCACTTTGCCAAAGGGATTGACTCATCTTTACTGGAAATACACAAAAACCTTAGTCCATTTTCTGGAAACAGGTCTGTGAATCATTTAAATTAGTTGAAGGAAGTCACAGACATGTTAAAGAAAATTCAGCACTTTGACACAACAGTCAGTTTTTGGGACTTAAAGACTAATGACCACTAACGCCTGGTATTCTTCCTCTTCCAGGGTATTTTTCCAAGCAGCATGCGATGTCCCTGAACCCGAGGAGAAGTTTAATATCGATGAATACTCAGACATGGTGACTCTAAGCAAGCCGATCATCTACATCTCAATAGAGGAGATCATCAATACCCACTCGGTAAACCCCAGAAAATTTACTCTCAACATTCTTCAGATCAGTTTTGAACTTACCCAGGGTGTCATCAAGACTTCCTTATGAGAACATCAGTCCACGAGAACATGCAGTGTTACAAAGGCTAGTGTAGTTGCACTAAAACCGGGCCGCTGCCGTAAGGACTCAGCGTTTGTACATAGGGCGCACGCTCTAGCCGTGAGCTAACTGGCACCCTAATTGGAATTATTTTGACTGATATTGCGATATATTACCTCATTATTCTCAGTTTCATTAAAAAACACATTTATGATTATGGTGTCGTGTTTGCAAGGACCACTTAATTCTTTTAGTATCACTGCTAATAGAAGAATGAGTATTACTAGCATTACTACTGCTAATATTAGCAGTACTACAAGGAATTCACCCCAGACAACATTTATTTTAAGAAAATTCAAAATATGTATCAAATATTTGATTTGTTCATGCTCCTAATGTCTTAGGACAGTTTATATTCTTAAGCCAGCATCACATGCACATCTGAAAAGTCTAAATACAACTAGACTTGAGAAAATAAAGGGACTGAGAATGAAGAGAACATCCATGTTTGTTTGAGCAGATGTTCTCTCATCCTTTGTCTCGAACATTAAGATCATTTTTTCATTTCCTGTCTGTCTGCTGGAAATGTGAAGAAAAGCACGGTTTATATTACGGTGTGTTTGCGTGCCACATATACAACATAGCCAAGACTTTGTACCTGTACACCTGTTCTGTTGTTTCTCTGGAAAAATGTAACAAGGTTAAATCACTGTGTCACAATATTTTTCAATGAGTAGTTACACAGTAGATATTTAAGCTTTTCGTACAGGCCTAATCACATCTGTATTTGTTCAGCTGCTTTTGGAACATCTGGAGGCCATCTCCCCTGACCACAATGACTTGCTGCATGAGCTGCTGCAGGACCTGGGAGATGTTCCTGATGTAGAGGCATTGCTCGGTACTGTCAAACAAACCTTTATTTATATTAACCAAAATTTGGCTATAGTTGTGTATTTATCCTTGTACACATCATGCTGCTTTATTTCAGGTGAAGGAGCAGCAGACCCAAATGACCCAAACAGAGAGAGTGTTTTGAGCCAGCTGGCCAAGACTGAGATCTCCCTCACCTTAACCAGCAAGTTTGAGCTCCTGGAAGGAGATGACCGAGACTTGAAGACTCTAATGACAAAGTAAGCTTATTGTTGTAGGATGCTGCGATTAATGGCTTCATGCAAAGCCTGTCTTCAGTATTGTCCAATATCACAATTTGATGTTGCAGTCATCGGAACTCTTACAGTATTAAAGTAATTTATAAATAATCTCAATTCAGGTGTCGGGCCATGCATCGATAATCCAGCATTGATGCACATTTAAAACCATTACACTGAAGCACTTACTCAGAACTACTCAATAAACAGTTAAATGCTGTGTGATGCAGCGTACTTGGCTCCTCTTGACACCGTGTGTGTTTCTTTATGGCTATCACTCAGTAGCACGTCTTTGTTGCCTTTCCTGCTCTTCTATCATTTCCTTCCGAAAAGGAAGGGGGGTTTGGTGGTCAGGGTTATCTTGCCCATAAATATGTATCCTTCTGGATCAGTTTCTTACAGGAGACTATGTTGGAAAGTTGGTCCCAAACTTATTTTTGCCATTTACAATCATTATGTAGTCAAATAAATGTGAATGTAGGATTTCTCTGAGTTCATATGTGCATGTGTCATCTGAATTTGTGTTGTAATTGCATAACGGCTAGTAAGACTTTGGCAACTCGTAAGAAAAGAGTATGGAACACTGAAAAAAGAAACCCATTATATCCATCACATTTGTCTTGCATACATATGCTGGTGCTGTTGGATCCAAGTCTGTACCAAAAACAAATCCGATATTCTTCTGCTCATGGTGCAACTTCCACCAAACTTCATTGCTATCTGTTAAGTAGCTTTTGCGGTAACTGGACGAACAAACAGACAAACATGTTGGTGAACTGGAAGCAGTTAAGACAAGGTGATGTTATACAGACAAGAGTAAATGTATGAATAGTTTCCTGATCATGATTGAAGGTGGGGAATGGTGACATTCAATTCTGTCATGGAAACTGATACTGTATTGTACTTTGTGGTACATGTCTGGATACTAATGACACTTTTCCAACAGGTATTTCTAAAATTAGTTGGTGAAATATAGAATTTGAGGACAGAACAGTTTCATAATTTTTTTTTTGTTTATGTGACATTACACCTGAAGCAAATGTGAAGCAAAAAAGAGGAAAGATGATCTTTTTCTGATTTATTTATTTTTTCTTCAGGACAAAAAAGCTTATAGTGGATGTGGTTCGGATTCAACCTGGTGAGACCTTGCCTGAAATTCTGGAGACCCCTGCTACTGCCCCACAGGTGATCATTTCTATAATTTTCCTTACCATATACGCAAAAGACATTTTCAAAATTTTTCAAAAGGGACTATAAACGGAAGTTTTTTTGCACTTCTTATGTGACTTTGCTCCTGAAGGAGTCGGAGCATTCTACGATTGTAGCGCGCCGAGCAGTCCAGGATGCTCAGACTCCAGAAGGTCTGAAGAGCAGCCCAGCAGTACTGGAGGACAGCCAGCTGCCTCTCGAGCAGAAGAAGAGGAAGATCCTGAGGAACCTCCGTAACCTAGAGCAGGCTGGTCTTGTCACTACTAGTAACAAATACCAGGACCTCATCAATGACATATCAAAGGTACATAAGCAGCTTTCATCTAAATAAGAAGATGCATGCCTTCAATGCTAATTCAAAGTGTATTGTTAGAATTGTTCAGCTTCTCAATTTGTAAAGTAAACCTGAAATTGACAGGACATTCGCTACCAAAGACGCTACAGACAGAGGAGGAAGGCCGAGCTTGTGAAGCTCCAACAGACGTTGACCGCACTCAACTCGAAAACAGCCTTCTACCAGGACCAGATGAACTATTATGATACCTACATCAAGACCTGCCTGGATAACCTCAACCGGAAGTTAGTTGGACCTTATTTTCTTGTGTGGATGAAGAGTTTTTCAAAATATTTCTTGCTACTGTGTGTAAATATTAATCTTGCTTCCTATTATGTGTGACATGCATATGGTTTGGTGGATTTTACATATGTATTACTATGTTTTGTGTATCCAGGAATTCACGCAGATCTATAAAACTGGACAGCAAAGTTGACGAAAAGGGTAATAAGAAGTGGAAGCCACCTTCTCTGAAGTACACTGCAGCAAGGCTGCATGAGAAAGGAGTCATTCTGGAGATAGAAGGACTTCAGACAAACCAGTGAGTTGACCTGCTCACCACTTAGACGGCTCTCAGAAAGGGCTGAGTATTTCATGGTACTCTTCATCACTATTCAAATATTGGATTATATCACGCTTGCACCACCTGTTGTGAAGTTTCTGTTAGGCTGTGACATGCAGAGAAATTTTGATTGCCGTGTATCTAACCTATCCCCCACCCAGCCGACCGAACAACATCATTGTTTTAGATTAGCTTGCATCACCTTTAACTGTTTCCTAGGGCTGGACGATATGGCCAAAAATGTTATCACGATAAAAAGTTTAATATCTTTCGATATCAATAATTATCACTAAGTATCAAATTGAGTTTAAAGGATATATTTTTTTTTTTGTCAACACTTGATGCCAAACAGTGGATCACTTCACAAATCTTAGGTAGAACATTTGAAACAACTGTGATAAAATCTTTGTCAACAAAAATGCATGAGTAAAATTAAGTAAAAGCTTTTTTCAGTCCTTTTTCCTTTTCAAATTAAATATCTTAATTCAAAAATTAAGTCCTAATTCGTTTGAAAAAAATTGTATTGCAATAATTGTTATTTTTTTATTGTCCAGCCCTACTGTTTCCATTTCCAGTAGTTTAGATGTACCCTTCTTCAGAATATTTTAAAATATATTTTATTTTAAAAGTAATGTTGCAGTTGCAACTGGTTTTTGGTAATTATTCACTACAGACAGACAGATCCAATCTGACTAAGCAAATTTAAGCTGATTTGTGTCCCATCAACAGTTTCTCTGGGGAAAGTACTGGGGAAATGCTGACCACTACTATCATTTAGTTTTTGTACGTCTGCAATAATGGGACTAAATTCTGAAAAGATTATCATGTTTTTTTCCCCCGTGTGCTGTGTTGTCACTTTTTTCACATTAATCTGATGTTATTGTCTCTCTCTTCTAACAGGTTCAAAAATGTCATGTTTGACATATCACCTGCTGAGGAAGTTGGGGATTTTGAGGTGAAGGCCAAGTTTATGGGAGTTGAGATGGAAAAAGTCCAGCTTCATTTCCAGGTAATCATCACTCATCATCAAGTGTGTCAGAATTTCACGAAATGAAGCAGCTCCCTTGTCAACACTAAACCTTGATGACAGATGGTTAAATGTCCTGTTCCCTTCATTGAACTACTAGCAGGAAATGGCTTGGAAACAAAGCAAACATTTTCCACTAAAGACACATATGTTGTAATGAATAACCTGTAAGCATTTGTTTACTGAATATGAACAAATATTAGACATACATTATGTGAATACAGGTCTGAGCAGAGTAGATCAAGCTGTAAAGTTGGGGTCACAAATAGTTTGTAATACATTTACTGAAAACCTCCTTTAAATGATGGTAGTAAAATAATTTAATCTACTACAGTTTATTTAGTCCATTATTTATGTTGTATGTAAACCTGCCAAATGAGCATCTTATCTCTATGAATGAAAAGTTGATTCGCTTGTATGTGTGTTTCTCATTGCATTTGATGTTTTGTGTTTGTGTGTGTCCAGGACCTCCTTCAGCTGCAGTATGAAGGCGTGGCCGTCATGAAGATGTTTGACAAAGCCAAAGTGAACGTCAATTTGCTCATCTTCCTCCTAAACAAAAAATTCTATGGAAAATGAGTAAAGAAAAGGAGGGAGGGAGCAACAGGAGAGGAGGGGGAAACACATTGTGCCTTCCCACAGTACTGAGTTTGTTGAACAAAATGAATTTTGTCACAAAAACATTAGATGGTGCTGGCCAGTGTCCTGTTTCATCCGATTATAATTTGATGGATCACACCAAAATAAAAAGTGGATATTGTCCAGCTAAATGTACCCGTTCTGTATTTTTCCATGTGGTGATTGTAAATGTAATGTATGTTTAAGAATGAAATTGTAATGGTATTCTTGTTTTTGTATGTAAAAGATGCTATGAAACACACTGTTATTGTTACAATGCATGCCGAAAGAACTTTAAGGTTTGATGGAAATTTCAGCCGGACCGTATATTACTTCAGAATTGGAGCTACGGAGCAACTTTCCAGCTGGCCTGCATGGCTATATGAAATACTGTAGTTTACCAGTGCCTTTTAATTAGTGTTTAAAGAAATATGTTTTAGTTAATAAAACATTCACAAATTTTAAAAAATGCAACTAATGTATTTTTAATATGTATTGTCAGTATATACTTGATTTCTAATGTTTGAACAATGTGCATAATAAATTACAAATTTTTCCTCATCTGTCATCATATCACTATTCTTTTATTTAATCCGTTCTTTGTCAGATTTTTATTTTATTGGTAACTACTTTCTTCGCTGTAACATCTGACAACCTTAAACTGTGAGGGAAAATATTTTTGTCTGAAGATCAAGGTCACGTAATGTCTCTGTAATAGGGAGGAGATGTGCAGTGAGGCGGGGCCGGAGTATCTGTAATATGTTTGATGCTGGCAGAAAAACACTTCAGCCACTCCTCTGACAAAAAATAAGATAATTTCAACACACTCGTATTTGTAAAGATTTGGAGGATATCCAGTGAAGCCATGGTTCACCTGTTAATATGGTTGTTAATATTTTTTTCTCTGCAAAGCGCTGCACTCACCTCTCGAAATGGTAAGTACACAGTATGACTACACTGTTCAGGCTTCTACTGTGCTGGGTTTTTACAAATGCAAGGTAGGGTTGTGTAAACTATGTCTGATTGGGGGGGAAACAAACATACAACAGTTGCTGCAAATGTAGCCCATAATTTCCTTAATGTCAGGCTATAGTGTACTGCAGGCTGGACTCTAGGACTTGCTTTTTATGCAGGAGTGGCGCCGCGTTCCTCTTCCCAAATTAGTGACTGAATCTGCGAGAAACAGTAATGATAAACTTTAGCCATATTTGTTTTGGAATTGTCTGTGAATAATCTGATACCGTCAAAGTGGTTGGCGACGCAGCAGACCGGACAGAGGTGGGAAATAAGTTTGATTTAATTCGAGGTACCTTAATTTACTTGAGTATTTTGATATTTTTCCTACTTAATACTACACTAAATTTACTTAATAGTGTTACTGTTGCGTCAGTAATAATCCAATATCCCAGGCCTACTATAATAAAGTCATTGTAAGTAGCCCTTCTACAGGCAATACTTTTTACAATGAGCAATAGCCTACATTGTATCTAAATTCCAATAACCACCACTGGTTGTGGAGTCGTGGGGTCACTGGTTTAAAATAAATCTACTAACGCTAAGCCCCCTGGGTATCTATCTGCTGCCTTGAACGTGTTGCTTAAAATACGTTGATTGGGCTAATACTGAAATAACCTACCTGCACTCACCCTATCATGTTAAAGGTGTGTAGTGCAGCACCTAGGCCAGTTTGTAAAAAGTTATGAAAATATTCTTTCAAAGACATGGGTTGCCTAAATTGAAATAAAAGACAAACTGCATGGGAGATAGCTACCACTAGAGGTAGCCGAAGTTTAAGCAAGCATTGCAAACCTAACACTTTGTGTGCAACAGTGTGCTGTAGCAGTGTGCTGTAATTTTGCATCTGCACTTTAGTTCACTTACAAAACAGCTTTAAAACCACTCATGTAGCCTATTTTTCTCTGTCTCTTTAAGACTCGGCGCCCTTACCGCGGACTTTCTCCGGGCACTTTGTAATGGTAACCGACGAGCCTGTAGACTACCTGGATCTGTCTGTGCTGGACAGTTTGATGGATGACGGGTCTGGCTCAGGGTTGGAGCAGGTACCGGTGAAACGACACGGCCCACACCTTCATCCCACTAAGAGCTATTTTGTCTCAGAGGAAGCAAAAGGTTTTCTTCAAGGTCGACTGGCAACAAGCTTTGTCCCGACCGTTTACACCCTCGTCTTCATCATCAGCGTTTCCCTCAACCTTGTCGCCATTGTGATGTTCGTGCATCACGTGCGTCCCAGAAAACCGGCCGCGATCTACATGCTGAACCTGGCCTGCGCCGACCTGCTGTTCGGCCTCCTCCTCCCCTTCAAGATCGCCTACCATTACAATGGCAACAACTGGATCTACGGCTCCTTCATGTGCAGAGTTGTCACAGCAGCTTTCTACTGCAACATGTATTGCTCTGTGCTGCTCATGACCTGTATCAGCGTTGACCGTTTCCTGGCTGTGGTTTACCCCATTAACTCCCTGACCTGGCGCAGCCCTCAGACCGCTTCAGCTGTGTGTGCTGCCATGTGGCTGTTAGCCCTTGGAGGAGTGTCCCCCCTCCTGATCTCAGGGCAGACCATGTATCTGTCAGACCTGGACATCACCACCTGCCACGATGTGCAGGATGTGGAAAACCTAAAAGCTTACTATCTTTACTTCTTCCCCATCTACTCCTCTGTCTTCTTCTTCATCCCTCTTGTCTTCACTGTTGTCTGTTACGTACGTATTATTCAGGCTCTGGCAGCAGCCAATGTGGAGAACCGCTCCAGGAAGACTCGGGCCGTGGTGATGGCTGTGGTGGTGCTGGTGGTTTTTGTGGTCTGCTTCACCCCCACCAACATCATCCTGATGGTTCACTATGTTGAGCTGTCCCAGAAGTCCAGTGACGGTTCCTACCAGGCGTACCTGCTCTCCATGTGTGTAGGCAGCCTGAGCTGCTGTCTGGATCCTTTCCTCTATTACTTTGGCTCCTCTCAGTGCCAGAAGCAGGTGGCAGCACTGCTCAGATGTAGGCGACTGACACAGGCAGAGAGCAGCTCAGGAACACAAAGCACAAGAACCAGCGGGCGGACAGACAGCAGCAGGTCATGCAAGATGGAGAGTGTTCAAACTGGCCTGGGGAGCCATTACAGCAGGCTAGTGGCTTAACTACATGGACGTGACGAGCCTGCCTCATGAGAGACTTTTAAAATTTGCACGCACACACACCCACCCCCACAGTATGATACAGCATGAGTCATTGTGTATTTAAATCCTATGACACTGTGTGAAAAAAACAGCATAGCTAAACATTTTCTGACATTCGTTTCAGATTTTTGTTTCATATGCTTGTTTTCAATGATCCATGGGAATTTAACAGAAGCTGTATAATAATAACAACAATAATATTTTAATCTGAAAAACATTTATGTAGCAACAACAAAAATGACACCACAATTCTCAGAATGCAATTCCGTATGTCAACATCTGTTATAATTTTTATGAGTAATCATGTGAAATCATTCATCACTTGATTCACTGGCATTCATTACGTTACGTTTACATTTTACGTTACAATATGTTTGTGTAAATAGCAAAGTCCGTGCTAAGGCATAGATAATTCAAGACAAAACTACTGCTTAATACAAATGTTACTGTATCTCTATCATTTTTTTTAAATTGCTGCTCACTCTGTACTCTCTTTTTCATCCGGGCAGAGCTCTGAAACACAGTAAAAGAGAAAAAAAAAGATAAATTGTTGGGTAGGAACAGTGTCCCTGAGCATCACGGAGAATGTTGGCTCCATTTCCTGACATTTGTACTTCATGGAATTACTCCAATATTAATGAAACTTGCATTGTAAATTGTGTGTGTGTAATTCCACAATACAACATCTCCACCTTGTGGTAACTTGTGAGTTGTATTAACTGGTAAAGATTAGACTCAGGTCCTTTAAGCTGCCGTCATAACAGGTTACTGACCTGTTTTACCATCGTAGCTATGGAAGTTTTCCGGGAGGTTCAGACACCCAACTTGTTTCTTGAAAATTTCAACATCTTTGGGATCTATTTTTCCTGTCCGTGCTGAAGGAGAAGGGAGATGTTAAGAAGGCACATTACCACATTTGAGACTCTGACCGACTGTGTTAAAACTGATGAGGACCAAACTTACTGAACTGCAGGATGTTTCTACCAGTGACATCCCCATTTCGAAAGGTGTCTGTCCACAGCAGGCAGTCAGAGCAAGTCTGTAGAATATGTCCTTTGTGTTCCGACAGATTTTCTTCAAAAATGGACAGCGTGGCTGATTATAATGCAGTATTGTGTACATTGAGACTTGTTGTTGTGGATATAATACTCTCTTATTCATCTTGTTAATATTATGCTAAAGACATCGGCTGCTTCATCTCTTCTCATGTGTAAATCTTGTCTGATGTTCACTTACTGCGAAATGTGGTAGCAAATCCTGACACTGTTGCATTGACCTCCCCAAAGATACACCTATTACTGAGAAACAAGAATATGATGTGACAAAATTTAGTCTTTACAAACTTAAAATTTAAGATGATTTCTGAAAAGGTAAATCTTGTTTCTAACGTAGGGCCACAAACTCTATTTAAGGATGATTCTGCCCAACTTATTTAATTAACTAAATCATCAAACTTACAAGCAGTGATCTCCCCAACGTAACGTCATAATTTGACTCTCAGAAGTGGGAGACAAGTCTATCCAGGAGCTTTTCAGAGACTCCAGTGCCTTATGGTACGGCTTGGGGTCACCGGCTCCCATCACATACACCCATTTTCCAAAAACCTTCACATAAAAACATTAAGATTCAAGTTACTATATTAAAAATATCTGAGTGTGTTTGTTGATATAATGCTTTTTAAAATAAAACCAAACATCATTGGGATGAAATAAGACAGAAAAGGATCACAAGCACAACTTACCAGTTTGGGGTCCTCCGGCATAATAGGTTGGACCAGGTCCTTGCAGTCTGGTGCAGATGCAGCAGTGAGGGAAGTGAAAGCCAACAGAAATACAACAACAGGCAGAGCCATGGTGAGACAGACAGATGAGATGGAAGAGGGAGAGACAGCAGCACTGCAGAGGATGTTGCTGAAGCTGCAACAGAAAGCGTCTAACGCTGATTCATTTTCCCTCTGGGCTATCAAGCTAAAAAAAAAGTTGTTGTGCAAGTGCTAATGTGGGGCAGGGGGGGGGGGGTCGTCTACATGCTCAGATGCACCAGTGAAGGTTTAATGACCATGCAGAGCCATGCAGATTGCCTTTGCATAGCATTGAATTGTCAGCTTAACTGTTGCCAATACCGTTGCCCCTGAATGAACCCAGGCAAAGTATGTGCCACGACTCATTTGGGACTGTTGAGATTTTTTAAAAAGGACCTGAAGCAGCTTTTGTTCAGCAGAACAAAGGTTGTTTCCCTGTGGGTCTGAGTGGACTCTTTAAAAGTTTGATGTCTTCTTTCTCTTCCTAACAGTGACGTTGCCCAGCAACAGTCTTTGTTAAAGTTTCTGGGAACAGTGGTGCACTTGAGAAGAGCGCAGTAGTTTTGAATGAAGCGCATAATCTTGACATATGGGGGTGTCTGACTTCTTCTATTTTATTTGAGAAAGGATAAAGAAATGTTGGAGCCCAGAACACTTTTTATTCCTTCAGAATAACAGTAGAAATAAATGACTAGAACACAGTACAGAGGGAGGCTGAAAGCTGTTTTATTTACCTCACACAATCGGCTGAAAACAGTTACTCAACTAACACATTTTTGAATTAGTTTAAAGGAAGCATTTAAGTGGATTTTTCAGCCATTACTATACCGGCCAGAACTTGCCATGAGCGATTCAGATTTCACATTACTAAACTAAATCATAGATTATAGTAAACTATTATTATAACAGTATTTAGTTCATGTTAAGCTGTAATGTGTTTGGGTGTGTTCAAAGCTGTTCACAGGGCTATGACACCTCTGTGCTCTGCTTTACTTTGCAGTAGGCTGAACATCAGTTTGATTATTCTCTGTGTTCTCAGCAGCAGGTGTAGCAGTTTCCTTGTCTTCTGGACACAGATCTGAAATAAGAGAAAATGACTGATTAGTGGAGAAAGTAGCGTGACGAACATTCGCTTTGATAATTCAACTGGGTGCCAGGAAGAGGCTGAGCTGACATGGCGGCTGACCTGTGCCCAAAAAGTGGAACTCTGGGAGGAATTTAAGACACTCAGCCTGTTTCTTGAAGGTCTCTAACTCGGATGGCTCCAGAGTGCCGGTTCGCGCTTTAAAGAGGAACCAGAGAAGTGGGCAGGGGTGGAGGTAGTGACAAAGAAGAGAAGCCAGGGGAGAGAGGCGAGACAGTGGAGACAAGTTGCCAAGTAATATGTCAAAATACTGACCAAAAACTGTGTATTTTTACTCAAGTGATAGAGGAGGAGGAGGAGGAAAAAGGCCTTACTAAAGAGGAAAAGGTATCGTCCCTTTGACTTGCCGTCTGGGAGGACAGTGGTGTCTTCGGACAGGAGGCAGTCAGAACAGGTCTCATAATACTTCCCATCATGATATGAAGTGTGACCGTTGATATTAACTGTGGAACATCCAGAAAATGAGACTTCCACATAATGCAAGATATTACAACAAGTGCACAGTGACGTACTATAAGCATGACTTTATCTATTTGAAATTGTGCACAATAAAATACCACATAAAAATACCATAATAATAATAATAAATACAAAATTCAGATATTGTATGTGTGTTTTCTTATGAATTCCCCTTACATCATAGCAATGTGCTTTGGCTGCATGCATCACCCACATAACATTACACATTATAGAGAAAGAGAGAGATGGTGAGTCAGGGTGTAAACAGAAAAATACTGTGAATATTTCGAGATCCATACATTTGGCGTGACTGGTCATTCCTGAGATGGTGGCGTTGGCTACACCCTGAAGACACTTATCTTCATATCTGTAATGAAATCAACCTTTCAGTAGACACTCTTGGCTGTAAACTGTGTCAGACAACTATTTAATTTGTATGCGAGAGAAAATGGAACGTAACAATAAGGTCACGTGACTGATCATTTGCAGTCAGCAGTGTCCTTACAGACGGTCGGCCCAGTGGATGGTGATGACTCCGCTGTCTGAGGAAGGCGACATTTCCACCCAGGAGCTCTTCACCGACACCAGGTCGCTCCTCAGGCCATGCTGGTCCCACGACCCCACATGGAGCACCCACTTCCCATAGATCTAACGAAACATCCACACAGTTTCATGACTGGGATGCTTATCTGTCTTAGAGCATGATCATACTTTATTTTCCAACAGGAAATAATAGTCTGGGATGTAGTCTTGTCATCATTGCACTCTACTCAAAAAAAGCTTCATGTTGTTGAGATTGAAAGTTAACTCTGTGGATGAATGTGGAAACATCAGTTGCACGCTGGATTCACCTAATTAGTAACCGGCAGCAGGTGATTGGTTAGAACCACACAGATGTCAATACCAATGCCTTTATTTCCACCACCACCACAACCACATTCCTTCTGCACTGTCTGGTGAATAAGTGGTTCTGTATAAATCAGAATAACATACAAGAATAAATATAGCTGTAAATAACACAAGAAATGTACACAGTACATATGAAAATGCAACTAAAACCATATGCAGATTACACTGTGAAATGTAGTGCAAACTGGCAAACAGCAGGACATGACAGTGTACGGGCAACAAGCATCCCTGAACGTTCTTTTGCAGCAAGTTTATATTCATTAGCAGCACTGCCTTCTACTGGCCGATACATTATGCGCAAGGTACATTTACTAATGGCTACCTTAGCTGCTCAGTTAACTAAGATGTGCATGCCTTAGTTTTTGACAAGGTGTGACGTGATTTAACAGCCTAAGTTAGTTTTAATCACACTGTAGCACATTTTAATGTAAGTTAACACCAAAACAAAACTCAGCCATTCAAGTTGTATTAACATAAACCGTGCCTCCTCACATATGACCAGCTCATAACAAATGATCATCATCATATCATCGCTGATACTCACAGGGCTGTGACTGTCCAGTACCAGAGGCTTAACCAGCTCTTTACAGTCCAATTCAGATGCAGCACCCAGGGAGGTGAGAGCCAGCAGAGCAACAACCAGCTGTGCAGCCATGGCTCCAGACAGCAGGCAGCCAGAGAGCAAAGCTAATGTCAGGGAACCTGCTAGCTCCAGCCTCCTCAAAGGAACCAGGGGAGGTGTTGTGCAACAGTGGGTTGGGCCACACACACACACACACACACACACACACACACACACACACACACACACACACACTCTCCCCTCTTCTTTTAGAGGGAAGAAGCTGTTCACTTTTCACATCCAGTCAGCAAGGACTTGTCCTATTTATCCTGTTACATAACAGCCAGCTGGCAGAGCCTGAATAGCAAGACCCCTGCATCTTTCAATATGGGAACACCCTCCTGCACAGAGTCACACACATACATGCACAAAGGTAGAAAAAATAAAGAGACAGAGACACACACACACACACGCACAAAAGGTCTCATCTCCAGACCTTGTTGGTTATTTCACCAGTCGCAATGGCCTCAAAACATAACAAATATTTCCATAAACTACTTTCATTTGCTAATTCATTGAACACGCACACAAACTGGGCTTTGGTGTCTTTGACATCAAGTAGCTTTTTGTTTCCTCAGAGCAAGTGCAAGCTTACACAACATGTACTGCTCTGTTCTTCCAGGGAGACCATTCAGAGCTTGGTTGGTTTTTTTTGTTTGTTTTTTTTTGTAGTGGGGATAAATCACTACAAATAGATCATTAATAATAATGAAAGTTCAGTCAGACAACTTACATGAAATATTTCTTAGAGCAGAACATAGTTATAGTTTTGCGTCTAGGCTCCGACCTCTTTACTCCCCATAGATATGTTTACGTGGAGATATTGGTGAAGGGATGAGCACAAATATCAACTTTGATTGTTGGATGACGAGGAATGTGAGGCATGTCATGTGTGTTTTCAGTAGCTTGCCTCGTTAAAGGTAATACTTCGCATCTGATGTGTCACAGCAGAACAACGTTCATGTACTTCAGGGACTTGTCACTTATTGAATATTGTGCTTGGTCAACACACTCTTGGTTCAGCTGATCTGGTCCACCTGAAAAATCCTTGTCTGAGGTCCACACACAAAGACTTCAACATACAATCAAGATGTTTATAGTTTGTTTGCAAAATGTCATTTGTGAATATTGGGCAATAAATCACCAATTGTGTTTTGTGGCTCCATATGTAGAAGGTTTTCATCTGTAAAAGATGTTTTTGGCTAATAGAACAGATAATAAATAAAGATGTGCATTAAACATTAATAGATATAGATATAGTAGATGGGTTATGTAAATCACAAATAAAAGATTGTATATGCCATCATGTAAATGGTATCTGTGTGTGTGAGTTTGACTCTTCATTGATGTGCACTATGACAGTTTGAAACTGTGTAATGCAACACACACAAATTTCAGTTGCTATGTTTTACTTTTAATAAATTTGGAGATCCTCAAGCTGTATTGAACCGGGGAGAAATGTTACAGTTTCATTTAGCAGTAAATGTTTTTGGTTACGTGATGGTTAAAAGTCAGCCTGGTGAAACTGAGCGAGAGGAATATGCAAATAGGTAAAAAGCCCACGACTTTGTCTTCTCTCAGGGAAATCACCACACAGTGCATGATGCCTTTTGGAAGGGCTGCACTCCAGCACAAGTTTCTCACAGCCGTGTAAAAATGTTGCTCTCCATCCCTCAAGGGATCCTCTGACAAGTAGGCAACATAGTGTAGACTAGTGTTGAGGCAGAGGAAGAGTATGCATGAACGAAACAGTCAACCAGCCCCCAGCTCTGCTTATTATTTCCATCTTTTGCTCCCTTACCACACATTTTAGTCACAGTCCATAACAGCTGCTTTGAATCATAAAAACTCTCACTATGTAGATTGCATTTATGAAAAATACAAGTGTGCAAATATATAGTGTTTCATTTTGTTAAGCTTTATATGCATAAAAGAAAAAGACATCTAAGTGGTATTCATCATGATTTGTAAATCTGATCATAAATGTGAAATCAGTCTATTCTGGTCTTTAATACAGCAATTTGACTCATGGAGTAACTTCAGGTCTCGGGACAGATTTGAGGTGTAGTGGACAACAGTCGCTTCAAAATGCGCTTTCTCTATTGTTCTTCCTCCTTTACATCTGTGGCAGCTTCCTTCTCATCGGGGCACAGGTCTGAAACAGAGGCAGGAAATCAGGTTACACAACCTTGTTACTGTTGCGCGTGTAGTGGTGAAGAGAGAAAAAGGCGGAAGCATCTTACCTGTGGATTCTCCAAAGTGGAATTCTGGTGGGAAGTTGAGGCATGCTGCCTGTTTCTTGAAAACTTCCAAATGAGCGGCATCCAATTTCCCAGACTTTGCTGCAAAGCAGGGAGGGACAGGGAAAAAGTTAATGTTACCTCTTTTAACAAGGGAAAAAATCTATGGAACAGATCATTTACTTTGGTGTACAGAAAAGCAGTTACAGATCGTTACAAACAACTGTGAACTCACTGAAAAGATAGAGGTTTCTGCCTTTTCTGGTTTCCCCGTTGCCCTCCATCACTGAGGTGTCTGTCCAGAGGATGCAGTCAGGGCAGGTCACCAGGTGCTTCCCAACATGCTCATGATTGGAGGAGTTAAAGTAAACTATTAGAGATAAACAGAATATTAACATATTGTTATGCACTTGGAGCATTTCTAGTAATTGTGGGATGAAGCACATACAACAGTATGTATTTTCTTACATGTCACCTTGGAGGAGTTTCCTGAGAAGGTGGAATTAACGCCTCCATGATGACATTTTCCATCCCTTATAAGGAGAGGTAAACATAATAAGCACATAAGCACTGGGATAAATCTCACCAGTTACATTACGCACTGGTTGCCTTAAAAATAATGACATTCATTTACAGATATTACATTTTGTCTCCCCATCGAAGGGTCATATCATCACTGTCAGGTATAGGTGAGAGTTCAATCCAGGAGCTGTTGATCGTGTTAAGTTGCTTCAGGAGTTCTTTGTTGTCTGATGTTCCAGCATAGAATATCCATTTTCCAGAAATCTAGAAACAGATTAAAACTCATCTTGAAGTGAAGAGATTTAGGAGCACAAATGTAAGAATCCTCTTAGTTTTTGCAAAGCGCTTTTAAGGTCTAAATAGGGCAATGTATGGTACATTAAAACAATACAGCATGCACGTTATAGTCCAACCTTCAAATTGCTTGCAATTAACATTACTGATAATGGTTTATTAAAAGTACCATTTGTTGTTTTTATTGTAGATTCAAGTCAGTAAGAAAATCAACTTTCTTTTGTGGAAAATTAATCATGGTGACCTTTTGAATTTTCCCTTGCGTTCAAGTGCTTGTGCACCATTTGAGATGTCACAGTTGACTGCTACAGTAGCCACTTCAGTGCAACTACACTCCTGAATTCATAATATTCCCCTTTTTGCATCCATGTTTACTCATTGTTTTTTTGCTCTGCAGCTTGACTTTTTGAAAACACAGATTTTGTTTTCAGGTAAATTACCAAACAACAATAATGTAAATTGGGTTCGATTAAATAATGCAAAACCAAATGTGTGGCCTGAATTCTGCTTTAGCTCGAATGTAGATGCTGCGGACAACGTACCCTGCTTCGATCCTCCAGAGGTTTAAGCAGCTCCTCACAGTCTGGATTAGATGCCGCAGTCAGAGAGAGGAGAGCCAGCAAAGCTAAACAAAACTGAACAGACATGGTTAGAAGTGAAATGACAGCCACCTGGATACCAAAGCAAGAACAGGACAACTGTACTCCTGCAGGAGGCCCACTGTGAGGACTAGCAGAGGGGAAGTTACCTAAATATTGGGGTGAGAGAGAGAGAGAGAAAGAGAGAGAGAGAGAGGGAGAGGGAGAGAGAGAGTTTGGTGGGGTGAATAGGGACATGGGTGGTGGGCGGACTACGGTATGTTTGTGTGTTTGTGAAATGGTGGGAATGTGTGATAAATAGTTCAAATGTATCCCTGCAGAGACAAAGGAATACAGGAGATATATTACTATATTTGCTGATTTCTCCTCTATTTGGTTTTATTGTGTGAAGGATAGGGATAAATATTTCATATGTTGTAAATGTTTATTGCATGTGTTTTTTATGCTATGCCATGGTTTAATACAAGATAAAAAGTGGTCTTCTTCTCCTGCCAAAGGTTCCCTCCTACTGTTTTCTCTTGTGCAGGGTGGATTATTCCTTCTGTGGGTGATAGTCTCACTCTTTCTCTGTGTTTGAGAGATAGAGTGACTGATCGTGAGAAATGCACTCCTGCAATATGCGTAGATCACACAGTCTGAGTATATGTTACTTATTACTAAAACCATCACATTAAAACTTTCTGAAATAATTTCTTCTAAGGTTCTCCTGCTGGGTATAATAATGTGGCAACCACATAATAACTACAGAACAGTCTTCTTTCACTGTGAGTGCACCTCTAAAGCTGGCAAAAGATAAATCTTCCACCGTCTTATACTGGATTCCAGCCACAGTGTAAATCAATTTGTAAAAAGGTTGTTGCCGCACTGATCCCCCCAGCTACCGTGATTTGTGCGCCATCAATGAAAATGAGCCTGTAAAACATGGGGCAGCAAGTGCTGGGCTCCAGGAGAGTGGTGTCTTTCTGAATAGACCATGTATTACACTAAAAAGGAATAGTTCGACATTTTGAGAGTGGTATCAATCTTCTCATCTAACTCTTGGCCAGAAAGCAAATAAGCATATTACTCAAAATGTCAAACTGTCACTTTTATGCCCCACCTGTTTTCAGTTCTTTTTGAAAAACTTCTGACTTTTGGGTGCAGTGGTCTTCTTCTTCTCTAGAAAATTCTGTCACAAAGTGGGTGACAAGCATGACTGCCAGTAATCCTGGAATAAAGCTGAACTGCTAAAACTGTGACTGTGATCACCAGAGCCAGTCTTTGTTCTTAAATGTTGTCACACTGGAGACAACTGTACAACACAGGCAGCACAAAATTCAGAGAGACTCGTGATAACATTACATTGTCTACAAACACACTCAATACACCCTGAAGTGACTGACTTCATGTCCACACACACGCAGTCCTCACAAATGAAAAGAGCTGACACCTTGAGTAAGGGAAGAGAAGCTTTATACTAGCATATTCAAAACCCATGAAATACTTCTCTGTGTATTTACAAAAACATAATACAAGAATAAAAAAGAGAAAATGAACACATCACAAATGGAGTCCCACATACTGCCACAAAACAGAAAACATGATCCAATTTACAAATGCATCTTGTTCTCCCACTTATGGCTTCAATCTAACACAAAAACAAAATAAAATATCTCTGTTCAGTTGTGATGCATCATCAGTCCATCCCTCCCCTATGCAATTATTTCTCTCCAGGTTTTTCTTTAAATAATAATAATAATAATATCAAATACATATACAAGACAGAGGAGCTACATTTGTGAGCTGTACACTTTGCAGTAAGGGAGGGGAGAGGAGAATGTTCACAGGAGTATCAACCTTTTGGACACAATGAAAATACAACTTGGGCAGTGAAAAAAGTTTTAAACATTGATTAAAAACAAGCTTATTTTAGCTTTTTTGTACCAACCAACCTTCCACATCACACTGAGATCACAGTTTATCCGGATGACAATAAAGTATGAGTGACCAAAGTGACATTATAAGCTTGTGTCTTACCCTCCATTTTAAGATTTTATCTGCAGAGAATGTGGGTCATTGTACCCATTTTGCAACTGTGGCTCCAGGATGTAAACTGCTAAAAAATGTGAGTAAAGTTCTAAAGATTTTTTAAGGATCTTTTGCTCTCCCCATATTAAAGCCCTGTGCTTGTGCAGTCAACAGAATTTAAAATCATCCAAAGGGAAATTCGGTATACCACTCACAGTGGGGAGTCTTACAATTTGAATCACAACAATGTTTATCGCTGAATACAGAAAGATGCATCATTTAATTATGAAAAAAACTTTCTGTACTATTGGGTATTACACTTTGTGCAAACCAATCAAATACAGTTAGCATAGTGACTGATCTGATAATGATTTAAAGAGAGACTACATAACTTTTGAAAGAAGAAATAACACATTCTTTCTCTTACAAATAGCTCTTCTACTTTACTGCTTTTGCTGCTGTTTTACTACTTTACTATTTACCTTTATCCTGTAATTGTCACTAGTGACAATAATCGAACAAAGCTCTTTTTTTTTTCTCAATAACCATTTAATGTGACTTCAAATTCAAGATGCAGGCAAATACTCCAAGTTGTGCTGAATCCTTTCTGCAAATCATGAGTAATGTCTGAACAAAGAGCTGACTTGGATCTGCACTTCATTTGCCTCACCAGGCCTCGCAAACATGTGATGGAGGTGAGGCAGAAGGAAAAAATCTTACATTTTCCACATTTGTGGCTGAGTTTGGGGATGAAAATTCCTTAGACCCACAAAAGTTAAAAAAATTTAAAATTTCTGGACTACAAATATCTGCACAAGCCTCAAATAAACCCCATTGTAATATGATTTTGATGTCCCTCCAATTCTCCTCCAGTAATGGACAAAGTAATATATGAAGACAAAAGATGTTCAACGTGACAGCCAGACAGATTATATTTCAAAGTCAATCAAAAAGTGTATATATATATCTCTTTAAATCATTTAAAACTTTAGAATAAATAGGATACTGGCCTTTCATTTTTGGGCATGAACTGTGTGATATGATGCAAAAGGCCGAGACATCTGCCTGTAACTGGAGTGTGTGCACAGTCTCATACACACTGTATGCAAATATACAAAGAGTTCTCCTCAGAGTTGTTTCAATTTGGTTCCTTTGTACAGTCTCATAGTTGCAGAGGAAGAACTGATGAATGTAGCGGAGTCACGACTTAGAACGTGAGAAGAAACAGGAGAGAAGAGACGTGGACAAAAACAATGGTGGGTAGGGTGGGGTGGGGGTCGTAGAAGGACGGAACCTCTGGCAACTGTCCCGACTAGGCAGGTTGGCGGTGGAGGAAGAGTCACTGGCTTAGATGACATCACATCCTGTCTCTCTGCTTCTCACCGATCCACACCATCTTACTGAGCGACTGACCAAACCTGCTTCCAGAGCCTTCACACACTCATCGTCATGTTTGGAGAATACTGCAAAGATGACATGAGAAAAAATAAGTATGTGTGTATGTCTGTGTATGAGAGAGAGAAAAGCATTTTTCACTGTTGTACAACAGTATCCCTCCAAAATGCTATGGATTGATTTCCTCCCGGAGTTAGATGGGAAGATCGATACTGCCTGTATGGCACATCCGAAGCTACAGCTAGCAGCCACTTAGCTTAGCCTAAAGACTGGAAATAGGGGTAAACAGCTAGACAGCTAGCCTCTGTCAGAACGTAACAAAATCTGCCTACCAGCAACTCTAAACGGATTAAACAGATAAAACATGTTGAGTAAACTTAAGAGGTGCTAGTAATTTGACATTTTTTCTCCTTTGGACAGAGGCAGGTTAGCTGGTTTGCCGTTTTGAGAGTAGTATCCATCTTGCAATGAAGCAAATGCATGTTTTTGCAAAATGTCAAACTACTCCTTAACATTTTATGAACCCATTTTAAATTTTTGTGTTTAACCTTATAGTATGGGTATGGTGTTTTGAACACCAAACACCTAAGATCCCTTTAATCAGTAGATGACAAGTGACTTACACTTTCATTCTGAAAAGGGTTAAGGAAGTTTCCTCCCATCTCTCCATCCTCCCTCGGGGTCCCGGGCTGGTTACTCATACTTAGGTTACCAGGTGAGTTCTGTTAAAAAAGCATGTAAAACCCAGCTTGATGGTAATTGCTATGCTACTAAGGCTAAAAAATCAGACATGCAGTGCAATTGCAAACTGGAGTTTCAAAGAAGAAAAATATTTTCTCTTACCTTTGGGAGACTGTCCATATCGCCTGACCCTGAAAGTGGGAACGCAAGTATGAAAATGACACATTTATCAAATGCTCATTTTGCTTAAACTATTTGACAAATTAGGGAAAAACACAACCAGAGATTTAGTGGCAATACAGTACATGCTCTAAAAGCTACTCGTTCCTGTACCTAATGACCCATTCATGTGATGGGGCTCCATTCCAGCCATTCCCCCTAATGGACCGTCACCACCTGCACCCATAGGGAACTGAGATCAAGAGACACAGGAGACAATGATAAACCTGTCCGGAAATGTACC
The DNA here is from genome assembly GCF_014851395.1 of Micropterus salmoides. Taxonomy (NCBI): domain Eukaryota; kingdom Metazoa; phylum Chordata; class Actinopteri; order Centrarchiformes; family Centrarchidae; genus Micropterus; species Micropterus salmoides. Next base: position 26,466,706 of record NW_024044459.1, read on the forward strand.
ATTAACAAAACAAGTTTAAAAAAACAACACATTTTTTACATCAAACAGCTGTTACACACACACACACACACACACACACACACACACACACAAACACACACAATCCATTTGCACTGCAGCATACTCAGATACAATGACATACTGAGAGAAAAATGTCTCACATTTGGTCGGCTTCCACCTGGAGGGACTGTGTTTATCATAGTGTACATGTTGTCGCCAGAGTTGGTTGAATCTGACATAACAAATGGAGAAACAATAAGAAAAGGAAAGAGCATCAACATACACATACACACATTTGTTCCACTATCCCTGTGGGGACATCTTATTGACACGATGCATTCCCTTGCCCCTTACCCTAATCTTGGCTATCACAACTACATGCCTAACCTTAAACCTAGGACTAAAAACCCAATTGTAACCTGAACCCTAAAACCAGGCAAAACCCTTAACCTGAAAGCAGCCTGAACCCATGGAGACCTCAATTTTTGTCTTCATGGTGACATAGTCCCTATAGGTTAGTGTGCATTCAGGTTAGTCCCAACGAATTAACATGAAAAACATACACACACACACACACACACACACACACACACACACACACACACACATATACATACCTGCTGGACTTGGCATTATTGGGGTCCCAGGTGGCCCCCCTCCCCCTGGAGGACCCTAAAATTACAGTTTTGGTTTACATAACATTCACTCATGAACTAATGAATTACAGCCTCTACAACACTTTAATCTCAAACATACATACCACATAACTTCCTGGAGATGCAGAAGAATAAGGAGTCTGCAAAAATACAGAAGGGACTCATGAAAGAAATGAAATAACTGTTAAACTTTCTGTTGGGTGTCTTTATTAGAGCACTTACCGAATTGGAGTTTGGAGGATTTGGCCAGGGTCTACCCGCACCAGGTCCCCTAGAACGCACACACACACACACACACACACACACACACACACACACACTTTAGTTTTGGCAAGCTTCTTTGTTTCCAATTTATTTGAGAAGACTTGGCAACAACAAGCTCTTCTGTTGCCTAAGAGGTGATGGGAACAACATGTTTTAACAAAAGACAAAAAGAAGACAAAATAGAGGAAAGCTGGCTCCTAGCTCCACTTCCAGACCTCTAAAAGCCAAGAACATACAGTAAAGTTGTAATTAAAAGCTACATAAATATAATGGCTGGGTGCATCTACTGTAGTGAGAGATTAAGGTAAGGATGTTTGTAGTTTAATGTTGTCTCTCTGAGTGAGAGAAATGTGGGGTGGTCATTTATATTTACATTGTGTGTGTGTGTGTGTGTGTGTGTGTGCACTTACCAACCTATCTAACAGTGGACCTCGACGTCGTTACACACCCACTAAGAGGGGACTAAAAAGTGAACAGGGGACATTTTTTAGGTCCCCTGTTGGACATGCTTTAAATCATGCTAAAATCATGTCTAAAACCATCTGGTAAATTTTTTAAACTATTGTCAAGAGGGGACCTGCAGGTGTGTGAGTGTTTAAGTCCATACTCAGCAGTGCCTCTAGTGGATCAAGCAAAGATTTTAACGACTCATTCACACACGTCGTTCTTAACACTCCCCTATAGAGTGAATGGCTTGCAGCCCCAGGGAGTCTATCAGACTGTAGAGGGGCTATTATACAAGCTACTCAGTAAAGAAAGCTGTCACTTGAAACCCAATTTCTTAATTTTTTCTAACAAAATATACAGGCTGAGTTTTAGTGGATGTCTTGTGTTTTAAGATCAACATGTATTAAAATAAAGGGCTACACTGAAGGCCTGGAGAATTTTAGATTCTAAATAAGGGAACAAAAATAGAAAAACAGCCAGGGTAGAATTATAAATAAAATGGTCAGTATAAAGATACTTTTATGGTTTTAATTCATTATAAAAAATGAATGAATTAATAAAAAATTATTTGTTATCTAGAGATTTTAACTTGTTCAGTCGCAAAATACTAACCTGACCAGATTTCACAAGCATCAATACTTTTTTTCCCCCCATTATATTTGTGTGCTTAGTCTACACTTAAAGATATGCATTTCATTTATTGATTTGAATTACAGAAAAAGGGACCACACTTGTACTGTGTGGAACGACAGGAGTCCACTGTTCGCTTGTAGATGATGACACAAGTTCCCTCTTAGATAGCATGGAGCGATAATCACACTCCAACTTGTGTGAAAATAATAAATAAGCAAATTTAATCATACTTTTGAGACAAAATAAACTAACTAAATAGTCTCTTTATTTTCTATACATTCTTTTGAAACAAAATATAAAGGCTGAGTTTTAGTGGATGTCTTGTGTTTTAAGATCAACATGTATTAAAATAAAGGGCTACACTGAAGGCCAGGAGAGTAAAATGAATTGTAGATTCTAAAAACCGGAACAAAAATAGAAAAACAACCAGGGTAGAATTAGAAATAAAATGGTCAGTATAAAGATACTTTCTTTACGGTTTTAATTAATTATAAAAAAAATGTATTAATTAATAAAAAATATTTGACATTTGACATCTAGAGCTTTAAACTTGTTCTGTCCCAAAATACTAACCTGGCCAGCTTTCACAAGCACTGGACATCAATAAAAAAAATTTCATTATATTTGTGTGCTTAGTCTACACTTAAAGATATGCATTTCATTTATTGATTTGAATTACAGAAAAAGGGACCACACTTGTACTGTGTGGAACGACAGGAGTCCACTGTTCGCTTGTAGATGATGACACAAGTTCCCTCTTAGATAGCATGGAGCGATAATCACACTCCAACTTGTGTGAAAATAATAAATAAGCAAATTTAGTCATACTTTTGAGACAAAATAAACTAACTAAATAGTCTCTTTATTTTCTATACATTCTTTTAAAACAAAATATAAAGGCTGAGTTTTAGTGGATGTCTTGTGTTTTAAGATCAACATGTATTAAAATAAAGGGCTACACTGAAGGCCTGGAGAGTAAAATGGATTTTAGATTCCAAAAAAAGGAACAAAAATAGAAAAACAACCAGAGTTGAATTATAAATTAAATGATTAGAGGTAAGATACTTTCTATTCAGTTTTAATTAATTGTTAAAAAGTATTTCACATCAGACTTTGACTACAGCTTTAAACTTGTTCAGTCCTAAAACACTAAACTGACCAGTTTTCACAACCACTGAATGTCAATACATTTTGTCATCATATCTATGTGCTTAGTCTACACTTACAGAAATGCATTTTATTTATTGATTTGAATTACAGAAAAAGGGACCACACTTGTACTGTGTGGAACGACAGGAGTCCACTGTTCTCTTGTACATGATGACACAAGTTCCCTCTTAGATAGCATGGAGCGATAATCACACTCCAACTTGTGAGAAAAAAATAAATAAGCAAATTTAATCATACTTATGAGAAGAAACTAACTACAGAGTGTCTTTATTTGGTATAATCTGTTATTGTAAGAAAATATAAAGCCTGAGTTTTTATTGAAGTTATTTTCAACAAAATACAAAGGTTGAGTTTTAGTGAAATTCCTAAATTGTTTCAAGCTTCAGACTACTAAAATGATAGACTACCCAGTAGACAGCAGAATGAGTATTTTAAAAGCACAAAAAGTGAAAGTAAAAACAAAATGAATACAAAGGTCAGCTGCAAGATCTCTTCATTTTTAATCAATGGATTTAATGCTGTTAATTATCATGATACATGACCAGTGTTTGTATGTGTCCTAAATCTATATTTAGGAAGTTGTTGCTCGCAAACACATTGACAACAGACCTGTCTGTCAATTGAATAGTTAGTTTCCTAAACACCGCTGCACAAATCTATCCAACACAATGTTGTCAATGTCGGAGACCCACCTTCAAAAAAGTTATCAGCAAGCATGTAAGGAGCCTAGCTAATAAGGATAGCTATGTTAGTTTTTGAATACAGCTGTCAAAGTTAGAACGCTGTGCATAACTGGTAGTCAGTAGGTGTGGCCGAGATGAGCTACTTTTGTACAGTTGAAATCACATCATGTCGAAACTAAAGTGTGAAATGTTGAAAAGGTTAGTTTAGCTACAAATGAACAAGTTCATATGTGCGTGTTTAGGTTTTATGATGTGGTAATTAAGGGGCTAAATGAAGCCTGTCTCTGAAAAATTGAAAATCTTTCTAAAATGCTTCGGCAGTACATTTGTTCTTAGCCTTAGAGAAAGGTCCACAGAGACATTCAGACACACTTTACAAATAATATGAAATAAGCAAAATGGACAATTCGAAAATTATAATCTAAACCAAATATATAAGCTGTAGTGTTGTTGTTTTTGTTTTTTAGAAAAGTGTCACCAGCAATGTTCTCATTGTAGCTTTTTGAAATGTGGGGTTAAACATTTGTTGGCGAATAGAGAAGCATATTTGAGGGCTGTCAAATGGTGCAGCATCGTAACAATGGAACTTAGAGTTTGCATCAACTGGAGAACACACAACCAGTGCTGCATTAAGTTCACACTGATATTTGGCAGGTATTTGTCTTTATAGATTTTTACATCTCAATATTTTCAACTTCTTTCTTTAGCATGTACAGTTTAAATGTGTGTTAGTGATTTTAATAGCCATTGAAATAGTGATGAGTTACCTATAGATCATCTCAGAACCATCACAACGTTGGATGGCTATTCATAACACAAGTTGTTCAACCACAAATAGAAAACAGTACAAAATATACAGAACTATGTTGAAGCAAACTTTATTGAATGTGCTTTTAAGCTAAGACACACACAAACTCCTAAACTGAAAGTTCCTCATGTGCCCACCCTCTTCTGTGTTCTTACACTGAACAAAATTATAAACGCAACACTTTTGTTTTTGCCCCAATTCCTCCGGTGAGTATGCTGGCCATGCAAGAAATGGGATGTTTTCAGCTTCCAGGAATTGTAATCCTTGCAACATAGGGCCGTGCATTATCATGCTGCAACATGAGGTGATGGTTGTGGATGAATGGCACAACAATGGGCCTCTGGATCTCGTCATGGTATCTCTATGCATTCAAAATGCCATCAATAAAATGCACCTGTGTTTGTTGTCCATGAAACACGCCTGCCCATACCATAACCCCACCGCCACCATGGGCCACTCGATCCACAACTAGGACATCAACAAACCACTCACCCACACGAAGCCATACACAGTCATCTGCTCTGCACAGTGAAAACTGGGATTCATCCATGAAGAGAACACCTCTCCAAAGTTCCAGACGCCATCGTATGTGAGCATTTGCCCACTCAAGTCGGTTATGATGGCAAACTGCAGTCAGGTCGAGACCCCAAAGAGGATGACGAGCATGCAGATGAGATTCCCTGAGATGGTTCCTGACAGTTTGTGCAGAAATTATTTGAGGATGCTAAACGATTCTTGCAGCAGCTGTCCGGCTGGCTGGTCTCAGACAATCTTGGTGGTGAAGATGCTGGATGTGGAGGTCCTGGGCTGTTGAGGGAATAGAGAATCGGTTTGTTATCAAACCCAGACATTTGTTTTATAGTACTTTAATGCCACTGTGTAATCGTTGAGGACTTCTTTAGTACCATAACAAGGAGTACTCTCAGAACCGGGCCCCTTCTTTGGAGTCAGTGATGTGTCTTCAAATATATTCCTGCAAGAATTCTCCTGGCTCAGTGTTTTTGGTGGTGATTTTTATACTGAATAAATGAATTATCTGTCAGTCTGTCTGTCATCAAATTCCATGAACGACCAACACTATCTCAGCAGTTCTAACACTCGATGAGGATCTTATGCAATGTCACCCTAAGGGTTTGGATTTGTATCTACATTTATATAATACACATCAAAATTGTACACTATGTATGATGGCAGTGGGTATTTCTTATTTTAATTGTTGCCTGCTTAGCTTGACTGACTTGCTGAGAGTTGAATGACAAGATCAATATTGTTCTCATATCTGAACACAAAATCAAGCTTTAAACCATTTTCAGGTTGCACCTTACATGGCAACGTATAACTATATATAGTGTATAATACTATGCACACACTTAACAATGCTCCATTTCCTTATAATTCATTAGCAACCAAGAAAGTTGTAGTTAAATACAGTATTGAATAGAGAATCTTATGTTCTGATCTAATACCTTTCTCCTTGTAGATGAATCCTTTCTGAAATTTGGCTTTTTCTTTCTCAGATGCAGTGAAGTTGCAAGGCTTCCTTTTTAGGAAAAACCCTTCTGGTTCTCATTTTCCAGTGAAATGTTTTACAATATATACATCATATGGTGTCTTGACTTATAACAAGTTAATTTAAGATTATTGTTTATACAATGAGAAGAACAGCATGATAACTTGGGTGACTTTGTAAAACAATATAAGCTATCAGTACTTTTTCTGTGTACATATATGTAATAGGAATGTAAGGAATAAAATACAATAAAAGTAGAATCAGTTAAAATTCTATGTATTAGTATAAATAATATTCATACTATATACACCCTATATACAATATACAGGTAACATTCTACATAGGTGTAAAAATATTTACACACTAAGCAATCAATATACAATAACAAACTATCTGTACAATCTGATACAGTCAGAATATACTATGTTATACTATATATATATATATATATATATATATATATATATATATGTACATGTTTATATTTAAATTTGATAGTTTAGTTACAAACAGCCTTGATGAAAACATACAAGGGGTATTGGTAAAAATTTTCAACTTACCTCTCGCTTTGGTCTTCAGGATGGAAAGATGAAAAAGTTTTTCAAAAGAACAACACAGAAATAGTCTACATACCGTTAAGATAGACAGATAGATAAATGGATGACTGGTAAATGATTAGTAAGAATAGTAAAGAAATTTTAAAGTTGGTTTTCTCCTTCTAAAAACTGCATACTTGTCAACACTTCCACAAGACACCAAAGACTGCCATGCACCTTCTCTGAGGAGCCCAGAATATACACAATCCTGACTAGCTATCTGGACAGTGATTGGTTCTTAGGATAAGACATCAAATGCTAACTACTGCTGGCATAGTAATGCAAATGTTCTCTGGCAATTAGATATAGGTTTGATTTACTTTTGTTTACTGTGGTAGACATGTCAGACATACTGCTTGAAGGTATTGTTGTGGATTTTTTAGAAAGAGTTACACATGTCTTCAGTTAATGATGTAGATTTAAAAGAATCCTCTACATTTAAGTGACTAGAGCCTATGTGATTCACAAATGTTTTAAGGTTGAAATGTTGAGAGCTGTCTCTGAGAAGTCATCTTGGGTGAGGGTTGTGAAGTTTCAGTCATTGTTCTCCATTGTGTGCAGCGTGGGGGATGGTTTCTTGTTGCTGACGATGGTCGTTAGGGCGTCAAGATCGCAAACCAGTGACTTGGCCTTTGTAATGCAACTTCTCTGGAGTCTTGTGGGAGATATTTTGAAACTGTAAAGAGCGGATGTACAATACTCCACTTTTGTTGAAAATTGTACCCTATGTTACAAGCTACTCACAAAAAGTAGCTAAATAAGGTGTTTTACACCAGAAAACATCTACTAAGAATTAGTATAATAACCATACATATGTGCGATTTAGTACACCCCCAAATAATGGGGTTGAATAACTTTTAAAATATCACCAAATGAATTTTAAAGCGATTGTGTATAATATGGAGTTAATTTATTACACTAGTATGGACAAAAATACAGCAACACCTACGCATTACTTTTATAACATCCCATTCTAAATCCATAGGCAAGATTTCCCTTAACAACCCATGAAAACACAGCCCCTACCAAATTTATTAGGACAGGGGTAGCACCTTTGTCCATATAGTGTATTTGGATGGAAATCTATCTCAAAAGAAGGAAGACTGATGGTCTCTCTGATTGGTCTGACACATGATCAACAATGCTTAAAGTCACTGAAAAGGTTTACAAGCAGTGGGAATCATTTAATATGTAAGGCTTACAATGAATGTCAACCAGGCATTCATAGTCATTCAAATTCTAGGTCACTCTCTTCTGATGAATTTAAACTTCTACGTACATTAAGTGTAGTGGTGGAGTTACCTACAGCCTGTCTCAGAACCAACATAATGCCTTATTGTCTTGCTCAGATTTTTATTATTTGGTCATTTGTCCTTGCTTTTTGTGCTTCTACCATAGGTATTTAGGCTATGTAGTTAAAAGGCTTCTGTTTTATTTGCCTTAATTGTGTTTATTGAGTGTTTAATTTATTTTGTGTTACATGCCACTTGTGTCAGGGATACTATAATTTAACAGTGGTGAGAACTTCTCTCAGGCTTACCAATATTGTAAATATGCTATACAAACTGGCATACATTTCTTTTAAGCGTATTGTTGAAACCCAAAATGTAGAGTGGCCATTATAGTGCAGTATACAGTAAATTGAGGGTCAAAGTTAAGAGAGAAGAGAGCAAGAAACTTTCAGTTTATGAGCGTGTGTCTTCAGGAGCATGTGCACCATACACAAATGAGTTCTTACTGCAGTGGCCCAGTTCTAATCAAACCTGTGGCTTATTAGCATGCATCTCCTCTCTCCTGTATTTATTTTCTCTCTTTCGCTGTACCATCATCAGATTTTTATTAGAATTGGGTGTTTGGGCACTTTTACTAAACATATGTCTACATATATTTCTACCGTTTTCTTTTTGTGGTTGTAGGAAACTGTTATGAATTAGCATCCAATGCAGAGTTAAGCTAAATACAAAATCCTGGAGAAAGTGTGAGTGCTGTCTCTGAGAGGTGACCTGGAGCAGGTGAGGGGTGTGAACGTGTGTCTGATTGTCTGCAGTGAGAATCTGTGTCTGATTGTCTGCAGTGTGGGGGAGGGTTTCTTGTGACCAATGATGATCGTTAGGCCTTTGAACTTGAACTACTTAACATTTCACACTTGCACCCAATATTGTGTCTCGCCTAGTCTTGTAAACTTAGTGTCTCTTCAAACCCCAAGTAACCACAGATTATATTTAGTTTAAATTATAAGTTTCTCTTAGAAATTATCAATTTCTTTTTTATTTATTCATGCTGGAGTGTGAGTGTCAATCCATGCTATCTAAGAGGGAACTTGTGTCATTATGTACCAGCCAACAGTGGACATTTTTGTAATGCAAAACAACAAACAAAATGCATTCCGTTACATACAGATTAAAGATACATGTACATTGTAAAATTGATTGAAATCCTGTGATTGTCATAATTGGTCAATATACTGGGAAAATTGGGGGGCTAAATCCTTTCAAAGGGCTGGTGAAAGTTCATAATAAATCTGTTTTTAGCAAATAAAAAAAGAACATTAAGAATCTTCCTGCTGAACATTTACTTCCTAATTGAAATTTATTTATCATGCTTGAGGAATATTTAATGATGTTGGAGTGTGACTGTTGCTCCATAGGATCTAAGAGGGGACATGTGCCCTATGTAGCAACAGTGGATTCCTGTCATTTAATGTGTCATCGGTAATAGTCTTTTTGTCATGGGTAATGTGGGTTACACATTTCTTAGCAAAGGACAGCAGCTTCTCAGGTGGAGGATCAAACTTCAGGCTCTTGAATTTTTAAGTTGGTAAAGTTTTGTGCTTTAATGTTTTGTTTGGAGAAAGGAGGCAAGTTCAGAATAGGGAATGTGTGTGGGTCAAAAAGCGTCAAATACCAGTGAACTAGTTATGAGCAATACTTTTGAATGAAGAACATATTATGAGTTGGAAAAGACTTAATTGAGAGTTATTTGGAAACTATTACTTGTTACATAACAATAGACCTTATTTACAAGTATAACTAAAGATTCTATTTAGGTTACATTATAATTTTCTTTTAAGAATCATACATTTCTTTTTTACTCATCCATGTTGCAGTGTGAGTGTCGATTCATGCTATCTAAGAGGGAACTTGTGTCATTATATACCAGCCAACAGTGGACATTTCTGTAATGCAAATCAACAAACAAAATGCACACCTATAAATATAGATTAAAGAAACAAGTACATTGTAAAATTGATTAAAATCATGTCCTAATTGGTCAATATCATATTTGGAAGATTTGGGGGCTAAACCATTTCACAGGTCTAGTAAAACTTAATAAATATGTTTTTAGCAATTAATAAAAAATTATACAAAGTATCTTGCTGCTGACCATGTTGTTCCTACTTTTTATTTATTTATCTTAAAGTACTTATGACTCTCCTGACTTGTGGGCAGCCCTTCATTTTGATGCAGTGTCAAGATTGAAAATGGTTAAGCCATCAACTAAAGCTGAGACATCATATTTCATTACAAAACAATAATAACAAATCATGCTTGAGGAATATTTAATGATGTTGGAGTGTGACTGTTGCTCCATACTATCTAAGAGGGGACATGTGTCGTTATGTAGCAACCAACAGTGGATTCCTGTCATTTAATGCCATACAAGTGTGGACCTTTTTTTCTGTAGGCAATGCGGACCAGTAAATATTATGCATTCCTGATGAAAACTCATCAGGACATTAATGCTTCATGAATTAATTTATGTAGCCCTTTATATTAGGGCTTGTCCATAAAGTACACAGGTACATCTAAGCTTGCAAGTCTGTAACTAAACCAGCATTTTCATTCCACACTTCAACAAGGGATCAACTTTGCCTCTGGATGTCATGTCATCGGTAATAGTCTTTTTCTCATGGGTAATGTGGGTTACACATTTCTTAGCAAAGGACAGCAGCTTCTCAGGTGGAGGATCAAACTTCAGGCTCTTGAAGGTTTAAGTTGGTAAAGTTTTACTTATGACTCTCCTGACTTGTGGGCAGCCCTTCATTTTGATGCAGTGTCAAGATTGAAAATGGTTAAGCCATCAACTAAAGCTGAGACATCATATTTCATTACAAAAACATAACAAATCATGCGGAATAATTATTGATGCTGGATGTTGGAGTGTGACTGTTGCTCCATACTATCTAAGAGGGGACATGTGTCGTTATGTAGCAACCAACAGTGGACTCATGTCATTAAATGCCATACAAGTGTGGACCTTTTTTCTGTAGGCCTAATGCAAACATGAAAATACCATGCATTCCTGATGAAAACCCATCAGGACATCATTTTATTTGGGTAGCCTTTTATCTTACATTCTGAAGCTTAATACTAGTTAGGAAATCTACTATTGCTGAGCCTTTAAGTTTTGTTTCAAAAGCATATTATCAAATCATGTGTCAACAGACTGCTTAGTTGAGATTATATTTTTCTCATAAGTATTATTGTTTTTGATTCAAAACCAGTCTAAGATTCAGTTATTAAGAGCAAATACAAAGTAACTCTTTAAAATGCATACATCACAGGTCATAAAAATGACCATCCCACACAGAAGAATATGAATTCCCCTAAGAGAAAATTAAAATAAGTGCACTAGTGTAATAAGATATTTTATTATTATTTAAACGGTATTTGAAACCTAGATCAAGTAATTTTTGTTGGTAATACTGTAGTGCTTGATATCAATGCATGCAGCAAAGTTACTTCTGAATTAAAGTTTAAAGTTTATTTATTTTCAGTTAAAGTGATTAAAGTTTGGATCACGGTGAAATGTTTACACATTGCTCACATTCAAGTTAAATTATCCATTTTTGAAAGAAACAAAGAAAGTCTTTGAAGGTAAAAACAGTCATTAGGTGAGAATGAGCACAGACAGTTCCACTGCATAACAATGGAGGTCCCCTCTTGGATAGGTAGCTATCGTTTAAGGATCTAAGTCCCCTCTTGGCAATTTCTTTAAAAAGCAAAAAAAAGCAAATTTGCAGTAATATTATGTTAAAAGACAGTAAAAGTAAATTTTGTATTATATTTATTTTACTTCAAAAGGACTGGAAACACAGGTCCACACTTGGCAGTTTACTCCGACGGTGCACTGTTGGATAGGTACGCGTGTATGTGTGTGTGTGTGTGTGTGGTGTGTGTGTGTGTGTGTTACATCATGTAGATATCACTCACATGTTCATGCCAGGCATCCCAGGACCAACCAGAGCATTCAGTGGAGGTCTCATCCCACCTCCATAGTTCTAAAAAACAAAAGCAACAAAATATCCATAGTTATGTCTACAAGAGAGACCCAATGCTTTGTAAATGTTACCACAAATCATCTGGTCCCATACCTGGGGCCCTAGTGGTACCATGCCTCTGGGTGGAGTCATCCGCTGCATTGGTCCTCCCATATTTGGATGTCCTGAAAGAAAGAAAAAACTGTCAAAATACAACCATCGGTTTTGTATTCAGGATTTGTCAGAGTGGGGTAATTTCTGTCTTACACCTTTATCTTGACACATTAGTGTTCCAGAATCCCCAGGAGGAGATGATGAGACCATTATTTAACATTTTACAGTTGAGTCTGAGTTTAGTTGAACATAAACTGAACATTCTGCTTCTTTCATGCATAATTTATGTGTTGTCTGGTGGAGGGAGTATTTTGTGTAAATGGGGTTGTACTTAAAAGATAAGAAGATTTGTATTAGTATCGTCAACAAATCCCATGGAGAGACTAAACTAACGATTCACTCGTCTAACAAGCATTGTCTGTGCAGCCACAGACTAATGTAGCTTATGTCGCCTTGCTGTAGAACTTCATTGTCACCAAAAAACTATTAAAAATACATAAAGATGCCTTGGGTGACATATTCTTTCATTACGAGTGTTCACATCTCTTCAAAAAGAGCGAAAGCATATAAAACCTCTTCCCAGAACGTTCTATGTGATCTCCACTGTGATTCTCCAGAGATCAACGATGTAGTTGTTTCAGAATGAACTGCAGCAACCAAATTCATCGTAAGCACACACCAGCACCACACAGCACCAGCCAGTGCAACAGCGTGGCTCTTCAGTGTGTGCTAGAGGCATTGCTCTAAAGGACGGCAATGTCAGCCCGGTTTACAACTTTGGTCCCGACAAAAAAATCTTAACAATTATTTGACAGACTGCCATGAAATTCTGGTTTCACGGACCCCCGAGGATGATCTTACTGACTATGGTAATCTGACTTTGGTAATCCCCTGACCGATTAGTTTGACATTTGTGATTTTGAGTGAAATATCTTAATGTCTACTTGATGGATTGGCACTAATTCTGGTAACGACATTCATGTTCCCCGCAGGATGAACTATATCTTTTCTGATTAGCCTTAACTTTTCATTCAGCACCATCATCAGGTCAATATTTTTAATTTGTCCAATACTTCGGTTTACTGCAAAACTGAAGACAACAAACAAAGCTTTACTTTGAGTTAATTGCTAATTAACAGCTGTTACCAATGCAAGATGCTAAAACAAAATGATGACACACTTGCTAAAAATCAGCATGTTGGCATTGTTATATGAGCATGTTAATGTAAGTGTCTTAGAGCAGCTTTACAGAACTTCTAATGTGGCTATAGACTCTTAGTTTTATCAATAGTTTTGGGATGTCATTTCCACAGGCAGTGGCTCCACAGAAAATACTTTTTGGTTGAAATCAAAAGATAAAATAATACTAATAAACTGGGTAATAACTGGGCACATGTGCCGTTATATCTTACAGTATGTCTGTGTTTGTGCATCCGAGTGTGTCTATCTGTACCTTGTTGTCTGGTAGGGTCCATTCCACTGGGTAACATAGGCTGACCACCTGGGACTCCTCCAAGTCCCTACAGAGGGAGGAAAATCCATCAAACAGCATTCTCATCATGGCCACACAGATACTTTCTATTCCTACTATCCACGGTTCTGTCTGCCACCTGCAGGTGTCAGTGTGGCTCTTACCTGATTGGGTAATCTCAGGGGTGGTCTGGGTCCTCCGGGGTATCGAGGTGACATAAATGGCTGAAACAAACAGTATAAATGCAGGTTGAATCACTGAAGATAATAAATACTGTGCACACAATCTATTACATGCATGACATATTTAGGTTTGCCGTGACAAATGGCTCCATGCCAAAACACTACATACTTAAATTTGGCACCTTTGATGTGGATGTCTAATCAGTGTTTATGGTAAATGCAGTTGATCTAAATTGAATAAATTACGACAATAGCCGAAAATACTCAGGTCACATCCAATACATCCACACTTGCAACACCATGTCAATCAAACAATGTCAAAACCACTACTGTATAGTAAGTACCAGTGCATATAAGTAAACCCAGCGATAACAACAGGTATCCAATATCTCTGCCCTAGAATATAAACATACATAAAACGGAAGATAGTAAATCAACCTTATCTTTAGATGTTAAACTGTCTTGATGTTTCAATGCTGCACACTGCTGCTTGTCATGTTTAAAGGGAGAGGTTGTATTTTTTAAGTTACTTTTTTAGGACAATGCACATTTGTTTCCTCTATATTTACATTGCATGTTTTCTTATTGTGCAAATAAACCTTTCTCAAAAGCATTTTCATTTGTTAGTTAATGGATTTTGGTGCCAGCTATTATTCAAAACATTTTTTTTCCCACTAATTCCGCTTTCAAAAAATGATGGGGACAAAATCAACCACTTCAAAAAGTGATGGGGACATGTCCACCTCGAGAGAGCCAGTGTGTGCGATACTAAGGTATACATGAGAGACCATAAGGGCCGAGAGGGTTGTATTATTGAGGGACTATCAACAGAACCTGTGTAAAGCCTCATTTAAAGCCAACTAATAATAAGAGTAGTAGGTTGACTGCTGGTAAGCTCAGCTAGCATTAGCTTTGCTGTCACAGAGAAGCCCACTGGGTGGGCATCAGAAGCTCGTGCACAATGCATCCTGGTACATGTAGGCACTGCTGGCACGGCTCTGCGAGCAGGAGTTTTTTTTTCCCTCTCCAAAACAGGAAACCAACCAACACTACTGCGTATGTCTTCTGTTGAGTTTTGGGCTCATTTTCCTTTAACAACAGTTCCATGACAGCAGAGTCAGGAAACCGACCGCATTTTCATTGCATTGGATTTATGGAAAAAGTGAAAAAAATGAGAGAATAAAATATAAGGCTTGTAAATAATGATGTAAGTGTATGTGTTAACTGTGTGCAGTTTGGCAGCATGTGGTAGAAGCTCTTTTGCAGCTGTGAATGGGTTTTCACTTGTCCTCACCACAGACAGTAGCAATGCTGTTGCTATGTCTGCTGAATTGATGCCACTGTGGTCAGAAAAGCCAGTCTGCAGTGCTGGAGAAGCAATACAATAACTTGCCACTAGAGAGCAATGGTCCACTTGTTTTGATCAGGAAAAGCTACAGTATTTTAGGTCTACCTAAATACTATAATGATTAAAATGATTGTTTCCATGCATAGGGGAGAGCGGGGCGAGTTTAGCCAGTTTTTACTTGATGTGTCTTTAAAGTGAGGACATGACAGTAAGGTCTTCAACTAAAATATGTACATATATTTTAGGATGTGGTGCATCCCTGGGAATAATCAATTTAGATCTAAAATAAACTGTTTTCAAAATATGGCTTTCCAAAAACAAAGTGGCTCAACCTGCCCCTGATATGTGGCAAGTTGGGCCACTTCTTTTTTGGAAAGCCATATTTTAAGGGAGAGGATAAGTTGAGCCACATGGGGGTCGGGGACATCAATGGCATTTTATCGTGCAAACTTAAACGCGAGGTCCCAACATTCAGTTGCATTTAGTAGTGAAACATTTCCACTATGTTTCCCAGTTTTTTCATATTAATGTATCACTTTAAAGTCATCATATTTATCGTCATGTCTCGTGCCACCTGATGAATGAACTTCCCATTTTTGTACCTCTCCCACTCCTCTGTCCAAATTCACAAGAGGAGTTGAAGCCTGTCTGTCTTCCATTTATAGAAGCATGACATGATCGTTTCTGGTCTAAAATGCATAATGTCACACAATTTAAATTAACCCATCCCTGCCATTTTAACAAAAGTGTGTCATCCAGCTGTTTGAGGGTAATGTCATGCTAACAGTATAGCCTCATATTGTAACTTCCTAAAGCACTAACACATGCGTAAGATTTTTTCAAACATGTCTGTAATTGTTCAGACATTAGAATCAGGACTCCATGAACATATACAAAAATCACTTTGAACGGCAAAAAACAGTTTTTTGAAATTAAATGTGCTTATCACTTATTCCCTGGGCCTCTCGTCATCACAGGGTGAGTAAAATGATTAAATCTTCAAAAATGTGTATTCATATGACCAATTTTGTCTATGGTTGCCGAGAAACAAGGGGTGGCTCAACTTCCCTACAGGCTCAAATCACCAAGCTATCCCCTACATACATACATTCAGAACAAATAAATGCAAACAACTGAACATATGGAGTTACTAAATCAATACATTTAATAATAATCCATAAGTAATGTTGAAAGCTAGATATGTGGATATAGCTTTATGGGCATGAGTGTGCATTGTCTGTGATCTGCATTTATTTTTTTTGCCATAAAATTCAGTTAACCACACGATTCACCTTCGGTGATATTCTGATCATATTCAAATAAATTTTCTGTTAATCTGATAATTGTTGGTTTCTTTAACTAATGAGTCTTAACAAGACCTTGTCTTCAAAGAACTATTGATTTTCAGAAGGAGATGGAAAAGGCTGTTTGGACTCATAGTGCAGTTTTTTGAAAGCAGAGCTGTGAAATGCCTATGAAGGCTATTGATCTGTGTGTCAGATGCGAGCGTCTGAGTATGACTGATAATGACGATTAATCAATATACAACTGTCCTTCTGATGGAGAACAGAGATGATCTGGGGCGAAGCTGGATGTGTATCTTTTTGTTTAAAAGCTATTTATTTCTCCTGTCTTTTCTCTCCGTTTTGAGGGACACATGGTGATTCCCCCCACACACAGATAAATGCAAATTGTACACACATGCAAAGATACTGTATATTATTACATACAGTGAAGTATAAGTGGGTGAGTGATTTGAGGAAAAGCTTTATGATTAAATATTCACATTTGTTAACGAATATTTAATAGTATAATTTAAAACTGTGTAAGTGGTAAGTACCATATACCTGAAAGAATCCTGGAGGGACTGGCCCCACTGGCATGCCGTCTCCTGGGGGAAGGTTCCCAAGGACGGGGCTGGGAGCTGCTGCAGCACTCTTAAAGATGCAAACACACACATGCAAACACACGCAAAGAAACAGAGTAAAAATCACAACTCAAGATACTCAACACCTCTTTGCTCAGCAATGATGGAAAGTATATTTAGTCAAGTACTGCGGTATAATACAAATTTGAAGTATTTTTCGTGAGTATTTCCATTTGATGCTACTTTATAATTCTTCAACTTCCACTACATGTCAGAGCTATTTAGTATACATTTTCCTCCAATATGATGAGTTTATAAAATATGATGCACTGTTAAGGATTAAACTACGCAACATAATATAACAATAAATTAAAATCAACTGCAACTTGAAAAGCAAAATGCTACTTAAAACATCAATGCATCAAAAGATTAAAGTAAAAGTAAAATACTCACTCACTTTTTTCTGCATTATAACGTACTTTTACTTTTGACACTTTAAACAGTATATAGCAGTATTGCTGTTGTTACCTAACTTAAACAAACATCAATAAATTTGGAATTCCTCAATTCTCACTTGCTGTCTCTCCCTCAGTGGGGCATTTCCTGTTTCTGCAGATGCCCTGCCATGGCGGCTCAGGTTTATTTTTATACCTTGTGTTTTTTTGTTGTGCTTGCCCCAGACGGGTGGCGCTGGCACATTTCAGCACAGCCTCTGTTTGCTTCCTGTGGCATTGTACAACTTACTAACCCCGAGTTACCGCCCAACACCGGCCTCTTCCTCATCCTTATTTGGTATACAGACCAGACAACATGCATAGTGGGACAGTGTACATGCATGTATATGATAATGTGTGAACAGTGAGCACATAAAGTCAGCAAGCCTGTGTCCGTGTGTATTTTTTTCACTATCTGCCCACTCTCTGTTCTGTTTCTCTGATCTCCCCTCTGCTTTCGCTTCCTCTCTGAAGGCATCGGCTGGGTGTAAAGAGCTCCAGTGAAATTCACCCACAGTCTCTGAAGTTTCTGCCAGCTGACTTTTTAGGTCAGACAGGAACAAGGTTTAATCAGAGCCGAGATAAAAGCGGACTGATGAAACTCCTGAGTCCTCCTCTACTCCAACCACCACCCTCGCTTTTCCCTATTCCTCCCTCATTCTCCGCCATATCTCCCAATCGTTAATGTTCGGCAACAGGGAACAGGATGCCATGCAGCTTTTTGGTTCCATATTCTGCTGCAAACAGAGCCTGTATTTGTCTCAGCAGATGAATGTACAGATGGACACAGATGGACATTGTATCTCTGTGTTTCAGTGACGAGAGGCTGGATTTGGTTTGTTTGTGTGTGTGTTTGTCTGAGTGTATAACAACATGCACAGCATGGAGTGTGTATTGGGATTTTGTAAGAGTTTTTGCCCCCTTTCTTTCCCTCTTCTTTCTCGCACCCTGGATTACCCAGAATGCCTTTACTCCCTTGCTGCCTGGAGGTCTGCTGAGTTTGCCTTCACACATAGAGAGAGAGGTAGGGAGGGAAAGAAATGAAAAGAGGACAAAGCAGAGATTATGAGCGTGCATGTGTGTGTGTGTGTGTGTGTGTGTGAGCGCACTTAATGTTTGTTTGTGCAGGAAAAGAAAAACTGGGGGAGGAAAAAAATCTACCTGACCTGCTGACAAAGCAGCATTTTACAAATACAAACAAGAAAAGAAAGAATAATAAAAAAAAAAAGAAATACAACCTGCCAGGATATATCCCTGCCACAAAACCAGCAACACCCCCCCCCCCCACACACACACACACATTTACGGAAAACATAAACAGCACTAGCAACAACGCTAACTCCCCAGGTACTGACTGTCTCTCTTGATCATGACAAATCACATTGACTCTGAAAATCAGAATGAATCACACTGAGAAGGATTCACAAAGCCTCTTTAGAAGAGAGGCTGTAAATCTTTTTTCAGGTTTGTTCTTCCAACACCACTGAGATGGAGGAGTCACGTGGCATAGTGAGGCTGTGATAAATTCATATAGCAGCATCTATGCTACTAGTCTGAGACATTGACTGTATACGACAGCATATGAAGATGAACGACGTGTCTCCACTTTCTCCCACTGTTAAAAAATTAAGTCAAAGTACCCCAGATATGGGCGCTGCCATCTTGCACTGGTGGCGTCATTTGAAGCCAGAGTCTGCGCAGTAATGATCGGGGTTTGAGCCACAGCATTGATGTCCCGCCCATACACCCTGCCAACTCAATCGCAAACAAGGCTCAGCTATCAATCATGAATCATGACATCCCTGTTTTATAGCATCAAATAACCAAACTAAAAAAATAAACTTAACATAAAAATGAACGCGTATGTTTGACGTGCACTTTGATTATATAGTTTGGCTCATGTTCTATGCGCTAAAATAGAGTGGGTGGGGTTCATAACCTATACAGCAACCAGCCACCAGGGGGCGATTGAGATGTTCTTGCTTCACTTTTGGGAAGTTGCCATGTTGTCCATGTTGAAGCTCCTGACAGCATTTTGCCTAGCTTAGCACAAAGACGGGAAACGGTGAAACAACTAGCCTGGCTCTGTCCAAAGGTAACAATGTCAGCCTACCAGACACTCTAAAGCTAAAGCTCACTAATTAACACGTTATAGCTTGTTTGTTTAATCCGTGCAACTCTCTGCGAAACATATTTCCCAAAATTATTCCTGTAAGTCTGCATTGTTTCAAAAATCAATAGTGTTTCAGTATCAGTTTTGTCACTGACATTAATAATGCTAATATTGTATGTAATACTAATATCTAAGAGGTATGATGTAATGCCATAAATCTTTAACATCTGGCTAAGAACAAAGAATGGCTAACTCTGGCCCATTTAACATTTTTTCCTTTTAATCAACATTCATTGTATCTGCAAAATAAACAAATAAATGGAATACAATTTAAATCAAAATACTGTATTTCTGACAATGTTACAGGGCTAGTATAAGCACAACAATAATCAATTGGATAAAAAAATAGAACTAGAGTAATAAATAATAGCTAATAAAAGCAAATATATCGACAGACATTAGTTCATTGCAGAAATATCAGTATCTGCATGTTGGGCGAATAGTAACAAGAAACAAAACATTTTTTCCAAAAATCAGTTTGAGGACATTTAGAAACATTATAGCATAGTTTGTTCACCTGACAGACCCGACAGGTTTCATTCTTCATACTGTTTCATACAGTATGAGAGCACAGTTCTATAAAAAAACTAATCAAGGATACAAACATTATTACCTGATTTTTTACATCTAAAATACAATGTATGTATTGGCCTAAAAAATGCAGTATCTAGAACCGCTAGAATGGTAGCGTGTGACGGCATAACCAGAGGCGTATATAAGCACGCCGGCACACAGGACACATTAGCCCTTTTCTATGAAGCAAGGCACTCCAGGCGGGGTGAGGTGTGGCGGACCGACACAGTGTCTTGTTCCCCTTCGAGGGGAACAAGGGTTCGAGACGTTCCCCTTCGAGGGAACTCGAACCGCATCGGTGACGACACTATGGGAACGAGATACCCACTTAGGCCGTGCCGAAACCCCGCCTGCCCCCAGAACCTGATGGCACGACTAGGAGGAAAGCGCACGGGTGCTGGGTGCAGAAGGAAGGTCCAGACTGTAAAACCGGATGAAAGTATGAGGGGTGGCCCAGCCAGCCGTGTCACAAAAATCCTGGAGCGACGCCCCTGCGAGGAGGGCCCTAGAAGCCGCCATGCCTCGAGTAGAGTGCGCCGTTAAGGCAAACCGCGCACCTGATAGGCCAGGGAAATAGTCTGAACGATCCAGTTACTGATGGTGTGTTTAGAAGCGGGGAGCCCAGCCTTGGGGGACCTGAAACACACCAGCAACTGGTCTGCTTTCCTCCACCGGGAAGACCTCAGAGTGTAAATACTCAGCGCTCTGACAGGGCAGAGCAGATGAAGTCTCCCGCCCTCCGCTGTCACATGAGGTGGGGGATGAAACGCCTGCAGCACCGTGGACCCTGCCAAACTGGACGGAACCTTAGGGACATAGCCTGGACAAGGGTGCAGGATGGCCCTGACCCTCCCTGGGGCAAACTCCAGGCATCGGGGAGAAACCGAAAGTGCCTGGAGATCCCCCACCTTCCTCAGAGAGGTTATAGCGAGGAGAAAGGCCATCTTAACGGTCAGGTGCTTGGCCTCAGCCGACTCCAGGGGTTCGAAGGGGGCCTCAGCCAGCGCTTCGAGAATCACTGCCAGGTCCCAGGTGGGAACCCAGGAACGAGTCACAGGTCTCATCCTCCGGGCTCCACGGAGGAAGCGCACGACCAGTGCTGCAATGGCAGCATTCCACACATCTGCTGGGACCACAGGAGGATCTGATGTGCCAGTTAGCATAACGGGCGCGAGCGCAGCCCCCCCTGGTAATTCAAATAGGCCACCACTGCCGTATTGTCGGTTCTGACAAGGACGTGGCGACCGCGGAGGGCGGGCAGGAAACTTCTCAGAGCTCTGAATACCGGCAACATTTCCAGGCAATTTATGTGCCAGGAAAAATTATGCTCCTGCCAGGAGCCTCTCGCTAAGCGGCCGTCCATGACCGCGCCCCATCCCGTGAGCGAGGCGTCTGTCGAAATAATTGTTCGGCGACAGATCGCTCCCAACACGGGCCCTTGGGACAGGAACCAAGATTTCCTCCATACAGACAGGGAATGAAGGCACCTGCTCGTAACCCGTATCAGACGGAGCGGATTTCCCCTCGGGGAGAATCCCTTGGATTTTAGCCACCACTGCAGGGCTCTCATGTGCAGTCGTCCAGAAGGTATTTATACTGGACGCTGCTGCCAGGAGACCCAACACCCTCTGAAAGTGTTTCACAGTGATGGCGCGGCATAACTGCACTATGGTCACTGAGGACAAAATGGACTCGAAGCGTGCGGGACACAGGTTGAGGTTATAGCGAGGAGAAAGGCCATCTTAACGGTCAGGTGCTTGGCCTCAGCCGACTCCAGGGGTTCGAAGGGGGCCTCAGCCAGCGCTTCGAGAATCACTGCCAGGTCCCAGGTGGGAACCCAGGAACGAGTCACAGGTCTCATCCTCCGGGCTCCACGGAGGAAGCGCACGACCAGTGCTGCAATGGCAGCATTCCACACATCTGCTGGGACCACAGGAGGATCTGATGTGCCAGTTAGCATAACGGGCGCGAGCGCAGCCCCCCCTGGTAATTCAAATAGGCCACCACTGCCGTATTGTCGTTCTGACAAGGACGTGGCGACCGCGGAGGGCGGGCAGGAAACTTCTCAGAGCTCTGAATACCGGCAACATTTCCAGGCAATTTATGTGCCAGGAAAAATTATGCTCCTGCCAGGAGCCTCTCGCTAAGCGGCCGTCCATGACCGCGCCCCATCCCGTGAGCGAGGCGTCTGTCGAAATAATTGTTCGGCGACAGATCGCTCCCAACACGGGCCCTTGGGACAGGAACCAAGATTTCCTCCATACAGACAGGGAATGAAGGCACCTGCTCGTAACCCGTATCAGACGGAGCGGATTTCCCCTCGGGGAGAATCCCTTGGATTTTAGCCACCACTGCAGGGCTCTCATGTGCAGTCGTCCAGAAGGTATTTATACTGGACGCTGCTGCCAGGAGACCCAACACCCTCTGAAAGTGTTTCACAGTGATGGCGCGGCATAACTGCACTATGGTCACTGAGGACAAAATGGACTCGAAGCGTGCGGGACACAGGTTGAGGTTATAGCGAGGAGAAAGGCCATCTTAACGGTCAGGTGCTTGGCCTCAGCCGACTCCAGGGGTTCGAAGGGGGCCTCAGCCAGCGCTTCGAGAATCACTGCCAGGTCCCAGGTGGGAACCCAGGAACGAGTCACAGGTCTCATCCTCCGGGCTCCACGGAGGAAGCGCACGACCAGTGCTGCAATGGCAGCATTCCACACATCTGCTGGGACCACAGGAGGATCTGATGTGCCAGTTAGCATAACGGGCGCGAGCGCAGCCCCCCCTGGTAATTCAAATAGGCCACCACTGCCGTATTGTCGGTTCTGACAAGGACGTGGCGACCGCGGAGGGCGGGCAGGAAACTTCTCAGAGCTCTGAATACCGGCAACATTTCCAGGCAATTTATGTGCCAGGAAAAATTATGCTCCTGCCAGGAGCCTCTCGCTAAGCGGCCGTCCATGACCGCGCCCCATCCCGTGAGCGAGGCGTCTGTCGAAATAATTGTTCGGTGACAGATCGCTCCCAACACGGGCCCTTGGGACAGGAACCAAGATTTCCTCCATACAGACAGGGAATGAAGGCACCTGCTCGTAACCCGTATCAGACGGAGCGGATTTCCCCTCGGGGAGAATCCCTTGGATTTTAGCCACCACTGCAGGGCTCTCATGTGCAGTCGTCCAGAAGGTATTTATACTGGACGCTGCTGCCAGGAGACCCAACACCCTCTGAAAGTGTTACACAGTGATGGCGCGGCATAACTGCACTATGGTCACTGAGGACAAAATGGACTCGAAGCGTGCGGGACACAGGTTGAGGTTATAGCGAGGAGAAAGGCCATCTTAACGGTCAGGTGCTTGGCCTCAGCCGACTCCAGGGGTTCGAAGGGGGCCTCAGCCAGCGCTTCGAGAATCACTGCCAGGTCCCAGGTGGGAACCCAGGAACGAGTCACAGGTCTCATCCTCCGGGCTCCACGGAGGAAGCGCACGACCAGTGCTGCAATGGCAGCATTCCACACATCTTAACACTTCGAGAATCACTGCCCAGGCAGCCCCCTTGAGAGCTGCCTGGGCGTGCGACATCCCCAGACAGGAAACACACATCTCATGAGTCTTCCCAGCCGCGATGTAGCGTGGGCATGGAAAAACACATTGTCGGAACTGATTACCAGACATGGTCTCTATTGCTTCGTCAGGACTTCCAGGTAAGACAACAACTTTCTCGATAGTGGAGCTTCCAAACATACTCAGAGTGCCTGCTGAATAGAAAGAAGCTAATGTGTCCTGTGTGCCGGCGTGCTTATATACGCCTCCGGTTACGCCGTCACACGCTACCGTTCTAGCAACACCAATAGGATTGGAGTAGTTTCATTCATAATTCAGCCCTGCCACGCCCAGAGGCGTTCCCATAGTGTCGTCACCGACGCAGTTCGAGTTCCCTCAAAGGGGAACTGTGTTATATTGTAGCCTACTCAAGAACTGAAAAAAAAAAGAATCTATTAAGTCAGTTCAATTGGAGTGTCTGGTAAACAGACAATAAAGATTTGTAGACTTATAAGACCTAGTATCTGTACAGACTAGATACTGGACACTAATTACCTTTATCTGCTGACTTGTGGATGGTGATAGAGAATTATTTGAGCAACGTGTAATGTTCTTTTCATTGGTAATGACTTTTCTGTCAATAACTGTTAAATTAAACACGGTGATGTGCTGTGATAGACTGTTACTGTATATACTCTCCCATTCAAAAACTATGCAGTTGCTCATGGCTGTTGATAATTGTGTTGACAGTGAGACTGCAGGGCTTCACCTGATGTAATGTGGCTACATCAGTGTGTTGCAATTAGCTCAAATTAGCTACAACAGCATAGTGACCAAGAAGTTAATGTTTATTGGTGGCTGTCATTCTTACACTACTGTAAAAGACTCTGAATCAGACTCAATTAATTCTTGTAAGCCGGTTCTTTTTAAATACTGATTCACAGCCAAGCTCAACATATTCCAGCACTTAACCTTAGTAAAAATCAAAAGCACACAGATTGTTAAACACTGTTAATGAGTCCATCATTTACAATTCTCACACATCAGTGTTTACACTTTGCTGACGAGGCCGAGAGAGAGGAACAATGAGGCATTGAGTTGATTGTATCATAGTGCGCTCTTTAATGTGTGAATGTAACTGTCAACAGTCTTGTGTAGTGAGTCTTTGCACATTTTTGACAGAGCTTAAACACAGTCAAGTACCGCTGATAATATTCATTGAGCTCAACCAAATGGAATTTGTGAAATAAATTGCAAGACCCAGATTATTTCACAAATGATTCACATATTCTCAACCAGTAATGGAAGCTGACTTCAAGTTGTTGTTATACTGCATAACTCTTAATAAAATATGTAATTTAAAACAGGTTAAGATTAAGAAACCTCTCCTTGGCACCCTATCCAAGTGCCTACCAAATTATCTGACCACTCTGTCTATACCAGCTCAAATGTTTGCTCCAGTGATCCCAGAGAGATGAGATTCAGTCTTAAGAATAAAGAAAACGAGAAAATCAATTCATCCGCCTGTCCATTCAGCAGCCCCCATTGCATTAAACCTTTTGGTTTCATGAGTCATCAAATTGTTCAATGATTTGCTCTTTGTTGTATACTATGATCCGCACATGCGCAGTTACTGGCGTTGTAACCAGAAGGTGTTTGCGATGAAATCCGAAGCAGTGGAACGGCCCCCACATGTCCTCAGATGAACACCTGCATCTCCTGGCAAACTCATTTGTTGCATAAATTATTCAAACCACCACCCTCCAGGAGAACGCTACAGTATACCAGACATACACAACAAGACATACAGTACAGTGCACTACAACTTCACTCAATATGCATTAAAATACACTCCACAAAGACAAAATGTCCAAAAAGGGTGGTAAAATAAGATCATTGCCTGAAAAAAGTATGTCACAAATAAATTCTGATGTTCAGTTTTTAAAAACTGGTAAAGACAAGAGTCTCTTTTTACCAGCAACAAGCAACAAAAAACCATACAAAGAGAGATGGCCAAAATATTTAATAAATGTATCATATCTCAACATTAAAAGGACTTTGCTTGAGTTTGAGGCCAAGTTGTCCAAGCACAGGTTCAGATGTGTGAGGACTAAAACAAAGAGCAGGAATGCCATCACCATGCCACACACCCACACACACATTGTGGCAACGTGTACAATTTCTCCAACTGAAATGATGCACTTACTGATACACGACCACATTGTTTTATCTTATCAAGCATCCTTTGCTTTACAGGACTGTGCAATAAGTGCTGAAGAGATTACTCAATATGGACGAAACAAACAAACAAAAAAACATGTAGATTGCAGATTGAAAACATTTTATGTGAAGTGAACAAAGTGTGTGGTGATTTCCTGTAGAAAATACAAAAACTGTTGAAGGAACTATAGACATTGAAATGTAGTGCAATTACACTATAGTTTGCTACTTTACAAGCTAATCAGACTCTCTCTGTACTACATTCACAGTACACTAATCCCATCAGACTAAAGGGCTCAGTAATACTTAATGAGATAACTCGCAAACTCTTTCATCCCTATATGTTTACCAATTGTGTTCATCGCTAATGTGTGTGCGTAATGCATACATACTTTGTGTGTGTGTGTGTGTGTGCGTGAAGGTGGGAAGTCATTTTCATTCAATACTTCAGAGACCGAGAGACACTCAGAGATTCGTGAGTGGAATCTCAAAAGCCTGTCTGTGTCTATCTTCTCTCTCTCTCACTGTCTCAACCTGCACCGGTCGTTGTCTGCTTTCTCCACCTCTCCATCTCTCACAGGCACACTCTACGTCTCACACAAACCTGCTCTGTCCCATTTTTTATATTAATATAGCACCTCATGACAATATGTTTCCATCACACATGTGGAAGGACTTCAGGGATAGGTGGTGGTATTCTATATCTGTTATTCAATGAACCCCACTGTTGCCAGTGTAGCCTCCTTCCTCCATTGTCGTCCGAAAATTACAAGGTCCACACAAAATCCACGTTTCACTGGGTGAAAATTCATTATGGGCATTGTAGTTTATGTTATAGATCACTCCTACATACAATGTCCTGTTGCTGTAAATATTCACTAGCCAACCACATGTGTATAGATATTAAAATGTATTTATATAATAGTCCCCAACAAATGCACATTGTTTTCCTCTTTAAGGTCTCATTTGTAGAGCTGTTTTAGGAAATTACTATACAATTGTGAACAATATTCAAAGATTTGTATCTTTAGTAGAAATGAAGGGCCTTGGGACTGAGAACCATAGACAGGATAGCGAAGTCCTACACAGTCCTGGCTCTGTAAAAGGAAAACAAAGAAAGTGGTGTGGACCTTGCCACATAACATGGTTCCAGCCAATCAGCAACAGGTGGCATTAGTGCTTGTGCACTAGGGGCGCAGAGAGAGTTCTATACACCGACACATTTGAACGTGCTGGACTCCGGGCACTGTCAGGAAGGAGAGATGGTCGAGAAACAGCCAAAGAGGAAAATGTCTGAAGTGTATAAACAGAGAAGAAAGTTATATGACCAGGCAAGGGCGAAGGCGTTTCAAACCTCAAATTTGAAATTTTGGGGGCGGAGCTTCTAAGGAAGCGCTGAAGGGAGGGTTTTCTTGTTTGGCAGATGAGTTCACTACTCATTACTCACTACTGGAAATATTACCAGTGAATGGGGTGAACATATTTTTTGGGGGATTCAATTATAGTGAAAAATAAAGGAAAGTGTAAGAAGACAAAAAAGTCCCTCATTCTGTATTCTGGCCGGCTTTGGAGAGCTTTAGGGGGGGGTTACCACTGAGTCTCAAGGCCACACGCAGTACAACAGGATCTACAAATGACACACCACACAGGAAGGAACTCCGTCCCTCCTCCCTCTTTCCCCCTCTTTCCCGCTCCCTCCATCCTCTCAAATGCCATTAGTCCACTTCCTGAATAAGGGCGGGTGGGGAATGGAAAGAAGAGATGCTACCAGTCTGCACGACACACACACACATACACGCATGCACACAGTCACAAACAAAACACACATTCACATATGCACATTAAAGTGTGAGAGCGGAAGCACAATAAGAAGATTGATTTCTGCATTAGTGTGTAAATGCACAGAATATCATTGACAGTCACTGTCAAAAGCATAACTAAAGTATATCTATATCTATAACTAAGAGTTTAAAGTAAGAAAACACAGCCAGGCAGCAGACAGAGCGAGAGAAGTGTGTTTAGCAGTGTAGAGATGAGAATGCGGGTGCTCTGCTTTTAACCATGTATTATTCACAGTCTCCCGTGGCGACCAGAGACAGATCAACACACTTCACTGTCCGATCCTGAGCCAAACTCACTTTTCAATTTCAAGGCAGATAGGCTTACAATTGCCCTCTGGCATTCAGAGTTCCCTTTCTTAACCAAAACATGTCATATTGTTACACCAGTACAGCAGCGAGCAAAGAATTCCCTCTGTGCACTTCACCCCAGATCCCTGCTGTTTAGCAACAATATCTGGCTTCAATCTGCCAAGAAAAAAAGAAAAAGAAAAACAACTATTGTGAGGTGTATATGTGTTGAACAAATCCAGGTTGCTTTGGCTGATATTCTATTTTCATTCAACTTGGGTCTTCTGTTGTAGTACAGGCAATCATTCCCTTTAGATATTTTAACATTATACTGAATGTGTCTTATTGTCAATGATCCCATGTAAAGCACAAAACCAAGAATGAATTGATCCTTCTAACTTGAACTTGAAAAGCCAGAGGCTGCAACACAAAGGGGTCTTCAGTTGCTCATAATCCATACCAACAGTCCATACATTTCTCCATAAAGCCAATGTTTTTCCTCACATGATGGTAAACAGTTGCCCCTTCCATCTAGCAACACCGGACACCTCATTAAATTCGTAACAAAGACCACAGCACACAGATAACAACCTGCATACAAACTGGTCTTTACCATAGACTTCTACAACACAAACATTGTAGTTTATTTTGAGACAATCTCACAAACACTTTCTTGCTGCCATCAATACTTACTAGAGCACTAAAAGTGTTTACATATGCAGCTGAAAATAGTCCTCAACATATGCACTATTTAGCCTCAACTATTTATTTCAGAGATGGACTAACACATTTGTTTGTTTTTGTCTTTTCATTGCATTGTTGTCAATAAAAAAAATATAGAAAAGGCCTCCCTTATCCATTCATTTCTGAGTTATGGGGACACGATGACATCACTAAACAGAGGTAAGATGGTGCAAGAAACACAAGTTGTCAGACAATAACACATTTCAGGCATTACTATGGTGTTATTAGAATCAATAGAATTGCTGACCAAAACAACAATATTAGAGCCAAGATGTAATAAACCTGGACTTTCCTTTCATAACAGAATCTGAGTTGGACAGAAATGGAGGAGGAAGAGGTCACCTATTTCGACCAATGTTCACCCTCTCCACCCTTTAACATTTTTTCAAACTTTATCAACTTCAGCAGCATATTATCCTGCACAACAGAATTCCCACCAGAGCCCAGGCACTGTAACATTACAGGTGATTACCAGGTAAAATGGTAGCAGAACTCTAATCTACTTGGTCTGATTACAGGTAGGGTGAGATCAGCTGCACAGGCAGTGACAGAGAAGGGGAGAGGGGAGGGGGGGGCACTGGCCGTGTTTCCTTTATCACTGATGTCATTATCGACCCCTGTAAACATCTCTGAGGCTGCGAGGAGCTGTATAATATGTGAGGTGGAGCCACGGGCTGATACACTGTCAGATACACATACAAAGCTGAAAATGATAGTCACTTTGCTGCTGGGGAGCCGCACTTCTCCCACCACTATCTCACTTGGTTCAACAACACTGTGGCAGATAAGAGAGATGTACTGAACACAGAGCAGAGGTAGGGACTACTTGAGATGAAGAGGAGACTATGTCATGTTTCTTTCTATCTGGCAGATCAATGCAAAGACAGAATAGTGATTCACCTTAAATCCACAGATTTTGTGACCTTTAACACTGAATAGATCCAGTTCTTTTCAAATATATCATTAATTCAAAAAAGATTAAAGAGTGGATTGGAATTTGAAAATAGGTAGAATTGTTGACACAAAGACTCATCAATCAGAGGAAAAACAAGTGAGAAGTCACTTTCTGGGTCTCATCTTGTAGTCCTTCCGATGCTAGAAGGCCAGACACAAGAGGTATCACGAGATAAGGATATGGGTGTCTACAACAGCAAAAACCACTGGGGTTAGTTGGGGTCAAAGAGATAACGTGCCGGTCTGATCATGTCAGCATTCTCACTTTGACCTCCTGCTCTCCCTCCGTAGTCCTGACGCAACTTCTACAGCTCAGTCTCTGGATCATTCACTATAATCCTTTCACACACACACACACACACACACACACACACACACACACACAGTAAGGTTGCTGCTGTGTAAACATTTGCTGCACATCTGTAGCTTTCTTTCCAGATGGGTCAGGGGAGACTGAATTAGTTAAACTACACAGTGACCAATGTGCAAAAAAATTTGCTCACTTTGACTGATTTTAAATGGAAATATTTCATCCCTGTCTCTTGTAATTTTACAAAATCCTCCTGTTAGAATAAAACAGATGCATTCTTGAAGCTGCATGTGTGAAAGCTCAGGTAGCACTGTTTCACTTCTCCCTAGACTACTGCAGACACACAACATACGATCCTGACTAAACTCCTTATTTTCATAATCAATAATAATAACTGCAGTCAAACTAGAAACTACTCTTCCATATCCCACAGCTCTGTTAGAGCTTGTTCTCATTCTTAAACCTTCTTATCTTCCCCTACCCTCAGTTAACCTCTACCCTCCACTCTGCGCCATGCCCCCGTCTATGCCCCTGCCCGCTGCAGAGCAGCAAGGCGTGCATATGTCAACATCACATTAACACTCCACCTCGGCATGTCCAAACACGCATGTGACATGACTCAGCGTAACACGCCAGTGGAGAACACGCTCCACTGAGACGGGAGGGCTATGCGCAACAGGCCAGAGAAAGAGGAAGGAAGATGATAAGAGACATAAAGAGGAATGCAGAAGGACATAGAACAGGGACAGAGATAGGCAGAGGGAATGAAAAAGAAACTGCTGATGTGAAAGAGAGAGGATGAAGCAATGTAGAGAGCGAGGGGGACAAGCAGGGGAGGGAAAAATGGGAGAAACAGAGCGAGTGATTGTAATGTTTTCCTAAAGAAAGTAGCTTATAAGCAGCCCAGCATTCAGTACATTGAAATTTCCCTTGTTTTTCCCCCAAACTGTTGGAGATCTTGACAACCATTTCCATCTCTGCTCAACCTATGGATATTCCCGTTCTTTCTCCCCCTACACTCCCTCTTCATTGCCATGGCAATGATGTTACAGTGAGTCACCTCCACATTTCCCTCCTCCTCAACACCACCAAGAAGGAACATGGGAGCATGTGAGACACAGCTATAGAGAGAGGGGGGGAGAGAGACATAGAGACAGAGGAGAAGAAAGGGCTCTGTTTCCCTGGAAACAGACTGGGGGTCTCCTCAACCCCCATTGGTTCTCAACTGGTTGGAATCAGTTTGTTACCCACAATGCTTGGAGCCAACAGAGTCTCTGTTTCTAGGTTGTCTTTGCCCTCCTGTTTTGCTCTCTCTTCATATGCACACACACACACACACACACACACACATAATCAGAATATTAAAAAAATCAGTCCACAATGGGATCTTACCTTTTTTTGTTGTAATTAGTGCCATCATCTGTTTTTCTGAACAAATGTGATGCAGTTTGCAACTCTTTTTGTATTATTTCCTGATATTTTACTACAAAATGACAAGCCCACAGGGAAATAAACTGACATAATTTAAGGAACTAAGTAATAATCAGTTCATAATTTGTTCCAGTAAGAGGGTAAAAGAGAGCATAATTATCTTCAAAGGTTTTAAGCAGCTGGTGGAGATTGAAACAATATGCTAAAAGGCTTGGAAAAACAAGTTTTAGATGGTTCAGTTTAGAATGGACGTTTTGCTGAGATTTGAAATGGTGGAGCTTGTTGGGAGGCAGCTCTGCCTGAGAAGACGACTTCAGGGGAAAGAAAGTCTCACAGTCAATAACATAGCTGCAAGAGGTGGACTATTGATTTGATTTGATCTGGGCTCCTAAGAGTGACAAACATTCTTTCAACCATTTCTTCTGAAAAAAAGGACAGAAAACAAGTTGATTAGATCTGTTTAATTATAATGTCATCTTGTATCCACAGATAACATTTTTGGCCTGTTGCTGGCACAACATAAAAGCTAAAATGAAGAGGGCTTATCCTCTCGGGAGCATGAATAAGCTCAGTGAATTTCATGGCGATGGGACCACTATGTTTTGATATGTCCTGGGTACAAGTGAACATTTTAACCAGACAAGGCTGACTCATATTGCCATCCTTTGCAGAACATCAGAATTTACAGTAAAAAATCCCATTTTATGAGTAAAGCAAAGCTTTTACCAAGAAGACCACAGAAACTAGAAAACATGGCCTTGGTCAAGTGTGTGTATTTGCTTGTTATTACAGAGATATCAAACACTGACAGTGCATCACGGTTGTAAATGAACAAAGCATCCCTGTGTGTCATTACATATTTACAAATGTGTGGATCCTTTAGCTGTACAATAAAGTGTGCTGCTGTTAAATTGAGCAGTGTGAATACATTTCCATGCATGAGTGAGGGAGTATGAATGTTAAGATCTAGCAGCGTGAGACGGAGCATTTTTATCAAAGGGGCCTGCTCTTGGCACTGCCTCTTGATCTCTTCTTCCCCTTTAACTGCCGTGTGCCTGCTATCTCCCACAGTGATGCCACACAATGATACCAGGCTCTCCCTGCTTTAAATGCTTGTAACTGCTGCCTATCTACTGCACATTTCGTGTCGGCTGCTCGCTCTGTAGTTCATCCATCTGTCACCCTCCACGTTCATTTCTAGTAATTTTGCCTTGTACAATCAGCCAGTGTTCATTGCACCTTTGCCAATTTACACATTTTTACCAAGTAGCAAAATCTTAAAACAGTGGTTCCCAGCCTGGGATTGGGCCCTCGAAGGTCTCCCTAGAAAAATCTGAGGGGTCAAGAGAGCATTAAAGGTAAGTAAGTATAGTAAGTAATCCAGTACAGGGTGAAGGTGTTTCAACGCTGGAGAAACCTCAGAGATTAGAAATTTGGGGGAGGGACACTCTGAGGGAGCACTGAAGGAGGGGGTGTATTTGAGTTCAAATATCAACAATCCTTCTGTAGAATCACTTACCCTTCCTTTAAAGGGATAAGAAAAATATGTACTACTGCAACACAACTTTTCACTATTTCTTTTTTGCTGTTTTCTACACTCACACCTATTCATTCCTCTAAAAATAAAACAACCTGAGGAGAAAAAATAACTCTTAGCTTGAACTGCTTGTGACTCACAGTATGTCCACACAATGTCCATAACATTAGTCGTCACAACAAGAGCTGAAACGATTTATTGATCAATCCATTAGTCAATCGACAGAAAATATATCAACCGCTACATTAATCAATAATAAAAACACTTGTTAGTTGCAGCCCTAATGAATCGTTTCCTTCCAGCCAAAAATGTTGGAACCACAGTTAAAATATGGTTTTAAATGACCTACTTTACACGGATATCAAGACCAGTCTTATGGCTCTAGAAAGTGCTAAAATGAGCATTAATAAAAATTTTCATTGGGAAAAATGGAATTGCCTGACCCACTATCATATTTAAATTTGTTAGGAAAAATACATTTATCAACATAAAGTGAAAAATAAAAAATAAAGTGGATTTTTTTGGTATTATGTGTCAGCCCATTTCTGTACATTTTGTGGGATATTTATGGGTAGAATATTTGCCAGCTAGTCTGTCTGTCTGTCCACGTTCCAGTTTTTCAAATTTAATGCCCATCTTTGCCTGTCACCCTGTGAGGCTGCATGCTCGGCTGATTTTGCATGTGTGGCCTGGTTCCTTAATATTTGTCTACTTGTATTATGGTTGACTGAATAGCATCATTTGAGCTTTCCTCTGTGAGTATCCATCACACATTCACACATCGATGAGACAAACATGTAAAGCTAAAAGCCCAAAGAGTGTGATAAAGGTAATCGTACATGTTCAGGCTATTACAAAAGACTTTCACAACCACCTACAAATGTCAGTTCCCGGCATATTGTCATTCACAATAATCCCCTTTTATACAAAAACCCATGAGTCATCCAGGAGGATAAATTTTTCAAGCAATGACTTGCTTCAGTTAATAAGCACATTCTTATCTGGAGGCTGCACAGCACAGCCAGTACAACTGTCGGACACTGATAATCTCCTGAAATCAGGAGTGAGATATCTTTCTGAGTGGAGTTTTTCATCAGTTCTCCCAAACTCCCTAAATGTTTCTAACTTGTCAGCCCTTCTGCCACCAGTCTGCTTTTCTAACCTCTAGACGGTCTATCCCACAAGCTTGCAAGAATAATCCCACAGAGGGAAATCTGAACATATATAGAGTAGCATGTATAATTATTCTGCAAAGTCCCACACCCTAATACACAATCATGCACCAATGCATTTAACAGTAAAATAAAAATTTGATTAATAGCCCGCTAAAATCACTGAATTGACCCTGCCTATATTTGGGACAGGCATCCATATGGGACAACAACAACAACAACAACAACAACAACAACACGGTGCAGGATGAGAAGTGTGGCAGAAGTTACCTGAGAGGGAGCAATGGACTTCACAAGATCGTAATCACAACATGGATTAATTTTTATGAAAAGCTGCTTTGATTCTTTTGATTGGCGGACCCCTACAGAGTAAAGGAATTTAATAATCAAGGAACAGACACACTCGGACTTAACGAGCGCTTCAAAGGTAACAGTAGTCGGCACTTTTTTTTCTCATCTCTTTTCTACCATGCCGGTTACACTGGTAAATCTATATGAAATAAACTGTGGGCCTGGTTGTTTCTGTTAAATGAACTGAACGATTGAATTGTGGGGAATTTAACTGATGATAATGATGAGTAATGATGTGTAGCATGTTCATATTGACATATTGATCATAAGTTTAAACTTTAATATTTGTATTATTGATCAAAGCAGCTTAGAAGCAGCTAAAGCAGGTGACCCTGGCGGGGTTTAAGAGGTTTTACACATCCAAATAACTTATATATAAACCAGACCAGGCATTTAATGGAGACCTGCGTTTATTTGTCAAAATGTGTTCCCACACCAGGCCAGTAAACGTGGTAGGCGGCTATTTGGGACTTGGCTATTAATTGAAGTTTTACCGTATTTCAATTGCATTGACCATTTTTCATCACAGCAAGACTTCTAAATGTTATAATGTAGTAGGATAAATGCAATAGAATATACAGAATATGCTCAATGTTCATGCTGGCTCGATTTTTCTCTTTTTCTCGTTCCGCTTTTATTTGCTCACATTTGTTTGAAGATCACAGAAATTGGGATAAAAGTTTGGTGTCAGTGGAGAAACCACTCTATTGTTCCTGCAGAAATCAGTTGTACAGCTATGTGTCACCTTTCAACTTTCAAACACATAACACTATCAGCAAAAGCCTGAAATGACCAACATGGAATGGATTGATGTCTTATTCTTCAAAGACAGAAAAGCAACATCAGCTGACTTTTGTTTCTAATAAGGCCATTTCCGGACTAAGCATAAGAATTTAAAAATAACTTGTTTTTATGACTTCATGGCCCCTCGCAAATGGAAACCGCTCATCTAGTATCAAGAACACAATTTACAAGGCACTTAACAGAACTGTAAACGGCCTTTCTGATGCCTGAAAAGCCTTGTCTGAGAATGGAAATCAATAACTCTGCATCTCTCTTCACTTTGTTCATCAGCCTTTTCTTTCTTTCCCTTTTAATATTAGATTACTGGATTAATGTCCTAGAAGACCATCCTCACATACTCACTTATAACAGTACATAACCACATACAAAACAGACATTGTTACGACACTGTTTTTTAAAATCACATTTACTCAAAGCCAATTATATCTACAGTAGGTAGTTCAAACTGGGATAATTGTGCAAATCAAGTCAAAAACCTTGTCACTATCCCATCAATTATCAAAGGAAAGGGACCTAAAGATGATGCGAATGAGCTCCTACATCTCCCCAGCATTAATTAGGACTTCACTCCGTAATTAGCTATCTGGAAATAATTACCATCAAAATGTCTGATTAAAGTCTCTATCCGTCGCAAAATCAGGAGACTGAAGAAGAGACACCAGCATCGCATTAAGGCATGCTACTTTTCCCAAACCCGGCCACTGCAGTTGTCCCCTCATTTTGCTTTAATTGAGCGGCAGATATGTGGGTAGCACCTTTGATTTGATCTGAGAAGCAGCGCAGCATTGGAAGAGTTGATTGAAAGTGACCTTGGTCTAATTACAATTGGTCTAATTATAATTCTCTGATTACATCCCTGCAGGAAATGTAAGAATAAGATGTTGCTGGTGGCCTCTGCTAAGATAGATTCTGAATGATTCCTGAATTGAGTTGATTCTGATCAGATAAAAGAACAAGATACTGTTGTTGTCATCTTAAGAGCGATTAGATTTAATTACTGTAAATATATTTTTCTTGGTGTTGAGAAGTATCTGAGATTAATAACTTCATAAAAAAAGAAATGTCTGTCTTTTTTTAACAGTGTGTCCCTCATTCTGTCTGCCTATCACAGGTCTCTCTATTTTTCTCCACCTCTCTCCTTCCTGTCTGTCTCCCAAGGCTGAGGTCGTCCTGCCCTCCAGCTCCCTTCCTCTGAGGCAGGATGACATCATCACATAGCTGCCTCGTCCTTGGGAGTGCCTATTCATCACCCTGATCATCATCGCCAGCATCAGCATCACCTGCGTATGCACACACATATACACAAGCACAGACACCTACTGCAAGAAGATAAAAGAGTAGACAGCCCCCACCAGCTCTGCAGGTTTGCAAGCCTGAAGAAAAGAGGGAGATAACCACAAAGAGAGAGAGAGAGTGAGAGAGAGAGAGAGAGAAGAGAGAAGAGGAGGGACGATCCTGCTGTGGTAGGCAGAAACCCCTGACCTGTGCACTTCCAACAATACATCTCAATAAACAACAGTACAGACAAATCTGATGAGTCAGACTTCAGCCTACAAAAGGAAAACAACAACATAAAAAAGCAGGAGAGAGAAAACCCCCCTCCACACTCTCCCTCCTCCACCTTGCAACTTCCCGAGAGGAGAGCCGCACTTCCTCTCTCTTAGTCACCAGCTAATCTCCGAGCGCTCTGGCACTGCTCACTGTATTCCGGTTACTGGATGGTGCATGACTATATCCTCCCATGTCCTGATGTGCGGGAATTACAACAGTGAAGTGGAGCCACACTGAGAAAACACAGCAATAAACAATGTTTCCACCACACGGGCCACTGTCTCCCTGTCCAGTCGGCACATCAGCGTAATGTGCACACAATACTTTAGCCAGTTATGTGTGTGCGTTCAGCATTTTTGAGCTGCTGTGCTCTGATAGAATACAAGTAGCAGGTACTACAAATCTTAATGTATGTTCTTCACTTCTTTATCACACACTTTGAACGTCACAACAAGCATTCAATTAAACAGCACTTCAGATCCTAGATTCATAACGAGATAAAAACCATTTCACAAGGCTGTAAAGACGAGTTACAGCCATATGATAACCCAACAGTGTTAAGTATATTGTTCTGGCATTAGATGTGAGAAACTGATGAAGGTTGGTGAATCCCCAGTCTCAACTTTATGGCCTAAATGTGCACCTGTTCTTTGATATCAGCTCCAGATCCTCAGCCTCAGTTTCTGCGCCTGTAGACGTTTTATTGTAATAAAAAAAAATGTAGCAGCAATCCACTCATATCCATCGCCATCATCCATGTTGCTCTTTGCAGGATCTAGTAAGCCGTAATATTTCAAACTGTGTATTGTAAATAAAAAACAAGAAAGTAGGAAAAGGAGACACTGAAGTGAGTTATTATCTCCATTGCTTTGATGAGAACTTGTCAGTATTGGAATGTTTTAACACTGGTCTAAATCTCATCATCAGTCTAGTCTAATATTAAATAAATAAAAATTATGAAAAAACATTTTTTAATACATACAGACACAACTGATAACCACAGACGTGTGACATAAATCAATATTTTTTACTCAGCTCAAGATTATATGTTATTTTATCCTCCTTTTTTCCTACAATGATAGTTTACAGTTCAGCAGCTTATATTTCAGAACGTACACTTCCTAATGTCTCTCTTTATTTCACAATTCCATTTTTCCCAAAGACTATCCTATTTCATACAGCTACTAATTATTAGGGATGGGAGAAAAGAAAAATAGATTTTTGGATGCACCGCGATGCGGAAGATTCTGAATCGATTAACAAATGTCAAAAAATCGATTATTTAAATGTTAATTGATAACGTAATGTTAATGGAACGCAAAAGGCGGAACTTGCGGAAGTGCAGCGCCCAGAACGTCTATGGCGCCCACATAACAGAGAGTGTTCCCCTTCGTTCGGCACACCACCACTGCGGAATACTAACTACCCAATTAAAATGTCACACAATCTTTACTATCAATGCGCAAGTGATGATTTTAACTTGCACACTGTGCGAGCATGCTGACACTTGACAATCTCTCTGTGTATCCTGTGTGTGAGGCTGAGCTACTGAGAGAGAGTGGCGGCAGAACATGACGGTGAAAGTTAGTGGAGAAAATTACTTTTCTCCACTAACTAAGTTAGCTAATTAGTAACAAAGTAATATTAATTAGCTCAGCTGTATGTCATTACTAACTTACCTAATTGTCAACAGTTGAACATCAGGTACAAGCTTAGACTAAACTGGTGTACAGTTCTGTCCTGTACACATATTGTACATCCTGATAATTCACTTTATATTTCAGTTTTCAGAGGAGTCTGACAACTGGTTGTTAAAGAAATGAAGCAGGTGACCATGGAGCTGAGGTTAATGAAGTAAATTAGGGATGCAAACTAGTCCTTTTAAGCTTATTAGGAGATGTTTCTTTTGGATTTTAATGTGCATATTAAATGCTTAGTAATTATCCAGAGATCCTGTAGAGAAAAAAATTATGCATCAAGATGCATCGATAATCGTTTTATAATCGCATCGCAGCCCTCTGAATTGTAATTGAATCAAATCGTGAGGTGCCAAGAGATTCCCACCCCTACTAATTGTCACAAAGTCTTTGTCAATCGAGACAAACTGGGCAGAGTCATGTAGTATCAGCTGTCAGCTCTTTCAGACTGTATTCATTCAGTATTGGGATTATTCACAATTTCGTGGTTATAACTTAAATAATTTTTTATTTCAAAATGTCTTGTTTATTCCTTAATATTTTACAATTTGGGTTTCCATATAATACGGCATCTCCTAGCATAGATTCCTGCACTAATCAGAGAGTGCAACTGATCAAGAAAGAACCAGGAAAGCTACATCAGTGCAGACTCACGTAGTCATGGAAGGCCTTGGCCTCACTGGAGTGTTCGCATGTGTCTCTTCTCTCTGGAGCCGCACAGTACAGGTCCCAGAAAACACTGCAACGCACAGAAAGAATGGTGACAAAAGAGAATCACTGAAGCTTGACAGATACAAATAATAGGATAATCCAGCATCGAGGCAATAAGTATGATTCCATTATCATTATTGGAATAGGAGACTTTAGGTGAGTGCGTTTGCAACCTGAGGAAGATCTTTTGGGGACAACAACTGAGATGAACAGAAATGAAAACAACAGGAAGAAAATTATAATTTTATTAAAATGATGGAATGAGGAAAAAACAGCACAAAGAGGAAATGTAACTTAAATCATTAGACAAAAAAAACTCACCACCACCATGAGTGGAGGAACCCCGGAGGTTCTCCTAATGTGATGTTCTTCTCCCATCGGATCTGGACAAATAGAGAAAAAAAATGAGAGAGACTGAGAGAAAGATAATAAATATAAAAACATGCCCAATATCTGAATTACCTGCTTTACATGGTTGGAAAAGGGTGCAAGGGAATTCTCACAACACATGCCATTATGTAATTATATTATGATTCTCGTGCCATAGATTCGTAAGTGGATAAGTGATTATATGTGTTCCTGAATGCCTGTCTATTCACAAGCACATGAAAGAGTGTGTGTGCAAATTTGTAAGCACATGTGTTTACTGAGTGAGGGGATGTGTAGAGTCTGAGATCGCAGACATGTACCAGCCTAAGTTTCCCAATCTAACCCTTTGTACAACCTACACACCCTTTAGTCTGCTCCTCTCCCACATTATCAGTCCTTCTGCTTCCAGTTTTTCATCTTTGCTTATTTTGCTTTCCATCCTGTATTCCTTCTTTCCTTACTTTTTTCTTTACAGTATTAATTCCTTTCTTTTCTTTATTTTTCCTTCCTCCAGTCACTCATTCCCTCCATCCTTTCTTCCTAATAACACAAATCAAGGCAGGGACGTCCCTCTAACTTCAAGAAGCTTTTGGAGAAACTCGTCTCTTCCGAGAACGTTTCCTCTTACAACACCTAACCTCTAACATGCACGTCCTAGGCACTTCTTCTTCTATCTCCTTACAATTTTCCTTGATGCACTCTTCGTTAAATCTAAACATTTACTCAATAGCTCTTAGTATTTATATCTATACTAGTATCTATTTTCACTTTCAGATCCCTTACTGTATTGATGCTTTATTGATGTTTGTACGTTGTTCCTCAAATGAAAATTGCATTGGATAAAAGCATCTGCCAAATGAGTAAATGTAAATGTAAGGCTAGGGTATCTTTTATGGTGACCTGACCACGTCTAAAGGCAAAATTGTTTATAGTTTTTCTGAATGGCCACACTCGAATCCCAGGCAAAAGCAGGCCATCGTTGAGAGGGATGAGATGAAATATGTGTTAAAATGAGCTTAGCGGTGTATACTGAGAGACAATCATTCCTTAAAGGTGTTCACAGTGTTGTACGTGTTTTTGTACATATGGAAACTGTTTGAACTAATTGTGTGGAGAATAAAAAAAGAGAACTTGACTGAGTACGTTCTCACCTGTTGACCAGGCATTACTTTCCAGGCCAGCAATCAGTTATTTTGTGGGAGTTAAGTTGGTCCTGGAGTTTTGGGTAACATTAGCTGCTCTGTCCTATTATATTGGATATGGGAAGTTTACACCACAGCAGAAGTTTCTTTTTATAGTGTTAAAATGGACACATACTGTTACATAAACATATACAAATACAAAACAACAAAGCATAAATACCTACCTCTGTCTTGCTCTTGAGTTATATGTAAGCGAAGCAGCTAAACAGGGAATCAAACTAACCTACTCATGTATCTTAATGAACTAACTAGCTATCGCAGATATAACCTGCTAGCGCTAATTGTTATTTCAGCCAGCAAAATGACTGACTACTGGCAAGAAATGAGAAGCTACTTTTTGTCTTAAAGACACACACAGGAAACAAACAAACAAAAAAGTCAGGAAGCAGTGTCTCCTGTTAACTAAGTAAGCCATGTTTCCAAAGAAAGGTTACTACAGTGCATGTAAACACGATCTCTCCCTGTGTTAACATGAACTTAAGTTACCAGTTTACTCAGAGAGACCTTGTTAATTAAGATCACGTACACACTGATTGCCTGAAATCAAGTCCCATTGTCTCAAAATTTACTATGAATTTCGAGTGGTAAATTTGCCACCGTTATCATTGTGTAACAGAAGGACTGATAGATGCAGCACATAGTCAATTCCAATGTTGAGTTCCAACAAAAGATGTGGGGGGCAAGAGGATTTCAGACACCGTCTGACAAATACTTTTCTTGAAGCATTTTGACACCTTAACACTTCAGTCATGAGTGCTGACATCACCCACAGTAGGGACGATTTATGTTACCACATGGTGTCACCTGATCTGCAGATACATGCAAAGACACAGACACACACACAGTTGCAGAGAAGCAGCTGCGGGCAGCAGTCAGGCTTCTCCTATCTGACGATGACACTATTGTTTAGTCTGCCTCTCCCCTCTATAAACAGACTTATATCACTCTTTCTCTCTGACTTTTCAAGTGATTTCATCTTTTTAATTCCCTTCTCTGAAATGTTTCGTACGGATAAAAGAAATGTGAAGAAGAGCTAAAATAACAACTCAATCGCTGCACTTTTGAACAGACTGTCCTGACCTCAGCTGCAGATCAGACACAGTGACTTTTAAAAGGAATGCCTGGCTTTGAAGTTTTTTTGGGGGGGGGTCAGGAACTGCCTCTCTTTGTTTATCCCACATGCTTTCAGACTAAGTTAGCAGTTCTAGTAAAGACATCGGTTAACTTGAAACATTATAAGCAGCCAGCAATTTCCATATACACCATGACAAAGAAGGATTTACTCCCTCATAATTGCTCAAATGGTACAAAAGATGCAGAATGGGCATGACATCCCTCATTTCTCACATATAATTGGCTGTAGCTTAGTCCAAACATGACTGCAGACAGTTCAGGTCAGGACACTTTTTAGTGTGCTCTTTTTTCATCTGGAATGCGTAGAAGAAAACAGCATTGACTGCGCCCGCATATCCTGTCTTCTTGTGGTCTGCGTTCCTGGGAGGTTCATTCATTTACCTTCACCACGCTACAGTGAGATCCCTTTAGCATGATTACTGGCAGATGTAGGCTGTGTGTTGTCTACATTTAGAGTTTCCTTTTTTACCCATATGAATAAACTTCATACTAATAGTATTCTAACCTTTTTATTCTTGCTGTTTTCCCTCTCATGTAAGAGTTTAAAGTATTTTTTTTGTTCTTGTTTGAGCCATCAATGTAGTTTGAAGGGATTGCATTCTTTCTTGTTGCCTGTTCTTCTCAGATGTCTGTGATTTGGTATTTACGTTTAGGTATCCGGGTGTGATTCGTGACTCATCTTTCGGGGCTCTTGTTTCTTGAGCCCGGGGATACACTGTAAACAGATGTGGATGATAAAAAGCGG
The DNA here is from genome assembly GCF_014851395.1 of Micropterus salmoides. Lineage (NCBI taxonomy): Eukaryota > Metazoa > Chordata > Actinopteri > Centrarchiformes > Centrarchidae > Micropterus > Micropterus salmoides. The sequence continues at coordinate 26,509,552 of NW_024044459.1, forward strand.
ATAACAGGCCTTTCAAACCATGTTTTACTCCACCCTGCTATTCCAGCAAGAGCTACGTTATGGCGTAATGTTTACCCTACGTGTGTGTGTGTGTGCTCATGCTTGCACACCCATGTGTGTTGTATACAAGTGGCTGTGTTTGTACTTGTTGCACTCTTAGCTAATGTGTTCCCACACTTAAATATGACACCGCCTATCCTTTTCATCTCCCACATCTGCGGAAGAGAGAGCAAATGATATGGCAGAGAGGAAAGGGTGTCAGGGAGACAGAGAGGTGTGTGTATGCACATGTGCACGAACACACACTAAGTCAGAGTGATGAGAATTGGTGCCAGCTGATGATGTAACCTTTTCCATCCCCCTCTCTTTGTTCTCCTCTTCCTCTGGCCGATGTACAACAAGCCTCCCGCCACTGTCTTCTACATTGTAATTTACCGTCATTTACAGTGAAGCACCACAATCAACTGACCTCATTTTCACCCCATCACCTTTTTACCTCAGCAGAATGAAAATGAGGACAAGCTTGCTTCTGAGGAAGAGTGTGAGAAAGATACATGAAGAAGAGAACAGAAAGATCACAAAGGGAAAGTAGGGACTCAGAGAGGACAAGAGTGAGAGTGAAAGAGATCGACTGAGACAGAGCTGCTGAGCGGATCAGAGAATGATGTCAGCTCCAGGCTGAGCGTCGTAACTCTCCCAGTGCTCCGGCTCCTGCCCCACTAAATGCAACACTAATGTTAAAATGCCTGTCTGCTGCTACCGACCTGTTGGCTCAGCACTGTAAGGCCAGGCTAATACAATTAGCTGCTTTACTTTCTGGACACAATGTACGAGGGTCAGACCACCCTTCAGAGTGGACACATAACGTACATGCGCTGTACTCTCTGACACACACACACAAAAACATTCAGAAAGTTTTTGACTTACCTCTGAAAGAAAGGTCTGTGCTGACTTCTGTGCCCCTACATGCAGTAGGTACTCGTACACATACAGAGCTAACCTGCACATAAAAATAAAGAACACAGTGGGAGGAAATGGGTCAGTTGATTCATCAAGATCCAAACAGTTAGGTGAGTGATAAAAACTTTGACAAAATGGGAAATTATAGAGAGTAGAGGCAGATGTACAGTAAGAGAGGGAGAGACATGTTACAGTTACAAGCAAAAAAAAATCAAGCATTTGAAATCCCCCAAAGTTTCACTTTACGTATAAGTTGGAGGGAGTTTCTTGTAAATGTTTCCCGAACATCTCTGTCCAACTTTGGGGCCAGGAAACAACTGCTTTGGGACCTAAGACAATTATACTTCCTACTCAATATTTAAGGTAAATCCATATTTAAGAGGGAGTTCCTCCCAGGATTGCCTAAAAAGTAAGATGATGGAACGTACGCATGGATATGAATTGCCAAGCAGCTCCCAGATGCAATGTGCAGGGACTAGTGGGGCATCAAAGTCCGTTACAAATCTCACGAGAAACAGAATGGCACACACCAGCTTAGGAGCACTAATCATCTTCCGAATGCCAAACAGACAGGGCAACCTTATACGACATTTGAAATTCACCCAACGCTATGCTAAATCTACAACCCACCTGTTTGAAGAACAAACAGCATGGTGAGAAGAGTAGACTTGTGGGACTGCACTGTATGCACCTCACCATCAAGCCTCAGGCTCTCCGCAGACTTCCTCCCATGACTTTGATCACAGTAAGAATTAATTAGAGGCTTGATTTGTTAATCAATTCTCCTCCCAGTGTGTCTGTGCTGGTACAAACAGCAACTTAGAGAGGTGGGGGGTTGGGTGATATACGGGATCTATAAATACAAGATAAACATTGATCCACAGGAGATCAATAGCAGATCACACTGACTCCTAACGGCCCCCTGTAGATTTAGATGAGAGTCTGATATAACGACACATAGTCACTGAATGAATAATGAGACGTGATGCCAATGAGAAGAATATTTGTGCTTGATCCTCAAATTTCAACTAAAATCAATATCAACCAGGTTAGGGGCTGTTTGTGTGTCTGTGATTTGTGCTCGACCACAAATTCTATGAAGTGCATATTACAGAGATGCAATATATATGTATTTAGCTGTATTAGAAAAAATAGTTAGTAGTTGGTGTACAATCTCTGTGTAAAATTTTGCCATATGCGGCTTCAACTTCAATTAATCTACTTAGCGTTGTCTATAAAATGTCAGAAAACAAATGTGATATTGCTAGTTTTGTCCAAGTCGAAGTCTGATACAAAGTATACTTGTAATTTATGCATGTTTGGCATTGAAACTTGAAAAACAAATTGGTTAATTGACCAGTCATGTGAGCTATCCAGATACAATATACAAGAGATGAAGAGAACTTAAGTTGAAGCATAACCTTTGTGTGTGTGTACGCATATGACTGTGTATTGTCAGGTGTGGAAGATGGTCACATCGGGGAAGCAGCTGTCCCCACTGAAAGGTGCTACCATACCAGCCTGCTGTAGCTGATCCAGACTCCTCTTATATCGAAGTAAAAATAAACTCCCCAGACAGCCCTGTCTGCCTGTCTGAAGATGATGGACTGCACACCTTTCTGCTCTGCACACACGTACTCTGTCTCCTTGCACCCCCCCATTTCCATCTCTCTTCTTTATCACTTTCATCCTCAGTCTCTTCCTCATCTTCCTCCTCCTCCTCCTCTCTCCTCCTCTTCTCTGTCTTGATGGCGCTGCTTTCGTCTTGCACTCTTTTTGGTAAGAGGCCATGTTTGTTTAATGATGAAAAGGATGAAGGGGAGCAGTAGCAGAACCTCTTCCTCTCTATCCTTTTCTCCCTCTTTCTATCCCCCCCCCCCCCAGGTGGCCTGGCAGTAATGTTTAACTAAAGAGACAGAGACAGAACGTTTCACAGGGACAAGGTTAACGGAACAGTGAGGGGCTTGACAAAACTCTTGACACCTCGACAACTTAACATGAATAAAAGATGCGGCCATTTTTTTTCCCGAGGCACTGTACAACTCTGAACATTTCTAGAAACAAAGTGATTCAGTTGCTCTGTTCTGCATCATTTTCCTGTCAACCTGTCTGAATCTGTCACTCTCCCCCATGTGAACCCTAACATCAGCTACAGCAGCATCGGTATAGAACTATTTATTAATCCTGAAAGATCTCATCTATCTGCAATGAATACATTCACAGCGATGATTATAAGCCTGATGGACTGCATATATGAATTAATTTCATTGTGTAAGAAATAAAAGCTTTTCCTTAGCATGCACTGGCCTGTCTCCAGTCAGCTATGTTTTACCACACAGAAACAGCCTCTTTCAGTAGCTGCCTGTGAGTTAGACTGAAAGGGTTGACCTGTGATTGATTTCACAGGAGCTCTCAAGATGTGACCTTTGGCCCTGATATAGAGAAAGAGTCTACAAATATGAGGAAACACAGGAAAGGTGAAAAGATGAGGGCAGCAGTGGGGTAAGAAAGAGACACATTAAAGGGTGTCAGAGGTATGCTAATGCAAGTTTTGGAGTCAATATGAAAGGAAAGGAAAAATGAAGGTCTTAACAACAGTTTAAATGCACTTGCATGACTCTTGCAAAAATATACAAATAAATCAGACTTTAACAAATCTTCCCTTTCCATCCTATCTCTTATTTATTTCAACACACACTAACAGAAGGCAGAGTTGAAACAGGACAGACACGCAGAAAGCCAGACAGCAGAAGGAGTACTTTGTTAGCATTTACTCTCAATATTGAACCTTAACTCAAAACTATTAATTTCCTCAAAGACAAGTGATAGGCTTTAGAAACACAAAACCCCCTTACGCCGCTCCTTCATTGTTCAGTTACCACTTGTTCAGCCCAGCCTCCCACTGATTAAAAAAAAAGCACCCAACTCTGTGGAAGTCGACTGACTGACAGAGTCAAAATACTGAGCGGAGATAAGGTTTGAGGATTAGAGGACGGGGGACTGTTCAAGGTTAAGAATCCTCTAAATTTTACACAATAAAGTGAAAGCATTACAAAGACTCTTGTGTCATTAAATAAACTGTCACTTTAAATAATCTCTGTATTAGGATTTCAGGTAAAAGTGCTTCAACTGAGGCAGCCGATGCATTTATAATGGGTTTTGACTCCATATTAGTCGCTTCACATTAAAGCTCTTTTGATGTTTGCCCTTGCTGTCGGACATACACCAGAAAATTGAAGACATTTTGTATTTCTTACCTGTCTACCCTGGCAATTTGTGTTGTAAATAAGAACCACTTTACATTAATCACAGCTGCAACTAAGATGATTGAAGAGATCAGGTGCCTCAATCTTTGCTTCCTCTTCCTATGTGCTGTGGAACCTGTGTGGATGTGTGTGTGTGTGTGTGTGTGTGTGTGTGTGTGAGCGTACAATTGCGTGTGTGTGTGTGTCGTGTGAGGTAGTGGTGGTGAGTGGGTACAAGTGGAGAAGGTGGGGCAGAGCGGGCAACTTTAAGATTCACACCTGACCCTTTTCTCCTTTAAATTCAAGTGGTTTTGTCTTCTATGAGTCATATTTAATTAAATTCATATTTGCAAGCGACCCCCATCCCGACTGCTCCTGTAAATCTGCACAAGACCAGAGAGCCGGCGAGCTTGAACAGTCAGAGACAGACTTTAGCTTAATGAAGGCAGCAGGCAGAAACAGTGACCAGATTCTATGTTGCCTTGTTACTGAGCCGTACAGAGAGGAGAGCAGGGAGATGAGAGTGGCTTGGAGCTCCACCGCAACCTCGTCTTAAGGCAAAGACATGAACCGATTTTCCAAGATCAGCATTTAGGAGAGACGAGTAGATCACTGCTAATCAATTTACTGCCATGACAGTCTGGCAGAGCTTCAAATCACACCAGACAATGGCTTTAGTGATTGGATATTCCTGTTATAGATTAGCTACAGATTATTTCACCCTTGTTAAAGATGAAATGGAAAAGTGAGTAAACTTCGACATGTTAATTGACATATTTACAAGACTTGACAGACATAGCCTAATAACACATATTTGACCAGGAAAATAAAATTATATGAAAAGAGAAGTAATAAAACCGTAAATAACTTCTTGCCTGTAAACATGCTATGTATAAGAATGATTGTTACATGTACTATAAAACAACACCTCCCACAGTATGTTGTTTGTATATAGCATCTAATTATACTGCATTATTGGTAAAACTGTCTGGTGAAAGTCGCATTTGTTATTTTGTAACTGCACATTTTATTCTGTTAAAGCTGCACCTGGAGATATTTCTATGTAAAAATACACAGTCTCAGCTACCACAAAGTAGAACCACAGAAGAGACTGCAGCGTCTCATCCCCTCTAAGTAAGATTCTAGTGCCTTCTGTGCCAAAAATTCTGGTGTTGGGCGTGGGCAGGAGGAAATTGCCTCTACCCGCAGGAAGTGATGAATGCAAACTGTCTCCTAAGCAGCAGTTAGAGAGTGATGCAGTGAGACAATGATGTCTTGTGCCTTTTGGTACTTGGTAAGTAATTATCACATACTTTAAACTGTACAGGAGTACGATCAGTGCTGTTTAATGATGTGAAATTGCACGACTTCTGGATAGTTAAACCTACAATCATTTATTTTCTGGCCACTTGGGGCAGTGCAACAAGCTGTAAACACAACACTGACTCCGTATAAAATTGACCTGGCAAACTTATTTACACAACCAGCAGACACGGATAAAATTTCACTTGTTTGTCTTGTTTCTGGTCACCTGATGAATGTAACCTCATTTAGTTTTGCTCTCCACCAACTCCTGATCTGGCTAAATACTTCACTTTCTTCACCAGGTAATCGCTGATTTATAGCAGGTTTTTCACTGATAAACAACAGCCGGGAAATGCCACTCATAAGAGTGGTAAAACAGTGAGGTTACAGGCCAGAAAACCAAAACAAGGGTTAAAATATGGTAAAAACACTCTGAGTCGGATGATCATTTTAACTACGACTGACTTCCTTCACATTACACATTTTATCCATTGCTAAAATACAAATATTCATTATTGCAACCCTAAGTCAAGTTTTAGAACAGTTACCTGCTGCTACGGAGACATAGGTATGACTTTGTGGCTTTACTACAGCAGTATGATTTATCAAATCTGGAAATGTTGCAATAAAATCTGACCAGTGCTGTCTGAAGCATGACAACTGAAATGCAGCACTACATCAACAAGGCCATTCCTCCAAGTTTTAAAACTGGAACAATATATACAGTATCTCACAAAAGTGAGTTCACGACCTCACATTTTTGTAAATATTTGATGTGACAACACTGAAGAAATGACCCTTTGCTACAATGTAAAGTAGTGAGAGTACAGCTTGTGTACACAGTGTAAATTTGCTGTCCCCTCAAAATAACACAACACACACCCATTAATGTCTAAACTGCTGGCAACAACAGTGAGTGCAGACTACACAACTTGCCGTCTTGTGACGGGAGTCTTGAAGTCGTTGTGGCGTTCACACTATGTAACTGATCCGTGACAGGGGGTCACACACTACACGAGCAGACAGCGGCTCTGTCACCCGACGCTGGTCTCCAAACCACCTTTTGTCAACAAAACCCACGTGAAATGTGAAATGGGAAATGGCGTGAACCTACACATGAAACAGCTGTTGTTTGTTATTATTAAGATACCAATTTTAAAGATAAAAAATCTGGGTGAAAGAATGGATTATTGCTCCCCTCCAGAGAGAGCTGGAGGGGAGCAAAAAGTGTTTTGTGGTGAAAAAGTAGCTGCCTGTTCTGCCAGCTGCCTGCTCTCATTGGCTGGATGTGGATGTCGAGTCGGCCGACTCGACATCCACAGACATTTGGCTCGCTAGATATCTGACATCGGCGATGTGTCAGAAATGTGTCGGAGAGCCGTTTTGACGCGTCATTGTGTAGTTCACACATAACGACAGGCGACCGCTGATCAACCGCTGATTTACTCCTGATCACAGCCTAACAGTCGCCGAGCTCGCAGTGTGGCAAATCGGGCTAAAAATCGTGTAGTGTGAACTAGGGCCGTGGCTTAGCAAAGGGTCATTTGGGCCCAATTTGGACATTTTCACTTAGCGGTGTACTCACTGTTGTTGCCAGCAGTTTAGACATTAATGGGTGTGTGTTGTGTTATTTTGAGGGGACAGCAAATTTACACTGTTATACAAGCTGTACACTCACTACTTTACATTGTAGCAAAGGGTCATTGTGTTGTCACATGAAAATATATAATCAAATATTTACAAAAAGGTGAGGGGTGTACTCACTTTTGTGAGATACTGTATATATATATAGTTTCTAAACAAATTATATTTGCATTAGGGATGGGAATATTGTTAAATGTTATCGATAATGAAGTGGAATTTACGTACTACCGGAGTTGTTTAACAAAATAGAGAGGGGAAAAGGAGTAAAACAAAATAAAATTCTGTTTAGTTTTGCTGTTTTATCTATAGAACAGCAGTTGCACACAACTGAGTCTTTGGATGGTGTCACTCTGCAATGTCTCATATGACTGGGACTGTGTTATACACAGATTTCCTGTAAGCAACAGCATAAGAAGAGAAGTGATTTCTGGATAACTGGATAGACAAATGAAGGAAAAATAAGAACAAACATCCAGAGAGTGAAACATACCCCCTCTCCAATTCTACCACGGAGGAAAATTACAGAAAAAGAGAGAAAATGAGAAAAGAGAGTGATGGGATGACAAGAGCGTAGCAAAGAGAGATGAAAGGTTCTGGTGAAGAGAAGAGAGTGAAGAAGGGGGATTAGAGAGAGAGAAAAAAAAGACAGATGGGGAGGATGGAGGTGATGGGTGCGAGCGGATGAGCCCCAAGATGAATACTCTTGAGATCTGTAAACTTTCATATTCTAATGTTGAGGATTCTCACTGAGCGTTGTCTCAGTTAGCCAAGCACCCTGCTGTGACCTCCTTCTGCAAATTAACACAAAACCCCACATCGAAAACAGCTGGGCTAGACTAGACCCAATTCCTGCCATTCTGTAAGAGAAAAAGTAAATGACTCCTAAAAACATAACGTACAGAAAGGACAAAATGAAAGACACACAGGCATACTATGCCTCAGAGTATGCACTGAATTTCATTATATTTTTTATAAATGAATTTCAATGGGTTCTGTGAGAGAGGTAATAACAAAGGGGAAGTAATCCTAGATTGAACTAAGTCACAGTCAGGAAGTTGAAATACTGTAATTATCTCCTGGATATGCTTACCTACTATAAAAGACTAAATTGCTGCCTTAAATTGCTGCTGTGTGTGTTCAAAGCAAAGAATAATGTTAGTAAAAGTGACACTGTGAAGTATCTACTGAGAGCTATAGTGTCTTTGAAGCACTTTGCTTTCAAGCGAATGGAACACTTTAGTGAATAATAAAGCAATAAGGAGAAATAAAGTGACTCCTTTAAATTTCCTATTGACGAAATAGTACAATAAATTAGACCTGCAGTAAACTCCAGTTTGGTAAAGCTCATAAAGTTTAGTTACAGCATCATTTTCAATGCTGCACCAGTATTTTGTGTTGTGTCTGGATCTACTTGGGCCTCTTTGCTAATGCAGCTTGTTTGGCATATGTTGTCATGATTTTTGAGACATTTTTCATTTCTATGTTTGCTGTAATTTTGCAGCATAAATGACTGATGCAATACAGGCAGTGACATGCGTTAGCTACCCAATACAAAATGGACAAACAAGTCAGTTTTAAAGGCTTTAAATTTTGGTGCAAAAAAAACGAAATGGTTCTACGGACTAACCAATTCTGGATTTTTGATGCTGATAGTAATATCTATATTTGAGTTTAAAAAATGCGATAACGATATACACCCGGTACTTTTTAACACACTAAAGATACTAAATTAGACCTTTACAGTGTAAAAATCTACTTTTCAGTGCTCTCTTCAGTGCTATGTAATAGTGACACTGTTTCAAAATTATTGCAAACCTAGTTTGGCATTTGTGTACAAAAATTTCTCGTTACTTATTGGCTGACATACACGGATAGAATATATCTACAAGCAGCTAACATCGGCTGCTATATCGGCCTGGCTTTCAGCTTTCATATATGCATTTACACTTCTATGCAACGGTATGGTGTTTGTGTTTATCTTGCCCATCCCCTTTATAGTAGTCAGAATGGCCCCATGCATGAGGCAGTGGTAAAGAAATGTTTTTTTACACTCCTTTCACTTTCTGTTTGTGTTCCTACCCACTACCAGCAGTGTCCTCTCATGATATCCACACAAGAAGGACACAAATCACAGACACCTGTCTTTGACTCTGGCGTAGGATCATCAACATTATCATCATCATCATCTCGCCCAGTGTACACTGAAGCCAAGCGGGCTCTCACTCTGCAATCAAGCCTCCAAAAGCCCACCATCAAACAGATGCCACCTGTGGATGAGGGGAGCGTTGGTAGCTCGGCCTCCAGACAACTCTGGCGAGAATAGAGAGGGACCCCGCCATAAAAGAGAGTGCAGCGATCAAGCTGCTGCCCCTGCTGAGGACAGCCCTGTGTGTGACAGCCAAACACTTTCCCTGATTAATCAAGCCTAGCAGCGGGGCTTTACGTGCCATTAAGAGCCTTGCTAAATGACTTCACTTCATTCATTAAAGTGGAGCATCCTCTGCGGGTGGAGTGGGCTACGCTTGCCAGACAGATAGACAGACAGACAAGTGAAAGCTGGGAGTGAGATGGTGGTAGGGCAGCGATGAGGGTGGCGGGGGCACTGAGGCAAGATAAACAACGACAAATATAGACCCATTACAATGCTGAATAATTCATCTTATACGCAGGGCTTCAGGAAAACAACAGAGAAAAAACAACAACAGCCCAAACAACCATGGGGATTATGGAGCCTTTATACAGTGAAGAGCATCTTCAAAACAGGGCTATTTATGTATGCACCACGTCTGGGTTAGGTACAGCGACAGGATCATGGTCAAATCACTTTATGTGGAAAATCAGGTTCCAGTGGACTAATCCCTGATGCATTTTCATTAGGCAAAAGTATAGTTTTAATGAATCTGTGCAGGGGAGTTGGACAGCTAGGTGTGAGTGGATTAATAGTTTGAAAGCGATGTTAGCTGCATATACTAGACGCTTTTTCTGAGCTATTCTTTCCACCTCTCTGCACAGTTCACACACAACCATGGATATGTACTGTAAAACCCATGCACACACATAGTTTGAAAGAGGCAATGAGAAAAAGCAAGAAAAGAGGGAGATTATGGAATGCAAAGGCAATGATACACGCTGATAGTATCGAGGGAAGGACAAAGATAAGTAATTTACCAGTCAACAGAGAGATAAAGATGTAGTGATGAAGAGAAAGATAAAGGCATAAAGATTAGCAGCAACAAGAGGACTAGAGGGTGGAGAGGAAGAGAAAGCAAGGAGAGCGAAGAAGAGGGCGACAGAAAGAGAAAGAGAGATAGAGAGAGGCAGAGAGGAGGGAGAGAGTAAATGATTAATGAAAGAAGCTGGGAAGCGCAGCGAGGGGAGGTCAGGACGGAGCAGGATAGGAGTGATGCTGCAGCCTGTGAGCAAAACCGAAAAGGACAATATTAAGAACATGCCTGCTGCTGTCACACACCTTTATCAGGCAGGATCTCCAAGAGAGTGAGCTTATATTAGGCTGACGCTTCCCTTGAACACTAGTTGCAAGTGGAAATGAACGCAACGTGCAAGCACTGTGAGAATAGAAGGCTGAATTGCAGACAATCTGCTCTTTTAATTAATAAAAACGAAAATGTTTTGAACGAGTTGTTGGTCACTCTGCCTTTGAGAGGTTTTGTGTTGATATTTACCCAATTGTGTGATCACAGCATAACACAAGTGCATCAAATAACATCAAAACCTGCATGTACGTAACGTTGATATCATCATGTAGAAGAAAACAACCATCAACACTGAGATGATTTATTATTTAAGCGCGACAAAACTGTACAAAGACTTCCATTAGACTCCTTCAACTTTTAAATCTCAGTCAAATACATGCCTTCAATTAATCCCCAACTGGCAGTGTGCTGTTTCTCTATCGCTGCCTGCTTGCTGATGCATTTCTAATTGGTATTTTTGCTGATGGTCACAAGTTAAATCTATATTCTTCATTACCCTTCCACGCTATCCCCTGAGGTCTCTCTAATGGCTCCTGCTAAAGGCAGAGCACTTGTATTGAGATATTCATGTAAAGTGTATTCTCTCTGACGCTGGCCTCTGCGTAGACTGCAGCTACAGGTTCGGAGCATAGTCGAGAGCTGGGAGTAGCAGTGAAAAGTTCACTCCAGCTTTGAAGATTAGCAGAACACGTGTCATAATCCTGCATGGAAACAGCCTGAGGAGAGACACTCATACTCAAATAAACTGTGCTTTATCTGCTCATGTTCCCTGTTTTGTCTCTACTGAGATGGTCTCACACGCTGAGCAAATGTTTGTCGTAGCCTTTATCCCTCTCACTTCCACAACACATAGTAAAGCCCTCAGTGGAGCATTGGCTGGGTGACAGGCCTGAATGCTCCAACACCGGCTTGGCAAAAATCAGTGTAGCCTGCCCTGGCTGAGAACAGTCGGGGTGAACGAAGCTGGCCAACTTCAGAACTGTGTGAGAGGTTGACCAGGCTCACAAATAAAGTCTCGATGACATTACACAGGTGGCTGATAAATACTGTCACATAAGTGAACTGCCCTCGAGGGAAAATGATGTTGACGTGCAGCATTATACCGTGTGTCCTGCCAGCTGCTAAATACACTGAGAGGAAATGTATTTCGTAGTTCACATAATAAAGACACAAAACCGAACATGTGGCTGTACACAGTGAAGTCGGTTTCAGGGAAATGTTCCTCCTGCAAAGAGAGGAATTTGCCAGTAGAAAGTTGAAATGTCAGGCGTAGTAGTATAAGTCACAAGAATGAAGCTCATATCCTGACAGAGAGGAAGACTCATGCGTTCTTTGGCTCACCTCAGTGTGGACCTTGTGTTTACCTTTCATTAACTAGAGATCCCAGAATCTCTTCCTCCCCCTCCTCCCCCCTGGGACCATCCAATGCAAGTTGACAAATATTAAAACAACAAAGATTATAGATAGCACACAACAACAGTGCACAGTTTTTGTTTATTTATATTAACATATTTAGGTGTGTTCTATTTATTTGGCCACTCAATGGCAAATACCCAGCAGAGCCCAAATGCAACATATCTTTTTTTAATTTATGCTGATCAACTGATCGATCAATCACCTACAATGCACAACAATGGACAACAATGTTGCAGTAAACACTGACCGATTCAGAATATGCGTTTTTGATCCTTTATGAGAGAGAAGAATAACGTGAGCTCATGTAGTAACCCAAGCTACATGGTGAACAGGACGGAGACTGATAACAGCCAACTTATCAAGATACTCTGACCGCAAGTCCAACTGTAGATGCAAACCTCCAGCCCTGTGTTGTGATAGCGCAGACTGTGCCTCTAAGAGACTACACCCAAACCTGGTTATCATCAAATATGTTAGGGATAAAAAAAATAGCAGCATGATGGAACAGAAAGAACAGAGAGTAAAGATAAGCTAAATCATGTGTAAAGCATATTCTCTAATTTAAAGTAACTGTTGAAATGTTCGTAGGGGCAGTTTAAATAAAAAATTGTTACGTAACTTGAAATGAAAATTAGAATGTAAAGCACAATATCGACCAGGGAGTGTTTACTTTAGCTGAGGACTGAGCTGATACTATGATTCAGAGAAATTTACCTGTGAACATTCTGCATAGAGCCTTGTTGTTCTTGTTGGTGTATGAATGTCTTGACAAAAACTGCTTGTAATGCGACACTGAGTTTAGATACTGAAATTAGTACTTTGAGAAAAAAAGTGGGATCTGTAAGCAGGTATTGGTATGCCTTTACAACATGTCATTCTGCAATTTTAGGGCTGCCACTAAGAAATATTTTCATTATTGATTAACAAGACAATTATTGTTTTCTGGTTTATAATCAAATAGTGAAAATGCTGATCACAAGGTAAGGTGTGATCATTTTACCTGTTTTGTCAGACCAACACACCAAAACTTAAATATATTCAGTTTATTATCACATAAGACAGTCTATCAGCATTGTGCTGTATAATTACAAATGAACAACCTCGTACCTCGTAAGACAAACAAAAACTGGATATCCTACAATTTTTTTCTGTTCTGCTCCTGCTTCATGTCACTGGAATGGCAACAGAAAAAATAAGGTTAAAGTATATGCCTTGATGATGGCATAAGAATATTGATAAATTCATAATTTTGCTTTGTGTTTCTGTATCAGTGAAAATGCTGGCTATGAGTTCAGTGGGTGGTGTGTACAAGACTACAGAGACTGACTGGTGGCAGCTTTGGCAGGATACACTCCCCCACTCGCATTTCGAACACAGCTAATTAGTGCAGCTGCAATTAAGACTTGAACAGACAATACAATAAAAAGGAAGCCCGATACGGGCACAATCAGACAAAATGAAACAACTCTTGTTCTGTCAGCAGTGCAGAGACTCTACTGTCTCACAGAGCAGACAACAATGCCTAGGGCTGAGATAGCAGGAAATGCCAGCTTATCAGAGAGACGGAGGAACAGAGAGAGATGGTGAAAGAGCGTGATGGGTAGCCCACTGTTTACCAACAGACTAATTGAGCAGAAATCCAGTTGTGTCCTTTATATAACAATTTGTTGTTTACACATAGGTTTCAGCCAGTAAGATTTCTCTACAACCAAAATTTGTTTGCAAATATGTATAGTAGATAAATCAAATAAAAGCGGAGGAAAATCCATCACTTTCTTAATTTGAGTTCCATTTCATTGGCTTTGATTTCTTTAGATTGAGTCACCTCTCGTGGGGAGTTTGTTTAATTTCACAGCTGAAAGAACACCAATGATATTTAGGAGCGTTTTCCTTGTTCAACTCTCTCTACAAGCTATTACTGTAAATCTTGAATGCAACACAGCCATAAAGCCCAGCATATTAAAGCGCTGTTTACAGAGAGAACTTAGAGTTTGATGACAACACTTAGTGATCATACGAGGTTAATTACTGTATTCTTTTAAAGTCTATTTTCAGAGTTTCACAGGAGGAGGGGCGTTTAATGGATTGTGAGCTCTGTATACAAAATGGCCAAAATTTTGGTATGTAGGATGTTGGAAGACAACAAAACAATAGAACAGAACTAGAGCTGTAATTAAGTAATTGGTTTGACTATAAAATATCAGAAAATATGCACAAATACCACTCACTTTTCCAAAAGCCCACATGGCCTCAAAATGCGTGTTTTGTCCAAACAGTCCAAAACACAAAGATATTCAATTTACTATGACGTAGAAAAAGGCAGCAAACCTTCACATTTGACAGAATTGAACCTGCAAAAGTTTTTGAGCAAAAAATAACTTAGGCTAATCAATTAGTGGATTATTATAATAGTTGCTAATGAATTGTCAATTTACTGATTAACTGACTGATAATTTCATTCATATATATAGAAAAGGACAAATAGATGTAAAACAGACCTAAAAATGGCCATAAGTTGAATCAACACCTCTCTGAAACAACAGAAAGTGAACACTTTACCTTCATGAAGGATTCACTGCAGGGCCGTGGTATTAAGCTTTAGCTAGGTATAATAAATGAGACTGTTCGCTAAATCCGGTCCCCATTTAGGCTAGTTGCTGTTGCTACTCCTGCTAAGCTTCCCATTCTAGCAGAGTACATACAACATAGAATTCACAATAATAACGGTGGCAGATTTACCATTGACATTTCTTATTATTTGTTGAAACAAGTGGTCCTTGATTTCAGACAGAAACAGGATTCTCGTTTAGCTGATAGCCACTAAGGCAACAGTCTCTAGCAGCTTTGATCAAATGTAGCTAGTTAGCTAATTTAGCTAATGTTTGCTTCATGAGAAAATGTCTTTGCCTGACTCTTTAATGTTTCAAGCTGACTCATATTAAAATGAAAACCCTGTAAACGAAGTCTTAAAAATACACTTTGTGGCTACATACATGATATTTTCAGATGGGTAGATTGTGTTTCATAGACGATCTGGCAACTGGGGTGACGTCAGACAAACATCCAAAACTTGCATCCGCTTATGACTATTATTCCGATAAAGTCTGAGGGTCATACAAATACACGTTTCCCAGTGGGGATATTTCATTAACAGAATGCATTCCCTAGCCCCTTAACATCAACCTAATTTTAACCTGAACCCTAAATCCATGTCTTAACCCTCAAAAAGAAGTCTCTACCTGTTGGGACCTCAATTTTGGTCCCCACGAAGACTCACCATGGGTTAGTGTACATTCAGTCCCCACTGAGATATAAGAACATGAACCAACCTAACCTCTATCCTTTGAGCCTCCCTGTCGTACAGTAGTATGTAGGACCTGGAATGTTACCCTTGTCCCCCGCCAGCTCCGCAGACTGTCCAGTGACATTGTTCAGCTCACACAATGCGACATTCCACAATCAAAAGCTACTCTGACAATCCCAAAGGGAGAAGGAGACAACTGGGAGGACAGCACTGCTCTAATCTTATGGGATTAGAATTCCTTTCTATGGGATGTAATTCTATTCTTTTGAACAACAAAGCTTCGAGATGAGATTAAAAAAAACTGATACTGATAAAGGCAATCTAGAGCAATTTAGGGAAGAATGTGAAGCTATTAAGGCCTGAGCACAGGCTCCAGAGGAAGTATAAATAAATGACTAACCATTCAGAGAAATACATCTTGCTGCAACATGAGGTTGTACAAATTAGCAGTAAAATGTATGCTCCAAGATGTCTGTAACGGAATAATATCATTTAATAACAAGAAAAAAAACACACTTAGAAAAGACAAAAAAATGTACTAGTTGGAGTTATTCCCAGTTAGTTAAAATTCCAACACTGGAGCTATCCTGATGAACAGTCCCACTGATGCCCTGCTCTGTTCCTTCCATCACTCATTTATCCTTCCTGCTTCTCCATGGTAGAGAAATGGCATTTAATGGACCTTAAAAAGGCAAGAACTCAACGTCAGAGATTTAAATCCTAAGCGAGAGGATATACTGCCTTGCATTGGGAGGGGAGAAAATGCCACGGTGGACTTTATAGGGATCAGTGGACAGACAGTATGTGGTCATGTTAAGGACGGATCATTTATGGAGAATTAAAGTGAAGAACTCTGTGGCTTAACTTCACAAAACAGACAAGGGACAATTGAGGCCAAGACATAGAAGAAGGGCTATGCAGACAGACGACACAGTGAGAGAATGTGTGTTTGTGGGTGTGGAGGGGAGAGAGAGAGAGAGAGAGAGAGAGAGCGAGAGAGAGAGAGAGAGAGAGAGTCTCTGAAGCAGTTCCTAAGCCTGGCCGTCACGCATGCTTAACCTTGCGCTAGCGCCTGTGCGATGCAGCTTGCATATCAATGATGGAGGAATATCAGCAGAGCGGCCTCCAACCAACCTCCACTATTCTCAGCAGGCAGGGGAGGCACAGCAGCATCTGCACTTACACTGTGGCACTCACAATAGAAATGCAATATAAACCACACCGGTGAGTACAAGAGCGGTTGTCATGCAGTAAAATGAGTGTGACACAGTTGACTTGTGTTGATAAAAACAGGGGGGAAATGACTCTTATACATTACTAGACAGGTGGAGCAAATAAATGAAGATGCTAAAATAATTAATGTTTAAACAGAAAAGTTGGACTGCAAATCAGAAAAATACAAGCAGTGAGCAGGCGTTGGGCTTTTCTCAACTGAGCCTATAGAGAGTGAGTGTTGTTTCCTCCATCAGCATTTACTTTTGGCTGGAACTCTCAGGTTACAGGAAGCGCTTTGAGGGAGCGTCCCTACTGTGCTGTGGCTTGGAGCAAAGCTGTGCATATTTGGTGTCACCAGGGGCAACAAAAAAACTTCCTGACAAAACCACAAGTGCTACCACTAACAACATGAACAAAGACTGACAGCATGGATTGTAGCTCCCAGTCATAGGCAACAGAGCATCCTATGAAATGTCCCCGCTCTCTGCTTCATGTCTCACACTCATCCACAGTGCACTGATCTGAATCCTCCACTCTCCAAATATGTGTATCTCACCCCAAAGATAAACTTGATACACTGAAACTACTGCAGAGAGGAGGACTGGGTTCCTTGAAGAGAAGAGGAGAAAAGGCAAAAGGAAAGATATGATGTGATGGTGTTTCTAATTAAAACAGAGGCATTCAGGGACACCCATGGGGTCCTAAGGGACCGGCACCGGGTGATAAACTCACTCATCCGTACCCTCCGTCTTCCGAGTAGAGTGATAAAAGACTTTCAGGATGCTGTGCCCTCTTTCCCTTCTTTGCTACATGATATCTGATGCCGACGGAGTCCTTTTGTCACGTTGATCCTTCCCAAGGACCCCAAGGCGTCCTGTGAGGGCGCCTTTTACAGGGTCCTCTCTGTTGATTGACATGCCGCCCCCTTTTTTTCTCTGCGTCGATCAGAGGCTGCCCCCACCTGACACAGCTCAATAAGAGGCCGCTGCTTTGATAGCAGTTCTGTGGCAAGTTACATCTCTGGCAGCAGGGATAAGAGAGAGACTAGGAGGGATGCCAGCAGATAAAAGAGGACTTTTAACAGCCTGTATGTGTTCAGCAGGTTAAAAAGTGGTTTCTATCAGGGCCTTGTCAAACTGTCATCATCACTTTCGTTTGAAGACAGCTCTGTATACCCAGGAAAAAAAGGAAAACATATCAAAGCTCCATTTCGTCTCTGGTTTTCTTGTAATCCCAGATTGATGCTAATCTGAAACGCTGTGAGGATTAAATACATTGGCTACATTTTTAAGTCGATATCTTTCTCTGACCGACAGTGTTGGTGAAAGACAACATAGAGAGCGGTGACAGTTCTCTGTGTTCTCACAGTTGTTCACAAGCATCCCATGAGAGCTGGAGAGGCTATTAGCTGTGTAATGATCACTGTATGGTGTCGTTCACATTCACACAGGCGGCGTGACAGACAGATGGAGGTTGATTTTGAGGGATGAAACATATGGGGAAAGTACTGTAAGCAGACAGCTCAGATGGGCTTACAGCCTTACACACTCAGTGCACTCTCTGCTGACCCAAAGTAGCAAAGAGAGGATACAGAAACACACACGTTATCAAACACATTTTATATGTTCTCTGTTGACTTAAACAGGGAGGAGCAAAGTTTAGCTAAAGTCGAGGCCCACCGTGTGGCTCTTATGTACGGGGTGAGTGGTTTCTCACTGGGGCTTTTTATTCCGTAACTGGACTTAAGCCAACAGAACCAGGTGTGACCACTTACCAGTGTAAGTGATCCACAGACAGAGTGAGATGCGTGTAGAGTGCAGAGGTCCGACACACAGCCATTATGGAGCATTAGACCGCGAGGTCCTGCAGGATATCACTTGACCTCGTCTGACCTGGACACAAAAACTCTCCCTTTCCCTTTTGACCTTTCTTTTATTCAATGCTTGTTCTTTTCTTCTTCTTTTTTTAACCTCTCAACTGGTGAACTTATGTCGAACATTCAATTTGTTTTCCACCATTCATGTTTTATGCTCATTTTCCATACTCTGCCGCTCGCACACCAGGTTGACGAGCAACATGTGCTTGTCCTCCGGCTATATTCTTTTGTTCATGCTCTAACAAATGATCTTCCTCTCTCTTTCCTCCAACAAGCGTGCCTCTGTCGTTTCTCTCAAGGACACTGAGATATAGCAAACACACTAAAAACTCATCAATTACATTCATCAGGTGGCAGCTGGCATGGACACAATCAGAATCCCTGCACAGTCGATGCAAGGCATTGTGAGTGTACAGTGTATGTGTGTGTGTGTGTGTGTGTGAGATGCTGCTCTATTTTTATTGTAGTTCTCCTGTAATGCGACTCACTGTTAGAGCCAGAGTGGCAGTCTGAATTGCTTCTGTCGGATAAACACTCCCAGCATGCACTGCTTTGCCTCAGTCTGCGCAATGCTGCATTGGCAGCCTCCTGGCAGGATTCTGAGGTGTCTCGGTTCAGAAGTAGCTGTGTGTGTGTGTGTGTGTGTGTGTGTGTGTGTGTGTGTATGTGTGCAGAATGATGATCCTTACAGCTCCAGAAATGCTTAAGTCTGCACCACATTTATACTTGGCAGCTGAACTACAGACTGAACAACATGGCACTTATGATCATTGGACTGTGAGTTCACAGTTGGAGCTTATTAATCTGATGAGTAAAAAACAAAACAAATAAAATGCACATTGTACTTTCTAGGAAAAAATCCACTAAAACCAGAAAAGTGCTGTATGTCTCTGAAACCAAGAGAAACGGAGAGAAGCGAGAAGCATGTCTGTTAATCAGTGTTTGTTCCATGATTCATTACACACACACAGAACAGGGGGAAAAAGGAATGTGTACTATGTGCTGCAATGCAACTCACTCAGGACCACAATCCCAGAACTATGTGGAATGTGTCCTCTAACTGCTAGTGACTGAAACCTACACTCGTCGAACAACTGCAGTACACAGCCAGTGGTCGTGTACTGTCACTCTGAATCAAAATCAAGTGCAGACCGTAACATAGGTACAGCCAGAGAGAGCGAGAGAAAAAATAGAGCAGTGTTGCTGTCTGAGACCGAGAGAGAATGTTCACTACAGGCAGATAGGTGTAGAGACGGCTTTCTATCGCCTTTCATCCCTGCACACACACAAACACACACACACACACACACACACACACGTGGAGCATAAGTTTAAGGAATACATATTAAACAATGTCTGCATCAGGTTTTTATTTACAAACACACAGTATGGTGCTATAAAATATTAATATAATATTTATATTATATTATTTTCCTCCTCCCTCCTTAAAGCCACAGTTGTGTGATTTGCACTATATTCTCTTAAACCTGTCAAGGATCAGTTCAAATAAATCATAAAATACATATTGTTTACAGATAGTCTGGGCTTTCTTTGCAGATGTCCTTGTTACTCAGCGTAATCCCTAGACCTTGCTGCCAAAAGTTTGTGACTGGAACTACTTTCTACTGATAAAAAGGTCCTAGGTCAGGGACACTGTTTCTGCACAGACATGTTTCTGAGTTTTTCAAATGTCAGCTTTTAGAGCTTTGAACTACACAAACAAAATTACATCCACCTTTATTGAACTGGCGCGCTGCTGCACTATTTTCAGAAGCAGATATCCTACTACCGTGGCACCTCTAACCTGAACTATCTGTGTGGCGTGATACAGTTAGCGGTAAGTAAGACAATATGTGTTTTGTTTATTTATGTATTTTTATGTTTTGGGTACACTGATCCTTAAGACATCCTTTTCCTCATCTGTTTTTCTTTATCTGCATATCCTTCTCTGTAAAGGGGACAGATTAAATATGAACAAATGATAACAGCTTTAGCCACATCTATTGTGTACTTCATGAACTGTGTGCTTACAATTGCAGAAAAGTACATGCAGTCTGGAGAAATATCAGGTACAGCTTAACTATAATGACTTTAATAAATTATGGACAGAATTTTCATTGAGGCATAAGTATGTTTTTATAACAATCGTGCGGATGAATTATTGTGTTTATAGACATTTGAGCTGTCGTATGTTACAATGACTCCTCATGCAGAATACCTTAAATGTCATGCAAAGCAATAGGTAGTAATGAAATGTATGGGGTTGATTGTTCTTAGGTAGTTTGTATGATGCTTTGGCAATATTGTTGTTATACATTAATTGCCAATAAAGCTAATTTGAATTTGAATGTGGACACAGAGACTGTAAAGTGTCCACACAATTTCTTAAGAGAGAAATAATGAAGCTTCCGTTATTTTGTCTGGTAACCTCAGGCGGATTTAGTAAATCTGCACCTTTATACAGTCGGCCCATTTAATGTAGAAAAAAGTGCAACATTTTTGTGATTCTCCCACAGACAGATTTTATATAACGCTTATATTACTTTTTATCTCCAAGTATGCAAACCGCAAAACTACTAGATAAATATTTGGAGATCTCTGATATTTTAGCCTTGTGTGGCCATAAAGTATATTCCCAAAAATACATCTATAGCAAGGACACACCACACAAATCAGATATTTATCGCACACACACACGCACGCACCACTGAACAGGGCTGCATAGAGGTCAGTTGCATTTAGAACACCTCTACATCTACATGGGCGAGATGCCAGAGCCCTGTGTCTGCGGGGGTCCATTCTGAGGTCAATACTACAACACTGTAAACTAATGATCCAGCAAATTCCCTCAGTCCTGCTCTCTCCCTCCTCCTTCTTTCCCTCAATCTGTTGTTGCCCTCTGTCTCTCCCACTCTCTTATCCCCTGCTGCGCTGCAGAAATGAGAAACAACTGAAGACTCGGCAGCGCTGGGCCTGCTCTGCTTCTCTGATACATACCACTGATAAACAAGGCTGCTTGTTAAGAGACAAATGAAACTCTGCCGTGCCTGATGTTTCCCTTTCACTGCGTTTTCATCTGGTGTTTTCGTGTTACCCTGTCCTTTATTTTGTCGTGGTCTTGGCATTAACGTCCTATTAATGGAACATCGCGCCTGCCTCAAAATGTAAACACAGGTATCTACAACAGCATGGAAGTCCAAATACAGTAGGAAGTTTAGTGTCTGCAGGAAAGATCTCGCCTGTTTTGATTTCAGAGGCACCTCAGTCTAGATCAGCACACAAGGACAGTATATACTCGTATATGACCATCTTTGACAAAATCCCTTATAGAACAGAAATGGTAAGTAGCTGTTAATTTTAACAAGAAGGAAGACTAATCTCCAATATAATCAGAAGATGCCACTGTAGATGGTCAAAACGTTCAATCTTTCTTTCATTCTAGGGCTGCAACGATTAATTGATGAGTTTTTAAGCTAATTGACAACTATTTGGATAATCAATTTATCAGTTTGAGTAATTTTGAGTAATATTCTAAGAAAAAAAAAGTAAAACTTCTCTGATTTTGGCTTCTTAATTGTGAATCGTTTCTGGTTTCTTTCCTCAGCAACACTGATCGAATTTTTTTCACCATTTTCTGACATTTCATAGACCAAACAACGAATTGAGAAAATAACTGACAGATTAATCGACAAGGAAAATGATTGTTAGTTGCAGCCCTGTTTCAATCACACAAAGTCAGGCGTCCATGAATGTGAAACTCCAGCTCCAAAAGTGCGGGTCTTTCCTTATGAAAGATCATGTCTGTCACATCTATGATCAAAGTTTAGGTAGATGTTTCCTTCGAAGACAGAAGGTGATCAACTTATCGGCCTGCATGTCTGAAAATGTGAACTGAAGTCTCATCATCATAGGTGAACTGATCTGCTCTGCAAAACTATCAGGTGACTAAATGACAATTACACTAAGTATCTACTGTGTTTTATCAACAGAAAAGCTCGTCACATATACATGCTTACGTGCGTTTCCCTCTCTGCCTCTGTCAGTGCATGCAATGAGGCAGCGACACTATTCAGTCCTATCCTTTTCAAATCGATTGGGGATAAAGAATTGGGCTCAAGGGATGCAGCTGAACACTCAATCACGCTGTGGACAAACATGGGTGAACTGGATCCAAAAGACACAATAAATGAGAAGCAGCAGCTGGGAGCAGAGGTGAGACGATTAATCTAGTCTTTTATGGACATACTACCAGGACAATTAACCTCAATGGACTCTCATAGCTGGCAACAAATGATGAATACAAGTAAAATGCAAGGGCTCTCTGTCATACTATAACTTTCTCTCTCTCTGAATAGCTTTACTGTGGAGGTCCAAACCACAGAGACCATCTGACCCTCAGCAACCAAAAAGTACTGAGCAGCCATGCCTGGTTGAATGCAACTGAACAGGGGCATCACCTTAAAGCACTCTAGCATCTGTTATTCTCTGTGTATCTACTTTTGGAACATCTCAATTTAGTGTTAGTTTTCACACCCTGTGCATTAGGCTACAGCAGATAGCCTAATGTTGAAAAGTAGGACAAATGGCTGGTGTACCAAACTGTATCTACAGACTGCACATTTTCACAAGTTTAGGTATTTGGAACAACCTGAGCTGATGTGATAATTCTATTAAAACTAAGTCTTAACTCTATAATGTAAACGCTCTTTTCTGATAAGGAAAAGGCCTAATTAGTTTAATACTTGGGTCAAACTCGGTCCTCTGTCTGTGAACCCTGTCAACGGGCATAAACCACCACACAGCCACGACAAGCGTGTCCACCCCGCGTATCTCGGCTTGCTGATATGCAAACAGAAATTGTTGCGCCTACATCCTCTCCCATACGGGCAAGTAGGCTATTTTACAGAAATAGATCGGCTGTTCCTGTCTCGCCAAATGAGTGGAGACAAGATGACTGTCTGCTGTCACAAAGCTCATCTTCTGTAGCGGCGACTAGACTCAAGGAGCGTTCAAGGCAAGACAGTCTCTTTGGAAAGCGGTAGCTCAAAAAGACACAGCGGCTGGTGAGCGGTCAAATGCGCGGACTTTGCTGTCGCTTCTCACAGCCGACAGACCCGTGACGGTCTTATTATTTTTTTCTCCGCATGTTTACAAAACGGCTACGTTGTTACTTAATAGGAAAATTGAAATGCACGTGTAGGCTAAAAACAAGCACAAACACAATGCAAAATTATAAACTGACAGCTGGGAATGAAATGAACTAGACAACAAGCGCAGAAATGCCAAGAGGAGGATGTTGCTAGATTTAGAATAAAAAAAACATCTTGAACCTGAAATTAACCAGTGAAGCAGACACCGCGTGTTAAATTTTAACCTACTTTGTCTACAGTAGCCTACAACACCGCCGACAAAATGTCTATCTTTCTTCAAATAAATGAAGCAGTCAACTTTCCAAGCCTTGCAGATCGAGCGCTTAGCAGAGAGCCCCATGCCGCCGAGTGGAGCGCCGTGCGCCCTCCCCTGCCGCAGCTCCGTGTGTGACTGCCCCCGGCCGCTCGTGAACTTCCCTCACAGCCGCGGTTTCCTCCCCCCATAAATAAAACTTACTTTTCTCTGGCTTGGCTGTCGGACGGCACGTTGCTACTCTTGCCTTTGGCGTACATGCTTGCAGAGAGCTCCGATTGTCACGCACCTGTCAACCCATCACAACCTCCCTGGGCACAGCCCCGTCACCATGGTGACACAAGCAGCGTCGTCTCCCATTGGATGTCCCGCTGTTCGGGACCGCCCCCTCGCCATGGCAACCGCCAGTGAGTGACATACTTAACCACGCCCCTCCTGTAATAGCCACACCCCCTTACCCTCTCTCTCTCTCTTTGCTCCGCTCTGTCTTTCCCTCTGCTTCCTGCTGCTCTGTCTGTCGGAAGTCTGTCTGTCTGCTTGTCTGTCTGTCTGTCAGTGTCTCTTCCCTGATTGGAAAGGCCTCTCCTGACATGCAGACAGACCGACTGACTGACACACACATGCACACATCCGCACTCCCTCCCTCTATTCTCCTCTCTCAGTGCAAAGGGGGGGGATTTGAAACCGTCCAACTAGGATTTTAAACAACTGGCTATGGCTGTTCCTTTTATAGACAATCACACCCTCTACCGACACATGCACAGCGCACTGCGCAAACAACCCTCACAAATATCAACTATGCATTTGCATTGGTGTTTATTTAAAAAAGGTGTTAAGATATCCAAACATGTGCAGAGTAGGCTAGAGCATGTTGGGAACAGGCAAGCACTCCTCAGGCCCTGTAAACAACTGGGAAGATGTGGCCACATATGAAGCCTTCCTGTACATAATCTACATGCTTGAAGTAGGCCTACTGGTGCTGTGCAGCTGCTCCACCACCAAGGACATGTCCAGGATATCCAGTGATACTTCAGTGTCAAATAAATGCACTGTGGAAGGTTTAATGATGACCTGTTGGAGTAACTGACACGCATATGTGAGTTTGATCAACAGCTGAAGTCCTCAGAAGGCCCCACAGTGTAGTGATGTGCTGGTGGTCATGGGAATGATGCAGGTTTGGTACATTTACAGTTTTGCTTTGCAAAAACTAGAGGTCATGATGACTGCAGGACACATTGTTTTCTTCACAGACCACTGTGTGTGTGTGTGTGTGTGTGTGTGTGTGTGTGTGTGGTTTTGGATTTGCAGCAGGGAAGAAGTGCTACGTCATGCTGCTGTCCAGTCTGGCGGCTAACAGAGAGGAGGGTTCACTCCACTGTCATGATGTACTTATTGCAAATCCACTGAGAGAGAGAGCACAAGAGAAAAGAGATAGACCATGGCTTGGTGCCATTCATGATCTGAAAAACACTACAGACTGATTCCCAGACAGTAGTACGCTCAGGAAAGACACAGTGTGTCACATGTGTGTGTGTGTATGTGTGCTAAGGGCATAGCACAGGGGCAGCAGTGTTTACGCTTACGCAATGCTCCCGTGATGTGACCCAGTTGGAATGGATGCACACTGCCTCTCTCTCTCTCTCTCTCTCTCTCTCTCTCTCTCTCTCTCCCCTATACTCACTCTCTCATCTCTCTCCTTGACTGAACCCTCCCCCACCCCTCCCCCACACCCACCCCCTCTGCTGCCTCCCTATGTGCCAAATGAACCCCTATCCCCTTGGAGAGAGGCGGAGGTTCTATTTCAGACAAGCAGAACTTTTGGTTTTGGGATGAGTCCCTTGGGGTCGATCACCATGACAACCACTAGCAGGCAATAACCATGTGTTCCAGAGGATGCTGGAGGAGGAGGAGGAGGAGGAAGCGGCGGAGGAAGGAGGCGAGAAAGAGCGAGGAAGATACAGAGATAGAGAGAAGAGCGAGACAGTAAAGGTTAATAGGTCATGTTAGGTGAATAAGTCAAATCAAGTCAAACACGATCTGACTGGGTCACATGCTTGTTGTTATGTTCTGGTAATATATGGTAAAGTATCATTATAATCATATGTCCATGAATTCAGTGATGATGCTTATTGCCACCACTGAAAGTGAAGGGCAGCTCCAAAATAATAGAGATTGTGATAAGAGGGAGAGACGAAGTGGAAGAAATGATAGATAGATAGATAGATAGATAGATAGATAGATAGATAGATAGATAGATAGATAGATAGATAGATAGATAGATGGTACTCTGATACTCACAGAGGTAATAGACAGTTAACCTCTACTTTGGAGTTTTTAAATTATATTCCCTTCCTCCATTGTTTTTGCTTCATTCTTCCCCCTCCTTGTTCACTCACTCTCTTCATTTCTGCTCCCTGTCTGTAAATTTGTATTTAAAAGACAAATTTAAAGAGACCTGCTCCCAAAGTCTGGTTATTTCGATTTAATAACAGAGAAATAGATCGATTAAGGGCTGAGTTTGACAGAAAATAGATCAAGCAAAAATGCAGACCTTATAATATTCACATAGGAGATATAAAATATAGATAAAGTATTAATTGATTTATCCTAAAAATAACTAACAATGTCACTAATAGTTTGTTGCAGACACCAATTGTTGAGTACCAATTAATTAAGCTGTTCCATTTAGCTAAATATATATTTATATACTGTATAAAATGTACTGTATTGTATACAGTATAAACTCATTATAAAAGAGTATATTTTATACTTCAGTATTTCTCCTTTATCAGGTGTTTCTACATTCTCTCCTTTTTCTCTTGTCTCCTTCAGGAAGCCTGAGGTGGGAACATGGTGCGATGGACTACAGGGGGCCACAGTCTGATCATAGTAGATCACCTCAACCATTCATTCCCCCAAGGAAGGGAAGTAGTACAGACGTAGAGTTAATGGCGTGAAACCTGTCTAACTGACTGATAAACTTGGCGACAGTTTGGCTGGCTTG
Organism: Micropterus salmoides; assembly: GCF_014851395.1. NCBI lineage: Eukaryota > Metazoa > Chordata > Actinopteri > Centrarchiformes > Centrarchidae > Micropterus > Micropterus salmoides. The sequence continues at coordinate 26,536,418 of NW_024044459.1, forward strand.
TTGACCAACTGGCTGACTGACTGACTGATGGATTGAGCAGGATTCCCAACTGGCTGGAAGCCCGGGAGGCAGGTTGGCTGAAGGCTGAAGATGTACTCCATCACAGGGGACTTAGCTCCTTTCCCATTGACTGTGGCTCCATGTAATCTGTGGGCCTGTGGTGACAATCAAAGCTAAGCCCCAGCATGTTACACTCCATCACTGAAAAGCACAACTGCAGTCAGGGGAGCAAATGATCTGATCCAGACAGAGAGAGAGAGTCAGAGAAAGGTGAGGATGAGACAAAAAAGACATCATCCTATTAATTTCCCTTCTTCTTTCTTCTTTTAGATTTGTCACCAAACATTTTCTTCAGAATCGGTTCCACCACCCCACTGTTTCCCTCCAGCTCCACGTGCGTTTATACTTATTATTTTTCTGTAATCATGTTCCTCTTTCTCCAATCTCATGAGCCTTGATTCCTTAAAAGGACACAGACTGGAGCACCTAGTGAAACAGCAGGACGAGGAATCAGACTGAAGCAGATAGATGGAAAGACTTCTGTTTATCAGTAAAAATACTGTCATATCCAGTGGTGGAAGAAGTACTCAGTTCCTTTACCAAAGTAAAAGTGCTACGATGTAAAAATACTCCATTACATGTAACAAAAAATAAAACATTGGATCAACAAAAAAAAATATGTTAACGTTTTTAATTATTTTAATTAATTCAAAGCAATGTTTTGAGTATGGTGAATTACCTTTTAGGCCACAATAAAACACATTTCTAAGTAACATGAACTTAATAATTGTCAACATGAATGCAAGTATTTAAGTTGATCCAATATAATGTTTTAAGTTAGGTGAAGAAGCTTTTTGGCCACAATAAAACACATTTCTAAGTAACATGAACTTAATAATTAAGTTGATCTCTGCAAGTGGCTAACTGGCTAACATAGCTACTTGTAGTTTATAAACGTAGCTAGCCTACATGCTAACCGGAGCGGTGGCTAATGGGTAATCCCATATAAAGTTAGCTTGCCAAGATGTTTTCCCTGGCTACCTGGCCACCTATTACTCCCGCATTTAAGCCTACTCAATCAGTGACAGGCTACAGCTACTCGCTAATTTTACCTCGGCACACAGACTGTACTATCAACACTGCTCAAATTTCAGAGTAAGGATTTCTAGATTTCTTTATTCGGTTACAGTAGGCTATCCCCAACAGGCTCCTGAGCGAATGCAAATACGTGTAATTAAGCACAAGGGCACACCAAAAAGGATTGGGAACCACTGGTTTAATCTTTTAAATTGCACGGTATTTGAAAAGGTAACCATATGTTTTCTTTCTTGTTTTCTTTCTTAATCTAAAATCTTAATTTGAAAAGTAACCATTGGCTGTAGCTGTCAAATAAAGGTAGTGGAGAAAAAAAGCACAGTATTCCCTTCTGAAATGCAGTGGAACAGAAGAAGACATTAAAATCAAAATACTCAAGTATAGTACAAGTAGCTCAAATTTGTACTTGAATACAACATTTGAGTAAATGTTCTTAGTTACTTTTCCACCACTGGTCATAAAACAACCTACCCACATCTGTTAGATAACATAGCTGCCCTCTTTCCTCTCCTCTCCTCTCCTCCTTCTCCTTTTCTTGGTCTCTCTTTTTTCTCTCTGTCTGTCTCAGTACACCCACCAGGTCCTTTCTCTCAGTTTTGCTGCACTGAGCCATCTGTCTGAGGTCATCTATTCCAGGCTGTCTAGACCATAGACTCTCAGCGCTCTGTTTGTTTGTCACTTACAAACAAACCAACATGTTCACATAAATCTGGTTAACACGCAATCAGTGTGAGGTACGCAGCAAAATCAAAATGCCCCCAACAAGCACACTCTTTCTTTGTTTTCCTCCCTTTCTCTCCTGAGTATCACTTTCTCTGTTTTCCTCTGTCACTCATTCACACATAAATACACGCACACTCAAATACAGTAGGCTGCACACGCACGCACACAAACAAAAGATAGGTTTGCCCCTCTTCGGCTTTACAACAACTGCTTTTGCATTTTGGCAAATAGCCTTTGTTTACTGAGCCTGTCGATGGGCTATGTAATCGTATATTTCCACTGAGAGTGTCTGTTAGCAAGGGCGCTAATTAGCAAACGATTAAGCTCTCACACAAAAGAGGTTCTTGAGATTAATTGGCGCTGAAGTTTACAAAAGCTCGTGGCTCAGTAAATAATTTAGCATGAACAATAGTACACCTTGTCACACAGTGTTTTTTTGTTTTCAGATGAGTAATTGACTAAGGATATATCACTGTTCAACAACAGCTTTATTAAGTACGCAGTGAATACTATACATGATGACAGCATGTGTCCCCTTTTATTTTATTCTATGTATTTTCACTGTAAAGCCTGATTAAACCCTAAACCACTGCTTTCTTTGAGCTGACTGCAGGGTAAAATATAGAAATTACGTATTCATACAGCCCATGCAGCTACAGTATTGCCTGCACCTGTGAGATCTTTTCACCACCTGACCATACCACCTTGTCCTGCGGTGAAATGAACCTGCAGAAAATGCTCTCCCTTGAAAAAGCTGGAAGAAGCTGCTTTACAGTCTTGTCAGCCCTGCAAGTGCCAGACACATACTGTATATATGGATACACACACATACACAATGCAGACACAGATACATCACATGCTCGTGCAGTACAAACAGTCAAGGAGGAATTACATCTTCAAATGTGTGCATGCAGGCTCGAACATGTAAACAGAACAACACACATAGTACACAGGAGAAGAGAAATAAAACTCTTTGGCCCCAATCTCCTCCCGTCCAGGGGCGTCTTGAAACTGCCTGCTCCAAACAACATTTGCTGTTCCCTCCTCCCCCTCCTCTCTGCTGATGAAGAGGGTGTCCCAACCAGAGGTTTTGTTAACGGTGGAAAAAGTTACAAATCCCAACTCGACTGGCTAAAAAAAATGTAGAAATTGCCTTCATAAGCACAATGGCACTTCCAATATGGTCTAAACAAACAACTCGCCTCTGGGCATAATTTGATCAGCAGTGTAAACAGAGGCAACTTACAAAACTGGTTACTCAGTTTATCTAACAGGAATCAACATGGAAATACTGCTGCCTCAAGATCAGCCAGGCTAGGCTCTGAAATAAACATAAGCATTCAAGGAAAATAATGTTTGCTTTCGACAGCTGATGCAACAGGAAAGCAAGTGATGAAAAGATCCTAATAAGCATGTCTAGAAACATTCTACGTCTCACTGATTTGACAGACATCTAAAGTTAAGCGGTCCTGAAAATATAGGCCCGCAGTGCCTACTCTTCTGTCCTGATGCTATTTGACTCAAAGAATTAATGCCTGTTTGCAAAATATCCTGTCAGTTATTTGCAGAGAACCACCAACCAATATGTATTTAACTTGAAATGCAATTGAAGAAGCCATTTATTATAGATGCAGTGATACTATATGTTTTTTTTCAGTGGTTATCCAATGTCAGCGTATTGATCACTTTTTAAAGGAGTTATTGACCACCTATAGTGGTGTTGAAAGTTCTAAGTAGGAAAGGATGGACATTTTTTGGCAAAAATAATATCATTGGTGCATGTGGCTCTGATACAATCACATTTGTTTCTAATTTGGCCAAAAGACGCAAGTTCCTGGACATATAAAGACTGTTCGCATACAGGCTTTCACCTAATAGACAGAGACATAAGAAATTAAACTTCTGTATAAGAGAGAAAAGCATACCCTGTGTTTGTTAGACCATTTTACAGACAATGATTCTGATTCATACAGCAATTACGCAGCTGTTGAATGGCTTATTACTGAGAGGGCCTCTGGCATTTCTACTCAACAGATGTTCAGAAATCATGCAGATAATATCACTTTATTTTGATGACTGAGTTATATGCAGTGATGCCACTAAAATTAAAATGAGGTATGGTGTTAATAGTTATGACGCACACCTAAATATAAACTCAGAACACCCTATTGTAAGAATCACTAAATAGCCACAATTTGTCATGATGATTGAAATATACCTAAAGGGGCAGAAAACCCAGCCATCCTGATTTGAACATGCAAAATAGACTTTTCTTGTATTGTAGATTTCATTTCTTCAGTTAATTACACTGGTGAAATGAAACAGCATTTCATCCTGGGACTAAGCAGAGAAAAAGAGCAGTTGAGCCGAGGTGGAAAACTCCATCACAATTAGATGTATGCACAGCCTTTTTCTGAATTCTGAGCAGGTTTTCCATCGGTGAAAGTCCTGATGATCTGAGCTGGGTTGAGCGTGCGCTGGATGCTGATGTGACTAACAGAACACTCCAGCAGCGAAGCGCAGTTTTGGCTGCCGCAGAGGACTCTGGGTAATAAGGCTGCAGATGAGTGCTACCCAAAAAACAAAATGAGAGAGTGGGGATTGGCTGAGTGCATGTGTGTGTGTGTGTGTGTACATGTGAGGAAAAAGAAATAGCACTTCGTCTGCCGCCAGCCAAAAGCACACTCTCTGATCTACAATACTGAGATGACCCAAGCCAGACTTCTCCAAAGAGTACAACATGCTTAAATGGAAGAGCAGACACTATTGAATATATATATATATATATATATATATATATATATATATATATATATACACTATTGTATATTTACATGTTCACACACACACACACACACACACACGTACACAAAGAATCTGGGAAAAGTAATAATGTGTGATGTGTTATTTTTATTTTGTATGAGTCTATGGATAAAAATAAAGTGACAAACATCTGTACTTTCTATAGCATGTATTATGATTGCCTGTGTTTACACTTAAAAGGTCAGCTCAACAATAGTGTAGATGTACCTCCTTCCAGGATTTCCTTTTATTCACAGTAGATTTGTAAATATTCATATTAAAGAGAGATTAAAGCTGATGAAGATTATTTTTATATTAACAATGATTCAAATGACTACTTGTATGTAAAAGGGTCACAGGTAATGATGAACACCCAGCCAATTATCACCAAACCTGCAGTTCCGCTCAGGTCTATGGAGCTTCTCCACGTCTTTCATCTTATTGTTTTCTGGGGGGTTTTCAGCCCACAACTTCACTCTTCTGGTTTACTCTCATCAGTTTCCAGAAACAGCAAGCCTGTTTGGTCCTCAGCATGCCAACAGAAGATGCGTCAAGTTAGTGAGTAGATGGTGAACATAGAGGAGCATTTAGCTGCTAACAAGCCAGATAATTCCCTGTAGAGTTGGTAGGAATCAAAAACAGAGCTAAAAGAGAGTGAATATGGAACGCATCAGGTGAAATCCAAACGAATACTAATGTTGCTCTGTATCTGCTGGATCTTTGGCAGGCAACTGTTTGGTCACACATTTCCAATTATCAGGATATAATATGTCAATGTTTTGTTTAGAGCTTGCTGTGCTGTGGATTAAAATCAATTAATGTAGGTTTATGTATTACAGTGTAATGCTAGTAAGGAGGAGCTAGCCTGAGCAATACATTTTAGTCTATATTAAGTGTAGTGTATTAATGGACATGGGGCAGATTATCATGTTATCATAAAGAACACTGTTCACTGGTTGGAAATTAAATTTTAACAACGAGAGAGGCAGAAAGTGGATATAAGACACCCACATTTGTTTCATTTTATTTGATTATAGCATTTTTTCAAATTATTCTGATGAGGTAGTTATTGATCTGTGTTACTTTCAGCCTTTTTATCATCGTTTCCAGATCAGTGGAGGAAGGGGGAGGGGTGCATCAGTGTTTGATGCAGTCTTGCCTAATGTCTTTTTCTGTACTACCTCTTGGAGGTGCTAAAGTCACAAATATTCAAAACTGCAAAGGTAACATTTAAAGTGCCTTAATATTTTAGGCCTAATGTATTTTTGCTGACCATGTGTCAGTGTGCCTGATAACAAAATACTATATCTTTAATATAGTCACATGCATGCAAATCTGTCACATTTGTGATTAAAATTACACTTTGTGTTTTGAATATGGTGATTTATTTTACATTATTGTGTTATGATAACAATAGCAGCAGTGTTGTACCTTTTCTTGCCCTCATTCTGACTTCACTCGCCTCTCAGGAAAGTCAGGACAGAGGCAATATACCGGCCACGACGTGGAGGCTCTCACCTGGGTTAAAGTGTCCTCCATCTTGATCTCATCCCTTCTCTGAGCCTAGATGATGGATAGTCCTGCATCAAGGTCAGGACAGAGGTTGTGTGCCCATATTAACTACCCTCTTCCACTGATAGACTGTCAGACCCTTTGCGTCTGGAAGCCTCCCATTGGCCCTGATGTAAACAAGTGCAGCAACAGTGGCTTTGTGGTGAGAGACAGGAGGTGAGAGCGGTCCCAAACATACATTGTGTGGAAAAAATATTTCCTAGAAAGGGATCATTTTCATTTTTTTATTACAACTTGTCTTTATGGTGTTTTAGTGCCTCATAAGCTAATCATGTTGTGTTACGCTTAAACAGGAAATTAGTACAAGTTCAGTAAGATTCAGGACTATAACAGTGGTTTGAGTGATGGCATCTCTTTCTTCACTGAGTCATCAGGTGGAGTTTAGAAGGGAGATCAACAGGATTTGATTTCAAGGACCTCTGTCATAGGCTGGAAGATTTGTTTTGAAACAGCCGGACAGCTCAAGGCAAATATTTGACCCAGCTTTGACAGACTCTCAGTCACTTCAGCAGTGCTTCAGGCTGTGATTAAGATGTGAGTTTTGAGGGTGGTTGTCTTATTGTTTTTTTTTTGCACCTGCATTTTTGTGTATGTAGAGAAACACACATGCAATGACACGTGTAGCCATTCAGTGTGGAAGTTAGTGTCATGTTAGTGGAGGAAAAAGAATACCTTTACCTTTTCTAACATCTCACATTGACTGTCATGGTGAATAATTTTGTATAATGCACTGAATCACACTCTCACACATCTCTAAGCAAAAATGGGCCAGAGAAAAATTATAGCATCTGGGGATAATCATGTATTTTTAGCCATGCTAGTGTCATGGCTCTATGAATGTCAGTGAGGGTCTGTTGGTTGATTCACCACTTCGGTCCAGACTCAGATATTTCAGCAACTACTGGATGAATGACAATGCCATTTTGCAAAGACATTCATGGTCCCAAGAGGGGGGATGCTAATGACTTTGGTGATCCCCTGCTTGTTCGTCCAGGGCCACCAACAGGTTGCAGTTTAAAATTTTAAGTGACACGCCATTACAACTACAATATTTGACGTGTATGTGGACATCTCACATACACGCAGATTCATGTTGATACTCAGGAGCAAGTGCAGTCTGCAAAAAAAGGGACATTAAAGTCATGTTACAAAAAAAAGATAAAGACTCAAAACATAATTAGGTCTTCCTCAGTGAGATCAACAAATTGGAGAGGAATCTTTATTTTAAAACAAGCTCACATCACACTGAAAGGCCCATCTTTCATGTGAATCACTGTGAATCATTGGGTGTCAAACACAGAATCATCCCTTTATACATGTAGGCTAAAATAGGCTAAAATGGGCAATTATAATATCTGGGGAAATGGTGTGTTTTTGAAACTGACTGAGTTAAGAGTTAGACCTAAAGCCCGACAATTATTTCAGTATTTCCCTGTGCATCAGAATTTCTCTGCTTTCATGTCATATTACTTTTAGCTTTATTTCAATCATAGTCGAATGTTTTGTGTGTTAACCATAGATTTGTCTCATAACATCAATTCTTTCTCACAAAAATCCAAATCTGACAGCAGCATACGCTCTACATGGACACAATACCAGCTGCAGACACTAACAAAGGAGCAGAATCATTCCATTCGTTAAAGCTTAAAGTATAGCTATCTGAAAAAGAAGAGTGATCGGGCTTTGCCTGTAGAGCGCCTGTCTCTTCATGCTCCACTGCCTGCTTTAAAAGAAGGAGTGTTACTCTGTTCCTCGCTGAGGTCTTTGGAAGGTGAACGGTAATTGCTGAGGGAGGATTTAGCCTGACGATGGAACAAAGCACCTCTTTTGTTTTACTGAGGTAACTCTTATACTCTGAGATGGAGCACTACTTTAGACATGAACTTTAGCCATAAATATCACATGTGGTGTTTGGCGGTTCCATTTTGTGTTAGTGTGTCAGGGTGTTTGTGTGTTAACCACAAAGGGAGAGAGACAGACCTACTTACAGGCCGAGACTGATTTGTGCATGTGGACATTATGAGACTCCAAATTGTTCCTGACTCATTAGCTGTAGTATTGGCCCTGCGGTTATGACATCATGGTGGCAGTATTAGCTTTAAAAGTCTGACCGCAGAGTGAGCGAACTGTGATGATCTTTATAAAAAGAATTCTTTCACTCTGACTTCATCATGTGGTAAACTTTTCGGGGAACCCCAAACAGGTCCTCTCCTATTGTTTGACCTGTATATAACAGTTATTGGATGGACAGGCTGTTACTGAATTAACTTTCAGATAGACATGCATTCAGACAGACAGAGACACTCGCACTGATAGAGGAAAGAAAGATATTCTAAATCTAAATATTAATACACTGGACATCTAACCTGTGCTCCTGTGCTTTGGAAATAGAACCAGAAAGAACAAATGTAAGATTGTAAGCGACAAAGGAAAGACGGGAAGAAAGAAAAGGAGCAATGCAGGATGTGAAACATTTGGAGGCATGATTGTTTTGAAGTGACTAAATCTGATCTTTTCCTGGTACTATACAATCATGTGTGTGTGTTGATCAGTCAGAGACTGACAAAGAGCTTGGCTCTTGGTTGTCTGGTCTTTCAACACCTCTCCAGAGCCTCCTTAGCGTTGACCGGCATTGTTTGTGTAGAAGAAAGCTATCAGAGGATCTGCACAAGATTACGGTTGCCAACTGTTCCCTCTGCGCCTTCCTGTTTGGCTGCAGGAATTCTTTTAGCGGGTGCAAAAAAAACAGAAGCACATAACTGCACAACTGCACAAATCTGACATGGTTAACCCTTTCCTCTCAACATATGCCTAATTGGAAGACTCAAATAAAAAACTCTTGCATATATATATATAACATGAACAAGAAATAGCCCCAAAGCAACCATTTTTATTAGCCCTGATGAAGGCCTTAATGGCTCACATATGTGTTTTTAACTATTACTCTGACTAAATAGCCACGAGATATGACCATCACCATCCTTGAGTGCCTCAGATTTCTTCAACAATTCTAAAGAAGATTTGTAGACTTTTAGTTTGGGTAGCATGCTTCATTCTGAAACTTACATCAGTGAGACATCAAGGTTCCTGCAAATCTTAGCCTAAAGACTGGAAACGGGGGAACATCTCGCCTGGCTCGGTATCAAAATCCTCCTCCCAGCACCTCTAAAGCTCACTAATAAGCAAGTTATCTCGATCTTTTTAAATAAAAAATCTGAAGTGTAAAACTAATAATTCACCTTTTTTATGGGGAGTAATGTGCAGGACTATATCCTAAATTCTTGTTGTCACCAAGTCACTGCTCCTGGCCAAGAAATAGTCCAGCATATAACCCCTGTGAAACGACATATTGTTGTTTTTGCATTTTAGTTTTGGTATGGATTGAACAAAAATGATATAACATATTATTAGGGAGGTTAAGAGGTACCTTTGGACAGAGCCAGGCTAAGTGTTTCCCCTTGCTTACAGTCATTATGCCATACTAAACTAATAGGTTCCTGGTGGTAACTTCAAGCAAATAATGTCTAAAAAGGTTACATAATTCCTTCATGTATTACACAAAAGTTGCCAAATGTATTCATTGAGAACATTTATTGTGTGGCATAATCCAGTCAGCAGAGTATCTTGCTAAAATTCTTACTTTCTGTCATTCAAATCGACCCAATCCGCTCGCTGTCTCTCTTCCCCTGTCTTTTCCTTTTATCCATCATCTCTTTTTTCCCTTCTTTTTTACTTTCGCTCATTTTTTTCACCCTCATACACTTCCTCCTCCTCGTCTCCTTTCCCTCTATCTAAATTGCAAATGGCAGCAGTGCCGACTGCCAGAAGAGCTCCTCAATGTCATTAGAGCTGACCCTGTGGATTAACTAGAGAGAGGCGGTGTGTAGAAACTACAGATCAATAACACGGCTTATCCTCTGGGTTCTTTTACTTCACTTTGGATTTAGAACTGATAAGCTGAAATGTCTACTCTATTCCTATACAACAAACAATAGGGTTTTAACTGGGTGTCAAAGTGAAAATATAAGTTCTTACTCAAAGATTGAAGAGAGCAATATTGAATATTAGCTTGTTTGTTGCACACGCCGGCTGCCTTGTTACGTTAGCTGATGATGGCTATTATAGAGATCCAAACAAGATACAAAGTCAAAACAACATAAGCTTTAAAAATTAAATGAACCAAGACAAACAAAAATAAGAAAAAAGTTTTCATCTAGATGTAACTCTGCCAGTACTGGACACGGCTAGATCAAAGTACCTACTGCTGTTGTCTGGATGATCCAATTAACAACGTGATGTGATATCTGTGAGATAAAGAGATGGATGGAGATGCGTGTGTGTGTGTGTGTGCAGCTGTCATACTGTATGTGGTTGGTTTACCAAGTTGGCAGGCAAAGTAAACTCACCGTGAGCTCAACTAAACCTGATAGGTGCCCTCATCAGATACAGCTAAAGCCAAAACCTATTATAAATGGCCATGTGTGTCACTGTACTCAAAGATACACACACACACACACACGTGCACACACAAGTTAATGTCCAACATGTAGATCCGCATCAAAAGATCATGTTACAAAGACTGAACATGAATGAACACTCATCTATACATAATACATTCTACATTTTACATACAACGCATTACTTCTCAGAAGTGAATGTTGTCACAGCACAAAAGAGATTCACTAATAATCTCACACTATAACATTAAGCTCAGGAATTTGAGTCAGACGTCTGTTCTTTGACAGAAAATTAACTATGTATAATTTCTATTTGTTAATTGTTTCATTTTCCTCACTCTTGCTTAATTTTCACGAAGAAAAGTGAATAAAAGCTAGTGAAGCAAGGTGTACCTGCGCTTTATGTGACAGCTCATCAATAAGATAAACTTATGAGTAATCCTTAATGACATCAGAGTGCAACAATAAATTATTTCCACTGCTTATAAGCCTGAATGTTAAGTCTTTGAGAAGCCAATGGACAATTAGATGATGATGATTAAAGTTTGTTGACTGAAGCGGCCTCTGCTCATGAGCTCTTCCTGTTTTATAATATGTTTGAAGGGCTACATCAAGATTCTGATGTAAATATCACAAACTTGTCTTGATAAAGTCCTAATATAAACACTTAGCAAATAGAAATTCAATCATAAAACAAGAGGGGTGGGGGGTGTACTTTAAGTTTGGTATCATGGAAATAGCTCCTAAATAACTTCCTTCTAAAAACGTGTACCACTGACAGTGCTGTCCATCTTTTGGCAGTGGATATTGTAAGACATTGTATGGGTAACCGTTTAACAGACTTCCATCCTGTAACAGCTGTCTGTGAATTAAATATGTTTTAACAAACAGTAGTGTCAAAGCAATGTCAAATGTCTGGTAAGCGATGAATGGCTTCCATACATCTGTTACAGCCCAAACACAATCTCTCAAGTACTTTGTACTACAGTATGTTGAGCCTCACTATACTCCAAAGAAAATCTCATACTTGAAAGGAAACTGCTGGCAGGTCTATATCCTTCTCAAATAGACCAAGACGGCAGGTATGAAAAGATATGTGGTCAAGTTAACTTGTGCCAGGAGTTTTTATATGCCTTGTGCTGTCGGTGTTAATGGGTCGTTATCTGCATTTTATGGCTGCATTGTGTACCATAAACCTATCAAAGGGTAGTTAAACCACTTGTTATTGACGCATTACAAAACATTATGTTTAAAATACCACTGTGGAGCTTATTCCAAGAGTACTTCTGAAAGAAATATGACATTTGGGTGTGAAATGAGGATGTATTATTAGCAAGTTCTGTAGTCATGGTTCATATGGGATGATGCACAGTGAGCGTTAGAATAAAGTATTTAGTGCCATCTAGTGGTTAAACAGTTACAGGGTCAGTTCACCCAAATTACAAAAAGACATATTTTCTCACCTACCCTAGTGAAACCAAGGCATGCCTCTTCCTTGTGATGACAATACAGTGTAAATTAATGGAATTTGTTTGTGGTACTCACTGAAACAAATGCTGAAACAATGAAACCATTCTCAGACCTCACTGGACAAAGTGAGGTCTACAAAAGAGTTGCTATGGTCATGTGGATTATCCACAATAACAGGAATATTATTTTTGAAAGAAAAATTTCTGTTTTTAAATGTATTTCCATTTTATTCACCTCCATTGTATTGATGTGGTGATACAAGCCTGAAAGGCGGATATCTCAATACCTGGGCAAATAAAACCACAACTGCCATGCATTGATCCTTCTAGACAGAGGTGTAGAGGCAAAATAATGTTTCTTTGTAACTCTTTTAGCAAACAAACAAAACAACACCCATTTCTTAAACCACAACAACACATTTTCACAAGTAAATTAAAATCCATTGTCCTGGCTTATTGCAGGGCCCAATAGACAGCAATTTGGATAAAACCATGTCTGTTGAATTCAGCAACACTAATACAGATTTCTATTGCTTTTACAGCAGTAATAGCTTTTGAGCAAGATCTTTAAATGATTGTTTCAGTGAGCCTATAGCATGAGGAGCTTTCAGAAATTCACTGTCTCACTTCACTATAGGCCATACATTTTGATCACGGTCATTTAAAGCCATACACACCGCGTGGGTACTTGTGAAATATGAAAATATGCCGACAAAGTCTTTGAACAACTTTTATGCTAATGGTGTACTTTCAAAGTTCTGTTGTGGGATAGCCTACAATATCTGTGTCCGAAATCCCCACTCATTCATTACTCCCTACCCCATATGTAGGGAGCTGTATGTAGAGCACTATGTAGTGAGCTCACTGGCATTATTAAAACAACACTTTCGGATATTTTATTCTATCAGCACAATGCATGATGCTATGTAGGGCTTAAGGTTATTGACCATCGGTTGTACATTACTTTTCAAAATGCATTCTGGAATACACTGAGTGGACTATGTAGGGTTTAATAACTCTCACTATACATTCGGACAGCACTACAAAATGGCGAGCACACTATATAGTCCACTATATAGTGAATGAGTGGGGATTTCTGACACAGCGAATAGTGATTAGCGGATCATGTTTGAAATGTTTACTGGGTAAAAACAACCCATTCAAAAGACCACAGTTCCAAATCTACCAGATTTTTCAAAGACAAATGTACTAGCATTGAGATAAAATGATCCAGAAATTTAGAAACACACTAGGCTCTTATTGTACCCTCAGGCCAGAACATCAGGACTCTTTTTTTTATAAGAGATGCAGAAAGGAAGCAAAAAGCAAATCATGTTCATCATGTCATCAGATGTGTACCCTGCGGAGCAGATCACACACAGCCTATTACAGTACAACAAACTTACAAACTAGACACAATCTTACAATGAGTAGAGAGATTAGATGAACTGCAAAAAGAAAAAATCTGTTTGCAGGTCAGCCTAACCTCTAAGGTACCTGACCTGCTGAGAACATGAAGGAGTTTTTAGTAACAAGGTTTAAGGTGAAATACAATTTGTAATGTAACTCATTTCTGAATCAGGGATTTGTCCAGTTACGTGTAAAACGTTTGTCAGACGTTGCAGGCAGTCAAACGAAGTTTTCATTTGACAAAAAAGGAAAACTGGCTATAAGACACAGCAACCCTTCTTTTAGGAGAAACTAAATTAGATTACTAACCTTTACATAAACATCTTGGTCACCCACATGATAAATTAATCACATTCCAAAAAAAAGTTACACAAATTATTCACAACCACAATCAACTCTTATACATTACAAAGAGATTAATTAATTTGATCTTCTACATTCTATTATATATTAAATGAATCAGCAGAGTTTTATAATTAAATCATAACTGATTTGCTTTTCAGTGCGTGTTTACAATTACACCTCTTTGTTGATTTTGAAGCATCTTGTATTATACTGAAAAGTATCAGTACAGAGTGAGTTTTACTATGAAGTGTTTAATATCAGACAACTTAAATCGTTTTGCGATCGTCTTGTTTGTAACTTCAAGAGTCCCGTGTTTCATTCTAGCAGATGCTGGACTTGGGGCCCTGGCTCCTCCTGAAATCAAGGTTGGGTCTCCGGCTTTGTTTTGCGCCTGCGCAGTCAGCTGAACGCGCTTAATAGTTGCTGCTGTTTGGGGCACGGCGTTGTTGCCATTTAACACTTAAATAGGTGATATCGTGTCCCTTTGCATTAACCAAGGAAACTTTTTCTAAAATTAGAATATTTAATTTTGATAAGATTTTTTTCTCTCAACGATGTTTCAGCCGACGGTAAAGAATTTCAAAATCAGTTTCAGCGTCGTAAATGACAGGAATACATTCTCCAGTGGCGACATAATAACAGGACACATCTCCTTCGACCTCGCAAAGGAGACGAATATCACTTCAATAACGATGGCACTGACAGGAAGGGCGAGTGTCCACTGGTCCGCTGATGTAGGAGGAGGAGGGAGGAGAAGACGGCGAGTCCACTATTCGGAAAAACTGGACTTCTTTAACTTCAAAAGCGCCATCGTGCAAGAAAACAGCGGTGTGCACTCAGTGAGGCCGTTTGGATAAACTGCAAACAATCAGTCGTTGTTCAATAGTTACTCAGTTTGTCTTTCCCTTGCAGCTACTGGTGGGACAACAAAATTTCAGCCTGGCACGCATGTCTATCCATTTACATGTCAGCTCCCACAGGGGTGTGTATGAGTAGTTTACATATCGGATGCTTTTTGTTCAGACTGCAGGCAAATCACATTCGTCAAGTCACATCTTTAAGACAGCTGCACTTTTATTTGGAAGTGATCTGATTGGATGTGTGTGCCAATACATCACTAAGTTATCTGCATGAGTTGCTGTGGTAAAGACTTGTCAATTAATCTTAAAGCTTAAGGTAGGCTCGTGACACGGGAGCACGCCCTCCAAACAATCACGCTGTCAAGTCAGACAGAGAAACTCAGCGACGTAGCGTACATGCTTCTGCAACGCGACTTGATCGCGCGCAGGATTCTCCTCAGCAGCTCCATGGATGTATGGTATGCAATTACCACCAACATTGTTGCGTGGAAATAAAAAAGTATCTAGCTGCTCCAAAGCACATCTCTCTGGATTTGGCATTGTGTGTCGCCTAAATGATGCAAAAGACACTGAAATCCGATTTGAGCGGCCAGAGCTGGACGGTGTGGACTGAGACTGAAATCCGATTGGAATTAGGTTTATTAGTGTTTTTTGTTTTTTGTTGTCCAGACTTTGTAAAATGAATCTGGATCTAATCCGCATATGACAAAAACGAATTTGGGCTGGCAGTCTGAACAAAGCCTAAGTCGCTTTGTTTTCTTGTTTCTGTTCAGTGTTCACACTGTAGCCTACTTTAGATAAAGATATATTGATGTGCACGGATTATCATGAACTTAAAGCAAGACTGTTAACTAAATCCAGGGTATCCCAAAATTGTTCACTACCACGTGATCGCTGGGTCTTTGGATGAATCTGAGTTTGTTGAATCTTCATCTTAATCTCTTTGCAAAAAGTTTTGTGTCTTGTCTCCAGGTTGCATCAGCATCTTATCATTTCCACAAACTTAATTATTTTGCATCGATGCAGGGACTTCCCATCCGCCTTCCGTGGGGTTCACGGGAAAATCGTCTACACCTTGACAGTGGGCTTCAACAGACCCTGGCGTATGTCCAAGGACTTTGTGACAGAGTTGAACTTTGTGAACTGCGTTGATACCAACCAGCCAGAGCTGTGGGTAAGTGAAAGGGAACTTTTTCATTACAAGGCTCATTGGTTGTATTGTTTATGGACATTATTGTTCCACAATACAATGCACAAAGGAACTGAAAGTGGTACTTTATCCATTTTGCTTGAATGTGTAAAGTTTACCAGTAGTATTATAAAGGTGCAGTTTCATTGATGTCCACTGATGCATGTGTTGCATCATTCCCTGATAGTATAGCAGTTAGTATAGTATGTTAATTTCTTGTATATTATAAATATTGGTATCCTGAATACTGTGGATAGTTAGTAGGTAGTATGGATTTGTAACAAAGCAACAGTAAACCTGGAGAACCTGAGCCCTGGGGCAGTTACCTGCATTGTTCAGGCAAGACTTTGTGCTTTAACAGCTTTTCGGTGAGATAAGAAACAAACTGATTACATTTCAACTGCTGCACCACTGTCACAGCGTTGTTTTTCTTCAGGCCCCTCTCTCAGGCTCCAACAACATGACACTGTGCTGCCTGTGGTGTGCCTCAGGCCCCATCACAATGACAGTCAGTATAGAGAAGAAAGCCTTCATCCCTGGTACTACATCCATCCATCCATCCATCCATCCATCTATCCATCCACCCATGTGCATAATGAAATAATCATAATAGTGAAGCGTTAGCATTTTTTATTGAAATAACCACATCCAAACACTGTGTATGTGCTTCCTCCAGGTGAAAGTGTGAAAATAGTTTGCGACTTTAGCAATGCTTCATCTCGAACAGCTACTCCAAAGGTGAGACTGCAGCAGAAACAGGGTTTCTACACCCACAACAAGGCCCACAAGAGAATGATTTTCAAAAACTTTGCGTCAGTGACTGGACAGCCCATCAGCGCTCACACCTCTGACGTGCACACTGAGATCATACTCACTATTCCATCGTCTGCAACGCTCACCATCTCTAACTGCAGCATCCTGGAAGTGGAATACTTTATTGAGGTTGGTACCAACGACAGACTGATGGTCTGATGGTGCAGAGCTTTAAGATGGTGGAAAAAAACACTCACTAGTTCAGAGAGCTTTAATTTGCTGCTTTAAATCTGTTTTGATTTTCCATGGATCAGAATTTGGATTATCAACCGGTTCTTTAAAACAGCCTCATGATGAAATTCAAATCTGCGTGTCTCGTTTTCTTGTGTCCCATAGGCGACCCTCAGAGTAACAGCTTTCCCGGACCTCACCGTGCTGTTTCCAATCATCCTGTGTGACACCCTTGTAAACACTCATCCCCCACCTTATTTGTGAGTAAATGTGGGAACACCTTGAAATGTTTGAAATATATGTAATATTAGATTAGATGAAAATATAGAATATGTAATTTCTCAGTGTGACTTGTTACTGGAAGAATCTTGTTTCTCAGGATTTTTGTGTCATGGTCACCACACCAGGGGAGACCTTTGCCACTGAGCATTAAATGTTTACAGCTCAACGCACAGTTTGTGGTGAAACATCCCATGACACTTGTATGTTCAGTTATACTTCTAAAGATGTCTCTTCTTCGCTTTTGCTCATTTTGGTACTCTTCAGCAGTCAAATTCTATCTCTGTTTATTTTATTGTGTACTACTTGATGTTTTGCTTGTCTCTATGTGTTTTAATATTTACCACTGCAGGCGATATCCTTTCTTGCATTGCTTTATTTTATTATTGAACCACAGTCAACTGTGTAAATCATTTCTATGTTTAGAATGCTTATTATTGTCATTCTGTTTAAACATATTTCCCCCATGTTTTCCCCCAGCTTTATAATAGTGAAATGAGTTATATGTGTGTGTGTGTGTGTGTGTGTGTGTTTGATTGCATCTTTGTCAGCATAATTGCGAAAACTTTAAAATGTCATGACACAAAGCTTGTTTTGTGGAAACTGCCTCAGAGCATCATACTGTGGTCACACAAACTGTCATTCAGTTTTCAGAGCGTGTGTGTTTTATATGCACTATTCACTATAGATTATTGTAAATCTACATTTTAGGATTAAGTAGATTGAAGCATGTGGGAACTGATGTGTTGTAGTTTAAATGTTATTACCACTTATACCATACCAAAGATGTTATTATCGACATGCATTTAACATTCGGATAAGATTCTCCTGTTCTTGCCTAAATGGAAAAATGTTACTTTTTGTGAAATCCCAGCTGGGTCGTTAAGGGATTGTCTCAGATAGTCCTAAAAAAACAACGTCAAGAACCTGCACTGACCTATTGTAAATGCTATAATTTGGAATATATTATTGTAAGTATATGTTTAGTATGTCTATAATCTGACTAAATTAGAAGTTTGGGAACAGTAAAGGTAAATGCGCTCTTAATGAGGATGTTGATGACAAAGCCCTTCCATGCAAACAGCTGAATGCTCGGCTGAACTGATTCAATACCACGTACCAGATTACTTTTTTGCCCCCCCTTCAGCAAAGAAAACGCTGCAAGTAGAGTGTAAACTAAATTCACTCACACTGTCATTGCGAATTAGCTTAATTTCCTGGAGGAAAGCTGTCTATTCAGCTGGCACTCCCTCTATGGGAGCCAGTATGTTAATATTCACTAACATCGATGGCTGGCTGTTTTTATGGTTGATAACATCTGAGAGCAGAAGATCTGAGATCTTCTCAGGCTGCTCCTTTCATATGTGAAAATGAAAAATGTTAATGTTTTTGTTTAATATATAAAATGAATTTACAGTATTGGAATTTAGAACTTGTGCTTACTATAGTTATAGCTGGCTACCATACTGACTAGCTTTAGCTGTTGCTGGGCTTCATCCTCATTGCCTCTTTGTTTTGGACAGCCTCTCGCATCTCTGGGCCACTCGTCCGGTCACCAACTTAACTGGCTATCAATAATTTTATGCTACATTTAATTAAGTACATCTAAAGTAAATGTACGTAGACCCTTCTCTGTCTCACAGTCATATCTGTGCCATGTATTGTAGCCTAAACAGTGCGTCCATCAGAACGGAAGGTGGCTTGACTGCATCAGCTATTTACTGTTGTATGTATGGCTGAAAGGCTGGTTTATAGCAGTTTGAAATCCCAATATTAAAGTGAATGTGGCCCAACTCTCCAGCAAAGACTCTGCTTCCTCTTTTGTTGCCTTCTCTCTGATGTCGCATCCCTCAAGTCTTGCGTGTGTCATATTTAGTGTCATAATGCAAAAAGACTTGTTGTCTTTCTGTAAGGATTTTCAGGTATTGTTTTTACCTTTGTGTTATCACTGCAGTTGGATCAAGATATTTTTTAATTAATGTTTGTGCTATCAGAATTTTCATTTATTTAGCCTTTTTTACAACTACATATTGGTTGCAATTATGGTGCAGGCCATCTGGTTTCCTGTAGGGGTCAGCAATATACAAGGTTCATTGCCTCCGTTCATATTTCACAGTTGATGATGAAGCTGCAGTGGTTATGCAACGTGAACCTTGGACTGGAGACAGTACCTTGACAACTGGTTTAGCCACATACCCACGATTATTTTCAGCTTTAAGTCTGATCAGACAGTCTGATATCACCAGGCTATGGACTTCACATGGAATTATTAATTTTGCTTTACTCAACTGCAATATAATAAAATTAGTCCTGTTTTAGGGCACTGACACAATAAATGGCAATAAAATGTATTTGTTGTAATTATTTAGTCATCTTTGTAACTGTGAAACACTTAGTGACCCTGGTGATGAAGGGAAGATGAATAAAGCTTTACTTAATTACTCTCTTACTAAGAACTGTGTACCAGAATGACATTTAAACATGATTAGGGATTCTTATGTACATTTCTGTTACTATATATATTTTTGCTACCATTATGGTGCTTTCAAGGCTGTTTATACTCGCACTGTGCTTTTAGACACACCCCAGGTGTGCTGATGCACCTTTGCTGGTTTCCATATACTCATTATTTCCAGTATCATGTGTAGCTCACATGATCCCTGCTTGTAATGTATTAACAGGTGTTAGACACACCCACATAAGGACAGCCAGAAGCAGCATGTAGTAGCATATGCTGCCAGCACACACAGAATGAGCTCATTCATTAAATGGTGTTGTATAACCACAGCATTGATTTATGCAATAAATACTAATTTAAAAAAATCTTTTTATACCCAAAGTAACATTTTATATTCTTAGAGCCAATAATTATTCATTTCGCATCAGCTGTCACCAGTAGGCAAGATTTATTAAAGTATTGTGGTTTAATTATTACCAAAAGTGTCAATCTGCATGCTGAGACACACCTTGCAACATATAAAATCTCTGTCTCCGCTATCTCAGCTGACACTTGCCTTGGACTCACAGCATTGCTTAGCAGTCACAAAGTGTATCATGTCGAATACTGTTAAAAACTTTTCGGTGGGATCTAATCCCATAAACAAAGACAATATTTTCACCAGTGGTGATTATCTGACAGGACAAATTACATTCGAACTAGCAAAAGACTGCAACATAGATTCACTCTGTGTAAAGCTGAAGGGAAAAGCCAAAGTCTCGTGGACTGAACATTATGGAAAAACAGTTATAGAATACCATAACAAAGAGAAGTTCTTCAGTATCAAACAATTTATCATTCAGGAGGGCCAGGGTAAGTGAGCTTCTTATGTCAATACATTTATTAACAATTTTTTTAATGTTACAATTTCCATATGCTATGAAGCATTTTTCACTTTGTATTTTGTTCTAAATATCTCCTTTTAAAAATGTTGTGTCCTGCATTAAGTGTATTTGCACATACAACATGGCACACAGCGTCCTTTTGTGGTTATTTTCACTGGTGAGAACTGAGGATATACAAGTGGTTAAATAAATCCCACAATCTGGACTTAAATATACATACTGTAGGATTTAGGAAAATTAATCTAACATTAAGGTTTGATGAGACGTTTGTGTGTTTTTGAGCTATTCAAATGACAGTGAACAGGTTCTAGTGAGAAGTTTGTTTTTAAAATTTCTCCCACTTTTGTCTTCCTAATTCAACACATTTACAATTCAGAGTGAGTATATCCGAGTCTAAGAGCCAGAAATGTATTAACTTGTGGTTTGATTAACAAACCAGAAGTGGAGGCCACATTAAGTAAGTTTATTGCCTTTCAGACAACAATATTGTTGGCCCGGGCTGCCATGTCTACCCATTCACCTTTCAGATCCCTGCACAGTGAGTTCTATTGTCTTATCTTGTTGTTTTTTTTCAATCATTAATTTGCACTTAATGAGGTTAGCTCTATAATGTGGATTCTCTTAATGCTTTCTAAGTTAATCACTACTGAAAGAGTATTACTGTCACTCATGCATAGTGTTTTGTATATTGTGTTGTCACGACTTGCAGAGACTTGCCATCGTCCTTCAAAAGCTCATCAGGAAAGATTGTGTACACACTGGAGGCAAATCTGAGCCGGTCAATGAGAGTGGACAGCAAAGCTAATGCGCAGTTCACCCTCATCCACAAAGAAAACCTAAACAGCGATCCATTGCTGATGGTACCTACCTTACAACACACACACAGACACACACATGTCCAATGTGTTTACTGTTTGATTTGGACACCGCTGCAGTAAAGAGAAGTTACACCATCTCTAATTAACTTGTCTTTTTACTTTCAGACTCCACAGCACAGTACAATTGATAAGAAAATGAAGCTCTTTACATCGGGAACAGTAGGCATGGATGTAAACATTGAGCGAACCTGCTTTCACCAAGGTAATTTTAGATAATATGTGATCTAAAATTGTTGAATTATACATTCACTTAACAGATTATTTTAACAGTGGGTTGCAGTAAAACAAATAAACTCTTTGCAGTTGTAGCTCAAAGTCCCTTTGCTAATGGACTTGTTTATGGTCTAAAGATAAGACAACAACAAATGAGACGTAGCAATCGTAATGGCAGAAAGATAATCCAAATATGTTCTATAGGTTGGAAGAATTGCTCCTTCACACCAAGCAAAGCTAAAATGTAATTTGAAAATAACTGGGTTTTACATTTAAAGCTAGACTGTATACATTTTGAAAGAAGAAATAACACGTTCATTCTCTTATGAGCATTAAAACACACCTTTGCTCTATTCAGTACACTCAGGGGTTTTGTTGTAATAGCTTTACTTGGACTGGTATGACCAGTAGCTTATAGTGACTAATATACGCACATGTTAGCAAAGTTCAGATATGAAATTGTGACATTACAAGTCTGCACACTGACTCAAGGTTTGTATCCCTTCTCTGCTGAATTTATCATTATTTCACTTTGCTAGAGGCCGCTGTTCAGCAGAAGTTACATAGACTAACTAATAAATGATTAGTACTGAATTTAAATGTATTAATATTTTTAAAATTCAGGTTTCTTGTTGTCAAGTTGTGTAACCACATGAGAGACAATTTGAGTACATTGCATTCTAATGCAGCTTGTACCTTCACGATAATAAGGTGATTTTTATTTGTCATGTGTCTACAACTAATGCAGGGGTAACCGCAGACTTTAGTTCTGTATATTTTTAATTGTTAAAAATTACATACACTGTATATAGTATAAGATTATTGCTGTCTATCACTCCTTTTTAATTCTATTTAAGAGAGCATGTTTTATGTTTTCCAACTATCGGATAATAATAAGTGCTGCTCTGTTTTGCAGGGGAAGGCATGAAGGTTGTAGCCTACATTCAGAACAAATCATCTCGTCATATTAAGCCCAAATACTGTTTGTATAGCAAGTACAGTTACTTTGCAAAGGGGAAGAGGAAAGTCGAAACCAGAAATATCCTAAAAGAGGTGGGTGACGCCATCCCACCATCTGCAGGCCAGACTGTCACCAGGACGATCACCATCTCTCCCACCACGTGTGTGTCCATCTTAAACTGCAACATCATCAAAGTAGAGTACAGGCTCAGGGTGTGTATCTCTCTTCCCAAAATGTGTGTGTAGGTCTTGATGTCACCAGGGCTGCATGATTGTTATAAGTGCTGACTATTTCTCCACCACAGGTCTATCTGGATGTCAAATATGCTTCAGACCCCGAGATCAAGTTCCCCATAGTCATCCTGCCCGCTTTACAGGGGCCTTATGAGGAGCATCCGCCTGCTTATCCCACCTATGGGTTTGAAGCATTTACAAACTCAGAAATGCCAGGAGGGACCAGCTTTCCACAAAACTCAACCACCTCATGCCCTTCTGTTCCACCTCCATCCAATGCGACATATGGGATGTACCCCTCCTTGACTGATTTCCATGATACATACTAGAAGCTCGCTCTTTTTAAATTCACAGTATGACACAGGACTCAAATTTAGGAACAACCACTATAATGTATTAAATAAGTTTTTGCTTTATCCCTGTTATTCAGGCAAAAGGCAAGACAGATGTGATTGCAAAGACTTGTATGTTTTAAAATATTAGTAGTAGGAGTAGGAGAGAAGGAAGTAAATTGTTTTAACTAAAAAGCAGAACAATATACCTTAAAAATATTCCACGAGTAAAGTATTACAGTTATCTGCCTTACTTTGATACACTAATGTTTGTATGACTGGATCTCGTGTAGTTTTAAATGGAAATCAGTACTAGAGAATGTGCTGAAGCTTGTTAGTCCAGTCTTAAAATTTACTCCCTGTAGTAACCCTTGTATCATTGATCTGTATTGATTTCCAGTACCTGTAGATGACATTCTTCATTTTATCTCATGGTGTTTAATGATGGTTACTGAAATGTTGTAAATTATGTTATAGAGAATATGAAGAAGAATATGGATTTGGCCGTGTTTGCTTCTTTTAAATAAACAATACATACAAATGAGCATAATCTATATCTTTATCTAAATCATAATCTGTTTGATTAGTGCTATATAAATAAAATGTATTAGGGATCTTAGCAGCAAAAGAAGCTGTTCTCATTATTATTTCATTCCTTCATTCTTTTTTTTGCAATTATCCTGAAAAACGGCTCTGTTTAGAGTCAAAGTTGTTTCATCCTTTCAATCTCTCGATTCATCTGCATCTTTGCTCTAATGTCTTATGCTCTAAAAATGTAAAATTATGCAACTTTTAATCACTTTTCTCAGAAACCTATTTTTGCAAACATGTCAAACACCATTTGTTGATTGTGGCCAAACGACCCAAAACTTTGGGAGGATCATCTATGGACTTAAAATCTACATCTAAAGTTATCAAAAGAATTTTTATATTTCAATCTGTTTGTTTTTGTTCATAAATTTGAACTTTTGTGGCTATGCGTACTATTTTACATAAATCAAAATGAAAACTGTCTTAAGCTATTGTTAATCTACTTAAAGTGGGCATGGCTTATTACAACAAAAATGTCTCTAGAATTTTTCTAGATATTTCTCATTCCAAACTTCTACAAAATCACCCGTATGTCCCAGAGAGTTGAAATCACTTGCTACAACCTATGGTCAATTCAGAAGTCTGTCACTCTATATTTTTTTTAGAATATACTAAATCAATTAACATCTGTGTCCCCTCAAGTCTTCGATCAAATGCTACCAAAATCGATATCAAGTGTTTCAAAGGGTTTTCAGATCGTACTGCCGTATTCAATGTAGTGACAAAATGCACTCTGTATGGCAACTTGTCTGTTTGGGCTACCATAGAAACACGGTGGCGGAACGTGGGAATTTCCGTGTAAGGGGACCCGCAGTGTATTTAGACTACTTTTGCTTTCCCTCGCAATATGTTTTCCGTTCTCATGCAATACTTTTGCGTTCCCTCACAACACTTGTATTCTTTTGTTCCTTCTGAGCCATAGCTGTGTCTGGTCGGCTGCTCCCAGCGCAACGGATAAGATATATATATATATAAGATATATGGATAAGCTTATTGAATTTTACTTTGAACTGGGCAATTCCTCTGTTGATATATTTGGCTTCTACTGCTCAATAGACATGTTTATGTACTTAATCAATTTTCAATTCAATTCAGTTTTATTATATAGCGCCAAATCACAACACAGTTATCTCAGAGCACTTTTCATTAAAGAGCAGGTCTAGACCGTACTCTGTGATGATATTTACAGAAACCCAACAGTTCCCACTAAGAGCAAGCACTAGGCGACAGAGGCAAGGAAAATGTCCTGGTAAATGTCCGGTCTGGACATGCTGCCAGGCAATGGGAAATCTAAGACTGTTATTATGCACACATGTTCACACAGACCTGCCCCATCAACATCCTGGAGCACTCAGCGAGGGCAGAGCACAAGGCTCCAGCGAGATAAGGATTCCGTGTTGACGTTGATGCTTGGTGCTCAAACGGAGTCAAAGTGGATTGACACTGTTTCCTAAATGCCACACTTTTTATGTAGCCTTCACATCTCACATTATGCACTACTGTCCACTCAATATGTTCATGCTGCTACGGCACTTCCACACTGTTTACATAGCCTACTGTTATTAGGCAAGGCAAGGCAAGTTTATTTAGCACCTTCCAAACACTGCAGCCATTCAAAGTACAGACTCAAAGATACAAATACAGATACAAGATATTAGTCCTGCTACTATTAAGTAGGGGTTGCACTACGCACTTTATAACGCTCCAGTCCCACCATGCTCACTCGACCTTAAAGTAACAGATCAGTTCTGTCTTGTCTAGTGTCAGCTACTGTTTTTTACTGTCTTGTTTTTGTGGGCCTGACTGATGGTGAAAAGCTCATCAAATATACTGGAGAAGTACATCCAACCGGCAAGTTAGGCTTTCCAGGTTTCCATTATAGTTGTGTTAAAATTTGCAGTTACATTTGTTTAATTTAATGAATTTGTGACTTCTTCCTTTTGGCTGGCCAGCATCTTTATTTTTTGTATTAATACAGCGCCTTGTCTTGTAAGTACTATTGTGACTTTGTTTTTAGCACCTTGGACAGTGAGAAACAGCATTTTGTTCATTTGTATACTTAGCTACATAATTCTATATTTGCATCCATTGTTTTCCATAACCCTGCGATAGACTGGCGACCTGTCCAGGGTTGTCCCCCGCCTTTCGGACGATGTCAGCTGGGATTGGCTCTAGCCCCCCGCGACCCTGTACGCTGGATAAGCGGTTGACGATGGATGGATGGATGGATGGATGGATGGATGGATGGATGGATGTTTTCCATAACCCCAAACCTTTACAGAGACTACACAGATATGAGAAGCCGCCTAGGCCGAAATTGAATACTTCGCTTGCATACATACTGTCATGCACATACATACACACTGGCACATACATACATACTTTCATGCACACACATACATACACCAATGGTCGGCAATAGGCGGCCTGCGGGCCAGAACTGGCCTGTCAGCAATAATATCCGGCCCGCGACCAGACTGCTTTGACAGCAGAAAAATAACAAATAAATAAATTGAAAGCAGCAGGTGCTAGATCTCAGTCATGGCAGCAACAGTTACTCACATAATCACTTCCTCTTGAGGGATTGTGCCTCCAAAATAAAAGCGCAAAAACTTTGTTTGCAGCAATTCTTTATGTCAAGTATCTTGAAAAGTTCTGAAGGATATTCAAAACAGTCTCTGGCCTGCTTGACTCACCTCTGAAAAAGCCGTCAGTAAACGTGTGATTGGATTCTCCTGAATTTCCTCAGGGAAATGAAAATAAGCGCTTTATGAATGTGGAACAAAAGCCGGGACGCACACACACACTGCAGCACATGCTTTATTGTGAGCATGTGCAAAAGTGTCCTTATAATCAATTTGTTTAACAAGAAAGAAAAAAAGATTCCGCAGTATGTTGGAATCAATCATACAACCCTCCCCACGGGTGTCCTGCACACTACCGACTAAGATAAATGTGCACACGAGTATCCAAGAATTTGAAATAATTAGTTTTGGCCTGCCATATAACAGAACTGAAAAAATTAGGCCTGATGCCAGACTTATTTGCCGACCCCTGACATATACACGCTTGATAACAATGGCAGTGTGGCAGTTATGGGGTTTATTAATTTTACAATTGCTTAATTTCATTACAGATTAAAAAAAAAGTCAAATAGCCTACATTTTAAAATGAATCAGTAGCCTAAGCTGTAAGCTACAACAAACTAACAACAACATAATGAACACATTTAAATCATTATAAGCATCAGATAAATCAGTAAATGCCTATGAAATGTGTTGACAGCAAAATTTTTGACAGTGGAAAAAAGTGTCTTCCTTCAAAAACTTTCTTCTTCCTCCTAAATGTAAATGTAATGTTTTCATGTCCCCATAATCCTCAGACCTGCTGCAAGAGTAGCAATGACACATGCTCCCACAATAAAGGCAAGAGCGTTATTCACTGTAGAATGAACCCCACCCTATCCTACCCTCGAACGTATAATCTAACTCGCATATAGACACATACTTTGCCCTACATACTCACATCGCATATATATACATACTCACAATTGACAGTATATGTATATGCAAGCGTGTATGTATGTATGTTCATGACAGTATGTATTGTATGTACGTATATGTGCAAGTAAAGTATTAAATTTTGGCCTAGGCGGCTTCTTATACACAGACCTGCTTCATCAACATCCCGGATCAAGCACCCTTTTCCAAGCTGTGAGAGCACAAGACTCCAGCCAGATGAGAGGAGGTGGACTTATAATACCCATTAAAATATGTAAAGTTCTATGTGTTAAGCATGAAAGAACTACAAACTTTCATTATGTTGGGCAAATGATTAAATAAATGATCAAGATAATTATACCTTGTGTACTCAGCCTGTGTTTTGGACTTCTCACCTCACATGTAAGACTGTTTTTGAGTTAAGAAATTCTACTAACTGCATCAGTGGCTGGAGTGTCTGCATCTGGCTCTTATCATCCGTTTACCTGCCCCCTGCCAGTCCTGACAGCTAGATCCATCCTTACCAGTATGAGAAATATAGGCCAGTAGCCGGAGCAGCCTAATAATAGTAGGCTATACAGTGTGGATGTGCCTAGCAGCATACTTTATGGAGAGTAGTGCATAATGTGAGATATGTAGGCTTCGTAAAAGTATGACATTCTAGGAAACAGTGTCCTTCCACTTTGGGGCCATAATCACAATGCAATTATAGTCGCCAGTAGATTTGAAGGCGTGACGAATCTGGGTACTGAACCAGTATGCAGCTGCTGCACACAACACGCGCAAGCGTATAGAAACCAGTTTGAAAAGAAGTTGGGCTACAACAGCGGAACTACCCTCCTCATATTAGGAGGACAAACTCACCTGAGGTGTTGTACGCTAATGCAACATTGATAATGCCAACTGCCGACAAACCTCAAAGAAGAAGACTTTGCTTTACATAGCCTTTAAAGTTTTCGCTGTAAAACGCGCATCATGCCGTTCACTGTAAAGAGCATCAAAGTCACCTACAACCCTGTTAATCAGGAAAACATTTTCACCAATGGCGACTGCGTTTCGGGTCTAGTCACGATGGAAGTGGCCAAAGACTTCCAAATCGACTCCCTGTCAATTAAATTCAAGGGGAAAGCCGACGTTTTGTGGACCGAGAGGTACGGTAAAACTACTGTCGTGTACCACTCTAAGGAGAAGTACTTCAGCATTAAACACGACTTCATTCGAGACAAAAATCTCAAAGGTAAGTCGGCAAATTTAATGCAGATATCAACGATAACAGGGATTATCTCATTTCCAGACGCATAAGATGTCAGTTTACAAAAGGTGTTTAAGATAACTTGCGAAACAAAGTGGCACAGCTATTTACACATATTTAAATGAGACCCTTACATTAAAGAGATCCACGAAGTGGCAGTGACAGTGTTTAAAATTGAAATGGAAAATGTAAAGACAGGAAACAAATCAACTGTAGTAAGACGATGAGAATAGCCTAATGGATAAATGGGCTTAGTTCAATGTAAAAGAGTTAAATTAGACTTACATATTATATACTTTCTGGTTGTAATCTGGTTTCAGGTTTTAATCAATTTGGAGAGAATTTTTGGGGAATGATTGACAAAAATGCCAATGTGGTGTAACCTAAAAGTTTAAGCAAGGTACAAGTACCAAATGATTAAACTTGCTTAAAAAAAAGTGAAATTTTCAGTTAAACACCCTGTTAATTGGTTTGGCATTATGATGCATTAGAGCTATTTAATAGTAAAAAAATAATAGCACACAAGTTTTCAGATTTAAAATTACTATTATTATTAAAATTAATTTGGGAATCATGTGAGTCAAGTCGACTTGTCGAAGTGTCAAGTTTGTGTAACCACCATACAATGTGCCATTTTGTTAATATTGTGCAAGAAGACCATGTGACAGTAAAATTATATCAGAGAAAGACTCCTGATGAACCCTAACTGCTTCATGCCAGGGTTATTAACTCTCTGAAATATATGGGATAATTTGACACTTACAGGTATGATCAGGTTTATATGTCAAATGGTATGACCTCAGGAAAACATTCATAATTCATTATAATTATAAAAATTTGAATTTACTAAATATTATTATTATAATTATTCACACCACGGTCATTTGCTTGCATTAGTGTCCAAGATAATGCCTATATGGTTGCTGCATGAGAAAACGCAAGGATGCTATGATTGACACTGCCGTAAAACAGGGCAAAAGTGCCCGGTTGGCCTTGATGTCGGGTTCGGGAGTTAGCGATCTATGCTATCTCTGTGGTAGCTCGGCTATTTTGCATCCTAATCCTGCTTTCACGCCCAAGAGAATCACTAGCTATTTCATATCTAGGGTGTTTACTCTGGGCGGCTTCTTTCCACATCCTCACTGATTAGAGGAGGAAGCCCGGGAGCTCCTTTGCCCGGTGTGCGCTCTGTTAACGCAGACGCAGCATAACATCGCCCGCGAAGTTATGCTGCGCCCACAGTAGGGCTGCAACGATTAGTCGTCGTAATCGACGATTATAAAAAAACGTTTCATTGTCGACGCGTCGTTACAGTGATGTCGTTTAAGAGAGAGATAGCAATCTTTCATTAAGAACATTTGTGGTCGTAGATTTCCAACTGCAATGCACTACATGGAATGCTAGGGGCAGTATGGCTTCCTCTGTCTGCCATGCAAGAAGCAGAAAGCAACGGAGAAAGAAGCTAACAGCAGAACGTTTTTTTTGTTTTGTACGCTATTTCATGACTAAATACATTTTGAGAGGTTTTGAGCCAAGAAATCAACTGTGCAGAACTTGAATATTGGCAGTTTTACGAAAATTTATGGCAAATCCAAAATGTGCTCAAACGTTTTCAGGGTTGAGAAGCTCCACAAGCGCCCGCAAGGTTAGCGGTGCCAGCTGGACAGTCACGCCCACAGAGCCCACTGGTCCCAGTTACTCAGACCACTGCAGCAGCAACGACAGAGGAAGAAAAGCCGGAAGAAGGGATAAAGCCTAGCTGTTATCTTGGAGAAGCCTCTCCATAGTTCTTTGCATTCTTGGTTTTGAGGTCTCATGGAAGGTGCTGGCTAAGAGAACGCTCTTTTAGTTGTGTTAGCAAACACGTTAATTGTAATAGTAAATCAGTGAATTAAAGGAGCATCCTACGCTGTCTTGTCTACTTCCCTGTTTCCCCTTGGAGTTGATACTTGTGTTCATTCTGAATAGTAAATCTTGTTCACTTAATGGTAACGTTAGCTAGTTAGGCTGTGTGTTGGAGATCAGTAATTCAGTTGAAAGATATTTAATTAGTTAAATGGTTTAATTAGGGTTAGTGGGTGACGAAAATAATTGTGACTAGTCGACTAATCGAATAAATAATTAACAGATTAGACGACTACAAAAATAATCGTTAGTTGCAGCCCTAGCCCACAGGTGCTTTGCACTGTTCCCAACATCTGTTTGTTCATTATAGAGAACAATCTCTGGGGCTTCCCTTGACTGCTCAGCGCTTGTCTCACTTGCTATATGAAGCTATTTCCAGTTTAGACACAATGTGAGACTGTGGTTGTGGCCTATCCTGCTGGTGGGGG
Source organism: Micropterus salmoides (assembly GCF_014851395.1). Classification (NCBI taxonomy): domain Eukaryota; kingdom Metazoa; phylum Chordata; class Actinopteri; order Centrarchiformes; family Centrarchidae; genus Micropterus; species Micropterus salmoides. Next base: position 26,567,238 of record NW_024044459.1, read on the forward strand.
TGGAAAAAGCTCTTTCAGTACTGCGTGTGCGCGTGAAGGATAAAATCACTAGAAATAGCCTTAGAGGGCTGCACAGAATCTGGAGTAACAATACGGAACTATCGTTGTTGTTAAGATGTTTTTGTCTTATAGAAGACCTGAGAGAAGACAAGACACCCTGATGATTCTTGCTGTTATCAGTGCTGGGCACGTTACTGTAATATTATTGCTTTTCCCAGGAACTAGTAGTATGGGGGATTACTATTTCCAAAACAGTATTAATATTACAGTTATCAATCCAAGTAACAGTGCATTACCAGAACACACCATCCTTGACGTGAATACTGCAGTTTAAGTCTAGAAACCTGACCTTATTGTTCGATCAGCTGTTGGCCAAAAAGCTAAAGGAAATATGGAGAACAAGGAAGTTCTTTTGACATCTGTAAGTATTGCCATTATTGTATCACAGTGCAAGATGCAAAGAACATTGTCGTCCATTGTAAACTTTGTGCGACCAGCAAAAAGCTTTTCAACCATGAACAATTCTCTGGCCGCTACTGCCACTGATGCATGCGCTAGTCCGGAGAGAGTGGTGTTAAGCAGTACTACTCTTATAAATGCACATACAAAAAAACATTAATTCAAAAGTTGTGAGAGACTGCTCTGTTTTTAAAATTTTTATTTATTAAAGTGGATTAATTTAAAAAATGAAAGCTGCACAGTGTTGGATGAGCTCTCACGCCGTGACGCACGTCGTGGTGTGTCGCAGCCGCAGCCGCAGTGCAGTGGCTGGAGGTTGGAACACATGGCTCTGAATTATCATGCGTATTGGAAAGGTCATGCAGGAGTTAATCATCACTTCCTTTTGCCAGTAGGTAGGCTATGACAATAATTGAATATTGGCATGTAGATGTGTTCAGGAAAGGACTCTTATCAATGTAAAGTTTGGAATAGATGTGAGCAACAGAAAGTTTAGTTGACCTTGTTGTTTGTCATGCTTGATTTTCAGTGTCAATTTCTTCAACAAACCTTGACCTTTGATTGTAAATGCAACATCGTCAGGTGGTGTAACTAGTTTGTGTCAATTGGTGTAACCAGTATTTTTCAAAAAAAATTATAACATACAGGAAAATCCATGTGGAATAAAATGTAATCAACTATTGCAGTGTAATATGATGTTTTAAGCCATTTTTACATTTACTCACACTGTAGGTGGATAGCATATTTAATAAATGTCATTGTTTTTTGGTTACACCACTTGACACTTTCAAGCATATTCAGTCTTACCTTTTCTAAAACAAAAAGGTGCAAATCTAATTTCCAATGACATGAAACGGACAACCTGTTACTATATAAGTTATTAAAAGACTTATCTCTCACTGACCCAGAAATGTAAAGTTAAGCTATGCCAAATAAAACCAGACTTTCACTGGAGAAGTTTGGTGAAGTTGGAAATATATTCACAGATTTGAACTTCCCGGATCCATAACTCGCATGTTCACTCAACGTGTTTAAAAACAGAAATGGTGCCTCTTTACTATCGTAAACAAGCTACAAGCTTTTTACCAAAATGATTATAGTCCTATGAGCTGCACAAATAACAATTATCTCTGTGTGCAGCTATCTGTGAGATGAGTGAACGGGGACCTTCTACGAAGTCCAACGCCATCAAGACGAACTGCAGATATATTATATATTATTTACTTCACTGTTATAATGTGTAGTGTCCAATGTCATCTAGCCCATCAGTGTTCTCCTGCTGGTTATACTACAACACTTAGTTTGGAGAAATGTAATTTTGCATTATTTTGAGGAACTAAACATTCAGTAACTATTATGCGTAGTGTCCAAAATTCCCTCGCCCATTAGGTGTCTCCTGCTGGTTATACTTCCATGCTTAGTTTGGGGAAATATAGTTTTGCCTAATTTGCATTTATAATGCAAAACCTTCAATGTTATAAGGTGTAGTGTCTCCTATATCTCCTCCGACATCAGTATTTCCAACTTTACTGAACTACTAGGAAATGGGTGTTTACTTCCTGTGTGAAACAGAAAGTCAACATAAAATATCTTTATTTAAGTTGCATAAGTTACACAACCTTCACCAAGTAGTTTTGGTGCCTAAACCTAAACAAACTGTGACGTTTCGCAATGTGCCACTTCAAAATGTTAACACTATGTTTTATTTTAAATGTCTAACTTGACATTTATAATTGCTGTTGCATATTTATTGTTGCTAACTTGACTGCAGAGCCCTACATATCGATACACGACGCCAAAGGCATTAACAGGTGACTCCAAGGGGTCTTGACAAAGTGTCTAAATGTGACGAGTTCGGAGTGACCATGTATTGGTATTTTTAAGACAAACCTCCACACAGGGGGCGGCACGGTGGTGCAGTGGTTAACGCTGTCGCCTCACAGCAAGAAGGCAGGACAAGCGGTTGACGATGGATGGACCTCCACACAGCAGGGTAGCCAATAAAATAAAAACGTCAAGTAAAAATCTCAAAAGATTTTGATTTAAGGGGGCTAATATATAGCGCACTCTTGCCTACTGATTCTGAACTGTACACACAGCATTATTATATATTCATTGTCCCCCCAGCCTAGCTTAGCAAATAGTGATGTAAGGCAGGGGCAGTCAGGTACCATGTATTTTCTTGCTTATGAGCAGTTGTAGTGGCAAGGCACTAAGCGGGGGTCTGGGCGATTTGAGCATAAACAATTTATTTCCTGCATTCTGGCGAATTTTTCTTTACCAATTTCTGCTTTTTCTGCATAAATTTAAGGTTACTTAATTAAAGGCAGGGTAGGCAAGTTGCTTCTGAAACACTTTTTGTCATATTTGTTGAAACTGTCTTTATACACCAATACATATTAAAAAGTTAGATGCTCTGAAAAAGAGAGTATAAAAATCGGCTGTATTCCTCTCAGGGCTGCAGTAAACACAGCCAGTCGTGTCATTCGGACCGAATGCAATGATTGGCTGGGTGACTGTCACTCTCCCTCGCTGCCATGGCTACCAGCCCTGCTGCTACAGGAGCTGCCCCCGTGCGCGCACCCGGTCAGCTGCTCTCTCTCAGACCTGACGAGCGAAGCGGTCAGACCGGAGGTTATATCTGCGTGGCTTTTCAACGATAGTGACTGACAACTGAGGAACACCAAGGGGCTGAAAAGTTACACCGTGGTGGCTTTATTTCTGCTGGACAGGTAATCTGGCTTTTATCATTTTGATGGTAATTTGTTACTTTCATCACTAGCAAACGTAGCTACCTACTTAGCATACAGCTAACAGTAGCTCCGAGTGCAGGTTGGTGTAGGAGCCAGAGTAGAGACGATGAATTATATCTAGCTGTAGGTGCTAATATTAGGTAAGACGATGTACACTGATCGGACCATGCTGGCTGGCCTGGATTACAACCACCGTGTCCACAGCCCAGCCAGGACAAGAGCTGATGACACAGTTCAGTATGTTGCTTTTTGAGTACTCTTGTGCATTTTACTCTACATTTATAAGTGATGGGTCAAAAAATATTAAACAGTATGAGGAATACAGATAGATGGTGCTGATTTATTGTTATTGATTGCATTTTATGTGGAAATAGTTTATTAATTACTCTATAAGAGAACAATGTCAGTTAGAAAATTCCTTTCTGTATTATCAGGTACAGCAAGGTGTATAACAAGAAGTCCAAGAAGTGGAGCTTGTACTCATTGAAGGTGGAGAAGGACTACAGTTACATCGTAGACCTCCAGAGTGCCATCCTCCTCCTCCTCCGGTTGTCTACTACTGAGGAGATGCATAGAAGCAGGACCAGGAGACCTGATGATCCCTCTCGTCATGGGGTTCAGTCAGGTGTCCCTGCCCCAACTGTGTTGCTAGATACAGCAAAATATAAAACAAAAAGTAATTTGGTTGGTTTTGAAATGTGGTAATCATGTCAGAGAGGTGACTGTGATATATTTAATCATCTCCACAGCGGCGATACGATGCTACGAGTAAAGTCTGAACTGTCTTCATAATCAGTCAAGATACATCTGGATACACCTTGTCTTCCTGTATATACTTATTTTTATTGATGTTTTAAAAATGATCTATTTGTGATATAGGTTGTAGTTTTAATAGTATATAATAACAATAAACAAGTGTTATACCACATTTGGATGTCATTATTTCAGACATAAGACACAAATGTAGTTGCTTGATTGTTTATGCTGCAAGTGTATCATTTTCAATGTTTTATTTAAAAAAGAATGAAAATATTATCCAGAACAGGGAAAAATATACTTTGTATTTTCTCTACCCTCCTGGGAATAAAGCTAACAATGTACAGGTATTTATTCACACAATGGAGGGAATTATTTGCGTAGCAGTTGCATATCTTCCAGAAACAGCAACTTAGTATCACGACTCTGTGGCCAAGTGTTCCACATTGCAACACTACAAACTGTCTGTATGCTGCCTGACTGAACTGTCTGTTACTCTGTCCTGGGTCTGGAAGGTCCGCCTTGTGTGGTGCATGGAAACACAGTAGTCTGGATGTTGTCCACAGTCCTCAGATTCTGGCCTGTAAAGAGCTGTACTTAGTTGTTGTAATCAGTAAATGATAATAAAAAAGTAATAATAGTGATAGATTACATTTATAAAGCACTTTATTTTTGACAGTCAAAGGGCTTAGGGGGAAACACCAGAGAAACTTGGAGAGAAGCACACTGGGAGATAATAGACTAATATTAAAATATATACTGTATGTATAGATATACCTGTTAATATGCTGTTGCTGGAGCGTGAAGCTCGACGCAAGTCCTAGAAGATGTGCTTCTTGGCTTGCACCTCGTCCTCTCCGTCCTGTGTCTTCTTCCTCGGACCCCGGTCATGTCCCGATCTGTGCTGGGCTCTGGGGTGCAGTCCTCATCAGAGACAATAATGCTGTCACCATGGAAGCTCTAACATGCAAAACAACGTACAAGTTATGAGTCTAACACGAAATACACGTTCCTGTAGTGTAACTGATGGAAACGGGAAAATGTGTATCAGCCCGTTTTTATCTTTGCCCAAATGTTACCGCAGCTGTTAGCACAGCTACCAGCTAACAGTTAGCTAGCCAGCTCTTTAGTGATTACAACTCGGTCTTTTTAAACCTATCCAATAATAACATGCTAGCTTGATAGTGAGTATTAACAGCCGGGTTAGTTGTTTATTTTCATAATGATAAAGTTAGATGTTTTCTTACCCCTGATGTGGAGAACCAGGTTAACTGAGGATAGCTCCACCTGTTATATTATTATAAATATTATAAATTAGTGCAGTAAAACATTCAAAGCCAATACCTGAGCTGGCTCATTTCAAGTGAACAATGAGAGTGGCTTTGGGAAACACTGATCAACATTTTTCTCCATTTTCTGCACCTAACTGATCTAGAAAATGATCAACAGATGATTCACAACAGATTGAATAATTAGTTAGTTACAGCCCTATAATAATTTATCTTAGGCACTGACCAGCAGAAGTGGTAATAAATAAAGAACCGTCAAATCTAGTTCCCGTTGTTTGTTTGTCTTGTGATAGTAAACCAAACTTCTTTAGGGTTTTGCTGTCACCTAGGGCGTGTGGATTTTGTGATTGGATTTTTACACCAAATGATCTTGTAGTTCCGTTAGAAAATGTTATTTGCTCTTAATTCAGTGTGCTGATTTATTTATTTATTTTTACCTTCAGGAGATGACAACCAAACCCTACTGACAAACCAGAATGGAGAAACATGTAAGTATTTAAATGTTCTATTTCAGGCTGTGGTGAGCCTGAGTTGTAATGCAAGTAATGCAACAACTGTATTTCTTTCAGCTTTTGATTGCTCATCTACTTGATTAGATTATCATATCAACAGCTTCAGTGAGCTAAGGGGTAAAGACCACCCACTCTTTTGTCCAGTCACAAACCATAAACCATCCCCAAAGCCTTTAGCAAAGTGCTGCAAGTGTACATTTACTCTGCTGTCTACTAAGCTTGTGTAAAAGCTTGACAGAGATGTTTGTGGAGCTTCCAGCTCCTGTCTCTTTACTCTCATTAAATCGGACTTATTGCTGCGGTGTGGGCAGCGTGATACTGTAGAACTGCTCTGATTCAGATAAGAAACTGCATCCTACCACCACACCATTGGTGTAGTCTAGTTTTTTGTAGGGAGTATACTGTGATTTTTTCCCTCCCAGCCTCAAACTCGCTCATCCGTCCACTTATTAAGAGCAACACATGTCTTTAACAGCCAATGACATTTACAGCTGGGGAGACTAGACTGATTTTCTACAGTTTAGTGTTGATCACCAACTAACTCAGCCAGTTAAGAGCTACATTTAGCCTTATATATTATATGGGGCACAGGTTTTATCAACTGGCAATTTTTAATGCACATTTAAGAGTGCAAGTTGCAACTATAATGGAAAGCTGAGGCTTTTCAGTAGCAGTAATGAACATTTGAGCAGTTCTATCACCAACACTCATTAATTACAGAATATTATGAACTTAACAATTCCAAAACCACTGTAAAAACTTAGGCTATGTACTGTATCAGCATAAATGCACAAGAAAGCTTCCAGAAACTGCTACCTCTACTACTGTGTACACACACACACACACACACACACACACACACACACACACAGTATATACTATCTAATATATAATATAAGTTATCTCTCCCCGTCTCCTGCATTCATTGCTCCACCACACTAACTTTAGTGAAGTTAGCTAGATCGAGATACAATCAGTATACCAACAATCCCCAGCTTAACAGTTACGTTAATATACATATGTATATGTTAATATAACGTATAAGCTACTTTCACTTACCAGGTAACGTTATGATAGCATTGAGCTTGGTTTCTGTAACTTAAACATTCGTGTCATCTTCTGCAGCTAAAGTGTCACCCAGAGCGGCAGTAGCTTCATGGGCAGGCTTATGAAAATACCAAAAGAGAGTAGTTTGTGTTGGCTTACGTTACATATGTCATTTAGTGATACACATTAGTTAATTTCAAACTTGCGCCGAGAATGACCAAGCAAGTGTTATTGTTCCTTGGTTGGTGACATCAGTCACAGGCCACGGAAGACCCAATGCTGGAATTATGATAGAAAGTGTTGTGTGAGTGAGTTCTGTCACAAAACGATGTTGTTAGGTATCCTCATACTTTTTAAGAGGATATACAGAAATCCTTGACCTTTCCTAGTGGCTATACGGCATATACCTGTGTATCACTAATCTACACCACTGCACTACACCAAATCCCCCTACATTTACTGCAAACTTAAAAATATGTAATGGTTGTAAAATAAACACATGTTTTAACGTCACTAGCAGTAGCTTTTCAATTTCTTTTCAGACAGCAGTGTTGTTGCCCCAGGATGCCATGTTTACCCATTCACCTTTCAGATCCCTTTCCAGTAAGTAATCATTCTTTAAATTCCAAAATGAATTGGAGCAGACAGTCCCCTCTCCAGATGTAGTTTTTTAAACAATGAAATCTTGTACTTGCATAATGTCTTCTTTGCAAGTATATTTTTTGTTGATAGAATGTATATTCTGCATGTTTATTTGATTGCCTACTTTCTTGTATGTGCAATGGATAGATATTGTCCATCAGCTTCTCACGTTCTTCTGGCCTTCTGCTCTTGTGCTATAGGAAAATGCCCTCCTCCTTCACTGGTTCCGATGGTAAAATTGTGTACTCACTGGAAGCCAAGCTGGGCAGATCAATGAGGATTAGCAAGAAAGATTCAACCAAGATAAACTTTGTGTTGAAGGCAGACCTGAACAGTGACCCTTGGCTAATGGTATGTGCTGAGTTACATGTTCATTCCTGTCATTCCAGCATGGAAAACAATTTGCGTGGGCTGGTGAACCTAGTTGAATGATCGAAATCGAGCCCTTCTTTAGTACCTGCAGTGAGGTATATTGAGCGATGTGCCTAAACCCCAACTGCTTTTAGCAAACCCACACTGTAAAAACACAACTTTAACATCCATCCATCCATTATAAATGATAATGTTAAAACTACAGTGGTTAACTTAACAGTAACTGTTGGCTCAATTAACATAGCTTTTGTTGTGCTGGCAGGCACTGGATGTGTACATTTGAGGCACCAGAAAAAACAATGAAAGGGTTGAAAGTGTTTTTTGTTGTTGTTGTTTAGGTGTATTGCATTAATTAATCTGGTCTTCTTTCAGACACCACAGCATGGGTCTAAGGATAAGAAAATGAAAGTTTTCACCTCAGGAACAGTAGCAATGGATGTGAATCTTGAAAAAACAGGCTTTTTCCAAGGTGAGAGCCCAAGAGTACTTTCCAAGAGTAGCCAAAAATTGTACCCAAGTATTACTTTGCAAAAACAAATACTTAAGTAGAAGTAAAAGTGATCATCAAAATAACTACTGTACTTGAGTAAGAGGACAAAAGTGTTTACTGAAAAAATGACTTGAGTAGCAAGTAACTTTAATAAAAAAACACTCGGTCTCCAAGTCTTTTATTTGATGTGGATGTGACTGGAATTATTTCAGCTACTGATGGTCTTCCTCATGTAAAGGTACAAAGGTGTGGTTACAAAATACTACATTAATATTATAGTCTGTTAAGTTTCCAATAAGTAAAGATTGGATAGAAATGTACATTCTTTTATTTTGTCTCCTATATTAAGTTGTTTCATCATTTATATCCTATTAAATACAGGTATGTTCTCTACTTCACTTTTATCTGAGGAAGATCCTCTCTGGTTGAAACATATCAGTCACATCCACATGAAATAAGAGTAGTTTGTCTTTTTTGTGTGCACATAAGTTGGTCTCTCTTCATCAGGCTATACCAGTGAACATGTTCATACACTGTTAGCATGAAGATTTACATCATGGCAGAAAGCAGGAGTAGTTTTGAAGCAAAATTTACTGTGTGTAGCCATTTACTATTAAATATATTTGCATTACCACAACAGAAACTAATCTCTGTCAGCTTGCCATCAGCACAGTTCTCTGACCTACTGACTTCACAACCGGAGCCCACTGCATCAACACGGTCTCATCCCAGGGCATTACATACAGACGCTGTGAAAAAAGCCAGACAAAGCAGAAGCATTTGACACCCTGGGATATGACCGGGTTCGCAGCACGGTGAACTAAATTTTATCTGTAAATATTAGCTGCTATAGCTATTTGAAAACTATGCTACCATGCTGTTAGCTTTAGCCTTTATTCTGCTCTGAACAGAGTCATGTGGATGTGTGACTGCGGTAGGATAGCAAATCATTAACAGACGAGCTGACCACCTACCTCTTAACAGATCATGAATGCATAAAATAAAAAAATAAGTAGCAAGTTTCTCTAAAAATAGTAAAAGTATGATTCCTTAAAAGTACAATTTACTCAAAAAAGTTACTTGAGTACATGTAACAGAGTAAATGTAACTCATATTACCCACCCCTGCCTTGAAGTGATATTGACACTTACAAGTTTGGTTGTAAGCTGTAACAACAACGGTTGTTTTGACATTTCTGGTTTATTTTGCAGGAGAGGGATTAAAGGTTCTGACCTTCATTCAGAACAACTCGTCTCGTGAGGTCAAGCCAAAATACTTTGTGTACAAAAAGCACAGCTTCTTTGCAAAAGGGAAGAGAAGAGTCCACACTAAAGACCTCTTAAAAGAAGTGGGAGAGCCCATCCCTCCTTCTGCTAACGAGAAGGTCTCAAGAGTCATCACCATCCCCCATGATTTGGAGCCCTCCATCCTCAACTGCAATATCATCAAAGTAGAGTACAGACTGAGGGTAAGCATCTTCATGACCTTGGTTCTCATTTATAAAACTGTGTATAGGAAAGACTACTAAAGGTTGAGTATGGACAAAACAAAAGAAGTGCGTGAACCCAATATTCTGATTTATACGACTGTGTCTGCACGTCCTGCGCCAATTTCCCTTTATAAATCACAATTAACTAAAAATGTGTTTAGAGTTTAAAATGAGGTGTGGTAAGGCTATCTTGAGGCAGCATAAAGCAACTGTGCAGTATTTTACTGTTTTTTGTTATTTTAGGGGCGCATTACAGCAGCACCGTAACTTCATCAATTATTCAAATCTTCCGACATGCTGACAGGATCGGTCAGGATCTAATGTTAATTAATGTTCTGTGTTCTTCTACACATCCAAAAGGTCTGACACACGGTCCAGGTTCATACAGTGAAACTGCCGTCCAGATCCTGAGCTCCATCGGGGAATCTAAATTATTTCAGAAGCAAAAGTTGAATTATTTTTCCTCTGGAGAGTTTATTCTATCCTGTCATGTCAAGTTTATAACATTTTTTTTGATTGGCTGCTTAAATGCCCCATGATATTTGCTGTGACTGTACTGCGCACATTGAAAAGATTAAAATGACTGACAGCAGCCTCTCTAATCATTTACAGTTACTCATTTAGCTGACACTTTTATCCAAAGCAACTTAAAATTGCTATATATATGTCAGAGGTCACAAGCCTTTGGAGCAAGTATCATGAAGAGGTTTCCAACTCTGGACTACAATCTTTTTTAAGGCCTGCCAGCCGTACTAAAAGTGGTAAAGTCATCATTCAAAATAAGTACACAAGCATCCATTGGTAATTGTACCCCCGATAGTTTTACAATAGTATTAATAACCTTCCCCGCATGAAGCAAAACCCCTAGATATTCCCATACAGTATGTATAAAGCCAACAGCTCCAAAGGTATAGAAAGAACAGTACGGATTGGAAACTAATCCCATTAGATGTTTTACTGTCTGTGTCCGATATATAAGTGTATATATTGATGATTTGGGTTTTTCGAAACATCGGTAGCGTTTTTCCCATATTGCTTCCAAGTCTAACTCGTTGTCCTCATTTAGTTATGTCCTATCCCAGTCTTTCACTCCTGATGTAGGCATATATTTCTGGGAGCTGTCTTGGAGCACTCTCTTTCCATCTTAAAATGAGATGGTCCTTCAAATCTGACCCCCAGGGAACCCTGTAAGCTTTACAAGCTGATCTCACTCTAAAGTAGAAGAAAATAGTGTCTGTCAATCTCATAACGAGATATCCGTTCTTGAAAATCAAGGATAATCCTGGCCCCATTAAAAGGAAGAAAAAGGAGTTGCAGTACCTTTTATCCATCCAAGTTTTGTTTTTCCCTGAAAATAGTAAATGTTTTTCCCCCTGATTGAAGGTTTTATTTTATTGATTATTGTTCCGTATTGGAGATGATTTATGCCATACACTTTTTCTGCTGCACTTAGCACTTGTAGCATGTAGGTACAAATTGGACCATAATACAAAACACATTTTTTGGTGAACCTGCCCACAAGGAGAAAGTCCTTCAGTCTCATTGGTTTTATTAACTCTTGTTTTTTTAATAAAGAAATATTATCCTCTTAAATCCATTAGTTACAGTATATCTTTTTAATATGAATTCCCAGTGATACAGAGTTATAAAACTGAAGAGCTGACCACTTCATACTGGGTCATTTAATGAACATTTCAAGTCAAGTCCTGTAGTCCAAAAATCACAAATTTGCCTGAAAGTGCTTTGCAATCTGTGCAGTATGGAACACCTTATATGCTCCGTTCAGACAAAAAAAAAGACCTCCCAAAACACTATTGAGCAGATTGGTATGGCATCAGGCCAAATGGCATTTATTCTCTGAATTATGGAGCTGCAAAATTTAAAATTATAAATGAAGGAATACAGGGAAAGTCTTCTAGCTCTCTGTTTCGTGAACACAGGCTTAGAGATTGAGATGTATTAATGTATTGGCCATTTGTAAAGATCTAATTGACCCCTGGACTCAAGAGTGACTTGGATTGCTTACGTGCATCATGACTTTGGTCTAAATCCTATAACTGCACTTTGGCTTTTGAACCCCTCCCTTTGTCGTTTGCCGAAGGCGTCGGTTATGCACACAGGATGATAATTAATTCATCCTGTGTGCATAACCGACAATAATTGTGACTGTACATCATACTGTATGATATTTCTGGTGAGATAAAGAAGAAATCATAATATATATTATATTTTGCACAGGTCTACCTCGATGTCAAATATGCTTCAGACCCAGAGATCAAATTTCCTATAGTCATCCTGCCGGCTTCTCAGGTTGCAGCCATGGCACCACCACCACCTGCTGCTTCTGGCTTTGGATTCGAACCATTTGGGAATACAGACCCACCAGCATGGGGCATTGTACCACCACAACCACCAGCAGCACCCCAATCTTTGGCTCCCCCACCTCCCTATGGAGCATATGGATTGTACCCTCCTTTGACCGATTTTGGCAATAAATCTCAGTAACGTGACTGTGAACTTTTTCTTAAATAATGCTGTCAATTTTAGGCTTATTTCAACCAAACCAGAGTTGATGTTTGTTAGTCCTTCCACTGTAACAACAAAGATGGTTTTGTTGGCTTTGATATTGCTTCAATCCACTTTGACTGAAGATTTGTTACGGAGGATCTGCAAAAAATTATGTTGTTTTTTATGGAATCTGGTGGCTAAGGGAAGCAAAATAATGGCTGTTTCAAAATAACCAAAAAGGATCTTACTGTTTAACAACTTGTAGTGGATGTCTGCTACTTTGACAGCGCATTTATCCCCAAGGATGATGTTGCAGCCATTGGAGCCTGTTTCACGGTGTCCAGCTGAGGCACAGAGCCAGATTACATTTGTAAATTGAAGGTTTTTTTTTGACCAAACCAGAGTTGATGATTATTGCAACAGTGGAAAGACTGACAAACATGGTTTTGGGGAGTTCTATTTTGTGTCCGTCCAATTTGAATGAAGTGGGTCTGAGATGCTGGTGCTTGACAGCTTACATCTGAAAGGAAAACTAGTAATAGAAAAGGATTTGCAGGTGCTGCTTTTATCAAATTGTCAACCTGCAGTATATCACTGTCACAATGTGAAATTTTGTTATGCTGTCCAAAGTTTTTACACTGTGCACACATTGTAAAACTATATACATAAACAGGCACACATGTAATTTCATATGTTTTTGGTTATAGCAACAATATATTTACTGCTGTTAAATCATTATAAATTCTTTGTCTTGTGCAAGAGGGTATTTGTTTTCTTAAAGTGAGATTTTTCTTTGACAATTATCTGGTCAGAGTGAACCTGTTGTGCCACCATCCCCTGATATGATCTGTACCTCTTTTGTCCTACATACAGTGGTATTGGACAATAGCAATAAAATGTCATCTATAATCTAACAGCTCTCCTATTTACGATAGTTTTGCCTGCTACATTAAAAGAGCTGTCCTTTAATTTCATGAAGGTCAGTTTATATAATCCATCAGATTTATTTAACGTTTTTCATTTTTTACTGAAACAATTTTTTATAATAATGGAAAAAACTAAAGTGTTGTCCTTCCCTTGAGAAGGCCTTATCTCAGTTGGAGATAATTACTTTTTTTAATTGTGCGTAGTTTGTAGATACCTGAATGATGAAATAAATTAACCAAAGATATAAAGATAAATTATTATAACATAAAATAATAATAATTGAAAAAAATACATTAGTGGTGGTGGGGCAGTGGATAAGATGCATGCCTTTGGTGTGAGAGATGTGGGTTCAATTCCCCACTGTGACACACCTCTGACATATATATAGTAATTGTAAGTTGCTTTGGATAAAAGCTTCAGCTAAATGAATAAATGTTGTGGTGGTGAGTGACGTGATGTGATTAAATCTAGCCGGTATTGTTACATCTTTCTGACTGGTTTTCACTAAATTCTTCTGTGGCCTTAAAGGACTGCACACGTTTTCCAACTGTCTGATATTGGAGTACTTGCTCCTGCTTTATCTCTCACACCAAAGCATGTGTCTTATCCATTGCGCCACCACCACGTCATTCAACTGTAACGTCCTTTGGACTAAAATCACATTATGCCGAATGCACGTGCAATCAAGTAAACCGAAATGTGTTAGATTCAATTGGAAAATATGTCATGTGACACATTGAGAAAGCGTAGCATGTGACGGTCATTAACCCAGGTTAAAAATAGCATAGGTATACTCTCAGCCCACTGAGGTAGTTGTCAAAGAGATTGTAGTCATTCTTGACTGATGAATTTCTTTCTTTCTTTCTTTCTTTTAGAAAACTGGTGAGTTTGCAGGACTGAATGTTTTTTCCAGTCACTGTGTGAGCACGTGTGTCTCACCTATGGGAACAGGTAAGATAAACCGGTTTAACAAGATTGGCCTGCCTGAGGTCACATCTAAATAGTGCCAAAGCAGCTGTTTAGGGTTTACAATGCTTTGGTTGTCTATAACTTTTTAGATTTTGCCACTGCGTATTTCTTTGTGGACAATGACCATCAAACATTTCTCAATTGAATACGATGCCATCAACAGCGAAAACACCTTCACACACGGAGATACTATTAATGGAAGAATCATCTTGGAGGCTTCTAAGGAAACTAAAATCCAATCGCTTATATTTTTAGCACAAGGAAGAGCTGAGGTTCGCTGGGATGAACATTACGATCAAAATCATTATGTGTACTGGTCTGATGAGCAATATTATGATGTCAAACATCATATCTTGAGAGAGGCAAGACGCGATGGTAACGTATTAAATTAATCATTAATTTGTGATACACTGCAGCTTACTTAGATAATAAGCCATTATTAATATACTGTGTGGAGATAGCGTAACTATTGATTAGTAATTCTTTCCCAGGCACTGAAGTCATTGGTAAAGGAAGACATGCATTTCCTTTTTCCTTCAAGATTCCTGACAGGTGCGTGCTTATACTTAATCTTTATTTTCCAAGTGAGCACAAACTCAAATTTCACCGTTGTTTTGGGTTGGTGCTCACAGGGCTAGATCAGGGGTGGCCTAACATTTTTGAACTATAGTCAAATATATAATAGTTATAGGTGAAATCCTGAAATGTTTGGCGTTCACTCACTTCTGTCTTATTGGTTTGGCCATGTTTAATCAACTGAAGTAAATATTTTCCTCGACTAGTAGTCCATAATCTTAAGACAAGTCGTTGTTCAAGCTGACAGCGACATCTAGTGTTGAAACTAGGATGTACAAAGGCCTACAGTGCACTTGATTAGGAATAAGTTCACTGCACCCCTGTTTTAGATGTTTTACTTCATTTAAATTACTTTTCTGTTATTGTACTTTACAGAAAAATCCCATCATCCTTCAAATCCTCCATAGGTAAAATTGTTCATAAGGTGAAGGCAGAGCTAAAACAAGCAATGAAGATAACAAAAACGGCCAAAGCCCACTTCACATTTGTGTCCAAAGCAGACATGGATATTCCCGGACTTCTGGTAAGAAGTCATTCATCTTTTAAAAAATGCAAACATTTACAAATGAACGTTGTCTAAACAGAAGATACAATTATCTTACTTCATTGATCGAAAGTGGGGTTTGTTCTTTTAGGAACCTCAGTATGGTTGCAAGGATAAATCTGTCAGATTTTTTGGCTCTGGAACCATTTCAATGGATGTTCACACCAAGCGGATGGGATACAAGCAAGGTAATAATCTAGTCTGGTAGAGGTAATCCTGCGTAATATTGGCTGATCTGATCACAATGAATGCTCAATACTGCTCAGCAAATGTAGGATTGGAACCAAATGTAGATGAAGCAGGCAGCAGGATGACTTCAGTGTTTTTTTGTCAAGAATAGCTTACAGGCAGGTGCAGGTAGGAAGGCAACAGGCAAGCAGGTAACAGGCAGACAGGCAGATCTGGATGAAGGTCATGGTGATGGTGAAAGTGAAAGTCTGAGGGCACCTGGTGGATGGAAGGGAAAAGGCAATGAAGGGGCCTGGGGAAACAGGGAAACGGAAATGTGGCTGGAGAGGAGGACCAGGGAGACAAACTATGACAATGCTCCTCACCGAGTTCAATATTTTGTGGTTGATCTTGTTTTCATTAAAGAGCATGTTCATTAAGAACTTAACAGCAGTTAAAAGTCTTGTTTTGTCAGAGATGCAATAGACCTGAAAATTTTAACTAGAGAGGGCTGTAAAACGCTGATTTTCTGCCCGATATTAGTTTACTCATTAATTTAATAATTTCTTTTTTTAATAATCTTTTTGTATTTGGTAAAAATATGTCACTTCTGATACTTTCGGCCACGTATTCATAGAGAAACTGCATACCCATCATCCTATTACAGAACAGTAACTGTTATCAACAACTGTTTGGGTTTAGAAATGTATTTCTATTCTCCATTTTACAGGTGAGGCTCTCAAAGTCACAGCTGAAATCAGCAACCATTCAACTCGTTCAGTGAAGCCTAAATTCATTCTGTACGAGAAGAGGAGTTTCTTCGCCCAGGGTCACAGGAGAGTTCACACACAAAAGATCCTTAAGGAAAAGGTTGAGGCTGTTGCATCATCTAGCAAAGAGACTGTGACCAGGGTGATCCCCATCCCCAGGGAACTACCTCCCTCCATCTTAAACTGTTCCATCATCAAGCTGGAGTACAGGCTGAAGGTAAATCACACTATGGTCAAAAAATAGCTTTTGGGAGGTAATGCTGAATTTCCTCTTTCTGAGCCATTTTTTGTTCATGTGCATGGTTGCTGTTTTGTTAAAATATCTGATGGCAAGCTTTTTTGTGTTCCTGTTTTCATTTTTTAAATGCCTTATTTGTACTTTAGTTAGTGAATAAGGTTTAATTTTTCAGTTACTGGTCACATAACCCTAACCCTAACTCCATTACTGATTTTTATAAACAAGTGCTTGCTGGGGAAAGGCTTAGCGCTTATGCTGTGATATAAAATATACATATGTACATTCTGGTGATATAAAGAAGAAAAAATAAAATCCAACAATATAACATCAATATTTTTCACAGATCCATCTGGATATCAAATGTGCTTCAGACCCAGAGATCAAACTCCCTATAGTCGTCCTACCTGCCTTTGAGGCTCCTGCTATGAAACAGCTACCACCTTCTGCTGCTGTTGTCTTTGAAGAATTTGGGAACCCAAGCCAAACACCCTGGAGCACAGCACCACAACAACAAGCAGCACACCAATCTGTGGATGACCCACCTCCCTATGCAGCATTTGCATTGTACCCCTCCATTACTGATTCTAAGAGGACTGCACTGTAAATACCTGCCATAAATGAGTACCCCACCAGTTTAGCATTGCACTCCTATAACATTGACAGGCTCATGATCGACGGTTAAAAAAAAGTTTAAAAATCCACGCAGAAAAACCAGATATGTCTTTTTATTCCATGTGTTCTTCTTGTCAAAATCTGGCACCTGCATGACCCAGCACTTTGGTTGTGGGTGTGTTGTGTTCTGCATAATGACAATAAAGTTGAATCTAATCTACTCTAATGTAGCCCCAAGCAGCTAGACTCAAGCAGAGATGAGGAGCTGGCTACAGACCACACCTTCTGATTTTTAAAAATACATTTACTGTCCAAACCAACACTGCCTCAAGTGACATCATGTGAGACACTTTATCAGATTTCATGCAGCTCTGTCTGGAGCCATAAAAGACTTTATACATATGCAGCAGGCATTGCTCCCCAAGACCTGTGAACAAACTTTGATGTGATCGGCGGTGTTCCCCTTTCCATCCACACATTCCCCTTGCTGTCTTAAAACTAAACATTATGGCAACACATCACAGCTGCATCCTAGCAGCAAGAAATACAATGCTTGTTTGGTAGCAAACTCTTATATACTGTTTGTGTTGTATCCATTTTTTTGTTCATGTAAAATAGTCTATAAAGTAGCTTGTAATATATGAAGTAGTTGTAGGTCATTGTAAATAACTGGACATACTTCTTATTGAGTGTGTTCAATGTTAAATAGTTGAGAATCAAAGCTTCACATGAGTAAGTTGTACAGATTATATAAATCAACCTGAAATTGTAAAATAATTTAAGACACATTCTGAAATGTAATTGTTTTCATTCTTTTTTAGCTTTGACTAAATTCATTTAAGCATTTTATTTTAAAATGTTTTCACTCTTCACTTTGTTTCATGTCTCATATTATGTATGTCAGTGTATTTTCATTACAGTGCCATTTACTGATTGTAGCAAAACCAGAGGTCTGGTAAGCTGCTTTTTTATACTAAAACTACCTGTTGTCATTATTTTATGAATGTCGAAACATCTTCTAGGAAATATACTCTAAATGCTCCTTAATGTCTAATCCTGACAATTAAATGTTATGTATTATTCAATTTTATTGATTTACACCCATGGCCACAGCCATGATCACAGCCATCTTTAAAACCTGGAGCAAGAGCTGCTATATAAGAGAGGTCAAATTGGACACTACTATCACCCCATCATGTCAGAGGGGAGCTTCATGCTTTTCTTAGATATTTTGGTCCTTAATTTACATTATATAAAGTATTTTTGTTTTGGATAATTTTAAGTAAATTTATGTTTACTGTTTTGAATAAGTGTTTGGTTGAATTGTGTTGTTATTGGCTGTGTAATTTGTAATGTTCCATTGTTAGTCTCCCCTGTTTGTCAAACCTGGTCTGAGAATATAAATCCACTTTGTTTCTTTTGTTGTAGGTCAGCTGTATGTTGAATTTGTTATGTTCAGAGTGTTAGTTATGGGTTGGTTGTTTGACCTTTTTAACTGGCCCAAACTTTAGCTTCATTTTGTTGTAACTAATTTTTGGGGAAATAAAAGCCCTCCGCTTGAAACTTACCTGTGACTCCTTTTGCCTTACTGCTTTTGTCCCTCACAGTGGTGTATTATGTTATCTGAGTCAGTAGCAAAATTTACCTCGTTTGTTTCTACTTATAATAAATGTTTTCTAACAATTTATAGTAATGGCATACTTTTTTAAATATGCTTTTGATAAAGTACATTATGCACTGCTGTACTGTGGTTTAGACATTGTTTTCAATTGTGTTCACTTGAGAATGCAAATTCATTTGCACATTTTACCCTAATGAAGCCTGTAAGGCTGCTGGCTAGAGTTACCTATGTGAATGTGACACCTGCAGCTCACAATCACGTGATCATCTGTGACACAGATACAGGTTCTGGAGAAGTCCACTGCAACAGTGCGTATGCCAGCCTTGCCTGATACCTGTTCAACAACGAAAGGCTCCACTTCAAGACCAATGTGTATCATTTCAAATCCTCTTCCAATCACTTTTTGGGATTTAATTTGCACAAAAGGAGGATCCTCTTCATGCTCCATCACTTTTGGGAATGTTATTTGATGTTTTCCTAACATGACTGTAAAGCATCTCTCGGTGGAGTACAGCAAGGTAAATGAACGAGGGACCTTCTCTCCTGGGGACATAATTTCAGGAAGGGTTACGGTGATGACCAGCAAGGAAACCAAAGTGCAGTGTTTTTTGGTAAAAGCCAAAGGAAAAGCTAAAGTCACATGGTGTGAACAAGAAGGACAAGCCACAGGGGTTCACAGCGACAAGAAGAAATACTTTAATTTTGAACATATTATTCTTCAGGATAAAAACAAAAGAGATGGTTAGTGTTGTCTCTCTCTTGTGCCAAAAACAGCAAAAGAAATAACTTAAAGCTTTTGAATTGATGAATATTGTCTAGTCTGTAAACAAAGTGATTAATTGCATTTAACAAAATGTTTTTCTTTTTACAAGGTTCAGAAATGATTGGCCCTGGGAGAAATGTGTATCCATTCGCTTTTGTGATTCCAAAGACGTGAGTGTGCTAATCTTATATGGAGTTTATATTTCTCATTAGCACTTCCTTACCAAGTTACATTATTTTATTTATTTATTTGGATTATTTTGTTACAGAGATATGCCTTCATCTTATGAGGGGAGATGGGGCAAAATTACATATAGTTTGCGAGCAAAGCTGACTCAGTCAATCTGGCTTGTCCACAAAACCAAGACTGAGTTCCCTTTTCTGAGCAAGTCCGAGTTCCCCTTTGCCTCCAAATCAGAAATGATAATCATCGGACTTAAGGTATGGAGTTAACTTTCCTTTGGGTTTTCTTTTAGTTTCCACTTGTCCTGTTCAGTTTGTAATAGCTTAGCTCAGTCAACAGTATCAAACATTTAAATACTATACTGCTAATGCCAGCTCAAACAGGTATTTAGATATCTGGCTTCCTGACAGCTTATGTCTTTATTTGGCAGGAGCAACAATATGCTACCAGGATTTCATTTTATGGCTCTGAAAAGATTACTATGAATGTTACCTCAGAAAAAATGGGAGTAAAGCAAGGTAAACAGATTATACTAAGAATACATTTTTCTCAATTGCCTTAACTGCAACATCACTGATGTTTTTTGTCTCCTCAATATAAACAGGTGAGGCAATGGGAGTCTCTGTAGAAGTATTCAATGACTCAGCACGTACAGTAACACCCAAATTCTGGCTGTGCGAGAAGCAGACCTTTGCTGCTCAGTCAAAGAGGATAGTACACACAAATGACATCCTGTTTGGGACAGGAGACTCTGTTCCAGCTGCCACCAGTCGGACTATAACCAACGTTCTGCGTGTCCCTCTACAGCTCCCCCCTACCTTCTTCAACTGCTGCATGATGAAGCTCGAGTACAGACTCAAGGTATTTATATTGTGTTCACAAATACAGTATAATGGGATTCATTCACTGTAAACAGTGTCTCACAACTGACGCCATAATTGAATTATGTATGTATATGAAGCAATGCAAATGCTCACACCCACTCGTTTGAGTAGTCTTATTTTTCATAAACCGTAAAGAGTCGATGCAAAGTGAGAAACTCCTTTAGATTTCAGGGTCATTTTAAGATGTAAATGACTGACTTTTTGAAAAAAAACATACACTTGGCTCAGATATAGGGTGCCTGCAAAAAGAAATCTGTGTAAGACTTTTTGCCATGCTGAAAAGGAGGATGCATGATGACAACAGCACCACACTGTGGCTGTAGGAAAGGGAGAGCCCGAGAGAGAAGGAGGGGTTAAAGGGAACAGCCCTCACAGATTGTCTTCAAACTAGTGAAGGTATATGTTGGAAAAAGTGTCACATTACAGCCTAACCTGTTCTGTCATGCCATCAGCTCAAAAAGGTTTAGGTCAGTATTTTCAGTAAACACTGCAGAGCCAGAGCAATCAAACTGAACAATGACGAGAGGGAAGGAAGATTTCAGTGAGATGTCTTTCTTTATAACATTAACATTGTTTTTTACAGAATTATAATAGATATTATATAAACTTAAAATGAGTATATTTAGATTAGATTATCACCGGCATTTGGTAGACACGAACTAAAAATGCTATTAAAAGTTGTGTGTCTTTGGTTACAGGTCACCCTTGATGTCCCTCTGGCAAAAGACCTCGAGATCAAACTCCCTCTGGTAATTCTGTTGGGTTCACCAAAACCACTTCAACAAAAACCAAAGAGATCCATCTGGTTTAGAAAGCTTCCTGGTTAAAACGGTGCATTAGATCAAGAGTCACTGTTCGTTGTAGCTACTTTTAAATAAATGGATGTTCCTTGAGGAAGTTCAAACTATCTCAAGAGTTTTGCTCACTGTATGTTCTCTTGTCTACTAGATGGAGATGTGTAGAAGTATTCTACCAGTAAATGTGTATTTGTTTGAGTGTATTTGAGTGTATGTACTTAATATTCTGATCTACCATAATGTTGAAATACTCCACATTTAAAATCTTAACTGAGAAAAGTACATACTATCAATTAAATGTACTATTGAATGTAAAAGTACTCATTCTTGATAAATACTGAAGCCCCCGTGACTGACATATTATCATCTGTTACATTATTAGATTTTTAATGCTCATGCATTAATGCATACAGGATTTTCCTGCTGTAGCTGGTTGAAGTGACACTAGTTTAAACTACTTCATCCACAGTTAACATTAGTTTAGTCCGGTGGGTAAGGGTCACAAGATAAAGCTAAGGAATCACAAGATGATTAATAGGGCAGGGATGAAAAACAAAGCTACACACTGCTGTTTTCATTTTGGGGAATATTCTCTAATCTTTGCTTTTATCGGTAAAATACTGGAGAATTTTAGATCTTTGAGCCTCAAACAGTTATTTAAATGAAACCATGTGAGACATTTAGGGGAGGAAGTATCTCTTTGGTGGAACTGCTAACAACTCATAGACATCAAACATGACAAGCAGCCCAAACTAGACACTGCTTTTTTGAAAAGGTCCACAAGCCAACACTGGTTTAATCTTTAACCATGCATTCAATTTTATACATTTTCTGTAAGTTTGTATGTAAATCTTTTTCTGAATCATGTTACTTCACATGTCAAATGTTGTGGAGTAAAAAGCACAGTATTTCCCTCTGAATTGTTGTGCATAAAGTAGCATAAAATGGAAACGTTTAGTGCAAGTACCTGAAAAGTACTTTAGTAAATTCACTAGTTACCCTGTAGACCACTGCATGTATGTAAAAAACTGACAGTTGATGTTGTGGTGAACTAGTCCTTTAATAAGATAAACTTGTGAAGGTGAAGATGGGCTTCTTTATGATGTGCTAATTAATTTTAACAGATATGATCAATTTATATTTAAAAAGTCATTCATCGTCTCCTCACAATCGTGGCTGTTGGGAGATGAACATTCAAACGCTGCGGCGAAGAGACAAACAACGAATCAGTAAGCACAGAGGATTAGATGTGTGGGGATTCTCACGCTCATCCTTGTCCATGGACATGGACTCATTTTGCAACAGAGGAAAGAACTGAACAAAGGCACATTCATGATTCAGCAGTACATGTGTTACCCAACCAGTGGTTCTTAAGTGAAACCAGGCCCATGTTCTTGACAGAGACTCAGAGATCTCTCCCTGCCCAGGAGGGGAAACATGTTGAGAGCTGAGAATTTTATGGTTGGGATCCATCCTGGAAACATTAGATCTGGCTGTTGTTGTGACACCAGATACAGCACACCCACCCAGCCAGAGAGAGAGAGAACAGTGTTTGGTTCTGACGCACAAATACGACCTCACGATTTCACATTCAGCCCACAAAAGGGGAGAATAAAATTGACAATGCTCTACTCTCAACATTAATAATACAAAAGCACAATAGTGACCAGCACAGTCTTCAGATTCCATTGTTCTGGTGTACATGTCCTCTGCACTGCTATTGAATTAGGTTGAATGGGAATTGAATAATTAAAGTCACATTTCAGCTGCTGTAATTGACCTGTCAACATCTGTCACTTGAGCCTGTTAGAAAATGTATTAATATTTGAGTGGAAACACACAAAATTGAATTCAAATAATATGTCAAAAATTCCTAAAAACTGCTTTTAATGTATCAATCATTGTAAGGAACTGTAATAACATTGATAGTATAATGACAGTGTGGGTAGAGAAAGATTTAAGGCCATTGATGTAACTCAGCAAATGTTGGAGAAATGGAAAATACAGAGTCTCTAAACACTGTATGATTGACTAGAACAGAACAGAAATTTGCAGCGTAGTTAGATGTAGCATAGTACACTCTGCAGATTTAGCTAATTATGCCTCCTACACCTGCAGGATGATGTCTGCAAAGCAGCAGTGTGGTTCATGGTCTCCAATAAAACAGAATGGAAACTTTCAGGATGGTTTGCTATTATACAGAACCGACTTTGACACATTCCCTGAATCCCTGAACCCTACACCTGCATGAAGACGTCTCCAGAGCAGCAGTTTCATGTCATTCAGTTCATTTTTGGCAGCAGTTGTAGTCTTGGCTGTGCTGTAGCAAAGCCTGCCTGGTAACCAGTCTGGCTCCGTGTACAGTGTGCAGGCTGTCAACCAGCCAGCTCCCTCCACACACACACGCACACACACCACAGCCTTGCCTGGTTTTGGAGAAGGGGTAGGGAGGTGTGGCCTCTGGCACCTCCCACCTCCATAGCCAGAGCGAGTACCATGACAACCACGCGGGCCTGCTGGCGACTCCCTGTCTTCATTGGCCATGGTTGCCATGGTAACTCCCCAAAGGGGCTCCCGCAGATCAGCGGGACGGCCGTCCAGTTGACTAACCCTCTCCCAGCTGGGGAACTGCTGAGGGAGAGCAAGAGAGCAGAGTGAAGGGGGAGGGAGGGTGTGTGTGTGTGTGTAATATGTGAGTGTGTGTGTATGTGTGTGTGTGAATGTGTAGGATGGCACAGCAGACCCTGAGGAGGGAGAGAGAGAGAGAGAGAGAGGAAGATAGACAGTGTGCTAAAGAGAGAGGGGGAGGAAGGAGAGAGAACTCAGAAGGAGACGGCTAGTCTGACTTGCTGAAGCGGCCTATCTGTGCCTACATACAGCCTTGAGCTTGCTAGCCTGATATCAGAGTCGACAGAGAAGAACTGACGAAAAAACACATTCCGTTTAACACAAATATTTCTTAATTCCAACTGTCCGCCTCTCCTGGGATTGCAGGAAAAGCTTTGATCCAGCACACACTCATTTAGCTAAATGTGTACACGTTGATTTACATGATTCAAATGAATGTCCTCATTCTTTCTTCTTGGTCAAACCAAATCAGACTTGAAGATTCTTCTCCCCAAAAAATGTGTTTCTGCCATCTTTCTTCTGTTTTCCAATCATGTCAGTAACAAGTACCACTTTTTGGGTTTGGACCCAGTGTAATAGAGTCACAGATGGCTCTGTGTCTGTAGTGCGGTTGGAGAAAGAAATGGCATCACTCGGTCTGTTGGCTGAAGAGCATTGAGGGGCTTTTTTCTACTCTCTAATTGCTCCAAGCTGTGTCCCCTTGAAGGCCCAGAGACACACAAATTTGTAATGTGTTTGTAAGAAGCAACCAAAGCTGAACCTATTTCAAACCAGATTTATTTCATGCTCAGATTTCATTAACATTGTTTTCCCTCTTGTCCATGCTTTAATACCACACAAAGAAACAGGTGACTCGGTTAAGTACATCATAATGAAGTTTTTATTTTGGAAAAGGAGAGAGATAAACTTCCCATAGTAAACATTTTCTGTTCTATTGTAAGTGCAGAAAAGTTTGATTTCTTCTTTTTCATATAAAATCCTTCTCATTATTTTAAATGTATAAAAAAAGTGACACAAGGCAATTCTGTCAGTGTTACAGAAGGCAAGTTGCCAAAACATTCTATACTAATTCAAATAACCGACACTTTCTCAGTTTATTTTCTCTATGATACGTGCAATAATACTTCTATCCTAAAACTAGCTCTACATAAAGTGTGTGACTATATTGTGCACTTGAAGTGGTAACCTTTGGAATTACAAATAGTTTTACTGTTTAAAAAAATCCCTTGACACAAGTTGTTTGATTACACAAAGGATATAAAAGGAAAAATCTGTTCAATTTTATTTATGAAACTCAGAGAAGCATCCTCCCCTGCATAGGTGGACATTGCATATCTTGCAGCCGAACACACTTTCATGTCGCAGTCCCTTGTTGGTGCAGTTCCTGCAGCGACGAGAGCGCTCTGACATGCGCTCCAGGCGGTGTCCGTACTCTATGGGTGAATCTGCGTGTCTCTTGCGTGCTGCCCGCTCCATGCCCCTTGCCCCTTGGTAGTCTCCAATGAGCTGCTGCGCCAGGCGCACCCGGAAGTGGCGCTGGGTGAAATGCTTGCCGTTGAAGCCTGCTGGTGGCGTGCCCCCTCGGCTCTCCCTCAGGATGATGTAGGCGTTGACAATGCACAGATTGACATAGAACCACAGGAAGTAGCGCCACCACTTCTTACATGGCCTGCCAACCTGGTAGCATTCCCTCAGCTGGTCACACAGGTCAACACCCCTCATGTTCTCCTGATACAAAAGCAAGGGCAGCGGTCGAGGTACACCGAAAGACAGACCTGAGCTCTCCATGCTGTCACTCTCACCCTCCCCGTCTGCCTCACGCTGCTGCCGGCCTGGACTGATACCCACAATCCCTGGAGCAGAGTTGGTTGAGAGGCAGCTAACCACCTTGACATCCCGTGTCACCGAAGCAACCAGGTTGCCACGCTGGCACTGGTAGAACTCACCCTGGGACAGCTTTCCGACATTACGGGGGCGGAGGACCTCTGGGTAACCTTTGCGCCCCGGCTGGGTGGGCCCACAGGCATATAGTCCATCCCTCAGCAGCCGCTGGAGGAGGGGCACTGAGGTGAAGAAGCTGTCCATGAAGAGATGGTGGTACTGACCTTCCAGGCCACGCACTAGAGAGGTCACCACTCTGTAGCCCAGGGCGGCTGCTGCCTCATCGTCACTGGGCTTGCCTACGTACATCTTAGCTCGGTGGCAGTAGCCCGAGCGCGAGTCACACAGCATCCACACTGTCAGCCCTTTCCTCAGGGGCTTGGAGGGCATGTACTGGGTGGGGGAGAAACGTCCCTTCATCACAATGGCACACTTGTCTATGGTCAAACAGCGATTGGGCGTGTACGCGTCCCACATGGTGTTCTCCACCACATCAATGAGAGGCCTGACTTTGAAGAGGCCATCATATCCACGCTCTCCACGCACAGGCTCAGACTCACGGTCACACAGCTGCAGATACTGGGTGATTTTTTCAAAGCGCCTGGCTGTCATAGTTTTTTTAAAGCCTGCATTCCCTATGAAGATGTCACTGGCCCAGTACATGCCAGTATCTGGAAGCTGGTTGATGCCCATAAGAATGTTCAGACCTACATAAGCTTTCATCTCTCTGACATCAGTGGGGTGCCAGTTTGGGTCTGATTTTCCACTCCTCCTTTGCCGATAGAGGGCGTATTTGTTTGTTTGTTCTACCATGTGTTCAAAAAGAGAATCTGGGAAGAGTATCCGGAAATAGTCACGGGTGTCAGCATCGTCCCCCAGCGAGTGCTGAGGGCCGCTGACAGCGGAGAATGGTTCGATTGAAATTACCTGGTCAGGTTCGCCCCAGAAGTCGGGAGAAGTGCAGTCCTCGTCCAAGTCATCTTCAAAGCTGAAAAAACTCCTGCGCTCCTCCTCCTCCAGATCGGAGAAATCAATATCCGAATCGTTTGAGGCGGTATCAGAGCAGTTAGTGGAGGTAGAATAATAACAGTCCTCTGCGTACTCCTCCTCGTCGTGCTTGATCCCATTACTGCCAGTGACTAAAATTATGTTGCAGCCTCCTCCTGCGATGAAGCTGGCCGCGTCTGCAGCCTCCGCCGCGGCTGCTGTGCTCGTGAATCCATTCTCCCCCTCGCCGTCCTCCTCCTCCCGCACTTCGTCTTCCTCGTCCGAGTCTGGCTTTCTGTAAGGAATTTCAAACCACTTCACATCGGCTGAAAGATTAAGCGGAGAGTCTTGACTGTCGCACACCGTGGTACTTTCTGTGTCCGCGCTAGTTTCCAAAATAGTAAAAAGCTCTCTCCCTTTTCTTGCCGTCGCCATGTCGGGGTATTAAAGTGCCCCTGCATGAGTCTTTTTATATATATTTTTTCAACGTGGGGAAATAATCGCACAAACCGGTCATCCGAAATGAACTGACGTGCACTTAATGGCAGCCTTGTCTCAAAAACTTGCTGGTCGTGGACCTATGCGGCGTCTATAAGCTTGATTCTCATTGTTTCCGCTCCTGGTTTTTCTGGGCTTTGTAGCGCAGTGTGGCCGCAGACGTCAGAAGCTGCATGCATGTCCTGCTTTGTAGGGCGTTTTGCGACTGCAGCTGGTGGGGTTGCTAGTTCGCTAGGCTGGCAGATGGCCGCTTGCTGTTCTAATGCCCGCTGGCATTCACCGCTATCAATAAGCCGGATACCCATCTCTGAGGCCGCGGAGATACAGAAACCACTGCGTAAAATCCAAACCTTCTAAACCATACCCTGTCAATCAACAATCAGTTGAACAGTTGGGGTTGTGGAAACTTTCTAATAACCACTCTACACAGCTCACACACTGGAAATGGTCTCGTTCCACCCACACCTCTGTTGTTTTAAAGTGCATTAGGGTTTTTATGTATGCATCCATAATAAAAGGAAATGCGTGAAACACATGATTAAAATGCAATGATGGATGTTTCCACATAACACAGGGTTCCTTATTCATCCGTTTGCTAAACAGACTGAACTCGGGCAGAGAAGCAGCTTGTTCATTCATAAACATGCTTCTTTCCTCTGACAGGTTCCTACATGAATCTGAAGCCCTATAGGCTATTGTGGAATTAGGGACCTCCCTCTATTCTCTGAATGTGGGCAGATACTCTTGTGTTTTACTCCAGGACTGACGATGAAGAGCTTTCCCTGATGAGATTGATTGATCCTCCGCTGGTTGTGCTTGAAGGCATTTTCTATTTTACAGCCTGATTTTAATTAGGCTACTATGGTCTGTGTAAATAATCACAGCAACAAGCCCATTACCTTACATGAGGTAGCCTAACATGCCTGTAATATTTAACCACTCCAGCTGTGTTTATCATCACTAATTCCATTATGCAACTTTTAGTATAATAATTTATCATAGCTGTGCTTATGATCTGTAGTCATAGCTGTGTTTATTAATGAATGGCAGAATTAACAAACCACCTATTATTCCCTGCCTTTATTATGCAGTGTTTTCCCTCAGGTTAATCACCCCTATGATAAGCAGAGGGAGCTCTAATTCAGAATGTTTTTGATATTTTCCTACCAGTTTCCTAGTATATTGATTGATACACTGTTATTAATTACACATAAACACCATATTCAGTCAGTTTTATTACAATTGAAGGCAGAAAATATAAAACAAGACCTTTGAGTTTGACTTCAAAACAACAAAACTCTGGTCATGTATTCCATGCTTGGGAGGAGACTAGTTAAGTCATGTCTTCTCTCATAGGGGGATGGGCTGCAGGAAGGGTCCTCACCAAATTCTTTTAGCTGTGGCCTGAGTCTACATGGCTGGCTGAGCACTGAGCTGCTGCCCCAGGGCCCTGCAGAGGAGGCACAATTTATGCGTCCTTCCTCACTAGCTTATTGCACAGATTCTTGTTGTCTCAGTGGTATCATATTGCCTGTCTGAGCTACAGGCCTTATAGCTGTTTGTATCTGCAGAGAAGGCATTGGAGCTGTGCTGTGAATGTACACTGGGAACCAGTACTTCGGAAAACAGTGGAAAATGAGGGAGGCTGTGGACCTCCGAAATCCAGCCCAAAAATAGAAGTAAGGGGGAAAAAATGGCTCACTCCAGTGTTTCCAGGCCCCTGGAGCAGAGTACTGCAGCAGACCCCTCAGAGACTCCCGCGGTGGGGTGGAGAGACGCCGACCAATGGGTGCTCAGGCGTTCAGTGTGTGTGTGTGTGTCCGTGTGTGCATGTGTCTGATGTGCGGCTAACTCAGCTCCTCTACAGCTCAGATCCTTTTCTCATGGATGAGTTCAGAGATAGTTTCTGTGTGTGAGTGTGTGTGTGTGTGTGTGTGTGTGTGTGTGTGTGTGTGTGCGTATCTGCCAGCATGTGAGCAAATGGTGCAACCACTGCAGCCCCTGCTGAAGACAGACCAGCCCTTCTCTCTGTCATTCCCTGACACAGTGTATGCTGTGCGTATGTGTGTGGGTAGGTGCGCGTGTGCATGTTGGTGAGAAGCTTATTAATAGTGATGTCTTCTTCCACTGCCAACGGCATCCTTAGTCTTAGCTGATGTGATTGGAA
This sequence comes from Micropterus salmoides, assembly GCF_014851395.1. Lineage (NCBI taxonomy): Eukaryota > Metazoa > Chordata > Actinopteri > Centrarchiformes > Centrarchidae > Micropterus > Micropterus salmoides. The sequence goes on from NW_024044459.1 coordinate 26,596,768, forward strand.
TTGAGAAAGCAAATCATAAGCAGTGTGATGGATGGATTTGTTAGTAACTCATCAACATATTTTAGCAAAAGAGTAATCATAATTTCTCACATGATTGTTCAAACTGACTTCTGAGTGCAAAATAACATGTTAGTTAACACTAACAAAAGTGTGACATGAATTGGGCTTGTGCTCTGTCTTGCTGTACATTTAGAAAGCCCTCTTACCCACCCATATATTCAATGTAATCTTTAACACTGACCTTGAAAGACTCACCTGGTTGCCCCCTCCCTTTAGGCAACAGTGGCACAATGCCCTCTTGTGGTGGTTGGGAGGAAGTTATTTTTCATCAGCACTAAGTTGGAGTAAAGATGAACACTGTTTCATCTTTTGTTCTCATTGTCAAAGTATAAGTCTGATACTTTAGTATATTTTATAATAACAAAGAAGACCATGGTTGAGATCGTCATATTTGCCATATTTTGCTGTGAAGTATGTTGTTAAGATCTAATGAGAGGCCACAGGCCAGCAATCTGCTCATCAGAGTTTTTGTTTGTTAGTGTAAATTATACTGATAACTCACAATGAATATGGTAATGACAACGAACATGTATTAAATGATAACAGAGAACAAATTGTGATTTAACAGTTCTCTTAATTTGTTCAAAAGCAGTCAGGCATGTTTATCTGACTTGGATGTTACTCCTTATAATAAAAAAAAGCTACACAAGTAAACAACAAAATGGTTTCTATATCTTATCTTGGAGATAATCTACTTTGTGGTAGGCAACAGGTTAAGCCACAGAGCAAAAAAAAAAAAAAGAAAAGCTGCCTGTAAAACTGTACTTTTAACCACTAGATGGAGATAGAAGACAGAATACAGAGGGAGGGGGAAAGAGTCTTCATTGTACTAAACATCACTTTTATTACTTTTTATGTGTACAAAGTTCTGCTCTTAGTTGAGTAGTTGATTAAAATGTTTTAATGAGAGTATGTCTCTGTTTCTCTGCCTCTCACACACCGACCTGAGATCTGACTTGGCTCTTGGTTGTGAGACCATGTGTTTCTCATTATGCATGTAGTGCTTGACCAGGACTGACAGACCTGGTCAGGGAGACCTTGGCTCTAGTATTGGCACACTTTCAGGGCCTCTGCTGGTTCTGGTCTAAGCCAAATTCAATATGTGACGTATTGTAATTATTATAGCAATTCAGCGCTTGTAGTCAGAAAATGCAGCCTTTTTAATCATCCTCATTTTCAGGTTTCATGTTTCTGCACAGTTTCAAAAACACAGTTTCTGCATGCTTCTGCATCCTTTCACCACATTTCATGACTCTATCAGTACAACTGAATTCCCATTATCAATATTAATACATCTCTTGATTCAAAGAAAACATAAATATTCAGGTAGAGATATATCAATATTCATCCCTTGGTTATATTTAGCAGACATCAGTTTCTGAAACCAAACCTAACAGCACAAAACACAACAGGGAAGAGTGGTAGTATTCATGCTTGTCTCATGTAAAGTCCGGTTTTAGGGGCCTAATAAAGTCCACCCACCATGACCATATACTGATGAATTTACCTTGCTGTATTTTTAAAAAGTGTGTTAATTTTTTGTTAATCTTTCAGTTTTACAGATTTGATGAACAATATTTACCTAGTCTTCAATTGCCAGGGCTTGGGGCTTCAACCATTTACAAGTTATGGCTTTTTTACATGCAGCTAACCTGACTGTCATAAGAGATAATGCACATTACACAAAACATTTACAGTATTTACAGTACTAAATCAAAGTGGCTCCAGGTTGTTTTGGTCATCATTATTTCTAAAATATAGTTTAAACTGCTGACACTCAGAGAAGTAACATACAAGAGATGTTTGTTTTCCCTGTTGCTATCTGCTATTGAAGGTTTAAAAGCTGGTTTGAAGGCTTAAATTTTGATAGAGAAATAAAAAAAATGTTTTGAAGATACGTGTGAGCATTGTAATGCTTGTCTATATCCTCAAAGCAGCCTGTGCATTAACATAGACATCGGGTCTTTTAATAGATACTTATCTTATCAGTAGGAGGAAAGAGTCTGCACACTCCAGTAGGGGAAACTGTTCAATTATAGCTTCCTAGCTAATAATTATTGGTTTATGAGTCATGAATTATTGTCCCGTTTGAAATGTCTCCCTATACAGGAAAACTTTAAAAGCCTTTTAATGTTTCTATGTGTCAAGAAGTGCTGTGTTACTTAGGAAATCCCATTTTGCCATTTACCTCTGGCTCAGCATATGGGTGTTGTTATTGTTGTAATGTGACAGATTCCCACATTGAAGCATCAAGGCCACAAAATATGGCACATTTGGGGATTGTGCAAAAGCGTTTTGTCTGCTACATAGAGAGAATGACCGGAACCCCTTTCAGACAATAATAAACAAACGCAACAATTGTTTTGAAGAATGTGTCACAAATCCTCTAACATGTGTCAATATTTCACACCACCCTTTGTATGCAATCATGGGAAACTGGGCATGACAGTTGATGCTGATCATTGGCTTATCCCTTTCAGTTTTATGCTCTGCTGTGATTTTATTATTAATAATAAATCATCTGTTTGCGTCGGAGTCTCCCAGATTACAAGAACTGTTTACATGTTGCCTTTAATTGGATCCAAATGGCCTGGATGGGAAAAATATCAGCAAATGAATTGTGGGTGTTGTGCGCGATTATTTATCAGTGCTGAAAGTAACAAACAAGCATTCATTTCGCTGGCAGATCAATGTGAAAGCAACTCATGTGAAAGAGCCACAGTGTGTGGTACTAACTTGGTATCCAAGGATCATTCACAGTAGTTATTTACCAACAAATCTAAACGACACAAAGGCTATTGGAAAAGTGTACGTTAAACATAGACTGTATATAAGAAGTGGACGTAGTCATTGTGACGTCACCTATTGGTTTGTGGACTGCCGTTTTGAAGTCTCGAGTTTGGCCGGTTTTGCAACCAGTGGCACCGGACTTGACCATATTTGGACGAGATGGTGGAGCTAACGGCCGTGTGTGGAGCTAGCTAGCTTGCGTAGCTAGGTGCATCTGTAATTCACGTTAACTGTCATTTTAAAAACAGGCGTAAACTAAATGTACTCACCACAAAAAGGCCGCTGGTTAAATTTACATAGTGACGAGGGTACCACTCACCTCTAAATGGGACCATAATTTACAAAATTAACCATATGTTACTAGTGATTGAGACCATAAACTCATTATGAAAGTGTTTACTGAGGTAATAAATCAGAAGAATAAATCAACCTGTTTCTTTATGTAGCTATTCAATTTGTCTTAACTCCTTGGGTATCTGTTTCTCTTCTGTTGGTCCTGTTTTTCAGCATCATGTGTGGACATGAACTGTGACTATGAGAATCAACTAAACCGAAGTGATAACCTGATATTTCTTGGGAAATCACATTTCCCTCGAACTTCAAAGGTGGCTCATTCATCCCACGACAAATTCATTTCTCAGCATTGGGCCTTCATGACTCACTATCCCATGTAAACCTTTGTGTCAGATCTTTCAGGATAATTAATTTATTCCTTTGCTACCTTAAATGCTGCCTCAAGCTAAAATCTGACTTGTGGGAGTTTGACTGCTCTTATATGTTATTCTGCACAAGCCTAAGCACTGTATTGCCAAAAACAAGTTGATCCAAAATTATTCAAAATACTACAAATTAGGCATCTAGATAAAGTCATGAGATTCTACAGAAATGAGCAATGTTTGGCAATTCTCCCTGTCATCACAATATCTGATTGTTCTGTCTCTTGAAGACATTCACAAATCGACAATCACATTATCTTTGTTTTGCTCAGTTAGTTTTACAGGCTTGATTTGGGATCAGCCTCACCAAATGCCAGTGACCAATAACATGATCTATGATGGGAAGCAATAAGCTTCCAGGTCTGCTGCTTTATGCACATCCCAATGTCAAAGAAAGTTATTGTGCAAGGAAGCTTGTAAGTCTCCTTTTCTCTCTTCTTCCTCTGGAGAGTAAATGAATGGATTATGTAGTCCTGTTAATACTTCCTCCTCACATTAGGGCAGTAGAGGGAGGAAGTGACCACATATGGATCTTATTACCATCCCCTGATGCTCACTTCAGGTCACAGAACAAGGGGGTGCGTGGGGTGTTGCATCTGTGTGTGAGAGAGGGACACATGTCTGTCATCCAGGCGCACAACAACTACTACCACTCTTCTAGTCAAGTCAAGTCACACCTCTAGCTACTTACCACTGTAACTGGTACCTCATTGGTAAGTACCAAGTGTAACCACAGCTTCTATGTTTGATGTTCAAAATAAAAGAGCCATATGTATTTTCTTATTGTGTTGTACTTTTGCTGTTCCTGCAGCCTAAACTGGATGACTGTGAAGGATGAGTTTACACAGGACGGGTAGATTGTGAAAGATACAAACTGTTAAGTGATCAACCTTAAATCTAAAGGTTTGTATTCATCCAGTCTTTTAAAGATGGGTGCCTTAATATCAAGAAGAACCATCCCCTTAAATGTAATGAATGAAAAGACTTGTGAAAATGAACCTAAACATATTCACGACTTCATCAAAGTGAGGAAACTGACATCCCTCTGCAAGTGTTTAGGTTGAATGCAAACTATTTCCCAAGCACTCTGTAAACCATAGGTGATTATTTTCACTAGTTAGCATGAGTGCAAAAATACATTGTGGAACTGTTTGTTTCAAACTGTCAAGCAACACCTCCATAAGAGACAAATGACAATCTCGGGTGTATTTCATGTAAGTGTGTTTTTCAGAAAGTTACATTGTGAGTTGATGAACAAGGGGTTACCAATGTGGCTGTTTAATATATCTGTTATCAATTAATTAATTTAGTTTTCTACAGCAGAGTGGAAGAGGCTCACCTAAGTGCGCAAAGATGCAGACATGGAGGTGAGAGGTGTTGTTAGTCTTACATATGACTAAAAGTAAAGGCACAGATTTGTTCCTGTACTGTTGCTGTTGTGGCGTCACAGCAAAGAGCAGGGAAGCTTGTTACTATGAGACATCATCCTCCTCTCTCAGCCTGAGTCATGTCTGAGAAACCAGGTGGGGACAGAGGAGCCTTTGTAGCACTCTCAGTTCCCACATCTGAAAAACATGTCTCATCTGGGCAAAAATATTTTTCTCTTCACTTGAGCACATGCAGTATTAGCTGAAGGATACTCCTAAATAATAAGTGTGGGCTTTATAGACACAACAGGTGAAGGGTTCTCTATCAACTGGCTTCCTATCTGGAAATTACACTGAGAAGATGTGAATTTTCCACATGTAGAGGCTCGTAATATTTATCTTAAAGACCACTGTGCCCTGTCGTGGCCAACCATTTGGCTGTGAATTTTCCTCCTCACTCAGCAATTTTAACCTTTTTTTCGTCACTACATTGCATACAAGTCACACCCATGGAGAGAAAACAATTAATGGTGGTTAGGAGATTCAACGGAGCAACTGGAATAATAGACAAAAACAAATTAAGTTGTTAACACTGTGGAAATGATTTATCTCTAAGTACGCCATCAGAGGGATTGTAGATGTTGGATTGGATCACAATGCAAAACTGCTTTGTGTGAGATCCCACAGTAACACCGCGCAACATAAATTTCTCTTATAATATAGCTTATCTTGTGGGGCTTATGCCTACCTTATGTTTATGACAGCTGGAATCTAATTGTTATTTCAGTCTTCACTAGTGTTTCCTTATCCGTTTGTACAACACAGGAAGCCTTTATTTTTTTCAGTGCTGTTATCTTGCTTTGTTTGCACAAGGATTTAAGACCGCAGGCATCCTCAAATCCTCGCACAAGCCACTTACTCACACCTCTTAAACTTCACTTCTGTATACATGTTGTTTATAATATTGAAACATAGACTGACTTATAATCAAAGATTGTGTGCGAGGCTTGTACTTCTTTGGTTTGCTGCTGGATTGTGGAAAAGCTTCGGTGGGGAATCCGCCATAGCACCCAGGCACGACAAACCCCCTTCAGGATCCGAAGAGGAGACAGGACAGGAAGACACAGGAGAGAAGTAAGGTGGCAGGGAGCAGCGCAGAATACAAGAGCGAATGAGGAGGAGAGGGTTAGGTGGGTATTTATAGAAAAGCTGGACATGGCATGACTGAGGTGTGATCCTGCTCCTGAAACTCTGCTAGATAGATCCATATAATAATATATCAGTCACAGGACACATTTTACTGCACAACAAGTGAGTACTTTTTGCTGATAATACTTCCATACATGCTTTTAATGTGGTAGTTTTACACTGTTATGTTGGTACTTTTACGTAAGTATTGGATTTAAGTACTACTGCTATTGCTCTTTTAATTGAAAGTGAAAGCATCAGTTAACAGAGGACTACTGTGCAAACATCTTTCTGCAAACCTGATAGGCTTAAATTAATACTGCCTCATATACACTGAAAAAAATAACTTGCAGGATTTACTTAATAAAATCCTCATAACAATTTGCACGAGTACTTTTTAAGTAAATTTTACTCTCCTTATTTCAAGTACAACGCACTTGCCAGTATCAAGTAAAATTTACTTAACACTAAGTTAGTCAAACTAAACAAGTAAATGTTACTTAATTATATTAAATTTGCATGTTATATTTATTTAAACAAATTTAGTAAATTCAATGAATATTTTTCAAATACAGGAACATCACTGTCACAAAAATATTAATTAATTCTATGTATTTGTCATAAGTAGATTTTATTATATTTTTTCCTGATTGACAATTGAAATTACCTATTTGCATGGTGTTATATTACTCAATATAATCATGTAAATGTTGCTCATTTTCTTTTAATAAATCTTACATTTTCGCTAAGCATTTATTGTACTTTTATCACAAATCATCCAACTAAAATACACAAGAAACTACAAACAGTTTAGTTTATTATGTGACAGTTAACACCAGTTAAAATTCACATCTCCTGGAGAATAGTCATTTTGGCTGTACTGAATAAAAACAAAATTCCAAAGTGTTTCTTTGACCTCAGAAAGTGTCATACATAGAAGAGCATATCACATGACAAAAACAACAAAAGGTGAAGTTTTAAACTGACAGAGCATTAACGGTGAAATCCCTATCAATACCACTCCACCCACCACCAATGTTCTTTGTCAGTAATTATTACAAAGATTTGTTGGTCAATATTACCTTGCCCTCAAAGACAATTCCACTGCATCCAACATAGATTTGACATGGTGCTTTAAAAACAAAAGCCTTACACACCTGAAACTGTGCAACTGCAAAATTCAAACCAGTATTATGGACTTGTGCACTCTGTGTGCCAATAAAACCATAATGCATTAAAACATGTTTATCCACTGCATTTACCCATCTGAAATAGATATTTATATTCAGTATATTTTTCAAAGTCAACAAGTCCTGGTCCCAACTGACCACATTTAACAGTCTTTTAGAGAGTCAAAGCTGATGAAGGATGCAGGTGACAGTGTCTTTTCAAGTTGTTACAATCATTTGCAAGATGGAGAAGTGAGTGTACCAGAGATGTACCATGACTAGTACAACACTTGCTACGCAATAGCATTTAAAACAGAAACTTCAGCTTTAAAGCTTGTACTTTTGGGGACAGCTTAATCCCATCCACTTCTAGGAAAAGTTTCTGCAAGACCTTAAAGGTGTAGCGCAGTGTTTGGGGGATATGTAAAGTTGAGGGCATAAATCAGTCCCATAAGCAACGTGCAAGCTTTAGCAGCATTGCGGCATCCTGGCAACATCTCCTTGCGTTCAAGAAGGATGGCCACATCCACTGGATCTTCTCCATCATGGACACCATGGACTACCAGGAGTAGTCTTGAGGTGTGTTGAGTGGCATCACTCCGGCTGTCCTCATGCAAAACATTTATGAAAAAGATACGTTAAAAAAACAATATAAAAAAACTGTCCTCATTATTAAATCACGTTATTTGCAGGACAGAATAAACATGTGCTGAACATGACCACCATTAAACATAGATTGACTCAATTTATCATAAGCAGAGCTATTTTACAGTGAGCTAGCATTAGTAAAGTTTGTTGCCACTCCACAGATTGTAGCATCTTTACAGTTCCAGGAAACCCTATGGCTTCGTAACCCAATAGCTTAATTGTTGTAACTGCACTTTATTTGAATCATTGAAAAATAAGATTTAGTTTGCCAACATTGAGTGGAATATCTCCATCTCTTTGTATGTCTTCCTCTATTACTTCAATAGTAACTTTAGATTACATCACAATAAAAATATATTTTTTTATATTTATATCAAGAAAATTTTACCAGGCAATCTTTAAAAAGTTCCTCTCAATCTCTTGTCAATCCTTCCTCCTCCTTAAACCTAAACTGTCCAGTCTCCTGCCCCGTCCAAAGAGTCACTCTGTAAATGAACAGACAATTTCTGATATTAAAACAAGGATCTAGTCCATTTTGCTACAATTTTAAATTACATTACACAGTAAAGAAATTGTAAAAATAACAGCTGTAGTTCAACATGCATGCAAAGCTTTCTACCTACATGAATAAGACCATGTTGCAGCCATAGTCCAATCACTCCTTCTACGTGCTCTCAATTTACACTTCACTAGCCCGTCCTGCAGCACAATCTGGGCCTGACGTGATAACACAACTCACTGTTGTTCTGTCCTGCTTCCTGTTAAAGAAACACATGCTTATAAAACTTTTAAATAGCAAGTTACAGATGAACTTACTCTTACCTGACAAGATAAAAAACAAGTTAAATTAAATATACTAATAAAAAGAAGCAAAAAGAAAATGAACTACTATGAATCGGTTGAGCTCCAGGTTGCATTTTAAGCTACTACACAATGCAATCATTACTTGAAGCTGTACCTATTCCCTGTTCGAATTTGGTAACAATACCACAAAACATGAATATTTTACACGTTTGTTTAAACAGGCATTTTGCAGAGTGTTTGGTAACATATACATATAACATTAAATATGTTAAAACAAGGGCTGGAAACTGACAAAAATATTTTATTTAAAACACCACACTATTATTTACAACTTTAGATGTTTTTACAGACTAAATGAAGGGGTCAGCTGTGCTAAAATACAACACTGTCCTTTACTGTATAATGTTACACACCAGCCTAGTCAGCATGTATAAAGTTAATTTGGTAATGTTACATTAATAACTTATTTAGTGAAACAAGCAGCTTCAGCTTTGCTATCACGAGTAGAATTACTCCAAATCTTAACCTGAAATTGTAATAATTTCAGGTTAGTCAGCACGTAACCTTAACTGCACTTTTCTAGTCCTGGTAACATTATAACAGTGGCAGGGGTTTTCTAAGCCAGGCAGCTCTTGAGATAGTGGCAATGATATCACAAAAGTAAAACAGAAAGACAATTACTTACCCCTGAGAAAACCCTGTCATGCAGCACCTCTGTCTCAAACAGAAACAGATACAGTTGCCCTGCTTTGGTCCATTACCACTATAATGGCGGGTATCTTGTCTTGTTCAAAAGCACATTCGTGGATTCAAACGTAAACACACACTTGGATTACAATTTGCTTATTATTTTTAGGTATTTATTCAGCAACTATTAAGCTTTAAAATAGTATGTGTAAATCTATAGTAAAATCTACTCCTTCCACACAGTAAGTGTATTACGTGAATAAAATGTTTAAATATTAAAATCTTTACAACTAAAAATTGTAGATCTCACTGAAACTTAATTTACAATGTGGAAATTATGACAGGTAATTTAATATATTTTACTATACCACAAAGTTAGTTTTTTCAGTGTACTCATGCCTGAAAATATTTTATTGCTTTAACGTTATTAACTGCCTCTAGAAATGCATCCCATTAGTCTCTTTTTATCTTAAACACCTTTTCTCCAAGCAGCTGCGCATCACTGCTCCATTTCCTCGCTATCTTCCTCAGCATAAAAATCGAAACAAGATGTAGTGGCGTCTGTTGACACATTTCAGCTCAAGACAAAGACTTCAGAATGAGTGCTATGACCCCCGTATCTGTAAATTAATTTGATCCTTGCTTAAGCTGTCTAGTCACTGTATTTGTTTGGATGACTTAGAAAATAAATAAATTAAAAAGCAAATATAGTTTACATTTTGGCTGCTAACTAAATCCTCTCGCCTCGTGACCCGAGGCATGTGTTGATACGTCACGTGAATAAGATTTATTTAGTGGATAATTTGTTCTGCATATAACAGTTTGAGGAAATGATGTTGTCAGTGTGTGAGTGATATTTGGAAACTCCTTTGTGTGCATGGATTAGATCTTCAGTATAGATGATCCACTCATCAAAAATCAAACTATTATTACAATGTTCTGATTTGGAACGTACAATTCTATTTTAAGGATAGAATCATTTTCTTAGTATGGCTGAAACACACTGGCTGTGTTCGAATCGGAAGGCAGTTGCCTCGCTACCTCGATACCGTAATAGACAGCTGCCTCAGAAGGCATCACTTTCAAGTGAAGGCAGTTTGAAACAGCCTTCTAGGGCAGCACTTACAGCAACGTGTGACGTCAGCACGCCGTCATGCGTCTCGCCAGAAGAGACGCTAGCCTTAGCATCAGCTAACTAGCTATTGAAAAGCCAAACGGCCAACAGACGCCTCAGAAATCATACTGAACAAACTTGGTTGGTTACAGTCACGGGCTAATATTATAGTTCAGTGTTTAGTTCTCGCTAGATTTTCAAAAATCGAAGCGAGAAAAATACAAAAAACTTAAAAACATATTATGTACAAATTTGGCTTGTTTGTCCGCCATCTTGACCAGTTTTCGAAAGCTCCGGCAGCCGCAGCCACGCTACTTTATGGGTAATAGTCAGCATCACCAGCTGCCTTCAAAACTGGCCATTACTGGGGCAGCTTCGCTGTCCTGTTAGACACCTTCTGAGACAGCAGTTTAGCACGTTTCGAACACAGCCACTATTGTCAATGAAGAATCACATTGCACAGATTCTGTTTTTAAACAACAAAGTTATCCTTTTTGAAAAAAATGTAAACAATAATAAGTAAGATTTAGTGACTTAAGTGCTCAGACAATGAGAGAACAGCATGAGCCACATATAGAGTATAGTTTCAAAGTGGCACACTCTTTCTTTTTTGGAATATTTTAATGTACAAAAATCACAGCCAATATGTCACAAAAACATCTGTGCTCATTGACTTCAAGCCACAACACTCCCAACGTTTCTGCTTAATATTTCAGTTTCTCAAACCATAAGTTGAGCAGTGAAACACAATGCTGAAGTCTCGTGAGAGTTGTCTCCTTCCAGTGCCAGTCAGTGACTCACAGGTGGTTAGTCAATGAGTCGACTTATTGTCTGCACCCCCCTCGCTCCCCCCTAACCCCACCCTGCTGCATTTCATTCTATAGATCCAGCCATTGTGCTTATCTTAAGCCTCTGGTGTACTCCATCAGACATTTCCAGATATGACAACTTGCAGAGGTATGCTAATGACTCAAGATATCATTGGTGATGGAAGTTAGAGAGACTATGACTTCATTATCCCTTCATTATTACCTTTAGAGCTCGAAGGTGGAACAATCAAAGCCTGGACGTGTATCTGAAACAACAAACTGGACATGAGTGATGTCATAGAAGCCTTGTATAGTAGGGCTTTCATTGTTGAGGAGGCTGAAGTCCTTTAGTGTTTGCAGGAGACTCATACTGGCCCTTTTCAACCAATTACTCCTAGGAATTACACTCAGGATCTTTTGCACATTCCTGTTTGTGTCTCCATCACTGATTGTTCATCATTAGTCCCAACATGAAGGCTGCACTTGTCAAGAAGGCATTTTGATGTTAGTTTTGCCCTAAAGTCAGTGGAAGAGTTGGACTCGTTGGCTCATAGATAAACATGCTGATTGCACTAACCTTGGTACATAGTAAATAAGTGATTGAGCATGAAGATGGTACCACCCACTGTGTGCGAAGCTTTTTCAGCTTTAGCAAAGCTGTTCTTACTCAACAGAGAGGAGTGTTATTTTCATCGCACAGCACCAAATCCTGTGGTTAGCACAGCGTGAAAATGATCTGTTTGTGGACGTCACTGTTTTGTTGCATCACTCCTGTGCAAACATCATTTACTGTAGATTTAACTAATGTGTCAAAATGTGGCAGGCCAAGAAATAAAAACAAATGATACACTTGTAGACCAATTAGAAACATTTATTTTTTAGATCTGTCTCATGAAGATGTTTATACTCTGAATCCCTGCGGGCCCACTGCATTGTGTGCAGCCTCTGATATAAATGATCATTCATGATATTATTTCTCCATTTGAGGTTACACCCATAAATGTGTGACTCTAAGATGGGCACCTGGCAGAAAGTAACGGTTTCAAACTAGCTGGCATGTTCAAATTGGCCAGATGTGCCTCACTACAGCCCTGTGGGTAGCGCTGCTGTCATACGTGTTACTGTGCCAGGACACGCCTGGTGATGTCCACCACTGTGGGTATTACTCCAACATTGGTGTAGGACAACTGTCCAACAACAACTATAATATTGCTCTGCCTCTGTTTTTATGGAGACCAGTAAAACAGATGAAACACAACAAGTAATTTAAAGTTAGAGTAGTAGAAGATTGAGAGAGATGTGTCCCTGCTGAGAGGATTGTAGACTTAAAACACTAATAAAGTGAGTTATGGTTGTGTAAGAGAGTCGTGATAAATCAAAGATGTTTACAGAAAGACTTCTTGTATGACAAGAAAAGCTAGTTGTACTGTTGAACTGCCTTCCACAATCTCCAAAGCTTAATGACTGTGAGAATCCCTTTAGTGACATTTCTTTTCAGGATATCAAGTGTCTTAAAAGTGATGATTATTAAATGTTCATAGTCTACTTCCACTTGACTCAGGCCTGAATTTCCACTCAATTTTACACAGCCTGTAGACTGAAAATGTTTTGCAATTTAATGGCGATGAACCGAGAATACATGAAACTATGCAACAGAGTCAAAAGAAAACACTAATCATATGTATTGACTACAATAAAAGTCTTTTCAGAAAAGGAGGAGAAAGCCTGCAAAAACAATGGGGTGTTTAAGACTCTATTGGTGCTTGGCCATCTAACGTTTGGCAGACTCACATCTTCTGAATGAGCCTTTTCTTTTTAAACCAGACCACTCCCTATTCACATCTGACAGAGCTTATATGATTTTATACTACAAAAAAAGGTGCTGCATGATCATTCAGGGGAATTCAAGCATGATTCAAATGTGTGTCTAACCTGCTGGTGTGCAATAAACCTCAGTTTCAGTGCCTACATTGTTCAATGGACAATATGTGTTCATTTGTTCTTTGGAAAAAAGAGGATTGTTGGTTTCCCCGAGGTGAAGCCTGAAGGCTTGATGAAGCTCTTGGCTGGAGAGAGAGTGGCCATGAAACATCATTCACAAAACAGCTGTGTTGTCGTATTTGGTCGTGTGTGTGCCTGCCGGTGTGCAAATGGATGTTTGTGCTGACCACATACAGGTGCTGGTCATATAATTAGAATATCATCAAAAAGTTGATTTATTTCTGTAATTAAATTCAAAAAGTGAAACTTGGATATTATATTCATTCATTACACACAGACTGATATATTTCAAATGTTTATTTCATTTAATTGATTTTTAGAAATGTTGGCCAACTGAAAAGTATGAACATGAAAAGTATGAGCATGTACAGCACTCAATACTTAGTTGGGGCTCCTTTTGCCTGAATTACTGCAGCAATGCGGTGTGGCATGGAGTCGATCAGTCTGTGGCACTGCTCAGGTGTTATGAGAGCCCAGGTTGCTCTGATAGTGGCCTTCAGCTCTTCTGCATTGTTGGGTCTGGCGTATCGCATCTTCCTCTTCACAATACCCCATAGATTTTCTATAGGGTTAAGGTCAGGCGAGTTTACTGGCCAATTAAGAACAGGGATACCATGGTCCTTAAACCAGGTACTGGTAGCTTTGGCACTGTGTGCAGGTGCCAAGTCCTGTTGGAAAATGAAATCTGCATCTCCATAAAGTTGGTCAGCAGCAGGAAGCATGAAGTACTCTAAAACTTCTTGGTAGACGGCTGCGATGACCTTTGACCTCAGAAAACACAGTGGACGAACACCAGCAGATGACATGGCACCCCAAACCATCACTGACTGTGGAAACTTTACACTGGACTTCAAGCAACGTGGTTCTGTGCCTCTGCTCTCTTCCTCCAGACTCTGGGACCTTGATTTCCAAAGGAAATGCAAAATTTACTTTCATCAGAGAACATAACTTTGGACTACTCAGCAGCAGTCCAGTCCTTTTTGTCTTTAGCCCAGGCGAGACACTTCTGACGCTGTGTCTTGTTCAAGAGTGGCTTGACACAAGGAATGCGACAGCTGAAACCCATGTCTTGCGTACGTCTGTGCGTGGTGGTTCTTGAAGCACTGACTCCAGCTGTAGTCCACTCTTTGTGAATCTCCCCCACATTTTTGAATGGGTTTTGTTTCACAATCCTCTCCAGGGTGCGGTTATCCCTATTGCTTGTACACTTTTTTCTAGCACATCTTTTCCTTCCCTTCGCCTCTCTATTAATGTGCTTGGACACAGAGCTCTGTGAACAGCCAACCTCTTTAGCAATGACCTTTTGTGTCTTGCCCTCCTTGTGCAAGGTGTTAATGGTCGTCTTTTGGACAGCAGTCAAGTCAGCAGTCTTCCCCATGATTGTGTAGCCTACAGAACTAGACTGAGAGACCATTTAAAGGCCTTTGCAGGTGTTTTGAGTTAATTAGCTGATTAGTTATTAGTTATTATTAATTTTGTGAGATACTGATTTTAGGGTTTTCATTAGTTGTCAGTTATAATCATCAAAATTAAAAGGAATGAACACAGTCTGTGTGGAATGAATGTATAGATTATACAAGTTTCACTTTTTGAATGGAATTACTGAAGTAAATCAACTTTTTGATGATATTCTAATTATATAACCAGCACCTGTACCTGTATATGCATACGTGTAGTGTCTGTGAATTGTGTAAGAGAGCTCCCATTCAGCAACAGGATCTCAACATGCTCACTATTGAAGTCTGATATTACTCTTCTTCATCAGCCGGCTTCACTCAGCTGTACAAGTGCAAGCTGTTACAGTATGTGTGTTGTTCCATCAACTGCACGGTTCCTATGGCAGCTCTGAGTAGAGGAGTGCACGTCCCAGCTCATGTCTGGAAATCTGCCTGCTGGAGTCGGGTGGCCGCCTGATCTGCCAAAGTGGAAACAGCCTTGGTCTTCCTGGAAGTAGACAAAGGTAGGTCTCTGGTAGACAAAGACACTTCCCACTACAGACTAACACATGGATATTGAAATGTAGTATCCTTAAACACTAATGCAATGTGTGTGTGTGTGTGTGTGTGTGTATGTGTGTATTGTGAGTCTGTGTGACAGCTCAGACATACACTAATCCCAAGAATTTCAGGTGAATGGAAGATAAGAGAATGACTGCAACCACATCCTTAACATAGTGAAACTTTCACATGGATGTATGTGCCAAATGTAGGTGTGTTTAACAGTTTGCAAGAAACTGTGACTGTGTTCACAGACAAGTACAGGACTTGCACAAAACCAATGTGGCTTCTGAGTACTTGCTTACTTGCGCAATAACATTCTATGTTAGAACACCTGAGGTTCAATTAGCTCCTCCTGTAAAATGGGGTTTTCCACACTGAGAATTAGAGAGCTGCATGACTTTATATATTCTTCAGGTTATCATTTGAGGCCATAATAAGTCTTTTTATTGAAAGATGTCTTCAGTACATCATGTCAGACATATTTTGAGAGCTGTGTATGAGCAAATTATGTACTTTGACTGCTTAGCTGTTCTATGATGGAGATGCAAATACACAGATGCATTTGTAACTTCTGGTGTGGGTTTCTTACTTCATCTTCTTCTTACTTTCTTACAGCAAATGATTTCATTACGGATTTCACTGATCATTTTCAGATTATTATCAGGCTGGTGTTGTCTTTTAAGAACCATAAAAGCCACCTACATTTCAGCCAACTGAAGACCAAATAACCACAATATTGTCCTCACAGTAATATATGTATGAGTGGTTCAGAGTAGCAATGAACACAATTAAAGAGAGAGAAAGTGAGAGGATAAAATAACTTAATAACTTTAATTAATGACCGACTTATAAAAGCAGGAAAAAAACACAGGTGTAATTAATACATGATGGCTCTGTTCCATTTAGGTGTGTCAGTAACCCATGAAAATGAGCACACTAGCAGGGCTATGGCACTTCTTAATGCAATACAGCTGTTATTAACTAATCCTATCAATTACACCTGATTGATTATTGTCAAGTCAGTTGTTACGATTTTGTGACTGACCTGCATGCCTGTTGCGCTGTCTTAATAACTGCGGCCTGACCACTTTCATCACAAACTGTGGACCCTAATTGTCATATCAGGACTATAAAGCTTTTACCCCCAGTTGTCTTATTTGCTAGTAAAAGTAAAAAGTATGAAGTCAAATTTTAAAGTGTCTACATTTTTACTCACATCACAGTAACTTCATACTTTCTATGTCGACCACTGACAAATCCCTGCTGGTACAGACCTTGGGCTCTCGAGCTTTGTGGAACTGCCTTGTTATGACGCAGGGACAACTCCTGCCTCAGGCTAATAAGCATGCAGTGAGATGTCCTCTGAACCAACAGTGAATGCCACCTTCAAAGGAAACTTGCAGTGCCCCAGTTTTTGTGGCCACAGGGAGCTGTCTGTCAGGACTAAGTTTAAAAATTTCTCTTGTTACCATAAAATTTCTGGTAAAAGATTACATGTGGAAGGAGTTAGAGTGACCTAGAAGGCTTGGGTCTCAGGGTGAGACTATATACGCTTTATGTGTGCATGTTTAAACTATTCAGTGTCTAATATAAAGTCAACACACACAGTCATCGAGCTTCTGTAACCAAATCTGACCTACATGGAGGATATTGGTGTCTTTCAGCTGGCAACATTATTCTTGTCGTTGGTTCCCTCAAAGGCCGAAAACAAAGGTTGCACATTTCTAATGAGGAAGTGAGGACAGAACAAAGGCTTTACAGTATGAATGTGATGTCAAGCACTTTTAATCTATCATTCAGTGGCCTTTGTAATCCTCTATGTCTAAAGAGGGAATTTGGGTTTGTGGCTGAAACCACAAGCAGCCACAAGAGAGAACTTGCCCTCCCAGGTATGAGTAAAAATAAGAAGCCACAAGTTTTGAAATAACAAAATAAAGAAGGAGCAATGTAAGAGGTCACTGAGAGGTTGATCATGGAAATAGGCCAGTTGAATAAGGACTAATCCACTCTATTCATGTATTTTTCCCTCCTCTTTTTCTGTCTCCCTCTCATTATCTCTCTCACATTCTCACTATCCAGGCATCTCTTTTACAGTTCTCTTATCCTGCACTCCCTCCAACAGCAGCAGTCAGTGTAGTGATTCAAACAGGCTTCACTGATCATTTAAAGGGCCATGGTCTGTGGATGCTTCTGGTCCACTCAGCAGGGGATGGTAGAGACTTTATTAGCCTGATTGCCTTTGAAGTCCTCAAAACAACTGCAAGAAACTCTCCTGTCTGATCAAAGGAGGAAAGAGACAAGAAAATTAGAATAATGGGCTTTGGCTACTCTCCTGGGCTTTATGGATGATGATGTAGAAGACTTTGGACATTAATTATTGTGGATATTATTATATCTTACAGTGTAGCATTGCACATGGAACATTACACATTTCCAATTATCTGCAGAGTGGAAATTTGCAAATCAGGAGCATTTGATGTGAATGTCCATATCTCTCATCTTGCATAATTTTGCATTACTAGATGGAAAAAAAAGACAAGGCAAGACAAGTAAAGCCAAAGTCTGACATACTGAAAAGAAACAGGCCTGTTTTCTTTTGTCCTTAGCCATTTTGCATTCACTTGAGTAACATCTGATCAGCCAATTCAAACACAGAAATCAGGACATGCATTAAGTCACTTTAGAAATAACAGTTGTTTTAGCATCCAGTCAGTGAGTCACTGCCAGATATTCTTCTTTGTTATTGCAACTGTACCCATGGTTTAAGAGAGATTGAGAGGAATCATCTTGATTAAAAAAAGTAAAAACAAACAAAAAAAACATTTTAGTTTGACTGTCCCCAGAAGGCCATTAAACCAGGCCCAAAAGCCTGCAGTTTCCAGCCATCTGTTAACATTCTTAATATTTTGAAGGATCTTTCTTTACCACTGCAAAATTAGGGCTGATGATAACAGCTACTATCATCAGCTGGAGTAAGTGACTTCAGGTTTCCCATATCGTTCTCCTTTCATCATCACCCAAGACATAAGCTTGGCTCATTGACCCAGCGATGTCCCTCCTGCCCACCAGTATCTCTGCTGCCCAAGATAGAAACAGATGACTGAGAGCCTCTTGCTCCTCTGTGTCTCCAGTATCCGCGTCAGTGCCTGATAACCACGACTTCACCGGCAGGCTTCACTTGACACTTTATCTCAACAGGGGAGTGCCAAAATGGATGCACACCAATGTGAGGATCCACGTTCCCTAACAAGGGACTGTGCGTGCGGGTGTTGGGATCTGGACACTCAACAGTGGTCAGACTTAGTATCAATGGTGAGTGTATCATCAAGTCTCCTCCTTTATTTAAATCCTATCACACCACACCTCTATGATTTTGACTTACCCCTGTCTTTCAAAACCATGCCGCTTGTACCATTTAAGATTTATATGATTAGTTGGTCAAATTTTGTGGCTGACAATTTAATTTAATTCTGGCTCTATGTTCTGAAGTGAAACCTTGTCAGAGCTCTTTGATAGAAAGCATGTAATTTGCAGTTTTTGGAAGAATGTTGCATCTGGAATTCTGTTTTTATGCTGCCACGGTTGTCCTCAGCTAAAAGATGAAATTGAGAGGATTTATCATGCAAATCAGCTATTACACATGGCCGTAACTTCTCCAAAATATTCTGGATATCCTCTACAGTCTCCTGCATTTTGTCCTTCAAGGCTTTGAAAGGTCTTCTTGGTATGAATGTAAACCAATTTTAATGCAGCCTTCACTACTACATATCTGGAGACAGATATCGGACGATGTCATATTGTGTGGCACAATCAGCAGACAGCTCTTTGCAGGAAACCCTGTGAAGATGAGTGCTGACTGTAAGGTTATAGAAGAGGTTATCACAAACTCTTCACTGTCCACCTCACTCCGTGAAGGATCCTGAGCACTACACTTCAGATCTGACCCAATGATGGAATACTTAAGGTCCGAGTTTTCTCTTCCTTTAAAAACCACCAAAAAACTTTGTCTAACTCTGCAGTTTAGGCAATCTTACATGCACAGTGTGTGTAATCAAGTCCTTAATGAGAGAAGATTGACAAAAGTTTAAAGGTTATCATCACACATGTATTTTGCACATTTTATGTCATTGTTGACGACATCTTACAGCGTCACATCAACACAAACAGATGTAAACATGTTAACAGCAACTAATCAAAAAAACAGCCTTCTCAAAGCAGATATCCAAAAAAGTTTCTTTAATAAATAGTTGCAAACTGACTGGCTTTAAAAAATTTAGTTGCTCTCTGAGGCGAATATGCCGGACAATTACACACTTGAAGAGCTATACTACCATTACAAAGAGGGCGCCGAGATGATTCAAAGTCACACCTCGTTATAACTCAGTTTACAAATATAAGCCTCCATGTGAATCACATCCCAGAACAGAAATGAAGGTCCTTTTGGTGGAGAATTTCAAACATGTCGATGCAATCAAAGTCAAAAGGGAAGAAAAAGTGTGTGAAATGTTTGGACAAACAATCATTTGATCCCACAAATGATGCCAGAATGCAAACTCTTTCCTTTAAACTAAATGGCAGATAACAGAAAGCATTGGCCCCCCCCACACACACATCCGGAGTAAACATTCCACTTATGCATACACATGGACAGATCTGGAAGTCCGTTGAGGGATCCTGACACACTGTGGGGCTCAGCTCACACCTCCCCCTACGGTGAGGGGTGGCGGGTCTCCGTTTTTTCATGATCTAAATGACAACAACTTGTGGTCCTGTGGTGCTTTCAAAGATCGTACTGTCCATGCCTTGTTGTTTGTTTATTTCCCCGATGTTTCTATTTGTGGTGTTCTTTGGACTGCTACTGTAGAAACAGTATACTGAAAGCCATGATGACACAGCAGCAAGCCACCCACGGACTCTTCCGCTCACCTGGACAAAAGAAATAATGTAAAGTAAAACAACGGCTCATTGATATCATTAGTTCATCATCAGATATCAAAGTATGACTTATGGGGCAGTCACTGGCTTACCTATTCTGGCACATTTCCAGAAAATTCCTAGAAGCCTAAAAGGAAAAATAATTATGGAAAAATCACAAGCAGAAACAATTGTTTGCCTCTGATTATTTTACTGTTTTTTTTAAAGTTAATTGTCCTGTTACTGCAACAAAAATGCAGTAATGTCACTGTTGTTGTGATATTTAAAGCTAAGCTTCTGCACAGACAACTGACTGACTGTACGTGTGTGTGTGTGTGTGTGTGTGTGGGGAGGGGGGTGTTGATGTGTCAAAGTAGCTGATACAGTAACTTGTAGTCACAACTTTAGATGAGGACTGTGATCACCTTTATACAAAACCCAGGCAGCCACCAGATGTCCATATCCATGTAAGGAGTGTGCGCAGTGGAAGAGGGGGAGAGCGGGCACAGTGGAAGAGGGGGAGAGCGGGCACGTCTTATTATCTCTAGTGACAGCTGAGGCAAATGTGGCATTCCAGGCCTTCACTTTTCTGATGTGTCTGTCGGCCTGTATCAGGGTCTGTGTATCTGCAAGTGTATCTGTACATGCTTAAAAGCCAACTTTCTTCAACTTTCAAACTGACCAGATGGTGTCAGCATCCTATTGTGATTTTTTTCTTTTATTGATTTAGGATAGGCCTGGCTTAAAAGTCAAATTTTCTGCAATTAAGGAAGAAGAAATTAAGTTAAGTACAAGTTTTTCTGTACAACATACACATTCTTATTTGCCTGGAGATGGTATTCCCATCAGATTCTTCAGAATTATTTGCATAATGTGTGGCACCAGAACAACGCAAATAACAGCTCGTGCCTCGGTCAACAAATCAAATCAAGAGGGAAAATTATTAAATCATCCCATCTGCCACTCTCAGTCTCATGTGTTTGTCTGAAGAGGATGTCCCTCCCTGATCTAATGATGTGTGTGTGTGGCTGTTTCTGGGCTGGACCAGACCTCTTAGAAGTGAATCATGGAAATGGTACATCCAAGAATAATAATGATCCAGTGATGACAAAAATGTAGGCCTTCTGCTACTTTACTCGCCTCAATTAGGCCTCTTTAGTAGTTACAGTGAGTTAAAGATGGATGGATTATTTAAAATTGTAGGGCTTAAATGCATATACATATGCTTTATCACAGACCATTTTTTGCTGGTAAATATGAGATTTTCCATGATAGAAAGAAAACAAACAGCTCTAACAGAAGTTGAAATACATAAGTAAACTACTTGGAATAAACTGATTAAATCAGAAAAGCTGATGGTGACAGAACCTTGAAGGACAGAGCAGTATAACACTTACATGAAATACAAACCTTTATGTGCCAGCTGGCTGACAGCAAGCACCGACTTAAATTATAGGGGCCATAAGATTAAGACCTGATCTTTATCAATGCCCTTATTCCACCCTGAGGCTTAGACTTACTACTTTGTTCTGGGGCAATATTTTCATTTCAACTGCTTCCATGTACAGTGCCTTACGAAGGTATTCGGCCCCCTTGAACTTTGACCTTTTGCCACATTTCAGGCTTCAAACATAAAGATATAAAACTGTAATTTTTTGTGAAGAACCAACAACAAGTGGGACACAATCATGAAGTGGAACGAAATTTATTGGATATTTCAAACTTTAACAAATAAAAAACTGAAAAACTGGGTGTGCAAAATTATTCAGCCCCCTTAAGTTAATACTTTGTAGCGCCACCTTTTGCTGCGATTACAGCTGTAAGTCGCTTGGGGTACGTCTCTATCAGTTTTGCACATCGAGAGACTGAAATTTTTGCCCATTCCTCCTTGCAAAACAGCTCGAGCTCAGTGAGGTTGGATGGAGAGGGTTTGTGAACAGCAGTTTTCAGTTCTTTCCACAGATTCTCGATTGGATTCAGGTCTGGACTTTGACTTGGCCATTCTAACACCTGGATATGTTTATTTGTGAACCATTCCAGTGTAGATTTTGCTTTATGTTTTGGATCATTGTCTTGTTGGAAGACAAATCTCCGTCCCAGTCTCAGGTCTTTTGCAGACTCCATCAGGTTTTCTTCCAGAATGGTCCTGTATTTGGCTCCATCCATCTTCCCATCAATTTTAACCATCTTCCCTGTCCCTGCTGAAGAAAAGCAGGCCCAAACCATGATGCTGCCACCACCATGTTTGACAGTGGGGATGGTGTGTTCAGGGTGATGAGCTGTGTTGCTTTTACGCCAAACATAACGTTTTGCGGATTGTTGCCAAAAAGTTAGATTTTGGTTTCATCTGACCAGAGCACCTTCTTCCACATGTTTGGTGTGTCTCCCAGGTGGCTTGTGGCAAACTTTAAACGAGACTTTTTATGGATATCTTTAAGAAATGGCTTTCTTCTTGCCACTCTTCCATAAAGGCCAGATTTGTGCAGTATACGACTGATTGTTGTCCTATGGACAGAGTCTCCCACCTCAGCTGTAGATCTCTGCAGTTCATCCAGAGTGATCATGGGCCTCTTGGCTGCATCTCTGATCAGTCTTCTCCTTGTATGAGCTGAAAGTTTAGAGGGACGGCCGGGTCTTCGTAGATTTGCAGTGGTCTGACACTCCTTCCATTTCAATATTATCGCTTGCACAGTGCTCCTTGGGATGTTTAAAGCTTGGGAAATCTTTTTGTATCTAAATCCGGCTTTAAACTTCTCCACAACAGTATCTCGGACCTGCCTTGTGTGTTCCTTGTTCTTCATGACGCTCTCTGCGCTTTAAACGGACCTCTGTGACTATCACAGAGCAGGTGCATTTATACGGAGACTTGATTTCACACAGGTGGATTCTATTTATCATCATTAGTCATTTAGGTCAACATTGGATCATTCAGAGATCCTCACTGAACTTCTGGAGAGAGTTTGCTGCACTGAAAGTAAAGGGGCTGAATAATTTTGCACGCCCAATTTTTTTAGTTTTTTATTTGTTAAAAAAGTTTGAAATATCCAATAAATTTCGTTCCACTTCATGATTGTGTCCCACTTGTTGGTTCTTCACAAAAAATTACAGTTTTATATCTTTATGTTTGAAGCCTGAAATGTGGCAAAAGGTCGAAATGTTCAAGGGGGCCGAATACTTTCGTAAGGCACTGTATGTCAGGCCTTTTTCTCCTTCTATAGTTGAAATGGTACCATAAACTGCATGCCAAAACATACTGTTAAATTCTGACCTAGCTTATTTGGCAAGAACACTGTATATACCAACGATGAATACCCAAAGGTAATATAGTAACATAAACCAACTGATTTTGAGGACAAATATAACTAATCTCAGTTTTCACCAATTTATTCTGGCCATGTCAACAAACATGCTAACGTTTCATCCGAGTGACGGTCATCAGAGCATTGGGAAAAATGGAAGACATCTCATTTATATACAGGAGTTGGCAAGTGATTGGCTTGAATGTATGATTAGTATAGTAACACTCAAATTATTTTGTTATGCATTTTGACATGACATTGTGTCCCGTTTATAATTTCCAAGACAGGTATTTGAGGGGACAACTAATCACTGTGAAGACTTTAAGGCTGCTTCATTGTTAAGTATCTCAAATAGTATCTGATCATACCCGGTCTTGTTCTTGTCTAGCAGGCTGGGAGCCATTGCTCTGATGTAGGCACAGGTACAGATCAGGAGGAGAATCACTGTGAGCAGTGACTGGAAGTTGAAAATGGCCGACTGCAAAATGAAAGAGAATTATATATTTAGTACAGACATAATAAAGTGCATTTTACCAGCAACAAGTCATAAAACCCACTGAATTCACCTTAATTAACTTTCTGTGTGTACATATACTAATTTACAAGACCAGCCACATGCCTAAACAGGTATTGTGGTTTCAGAAAAATCCAAATCTCATACTGCATATACATTTACTCATTTGGCAAACACTTTTATCCAAAGCGACTTACATTTGTGGAACAACATACAAGCATAAATACAGTAAGAGGTTCACAAGTGACAACAGATACTTCCATGTACCAAAATGGAGACCCAAGTCTGCTCTGATTTTTTTTTTTTATGAAACCCCTTCTGGACCTTCCGTTTATACTCAGAAAATTATGTGCATTAATCCAAAGAGACAGTGTCTGTTCATGTAATATCATTCTGGGATGATCTCATATGCACCCTTAACTAATAAAATCCAGAATTTACCTTTTGAATATTACATATCACTAACATAGTGATAGACACGCTTTTAGGATAATTCAACATTAGTATACATGTCAAAAGAAAAAAGTATAAACAAAAGAATCATTTTTTGCCTTGGCACTAATTACACTCCTGCCACAACAAATATGTACAATAATGTTACCATGACCTTGATGCTGGCTAAATTAATGCATGATAAGCAATTTTAAATGTATGTACAATTTGTTTATTTTGTACTTTGTGATGATATGTGATGTCTTCCAGGTGCCATTATCCATCTTACCTGTTGGTTGATGCTACTTGTTTGGTTTAAAATGAAACCAAAGCGTTTAATCAATTGTCTACTTAACCTTAACATTTCTGTCACATAAGGTCTTCGGTTGCGTAATGCCAGTTCACAATATGTTGCTGAACTACACACACATACTTAATGCTCCATGGTCTCTGGTGTGCCTCAGCTACGTGGCACACACAGCCCTCAAAACAGTACGATGTTTGCATTCATTATTTAGTGATACCTTTATCCTTTGTTGTCAAACAACTCGCGTTGACACACGACCGTAACTTACGTGATGATATCCATATATAAAATAATGATATTTAAGAACAGAAACATGCTGTGATCGCTAGATAGCTAAACTTTTAGCCAATCTAATCTAGCCAATGCTAGCTAACGCTAGGTAGTTTAGCATTTACTACACGCCCCGCTTTACACCGAAGGCTAGCATAAGGTGTTGTCACAGAGTACTGCCGACAGACATTAGGCGAAGAATGCGTGTTTTAGATAATGCTTAAAAGAAGCAGCAAAAGAGCAGAAGCTTCTGCTTAATAAAAACAAGCTTACCATTTTTGTTGTGAATCAAAGCCACAACACACTTCCTGCTCTCTGGAACTTACGTAACCAAAGAGGTTTACGTAACGTCATTACGCTCTGCTCAACAAAACATCGTTTGCTGATTGGCTGAGAACACCAAGAGTTGAAGGTTGAATCTTCTGTCAAAAACTGAGAGAACGGTAATTTTCACTTTCACAAAAAAAATCGCTTCACTTGGACGTCGCAGTAGTTTGCCCATACAATACCGTAAGTCTTTTGAGGAAACGTTGTACATAAGTGTTTTACCCACACATAAATCATAGAGAAATTTGTCCGACTGTACGAGAAAACTCCTGTAATATTCAAGCACCGCGGATCCACTGCAGCAGGTTAAAGATTCAGCGCCCAGCTCGGCGCCTTGCCGTTTAAGTAACGTTATTATCTGCACCAATAATATTACCATACTTTGTTCCAACATGGTGCACCAGTGAAGAAAGAAGAAGCTAGTTAGACTGCGCTTGCAGGATGCGGAAGTTGTTACAATACTATATTGGTGTAATTAGACTGTGAATAATAATCAATATATATCTTCTGTTATGGGAAAGAGAAGGAAGTGAACATCTGAATCATGCAAATACAGTGCCCAAATACTGCTTGAGTAGTTGTTCACCAGAAAGTTGATTGATCATGTAAAGGCATTTGACAGTCACACTGCACAGCTTTCAAAATGTAAGCATTTGCTTGAATTTGGCTATTTCACAAAGTGTAAGTTTAATTCTTTTGTAATTTTGACGCTTGGTCAGACAGCAATTTCAACATCACTTTGGGCGCCGTAATTTGAGATGCACATCGTTTTTGACATGATGTACACTTAACAATTAAGGAAATAAACAAAAAAACAATCCTTAGTTTGAATCCTATAGAGAAATGTATTTATTCATTATTAATTTATTTATAGGTTGATAGTCTAATAGACTTTATTCTCTCTTGATGACGAAAAACAGGCATTTTTGTGGTCAAGAGTTTTCACAATGAAGTCCCCTCCCTCCAGCCAGCCAGCCAGCAGCATCTTGATTGCATTTAAGCCATGTTTTGTAAATCCCCCTGGGGCCTTCCTTCCCAGACACTCCTCGACAGCTCTTCATGTAAGAAGAAATCTGTCAGATTTTAAACCACACATAAATTATGTTTTGCATATTTCACTACAAGAGTGTGGATAAATAATATAAAGAGCCTAAGTCTTCGAATGGAGACTTTGGTTCCTAAGAGTAAGAGATGAGCAAGAGTAAGCTTTAAACAGACTCACATTCCTCTTAATGTGATTTAAGTTTTATTGTTTACAGTGCACTGACCAATCAAGGCTACAGTGCATGCATGTCTGATTACTGCAATCAAATCTAGGCTTGATGTAGCCTCAGTATGTGTAATCTTTTTCTGTTTGTACAAAAGTGAACATAAGCTCAAACTGTTTTGTATAACATGATGCCAAGAGTAAAACTATATTCAAGCAATGGCAATATTCGTTTTGAATTTTGATTGTAGGGAAAGTAATACTGGAAGCACTGCAGTGACAATGGTCAATTACTATCTGCTGCAACATAATAAAATTATCAAACAACCACATGTAAAGCTCATCAAGCCCGGCGGCTGCAATCACACATCAAGTGAATCATTTACATATAAGAGGGTTGGGTATGGCAATACTTTAACGTGTCATGACTGGTTTGATTCTGTATTTAGTAAATGGAAGGCCTTGGTGATGTCAAAGAAGACTCACTTGAAGTTTAATTTCCATTTCACTTGGTGTCAGAAGTGGGATCATTTGGCGGCAGTTTTGACCCTCAAACAGAATAATGTATTGTGCCAACTCTATATTTTTACCCAACCTTACTCTTAAGTGAGAATTGCCTTACATTTGCGATTGAGCATGGCTTAGGTTTTCACAACTGCAACTTATATGTGAATTTTGGAGCTGTGAGAATGACCTGTTATTGTGCAGCTGAATCCAGTGTTAGCAAGATGTTGTAACGTACCAGTGGTTCTCAAACTTTTTCTTTCACGCTGCCATTCAGAAGCCGTAAATAGTTCATGCCTGACACCCCAGCAAAGGTGGTATTATTTTGTATTTATTTATCATTAACAATACAAGTGATTGAAATTAACAAGACTCAGGTTAGCAAAATAGACTTGCTAGCATCAGAGCACTTTTGTTTGTTTATGTCACCACATGAATTACATTCATGCAACTTAGGTCCGCTCAACATCCACAACCCCCTGTAGTGGCTCTATGCCCCCCCCCTCCAAGGGGGCCCCCCCACAGTTTGAGAACCACTTCATTATGTGGAAGAGCTGAGGTCAGGAGGACAACACTTGCAGGCTAGCAATGTATGTTTTTTTAAAGGATTGCCCTCTTGTTGAAATTAGTCATCACTTCAATGATTTGAATGTTTGTTGGTCGCTGTTCGACCAGTGTAGTGTAACTCACTACTGTTAGTTTCAGCAGATTACTTTTTTTTTGCAAACATCCGGTGGCACAGTTTTTATTCCCTAATGTGTTAATGACTTAAGTAATATTTATTCCTTGTGTGAGTTCAATGGAATTTGAATTATGTAAATTTAGGATTTATCGCATACGCTATCTAGCATACTTTTATTGTGGACAAGGACTCCGTTAGATCAGCTTGCAAGACCACATAACTTCTTCAGCAAAATTATTCTGTTACAATAGCTCTTTTGTTGCTCAGTTTCTGTTCTCACTCCATTTGTTACGTAGTGGCTTAACAGTGTCATCACAGCTAGCAATTAGAGTTAAAATTGTTATTCTCGTTTATGTGAAGGCAGTATGTTCACTCGGAAGAGTACAGAGACAAATGCATTGTAGTAGCTTTTGCTGTTTTAACCACATAATAATAATATGAATAAAAGAATATACCTTGCCAGTGATGTTTGAGGTGTGTGTCACCAATCTCAAATGTTTGTGCTATGTTGTGGTGACAAGAAATTGGAGGAGTTCAGAAAAACATAGTTTCAGCATGTAAGCAAAGGCACATCTTGTCATACAGCACGAGATGGAGCACGACTCTGTCGCATTAGCACCTCATGACTATCTCCTCTACAAGCAGCAAGAATATTAGTACTAAAAGTGTCTATGGTTAAATTACAGTGTTTTTTCAAATGTGCTCTTTGAGGCATGCAGCAATAAAGTTATGGTGACACTTGACTAATTCTGCCTCAGACATGGTATAAGCCAGTTCAGACAGATTTGTGGACACACGATATATTGTAATACTTGTTATATTTTACTAACAATGTTTCTGTTTGTCAGGTGGCTTACAAATACCTGATAATCATATTGAATTAAAGGCTATGGGACAGTCTGCTGCTGGTTAGAACAGCACTGCTTTAATCTCTGACTGATCATGATAACAGTGAACCAGCCTAAGAGTTCTCCTTTTTATCTTGAAACCTTTGTATAAGAGAAAGCATTCGGGGAAAGTCCAGTGAAAGGACAGTCGGAGCACGGGCCTAATTGTCAGGACCCATTAAAGGGACAGTTAACTGCCTTTTTCTACTGTGTATGAGCTCCTAATTTAAGACACACTATGCATAATTAGAGGCTTTCTTTGTGACTTATTTGCAAGGTACTTCCTGCACACAGTTATGTCTTACGGTTTTCATATGCAGTGATGCTGAAGAAATGACAATGAAAAGGTTCAGCAAAAGTATGAAAGTATGAAAAGAGGATAAAAGCTGTCAAAGCTGTAGGGGAGATTTGGTTGATGATTTAAGCATCCCAGTGATTGTGTCTGCCGATCAAGTAACTAAACACGGAAGAGTTCAGGATTGACTTTGAAGGTTTTGCACAGCTCTTCATTCTTGACAGACAGTGCTGTTTATTTAATTGGAGTGTCCTACTGTCATTACCACAGGGTCATCGTCCCTGCACAACAGATGTTACAGTAAATAATGAGTAGCTGGGCTTACTTTATGAGGTTAAAGTTGAACCCTTCAGCTCCCTCATCTTGTTCAGCCCCTTCGTCCAGCCACACCCCTTCTTGAAGCACAAAGGGTCAACTTTAATCTGTTGGATGGTCCTTTATGCATCTGCACATGTGCATGCTGTGAGTGTGTGTGTGTGTGTGTGTGTGTGTGTGTGAAGGGGTGGTGGGGGGGAGTATAGGTTTGTGGCAAATCTCTGCTGTGTGTCTAATTTAGAATAACCTTGACAACCTGCTCTGTCAGCGTATATGGTGGGGGATGCAAAGAAAGAATACAAAAAAACGTCCTGTCACGTCCTAACTTATAGCACAGTGTCCAAAGGCGCTCATTTTCATATTTTCAAACATGTCCAGCTTGGCTAACTGCCAATTTAGCTGTCCTTTTCCCTCCATCTCCACACACGTTGCCCTGTAGTTAAGTATGGAAGATATCCAACTCACCTCTCACTTCTCATGGAAGCTGTAATCACATGTTCTGTCCTGGACATCCGTAATCAAGTAAAAGTTTCTCAAGCCCTTTAAGAAGACAATGATGTGTAGCCAGTCAACCAAAAGGAAATTTCAAGGACAACCTAATGGATCATTTGTAATCTCTTGTAACTGATCAGTTGCAGTGTATATATTGTATATATTTACAAAATAAAAGAGCATGCTTTACTCATCGTGGTCTGGCATGGCCATGGATATGTTATGCTGTAGACATAGATGATTGACATTTCTCTCCTGCACGTTGCAATCCCTTAGATGTGATTGAATGCATAACTTATAAGGCTGTCATTGGTATTTGCTTCCTTATTTCAGACATGATGCCTCTTCTGGAAATATCCTATTTCTCCAAACACTCATGCAGCTTCCGATAAAAATTTTTTTATCTAGAGTGTGATGTGCGAGTCATTTTGCTGGTGGTCAGGAAGCTCACACTCCCACGCAGGAAAACAGCCAAAAACTGTTAAACTCCATGAGGTTCCACTGACTCAGAGAGACCCCCATAGGGATGATTATCTCTAAATCCAAGTAGTGAAACAATGAGGCGCATTGATGCAACTGGAAGATTAACACAGCCTTACAACATCAAAATGGAATGATTGGAGGGAAGTCTTTGAAGGAGGGCCTAGGACCAAATACAACAGAATATCCTGAATACAATGCAATAGGAAAAATGTACTATAATTGCACCTTGTTAAGAGTTTCTTAACTCCTATCTTTGATTTTCTGCAGATCATGAGTGGTGCAGTCAGAGAGATCACTGTAACTACTGATCCAGGCACCCCGTACTTCCTGCGAGTGGACTGGGCCGTAGATCTGGGTGCTGGGTTCACACTGGCCCTCACTGATGGCAACTCAGCATGGATCGGAGAAGGTAAAGATTTCAGATATGCAAACTGTACAAGAGCACATAAAGAATTGAGGACCACTGAAATTATTCACAACAAAACAGTCTCAGTCCACGTTTCTCGTGATTGAACCCACAACTGTAGGCTTATATGTGCTACAAAGACTTGCATCTATTGACTATTGACTAGACTCCGGGTTGTCACCTGGTCTACAATTCATCAGGCTGTCCACACTGTGCAGGCACCTGGCTGAACCTCATCTCATAATATTGTAATTATTGGTCCTTTAACCAGAGGGACAGAAGTGACCTTGTTTCGTCATCCCTCCTCACTCCTGTGCTGCAGCTTACAGGTGTATAAAGTAGATTAAACTCTACAAGGCTAGTCTTTGTATGTGCATGTCAGTGTTCAGTGTGTGTGCGCTTACATATGGACATTTTCTCTGGAAGGACACCTGGAACATAACTGCTCCCTAGTTTTCTATTGCTGTCCATCTGCAGAGCTGACAGGCAGCGATGGGGTTGTGACAGCTATGTGCGGGCTTCTGGGTCGTCACTGTTTTTGTGTTTGATGTGTTAATAGGGACCCTCAACCCCGTGCGAGCAGCTGTGCAACAGCTGATGTCATTCCCCTTGGTTTGTCCGCTTGCTTCCTTTTAAATCAGTCCATGCATTACTACATAATTAATGTTTATAGTTTGGCTCAGCAGTCTGCTATCACCTCTTTGCCCTCTATCCGGTTTCTTTCAACATGCGAATGTACAACTTTAAAATTATGCAAAAATTAGAAATATGCCTTTGTTGTGTCCAGTTTCAGAAGATGAGGTGACAAGGGAAGCCAACGATATTGGAAGCACGAGGGAAAGATATGTTGAGGATCTTCTTCAAGCACTAACAGGAGGTGAAGGGGGAAGAGGAGGAGGAAGGAGAAGAGGCAACAAGGAGGTGTATTCTTTCCACCTCTCTCCAGATCACTGTCATCTCTCATATCTGAAGATCTGTAATGACATCTCGGTGAGCAAAAGCGTTGAGTAGATTTTTAATTATTATATGTTGCGAAATCATAATTGTTCACAGCGTGGGTTAACGAACTATACCTTTATATTTTTTATCATTAACTTTAAACAGACATACAAGCAGCAGCTTTAAGCCTGGGCTGAGACAGACAACAGCATAACAAAATGCCCCCCCCCCTCATTTATTTCAATTAGGCAGCTGCGGTAACGCCAACGCAGAGGGCCACAAAAAATGCGGGGTTGTCTGAAAAAGAAAAAAAAAAAGTTGAACCCAGCTCAACTTATGCTGCAGAGTGCATCTTCATCCGGCGTGTTGTCCAAGCAAATACATTCAACTGCACATTTCTGGTAGATAACTTTGTAATGTGAAAGCAACAGTTTACCTCACAGTTGTTGTGACAAAAGATACATATTTCTATGTATGCAGATTCTATAGACTTTTTTTATGTTTATCTTAGTTCTGATAGTGAGTTTCATGTGCCTTCACCCCTTCAATTGTCAATAAGCATACCAATTGGCAATCGGAACAAGCCTAGTAGTTTGATTGATGATTTTTGATTTCTGGAACTGGTTTTGGGTGCTTTGGGTGCTCTGATTCAATCTCATGAAGTGAAGTAGGTAGTTTGAAACTCATATTTTGAGGAATCTGTTGTTCAAGATCAGTTTTAGAAAGTTGTTTTCTTAATTATGTTTATTTATCAGTACTCCCCCCTTGAATTCCACAACATCATGCACTTCCCTGAGGATAAATCCATCTAACGACATACAACAACATAGAGAGGAAGTCTTATTTTTTACAGCGGGCTGTTAAAAAGATAAGGTTTATAGTCTCCCCATATTATAGCAGAATTAGAAAGGCTTGCCTTCAGGCTGCTGTGGAAAATGCCACAGATAGGAATCATTCAGTTTGTTGCCAGTCATCCAGTGGCAACAGTATAAGGTAGTTGTGTAATGGCCGCAGCTTGTAAAAGTTATGGGAAAAAGATTTGCTGATTGAAATTAAGGTGGAGCTAGCTTGCGTTAATGTAACCAACATCCCCACATTAATGCACATCTCTTTTCAAATGTATGCAACAGTCACTGAAAAAACTGAAACTGAAAACTGAGACATGTATTCTTACATACAGTGAGTGACAAGCTTGATGGAGTACAGGTCATGGTACTTTCAGTGGATTTTAGTGTTATTCTGTGAAATTGTGAGAGGATTCTGTTGCCTCCAGGGAGCAGGTCACTTGTGGTCTTTGGGAATGCTGTGCAGGTAGAGGACACCCGAGGGAGAAGGCCAGGAGGTTAGGAACACTGTAAAGACCCTGATTTATGGACGGGGCCGTCCCTATCTAACAATGTTAAACAGTTGATTAGTGCCTTTTTCTTTTCTGAAATGCCTCCTGGCTTTCTTTGTTTCTATGAGTGTGTACCATGTATGTGTGCCTATGCGCATGTGTCCCAACATGTGCAGACATCCTGTTTTAGAAGGCTATCAGCCTTTGGGTGCATACTTGACAAAATGGTTATTTCCACTGTGTGTGACTTTGTGTCATGTAACCACATCCCATAATTTAATAATGCAATTATGATATCAAGTATAGAAAGGATTAATATTTTCAACAACACAACAACTGTTAATGCGAAATAAAATCAACAATGATTAAAAAATGTTACTCCTAGGGGTGTAGTAGGGATACCACAGGGGAAATCTCATTAGTCAAACAAAGTTTTTTAAAACTGAATAATGAATAGACTTAAAATCAGTGCACGCCTTCAAAACATGAGTAAAATGCACAGAGAGACAAATGAGACAAACAAATAAACAGCAGCCATCATTTGACTTAAATATTCTAAAGAGGTCATATTATGCCT
The DNA here is from genome assembly GCF_014851395.1 of Micropterus salmoides. NCBI lineage: Eukaryota > Metazoa > Chordata > Actinopteri > Centrarchiformes > Centrarchidae > Micropterus > Micropterus salmoides. The sequence continues at coordinate 26,630,307 of NW_024044459.1, forward strand.
TTTGGCTTTTTCCCTCTCCTCTGGATCGCCACTTTGCTGTGACATCACAGCGAAAAACGCATCTAGGGCTGCAGCTAACGATGATTTTAGTATTTTAAGCTTCGATAGATTATTTCAATGATTCATCGATGCGTCCTTTAAGAAGTACTTTTGCTTGCCAGCGGCAGAGCTGACAGGGACACACACACACACACACACTGCAGGCTCTGTCACGCGACGCTGGTCTCCAAACCATGTTTTGTCAAGAAAACACATGTGAAATGTGAAACAGGAAATTAGTTGTTATTATAAAGATGGCGATAATAAAGACAAAGAATCTGGGTGAAATGTTGGATTAGCATACGCAGGTAGCAGGGATTGTCTGAGCTACAGAGAGAGCTGGAGGTGAGTTAAAAGGTGCAGCTTCCCGACACCCAGTTAACTCATGACTGTGAGGTTACAACTCACGGCTGAAAAAAGAGAACAACAAACGCACGTGTGTACATTTTCAGCTGAGGTCTGCTGCTTACTTTGACTAGCCTTCAACTCAACAATCAGTCATGATTTCAGTTTAATGCTAAAGTTGCTGTTACTGTTACCTTGTCTGTGGTCCGCTGGCAGAACACTGGCTGCTTTTTGTTCAGCTGCCGTCGTGCTGTTGCCAAGGTGACATAAGTTTCGTTTTACGGTGGACGGACGGTAACGTTACAGAGTTGTTGTTTTCTCTAGCTTGAAATAATCCCATACTTTGGACACTTTCTTCTTTGTCCCTCGCTATTTTCTCCCTCTCCCTCCACTTTGCAAACAGCTCCATCATAGCCACGTCGTGTTCACAGCGTAAGCGCGATGTGCGACAGTAATAAATGTCCGTGCGAAACACTGTGGCGTAAAGTTACATGGATTAAACGAAGCATCGACGCAAAGAATTTGTGTCGATGCATTTTATTAATCGTTTTAATCGATGAATCATTTCAGCCCTACACGCATTATAACACTCCCCATATGACTATTTAGACACGCCCTCAAACTCAAAAACTTTCTAAGCTGCAGCACACAGTGACAAGACATCCGCCTGTTGACTCCCCTCTGCCTTCCAAACACTAGCTACCCTCCAGGCAGTCAATGGACGTAAAGCTGTTACTGTGATGTAAAGACAGAGCACAGTTATAACTTTATGGATGAAAAATACTTTTGATACAGATTAATAAATCACCACTCTGAAACTATCTATGTCTATGTCTATGTTGCTAAGCTGGTAAGGGGAATGTATACAGCTGAACCGAAGCCGTGTTTGCCGGCTTTTCAGGGCCCGCCCTACTCTGCTTCTGATTGGCTAGTAGTCCTTAACTAGGAACTGCGTATGTGCAACTCCCAACAAAGATCTTGTCGAGGTAAGATGCATCACTCCATAGCTAAAACAGATTGTTCAACATACAGGGTGAAGAGGTGAAAAAACATGGTGTTTTTTGAAAATGAAACCATGTAAACCTGTACTGGTACAACCCCTAAATAAAAGTATGAACCTGAAAATTAGCATAATATGACCAATTTCAAACAAAACATTTTACTGGTTTTACATGCTACAAATCAACTCTCTCATTTGTGTAGGTGGTGGTTGCACAGGGAAAAGTTGTTACCAAAAGCAGCAACTAGACCACACAAAATGATTGACAGAGGCCCAAAGTGTGCTTTTTAAAAATGTGATCCATGCTCACATTGTTGCTGCTTTGTTGATGATCATCACTGTGTGCAGTATGTGTGTGGTAGAATCCTGGGGGACTGTTAGCATTAAGTGCAAACTACCACTCTTAGTCTAACACCTGCTTCTTTTCTTTTCCCTTTGCTCTCCCTCATTTGGCTTTTTTTTTTAACATGTCACAAGTTATAAAGTGGAACGTATTTTCTCAGCCAGATAATTTCAGGGCACAGAAACGACCAAAAATGAGGCAAGTTCCAGTTGGGAACAGAAGAAAGGAGGTTATGGACAAAACAGGTGGTGAACTTAACCTGACATTAATATTTTATGAATATGACCCCCAGAACTTGTAATGATGTAATTTGGGTGTTTGTTGTTAAACTACTACTAAGCAGGTGTTTTACTTGGCTGAGTCAGACATTATCTCCTCCTTAATGTCTGTTTAAGTACCGATCTGTTATTGGTGGAAAAAAGATTCTAGTGCTGGCACGTCAACAAACACTTCATGTCCTTGCAGATTATGGATGTTTGAGCATTTAAGGAGAATTAACAGATCCTGTATGTCTGTTTAGGCCTACCACAATTTGGCTCCTAAATATGACACACACAACTTGAACTGTATATCTTTTAAGTTTAGTGTTTTTTTATGTAGGTCATAGCCTCTCTTTTGTGCAGACTTATTATTTTATTTCATAAAAACTGTCACTATCTTTTGAGCAGCACTTCTAGCTCAGATCTTACTTCAGACCAGCTTCGACCCAGGGAGATTTGGACTCTTAATTCTTGACGGTTGTGGTAATTGAAGCCACAGGATTCTGCGTGAGTCTGGGTGGATGACTGTGGCACTGAATGTTCCATGTTGTTATGTTTGTCAAATACAACTTGTGTCATAGTTCACTGGGGATTACAGCTGTGCAGCGTGACACCAGTCACAAAGTTCACTGGAGTAGTCCATGTTTTTTTATTCTGATTGAATAACCTCACATTTTGAAGTGTGAAATTATACATTATAGACTTGTGAGTGGCTTTGCACATGAACAACTTTTGTCAACATTATTTACAAACTCTAATAATGCAAATTGATCATTTTTAAGTGTGGGCTTTTCCACCAGACAGATCTCAAAGCTGCTCTCAGAGCTGTCTTATTAATCTTTTGCTTTTTTTATTTTTGTGTGCTATACCAAATATCATCAAGCCAAGTATCTAATAGCAAACATCGGCAGGGTTTTTAAATGCAGATGTCTACTTCTGTGCATATAAATTACTGTAATATATGTTGGCAGAAGACTAGAAATACTGCAAACTGGTGATAAATGACAGGATAAGGTATCCCTTCATCAGGGTTTCCTGCTGTTTTACAAAACATAATGTAATGATTTTCAGCCTCAATTTCTCAATTCACAATCAATTATGAAGCTAATCTGGTGAAAGTTTCAGTCCCACAAAGCAGCCAAAATGCTTTTATTGTGGTTTCAGAAGAACATTTAATAAAATCTGCAATCATCAAAAGCAAAAAAGGACAAATTGGTTACATGTTTGGCTTTTACAGCTGTAGTCAAGTTTTTGTTCTGCTTTTACTGTCTGAGAATTTGTGGCACAAATGGAAGCCAGATTTGTATCCTGACAGTCCTGAAGAGTCTGATCCACCGACGCATTTCTTCTGCTGTTACCACCAGCAAGTTCCACCTCACAGTACTTGTAGCTTGTCTCTCTGGTTGATGTTTACAGTATTAATGTGAGTAAATCTTAATAATGTATTCCTGCTACAGACATCTCTGAACCCAGTATTCTAGGCTGATACCAAAGTGAAATTAAGCATTCAAACTGTATCCCCCTGTTCTGATGTTAGTACTGTGTCATAGCATGCTCTGTGTTTATGGGAACATTCATGTTATCGGGGACAGACTGAGTGCTGCCGCCCTCACTTCCTGCTTTTTATCTGGCCTCACGCCTCTGCACGGCAGACGAGGGAGCTGATGGGTCAAGCTGATTGCTGCACAATGCCCACACTTCCTATAGTGAGTATCCTTGCCCACCCATGAACACTGTCTCTTTGTCATCATGCACTCACCCACTCACTTCTCTGTTCCCTTCATTTATTTTAAATAGAATAATTCACTGGATCACTGACATCTTCACTATATCTTTGCATTCATATGAAATTATAATAATATAAACATTGTGAACAAGTATTATTAGAAGGTGGAGTTTTTGTTTGCAAATTAGATAAATATGCTAGTGATCTAGTTAGAGGCTTCAATGATGCCAGTTTACTTTAATATCACTGATTAATGCTTATTGTTTAATGGGGTTTATTGTTCTCTGATCAACAGGAACAAATGGCGGGGTTGGTCTCCCACAATGTGTTGGACCGTGTAATAAGGAGACCTTTGTGTTCTCTGTGCCCACATTGTGTTATGGTATCAATTTCACTGGGACTGTGTTCTTTTGGCTTTGTCCTCCACACCTACGTCCCTCCTTCTCCAGGGTTTCAACCTTATGGTCTGGCTAGCTGTCTGGAGACTCACACACAAACAAACAGTTAGACCACACACACACCTACACACACACACACACACACACACACACACACACACACACACACACACACACACACCCTACCATGTTATAATGTCGGACAAACTTATCCTGAAACCAAGATTTTACATTCACATATCTCAAATCTCAATTAGCTTTGTCTCATTTGTTGATGCTATTAACAGTATACTTCATCCCAGAAAGTACATTCTTCAGGGATTGCAAAGATTTATGAAGCGTCTTTTCTCGTCTTAGATGTATTTTCCTCTTGTCCTGTCATATTAGCTTTGTTGATCTTTAATTTGTCATCAATTAGCCCACCTTGTCACATGAAAGTCATGTCAAATGCTGTTAGAGACTGAAACAACAACTATGAACGCTTTACTTATGTTTTTGTTGTTTTAGTAATTTAACACAGTAGAAAGAATGTGGCAGTGGGTTGAGGATCACAGACAAACAGTCTGACCTCCCACACCTCGGCAGAGGCTGGCAACAGTGTTCGGACTGACCTTTAACTTTATCTTTGTGTCTCAGGAGAGAAGCAGAAGCTCAAGAAAATAAATTGTGTAGTGCATCCTTCCTCCTACCATGCTGCACATTAAGCTATAGGTAATCTGGAATTCACATGTTTACTGCTGTGGGTCTTCTCAGAAACCCTGAAAGTAAAGACAGCGAAACATAAAACCTTTGGTATTTAAAAGAAGGAGCACAAGAAATAAACAGCAGCTGAGAGCCATTTCCAGTGTTAATCCAGTAAATAAGGGTTGTGCTTCCAGCAGTTTAGATCTCTGTATCTGGTGTCTTAAACTGGTAATACCATGTTAACATGCTGGTCAGGAAGATTTATGCTCAGTGGGTAAAACTTTGATCACAGAGTTTGTCAAAGTACCAGACATTATGATCGAGTGAGACTTGTACAGTAAATGTAAGACAAGATAACATTCTTGTGCGTGGAAATATTAGTGTACTCAGCATGTCAGTCCAATGCCTTCACATTATCCTTTCTCACGTGGCTGATTTATTGCCAAATGACCTTCCTCTGAAAGAACAGCGGAGCTTTAGGCAAAGGTAGCAAGAGGTAGAAGAGAAGTTTGAGTAGATACAGAGGCGAGGTTTGAGGTAAGATCAAAGCGCTCACATTTATCACACCTCGCAAATTGTGCTACTCTGCATATGTGCGGATGGATTGTAACGTGTAGCCTAATGTGCAAGTTGGTATATCTTTGAAGTGGACAGGATGACTGACACACTATTCAAATGACTAAGCCAAACAGCAGCCATTCTTACTAGGCCTCTTCCTACACTAGTCTCACAATTTTGTGTTAATGGTGGACCATCTTGCGCAAACACTGAATTATGAAGCTCTGTGTCACACAAATTCACTCTGATTCCCTGAGAGTAGCCTGCACTGGATCCTGATGTTGCTCTAGACCTTTATGAGTTCTTGGGAACCTCATCCTCCTTGGATCCTGGGTGGTCTCCTCTATGTCCTCATGCTATTAAGATGACTTGTTGGATTACTGATTTCCTTGTTGTGATCAGACTGGGCTTTATTGGCAGCACAGAGTAAGTACGGAATAAGCATGCAACAAAGCAAAGAGATTTTTTGAGAATCATCTCTTTATCTACATTAATTTTATTGTGAAATTATGCTGAATGGAGTTATTTTCATTGAGCAGACAGTCAGTAAGCCACTTATTCAGAGAGCAGGGTTTTTGATCACTTGCAAATCTTTTTATGAGCAACCCCTGTTTTGTTTTCTTATCCCATGATCAAAACGCATGTGAGCACGCACATGAGCCTCTGTGGTCATGATGGGCACTTTGCTGAATGCACAGGGCCATAATGTAGTGAAAGTTGGTGGCATTCAAACCCCTAAAAAACACAGGAAGAACACATGTAAACAAGACTAAGCCTGAGTTTTACCAATAAAGATGAAATTAATCCATGGTTAGTCCTTATCAGAGTTTTGTAAAACTTGGTTTAAAATAAGTATATCCAGAATTAAAATTAAGAAGAGATAACAAAATGTTACATTGTTAACCAGCTAGATAAAAAGGTACTTAGCCTACTTATGACGGCTCGCCAGAGAAGCTCTAGCACAGTAAGGTAAAAAGAGACCGCCTGTTTTGCTGCTTGAGAGAAATTCAGCAGCGTCATAAATATGGTTGAGTCTGTAATTTAAGATTTAATGTTGATTTAATCAGGTTTAAAAATGAATCGTTGTTGGTTGAACCAAGCCAAAGTGTGTACAGGCACTCTAGCAGCTCTGTGAGACTGTACTTAGGGACAGGACAGACACAGGAATCTGATCTGTTGGTGGTGTTAGAGCAAAAGTCAAGGGGTCATCAAAGTTACTAGTTATTAGTTTCTAATAATAACTAAAATAGTGCAGGTATCAAAAAGGATTTTGCAGAAGATACATAGTGGTATAGTTTGGTTTCTTGGTTTCATTCAATTGTAGTACAGTATTTCATGCCCAAAACATTGCAGAAAAGTTTGTTTTGTGAGAGTTGACAGTTGACCAGTGATAGGTAAGGGAAGAAAACATAGAAGAGAAGAAGTAAGTAAGTGAGCAAAATTTGGCAGTGAGAAAAACAGGACTGCCAAAGAACAGATGATCGATTGAGACAGACAGGTAGGCTGAGGTAGTGATTGAAGCTGTGGGAGCAATGTGAAGCCAGTGTCCACTCACTGAAACATGTTCAGGTTCATCAGTGGAGGGGAAAACAGCTGTGTGGCCTGCCAGGACAGCATCAGCCCAGGACAAAAATGTTATGAGAGCTTTTGAAGATGGCGGCTTTATTATAGTGGGTCTGCGACCTTGACGCAGCCCAATGAAGATTTAGCACCTCATCACCTTCTGGTTTCCCAGTGCACCATGGGCTGTACCTTTGCGTGTGTGTGTGCGCGTGCGTGCTTATGGGATAAATATTGCAGCTATTTGAAAAAATGTTTGGTGTGGCAGCCCTGATGATCAGACTCTGGGTATTCTGTATTTAATTATAGCTGTTTGCTATAAATGTAGTAGTCCTGTTTAAAAATGGAGGGCTACAGTGGAATTTAGAAAATGTAACACATCAACAAAAAGTTAGAAAATTTCCGCATTTGTCTGCCGCCCGCTCCAATGCCTCAGCCCTGCTCTGTGACTCGGTGCCAAAATGCAAACCAAATGAGGAATGTTTTATTACATCTGAAGCCATCTGAAGTGTGTGCTCACTTGCATAGTTTACAGCTGACCAATGAATTCATCCTGTATTTCTCCCAGACAGAAGAAAACACCTCATCATCTTAAAAAGTCTCCAGCTTCAAAGAAAATGTGATGCAATGGTTTGTTGCACCTCTATATTGTAGATCTTCTTCAGGTGACATTAAGGTGCAAATTCTCACTCACTTTTCACTGAAAGCTGCTTTTGGAAACTACTTTAAACCCATTAAACTATGCGTCAGTGTTCTAGTCCCTTAATTTTGTCAGGATTGTGGTGCTAGATGTTCTTTTCCCGGGCAACTTCCTCCAGCTTCTTCTAAGGATCTCGAGGTACTCCTGGGGCACCTGGGAAATTTTGTCTTAAATCTGTCCCAGTCGGGCATGCTCAAAGGGAGGCACCCAGAGGTTATGCTTACCATGAACCATGAATGACCTTAACCTGTCAGTGCACAGGAAGAACTGTTTAGTGCTAAGGTCCTCCCACATTGCTGAGCTCTTCAACTGGTCATGAATAATGAAGAGAAAGCTTAATTGCTTTAAATATGAACTTATGCTTTGTAACGTTATACTCCAGTCATATTTGATCATGTTATCTCATTTTCCCTCTCCTTTTTCTGCTCATTCTTTCCCTCCTTTCTCAAGGTGCACTTGGGTTCTGTGCAGCTCCAGCCAGCTCCAGACTCTCTAGAGCTTAACCGAGAGATGATTGGAGAGTCCCTAAAGCGCGGTACGGATCTGGGATCAGAAAATTGCCAGCTGTTGGAGGAGAACTGTAGACTGAAACAGGAGCACCAGAGAATACTCAGAGAGTAAGGATGAGAAGGAAAGCAGCCCTGTGATTTGTGTATGTGTGTGTGTGTTTGTGTGAAGGATTAAAATGTGTGTTTATGGCCATATGTGCTGGAGAGCAAATGTAAAGTACTGATGGAAAATACAGACATAATCAAATTATTTTGTTAAGATGTTCATCGCTGGTATTTGTTTGTTGATTGTCTTGTTTGCATGCAAGCTTTCTTTCCCTTTTAAGTCGCGCTACCAGCTGTTTATATACATAGCAATCACCCAGCATGACATCATCACCGGTCGCCCATTTGAGAGTATTGAGGGTTCCACCCAGTGTTGCAAACTGGGCTTGTGATTTCTGGGAGCTAACGAATGGTTCACTTGCACGTCTTTCTTTTTTATATATCCCTGGTGCTTGACTTCTTTTCAAATAAAATTTCTTGTGTAATTGTTTAACCACTTGCTCATTCCTTGGCCAGTGAATGAAGCTTTGCCAGAGACAAGGGATGACTTATGTCTGCACAGGGTGGAGGCATCAGCATCATTCTTCTTAGCAAATAACTCTCAGAAGGCAAACAAACATGATTCCTCAGCTTTTAACAACATGTATTTGTCTGTCTGTGCATGCATGCATGTGCACACGTGTGCCAGTGGGAGTCCATTTGTTTACATGTATGTTTTTGCACACACTTTGGTGTCTGTGTGTTTTCTCACCAGGCTGGAGCAGCAGGTTCAGGATAAGGAAATGTTGGAGAGAGAGCTGTACTCACGTTTTGTGATGGTTCTGAACGAGAAGAAGGCCAAGATCCGAGAGCTGCAGGATGCTGTCCTCCAGCTCCAAAAGGCCGATGACCAACAGAGAGATGAGGAGGGGAGACAAAGGTCAGCAGACTTCCTCTAATTCTGTGATGCTTCGGCATACTGACCCTTGTGGTCAGTAATATAAAATACTGAAAGATGATTACCCCAAGGTTTTGCCAGCATCGTACAATGAGATTCTGTATTTTCAAAGGCATATTCACGCATCAACTCTGTTTTTCTTCTTTGTTTCTCCACACTCTCTCTTACAGACTGATTTTTCTACATAATAACTTTCTCTTCTCTCAAACTTGTCTCATTTCCTTTAGTAACAATGGTGGAGATGACATTCAGGACAGAAGAGATGAAACAGTTCAGAGCATCCATCCATCTCAGGAGTCAACTATCCTCATCACAGGTGTGTAGTTGTGTGTGCGTGTAGTGTTAAGAGTGCACTTATCAGATGGAAAACTGCTCCCAAGACTATTAAGTAAACCATTCTCTGCCAACTCAGAATGAATAATGGGGTATTAAGAAATGAATATAAAAAATTCATATTTGCCTGCGTCAAAATATGTTGCAACAGCATTGACAATTGTAATAACCAGACTGAAACATCTCCTTGCCCTCAAATTACTCAGAATTAAATAACAACGACTCAAGGGGTAAGGCAGAACCCAACCAATGTTTTCATAATATGCTGAGAATTAGCAGCTGTGCGTTTGTGACTTAACAAGCACATGTGTGTGTGAGCAACACAGAGCAAGTATCATTTAGGTTCATGGTACATGATCATGATTCTAGTGCTGCATATTAAAGCATAAACACAAAGCTACCTGATAACACATGTATCAGTTAGAGAGAGTAGAAGATGGGGCCAAATAAGCTAAAAGCTTAACACATCACTCACAGATTTGAGAGTTTCAGAAAGTAATTTTAAAACGTAAAGTCTTCAGAAGCTTCCTCTCTTGACATAACTCATTTAGGTCATCTTCATAGATATGCACTGCTACGATGACACACCAGCAACACACTGCGCTCCAATATTCCACTTATTTACACGTGCCATGTTTTGGTGGAGCAGGGCGTGCAAGTATTGAACATGGCAATTTTTCGCCCATTCCCAGTACTCCTTGCGATGTCATAGGTCACACTGTGACTCAGTATTGATGCAATATCACAGTGAAACTCTTGAGTTTTAGCTTTCCTCGAACTGATTTTACCTTCCAACAAACCTGACAGTTGAATGTAATTGATTATGTAAGCGGGGGGGTGGGTTATTGTAAACTTAAAAGCAGACACAAGCAGGGAGTATACCCTCGGGTAGCCTGGTTCTGGGAAACACCTGTCAGTGAGTCATGAACCACCCAGCGAAGTCTGCTGTGATTGCTTCAACACAGCCGGCCACGAGGTGGTCTTCCCTTTCCTGCATCATGCAGAGCAGGCGTGATGTCACATCTGCTGAGTCATAACCCCCCTGTATTACAGCGCTGCAATCTGCTAGGATAACCCACTGATCGCTCTCTCAAATGTGTTGTGTTCCCCAAGAAGATAATACAGTTGCAAAACACATTGATGTTGTAGTGTTTGGCTCTCATTTTCTTCTCTCTCTCACTCACTCACTCACTCACTCACGCACGCATGCACGCACTCTCATACATACACACACACACACACACACACACACACACACATATACACAGCCTCCACTTCATGCTCTCTCTGCCTTTCTGGCTTCAGTGAAGATGGATGGACGTTGTAGATTGTACAGAATCGGTCTTGGCTCACACACTTGTTGTTTGTAGTCCAAATGGGTTTTACAGTGCTTTCTTGTGTTTTCTGCTTGCTGGTGAAAATCACCCGGCCGGCACTTTAATCTTCTCAGCTTAATGAATTTGATGACGAGTCCCCATCTTCTGTCCATATTCTGAGCTTTTAACATTATGGGTCTGTTTTCCAAAATCTTTGTGTAACTAACACAAACTCAGCCGTCCAACAAATCAGTCTCTGGGCGTTTCTTTCTTGGCCATAAGCACTGTGTTGGAAACGAGCCATAAATTCATGTCAGTGGCTATTACAAAATGCTAATGGCTGCCTAATGCCTGATTATTCCTTCTTGTTAATATTGTGCAGCCTTAGTCTGGTAACCCCAGCAACCAAATAATTCATGGCGACCTTCACAATGAGGACGTGACCCATGCACGGCAATCTTCTGTGTTTACAAATTCTATAAACAGTCTGTAAATTAAGTAAACTTTGATAAAGCTCTCCTCCCATCTGGCTATTGCAATGTTTGACCCAGATCAGAAACGGTGTGCACAATAGCAAACTGATGTTTCATTTGCATTTAGAAATCTACACAAACTTTACCAACATAGTGGGCTGCACAGTTCCCCTTTGACATGCTTGGCCCTAGTTAACCCTGGTGCCTCAGGGTGTGTTTTCATATTGACGAGGCCTGATAAGAGAGAGTAATGACAGAGCAGATTTGGAGACAAAAGACGTGTTCCCTCCAGGTTTGGCATCTGATTGTGACAACATAGGAAGCATATCACTCACAATAGGGTGACCAAAGATAAAAGAGATAGAGGTCGAGGAAGGAGTGTGAAGGGAGAGTAGAGAGGCAGTGTGATTTAGGGGATCAGGAAGCATCTGAGAGAGTCTCTGTGATAAGACAGGGAATAAATAAATGGATAAAAATGACCATTTTAACAATCACATGTTGACTGTAATGCCAGACTCGATTAGTATTAATTTTATCATCCGCATTTAAAGTTTTATCCCCTAATCAGATGGCGAATAAAGTCCTCTAAGTATTTTTTTTAATCTACCTGAACTGCTTAATCTGTCGATCTCTCAGTTTGAATAGGCTAGCAGCAGTGTTAAAGGGCAAACAGGTGTGTTTGTATGTCTGTCTGTATAAAAACAATTGTACCCAAGTGTGACCTGGCTTGTGTGGAATGCCAGATCTCTATTACTGATAAAGGTCACTGGACTTCAGGTGTGGAGTTGACCAGGGTTAACAAAGGTTATCTGAGGCAGTATGCCCTGAAACTGCCACAAATGTGCCAAAAATGACATTGATGGAGAATTGGTTTTAAGCAATGAAGATGGAGAATCTGGGCTTCGGAAACCACCCTAGTAATCCCAAAAATTTGGAACAAGAGTGCAGACATCTAGATGCATTTGTTTTGAGGCATGTGAGGACTAAACCGTCAGAGGTCACTGTGAAGAAATGTTATCAGCATCTAGTAACTTTGATTTACGGTAGACATTATTGATTTCTCAAATTAACTGCCCTGAGTTCAGGTATATTAGTGACATCATGAATTAAAGATGTGCTGGCTCAAAGTAGCAACTGCAAAGTAATGATGTAGCAACAACCACAATATCAGGTGGTTCCCTGATATGGTTTGTGTGAGCCTCTGTGTGTGTCTATGTGCACTATATTGTATGCAGGTCGTAATCTGGTGTGCCAGGGGATCTCTGTGGACCAGACTTTTTCCGATGATGAAGATAAACAACCGAGACGGAAGCGGAGATTTCTTAACACACTGAGCCCAGAGCCTTCTGAGCAGGAATAAAACCGCAGGTTAGTCAGATAAATCAACACAACCAATGTATCACCATATTTGGTATTAAAGTTGTTCTTGCCTCTGCTTCCCCTAGAAACTGCATTACATAGCACAAAAGTTGTCATTGGAGGAGTTTAGATGGGAATATTTAAGAGAAAAGAAGATTACACATTGCAGATTTTTGGGTAGATCAAATTAAAACATCAACATGACACACAATCTCTCCAGTCTTTTTTGCAGTTTAAGTGTAAGATGTTCCACGTGGCTCCAAACCAGAGTTTAACAACAATACAAGAAAATCATTTCAAGCTTTTAGTTTTACAGCCCAGTGAAACATTTTTCTCTTTTCCCTTCAAATTTCAGTTTTTGCTTCTTTTCCGTTTTTACGCTCAGACAAACTTCTGAACAACCACCGCAGTAACAGATGTGAGGTGTCCTACTGATTTTTTATCCCCCATTCCTTCCACTCCTCCCATTAAAGAAGGTTGAATCATCATTTTGACATCATCACTGGTATTACAGAAAAGCCCACACATGCACACTTGCTATCATCCAACAGTGTCAGCTCCGAGTCCTGCACATTTCTGCTTAATTATTTAACTGGATTTCTTCGTTTTACTTATTGATTGCATTACACGTTAGGACACACAGTACTCCTCCTGCTGCTTCTGACCTCAGCACTGCTCTTAGATGTGGAGTTGGTCTCCGGATGCTAAAGAAAAGTTGCTGCATCCTCCTAATACATAGAATGGGTTAAATGCAAGGGACATATCTATATATATATATAAATGTTCCTAGCAAAAAAACAAAGTCAGTGCTTTTTCATATTCCATCTATGGCATTTAACTTCTTCTTGGGAGTAGACTTCAGAATACATTTGTATGGGGTGTGAACATCATAACAGCAGGATTTTATAAAGTTGGCCTCACTGGTGGGTCTGACAGTTTAAAATAATGAATCTACTTCTGTTAATGTTTGGCTTTTCAGAAGTGTCTCCTGAACATCCGGCTCAAACATACAGTGTTGTGAGGTCTGTCCACATTCAACAGCTGCATGTTTTCTCAGACTGTACTGACTTACTGCGATAGAATGACCACAGGTTCTTTGACTACTTTCTTTTGGGACTACAAATGTGTCAGAGTAATACTGCATCTTTTTTGCTACTGCTGCTGCTTCAAAAAAGAATCGATATCAGACTTTCTATATCTATATCTATAGTCAGAAAATACACAAATAGATTATATCTCCAGACACAGTTGTTGCATTGGGAAAGAAATATCGGCCCTCAGTTGTCATCATGTTGTCAGTCAATATATGCTACACTTAAAATGATCAACTCCCCTGCATTTGTCGTAGTGACACTTCTGTTAAATCTATAAACCTCATAACATCCTCCCACAGCTTACATTTGGGTGTTGGCTGGCAAATAAACAAAAATGCAGCAAAGAAAATTACTGCAGTGTGTAGTGTCGCTTGGTCCAACGTAGCAATGACAGCAATAGCTTTTGACTCCCAATGAAAACATCCACCTCTTATTCTCTCTTTTGCACCCTTGTCATTGCAGATTTAATTTGTTGCACTGACCTTTCTTCTCTCTAAGCAACTAACATTAACTTCTTGGCCACGATACATGGTAATACACTTCAGCCTTGGTTCATATCAGTATGTTAATTTCCCAGAGGACTTTTCCATATTGAGGTATACAATATGAAATTTAAAATGTTTGTTTTATTAGTGCAAATTACATATTAACTCTAACCTTTTCCCTCCCTCTCTTCCCATCTGTCTTGTCTCCACCCTCCTCCTCAATAGATAGATGACATCCAGGGCTCATCGTGAACATGATTAAAGCCCTAAATCTACGGATTTTATGATTTTTTATCCAGATATGTGGGAAGCTACTTTCGGCTAGTCAACCCTCACCTCGATACACACAACCAAAACATTGACAACCAGGCGACATTGTCCTGGAGGTGTCACCACATTTGATGCCAGATTTCGTCCCAGATTGTGAAAGTAATTTCAGAAAGACAGAGTATGTTACTGCCATCTGGTTTGCTTTAACTGTGACAATTACCTGCCACAGCTCTCATGAGAGACGTGCTGCTCGTCTCTCCCCTTCAATAAATCAAAAGACGAATAGTTAATGACACTATCTTTTCCCAAGCACTCCCGACCGCATGCTCTGTTTGGTGCTGGCGTCAAGACTTTGTCGCCCAGATGCGTCAGTGGTCATGTGACAACAGGCACTTAACACCCTCCAGCGCTTCCATTGCTGTTAATGACTTGGAGAATTTGGTAGAGAGTCTGGACCAGGAGTATGGAGTTTGACTTCGCCCTGAGCTCGAATTTGGATGCCAAGCCCCTGTGCCTTGGCTTATGTGAGACCAGAGAAAGAGTAACAACTACTGAGGGACAACAGGCTACACCCAGAAAACAGGGTGTCACCACCAAGGAGCCGAAGCTGCTTTGTTGCTGCTTATTCATCATGTCATTGCTTATGTTTCCATCCCTCTTTTCATTATGAAAATAAACTAGATGGCATCTCTTTAATTTCCCCCTTTTAAACTAGCATTTTGCGAACAATAATTTCACCTGCCCCCTTTTTTCATTTTCATCTGCCCTTTTATTCTGCAAATGTTCCGTGGCCCAAACTACCTGGGGGGTGTTTTGCCGAAGGTTAATAGGGTTATGTTGTCTCTCACTCTCTTCATCTCCTCACCTCTTCCATTACCCATGCTTCCAGCTCTAGGTCCTGAGGTCATCACAGTGTGTCTTCACACTGACTGTAATGAACTTATGGAGACCTATTCAGGGTATTTATCTGACCATTTTACCTTTGACTTCTGGATATTCCTGCTGTCTTTTATGATTTTGATGATACCTACATGTCTGCTGAAGACCACGGGTGGTAGCCAAGATAATCCCACAACACGCGCTTGCTGGTTAATCCCCAGGAGAATGTCAGACTCTCTCCTCTATGCATCCCATTAATACGGCATTTTCTAAAGGTCCAGAAGTCCAGATCAGTTTCTAAGGATTATTTACAGATAAGTGCATGACATTGTGCGATGTAGGATGACACAAAGTGTTAAAGATCAGGAGACTAAACTGAAAAATTCAGTCAGTGGTTTCATTCAGAATATTACGATAACATGCTCAGTTATTAAATGCAGTATATTCTCAAACATGCCTATTTGTGTTCTTTGTAACCCTAAAGTTACAGTACCACGTGGCCTTCGAGCAAGGGCTTCGAGATCAATGGGCTACAGCAGCCCATGCAGCTAAGGGGTTAACATTGTTTGTGAGAGAGCGATGATGGCTGTGCCAGGCTGAATTAAATGTTTAGTCACTTGCTTATCATCGTCATTCACTTACTGCGTGCACCTGTAGGTTTCTCATCATCCAGGGAAAAGACAGGATTCTTCCTGCTTTCCCGCCACAGAGCTACAGTGAGACAGAGCGGTCTTTGTCTGTTGCTAGGCTGTGCTGCTTCACCGACCTCACACTGTAATGTCTGAAATAACTTGGCTTTACACAAGCAATGTTTGAAAACTGAAGATGACAACGTATTTGGGAATTTATCATCAAATAGACTCTTATGAGTTCAGTTTACTCACCCTTCAGACACATTGGGCTGATTGGTGTCTGCCTACACTTAAGATTATTGCACTCACTTGCTGTGTGAATCAACTAAATTTTGTGATTCCGTAGAGCAATAAACTTTTTATAAAGACTACTTCTTCTGTTGATTTATTTTTTTCTAACTCAAGAAATGTAATTGATTTTATTGGGCCAATGTCAGAATACATTACGGGGTACTCCTTTTGCTCACAGTGGGCATCGCCGCTGTGTGCTGGGGGCGGCACACATATAGTAGTAAAGCAGTGGGCAGGCTGTTTGAATCTAAGGGAATATATTTTACTGCAATGCAAAAACAGCAGTGAAGCTCTCTGCTGGTGCCACTCTGTGTGTCAAATGTATGCGTGAGACCAAAAATCTAGTCTACACTATATCTCGATCTAGCTATCCAGCTATTTTCTAGAACCCAATAAAGACCATTCTTGTTATCATTTTCAACATCTTTCTAGATGTTGAATATCTATTGATGATGCGGAAAAAGAATACAGTGTTAAGAGCATTGTACATTTGCTTACATACACACCGTAAAAGGCACAAATATTGCAGCCATATTCTGTACATTACAGGTAAAACTTTACCAAATGGAAATCCCCACTGCACATTTAGTGCTGACTTGTCTTGGAGTCCAGTCATGCAGTCTTTTCTGCATTGGAAAGTACTCTACAAGTTTTGCCAGTGGCAAAGAGTATCTGCTCTGTTTCAAGCCGGTCATTAAAACAGCCTTTTCATCATTACAAATAACGAGTGGTTTCTCTTTGAGATGCTGGTGTGAACTGATTGGCCTCATTATTTGAATTAAACCAAATGTTCTGCAGGTTTTAAGAGGATGGTAGTTGGACATTAAGTGTGTGATAATGACATCCTGCTGTAGAGTCTGCTCGTGGGAGTTTTTCTCTTTTTTTCACATTGTGAACCAGTTTGTAACTTTGTTAGGAAAGTTTCTACATAAATGTCTATGTTTTTCTTCTGTTGGTCTGAGAATCAACAATAACTTTTATGGCCCTGTAAGTATGAGAAGGTGGAGATATGACTCACATTTTTGCTTGTTAAGATGAACTGTGATGTCTGCAAGTGTGTTGTCTTGCATCATGTTTTTGCATGAGTGCTTGCTACGTAGTGATGTACAGTAATGTACAGTAACCACTAAGCAATTTTAAAAATGTATACCACCCAAGCATTTTAATGGATGACCAAAACAGATTTCTATTGCAGTTTTACCAAAACATCCTTTAAAATGGTAATTGGAACCAAAGAAACCAAAATGACTTTCTACAGTTGACTTGATTTTCCCTCATGGCCGGGAATGCATTATGTTATTATCTTGACTTCCTCTTGGTCAGAGACCAAAGGATCAACGAGCTATCCACATTGCCTTCTCTTGTGTAGGCCTAATTGCTGACTGGCTTAATAAGTGACTGTCTCACACACCCATTTTTTTCTGTGGTTGAAGTACAGTGAGAAGCATGAGTTTCTGGGAATTCCACCATAGGGACTCGATGAATTTTCACATTGTCTGTGCAAATGTCATAGATCACACATTTCTACACACATTAATACCTTCGTGCTAATTTGTCAAATATGACACTTAATCAAACTAAATTTGTAATCCTGAGTCCCGAGTTCATGTATAGGCTGATTATAGCAGAAGGGATGAGGTTAGAAAATTAAAGGTTCTCACAATGCCGCGTTATGTTTACTGCAATTGGCAAGGATCTGTGACGTGGGAATGGCCTGCTTTTAGTTATCAAGCCATTTTCTCTGCCCCCCCACTTCCTCGGTCTTTGTTTCTTTGCCATCCTTTCAGATTAAAGTGGTTTGCTAGGAGGTGGCAGATACAGTGATTCATAAAGTTTCAAGCTGCTGATCCTTTCAAACAATCACCATTAGAACTTAAACCTTTCCCAAGAGCTTTGACGCTGTGGTTTGGTGGTTGTATGATAATCTTGTATTCAATGAGAACACATTTGCCTTTTCATAGAAAAGAAATGTGTTAATGTCTATGATGTTTAGTAAAGCAGACAGGCCTTGTTGTCTTAGTGATTCAGCCTCACCACAGCACCTGTGCTGTGCTTTTACCTGTCAAGTCTGAGGTGATGATTTATGAGGTTTAACAAGTGCCATCACCACATGACTGAAGAGTAGAGAGGTGTAAAATTGGAAAGACAGAAGTGTGGAGACAAAAATGGAGCACCAAATGAATAAAGAAATAAAAGAATAGAATAGCCTTTATTGTCAAATGTTGATTGTTAAAAACCATACAACGAAGTTTGGAGTGCTACTCCTGTGAGGTGCCAAAACACATTCAATAATTCATCCTCACATATATTCATTCATTTCTGTAATGCTAAATAATAGGTAGCAGGTCGATGGCTCTCACTAGAGGCACCAATTAGTGGACAGCAGGACAAACTTAGGTATCTCTGTAACACCCCTCAGACCAACTGACGGTTGACGGTTGATTGACACCTGGTGCCTACCTGATTGACACCTGGTGCCTACCTGATTGACACCTGGTGCCTACCTGATTGACACCTGGTACCGAAGACTCCAGACAGTTGTGACACTATGGAGTCGTCCTTGTAATGGCAGTGTGCAGCTTTTTCCCCCCCTTTTAATTATTTTTATTTTGTTCGGAAGTCATAGAAACAAGTGGGTGTGGTTGGCTGGGAAGAAGAGTAGCATTCTGGTGCTGCGGTCTGGTTGTGTTTCTATTAAAACACAGCTCATAGTTTACTGTAATATTGCCAATTCGAAAATATTTAATCTAAAATGTGTCCGACTTGGTTAGCAAGGTTAGGTAAGAGTAGATGTCTCCAACATTTTCTTTTGGAATGTGAATAAGAAATAAAGCAAAATTTTGATATGATTTCATAGACCACCAGGACAGTAATAGCCTGTAATAGAACAAGACATATTCAGTAAATTAATGCCAGACACTACAGATGAGTAGGTAGTAGTGTTGTAGTCAAGACCGCCCAAACTGAGACCAAGTCAAGACCAAGACCAGAGTTTATCGAGACCGAGACAAGACCAGGACTTTTAGAGGCTGAGAGCAGTCGAGACCAAGACCGAGGAAGGACGAGACTGAGTCAAGACCAAGACCAGTTCCCTGCATTGCATGGCATGCAATAAAATGTGGAACGAGAACATAGGTACAGGGAACAACACATGTTTAATTAGGGTTATTGGTTGCATTTGAAGCAATAAGTTTTACTTACAATCAAAGTTAGGATGTTAACAAATCAGACAATGCAAAAGCAATTTATTGATATTCCCAAAGTTATGGTCTTGACTGGTCTTGAAATAAAATCCCGAGTCCTCAATGACCGAGACAAGACCGAGTACAAAGGCAGTCGAGTCCGAGACGAGACCAAGACCATCAAAAAGTGGTCTTAAGACTGGTCTTAAGACCAAGACTGGTCTCGAGTACTACAACACTACTAGGTAGTAGGTAGTAAACATTGTATCATATAGATATCAACATGAAACTTCCTTTGTTGATTGCTTACAATAAGACAATATTTTTTGTATAACAAGTTTTCTGAAATGTTATGTTTAAATATGCAAATGAGGCATTATCTAATGCTAATGAAAAAAACAATATTTTGCCTCTGATATATCTTAACAGACCAACATGACTTATCGCAGATATATCAAAATTGATCTCTGTGTTGTGTGCTGTGCACATATATGAATGGAAATTAGACACAGCTTTTATAGTATGAAATGTAAAAGTATTTTGACTCCTAATTCAAATTTATTATTCACAGTCTATTTGTTGTATGTGTGTTTTTAGTTAGGATTATTGGTTATTCTGTTAATGTCATGTTTATCCTTAAACATCCTTCCTCACTACATGATTTGTCACAGTTCTATAATAACCAGATTTGAGGGCTCTGTGCCAGAAATGTATATTGGCTATACGTTAAGATGTTATTTGTGTGTTTTTCCCCCAATAGGCCTCAAAAATCCCAGTCAGACTCTATTCTGTTTGCACAATTCCTCTTTTAAAATCAAATTTTCTTCGTAGTATTTTGTCCTTAGAAAGTATCAATAAACATGGTTTTAATAAAACAAGCAAAACACACATAGACCAGATTTTGGTCTTGAAGAGGCATGGTTAAGATCAGTTCCTGTGATGTTGCCTTTTTATATACAGTCTATGGATGTCGCTCACCTCTCATGGCCTCTCACTAAAGCTGAAGGGATCAATCGGTGGTCTGGTCCTCCACACTTGGCTCCAAAGGATCAAGGTTCAAGTCTGTCCAGAGGCAACTTCATATTCCCACATTTTCTGCTCTAAACGGGTTCACTCACAAAACACACCACAAGCTTGTTTCCCTGTGCCCTGGGAAATCACAACAAGCTGTTTTAGCTCCATGTGTCACAGGTTTGGCTTTTGTTTGACACTTAATTTGTACAGCTTGTTTGACACCATTATTTATTCATGTACCAGTTGTTGGATGTTCTCGTTAAGTTTATTTATGCAGGAACAAACATTTTGTCAAACATATCAGGTGACTTGCAGTGATTCCAGATTGTCACTACTCAGTTTATACTTACTTCTTACTTAGATATTGGATGATTTCCTTTATAGAACCACAAAAACATCCTGATCTGGGTGGAAACTGTGTACTGTATGAAATCGATTAAACACATTAAAATCAGAGCGGTTTTTGCCTTCAGATTTGTGAGTTTCAGCAAGAGAGATCCCTTGGGGTTGGAGAAATGTAATTCCCCTTTCATGCTGTCTGAGGTGGCATGAGACCGGAGGTAAACCACCTTTATAGGTCATGTGATGCGTGGGTCATCTTGAGGCCCGCACAGTGGATCACCAGGATCAAACAGTCTTTGACAATCTTGATTTATGGATGCTGAAAGGCAACAGGACTTCCATGGTTACACATACAGTAGAGGAGACCTTTTACACGGCAGTAAGTGACTTGCAACTTTTAACTTAACGATGTCTCAGTTAAGAAGGTAAAGCAGTAAAATGATGATGGGTCCCATAACTCTAAAACTGAGTAGTTACTATGCTGGGTGGTAAATTCCACCCAGAATCAGGTCAGTTTGAGCTCTTTGTCAAGTTATTTAGTTAAATTATGGAACCAGTTTCCTGGAGCTTTGACTTTGAGAATGCAATCTGTCTCTGTCACAGTGTATTATTGATTGTGGTACATGCCTCAAACCTCTCTCAAACCGCTAATGTTCAGATGTTTTTAATTGTTATTTTCTCCTTTCTGTCTATTTTAATTGTCTAATGGAGACTGAATGCCACAGTAAGTGGCAGGTTGCAGATGTGCAATAAGAAATAACTTAAAATGAACAACCTATTAACTTCAGCCTTCCCTTTCTATCTCACCCAGTGCTTCCCTCACCTCTTCTCTTTCTTAGAGTCATCTGTTCAGCCTTGCAGAGGAAAGAAGTACTGTGGGTAACTGATGCTGAACCGTGAGATGATTACAATGCAGGCAGGTATGGAAAAGGCACCTACGACTTTTTACAAGGGCCTTCAGGCTTCAAGGGCAATCTTCGCTGTCAAAGGCTTATCACCTCTGCTCCCACTCTCAGCTGGTGTGAGTGTCTTCAGAAGGCAACGCCATGATTTGGAGCAATTAGCCCGCCCCACTAGAGTCAGCAACCAGACCTACCTGTTAGTTTTAATTAACATGAAGAGGCCTATATGTCTTTCAATGGCTCTCATTAATTAAGGAACAAATATAAACACGATACCACTGTTCAACTTGAACTGTTAAAATAAGTCTTTGTATATCACATGGGAAAATATTTTTCACAAATTTAACAAATTGATAAAGAGTCATTAATGCTCAGCTGTATAAGCCGCAGTTGCCTTTTGCTATGCAGTATTGCTATACAATTATATAATTTCTCTGTATTGTTTAATTATAAAGCAAAAGTATAGCAACATTGCACACAGCTTGCTTTACACTGAAAATCTTCCAGAGATCACTAAATATACAGTATTCAAACATGATCAAGTCTGCTTTTGAATTGTATTCTTCTAAGGTAAATAAAGTTTCATTTGCTCAAAGAGGATTCCTTATGGAAATAGTGAACACCCCAAATGGATTTTCATGCCCAAAAAATTATAATGCAATTCATCCAGGAACTTATTCCAGGTTCCTAATGAATGTAAGGTAAACTGGATGCCAGTCCTACAGAGTGCATATTGGCCAAATTATGAATAATATGTAAACAATTAGTATGTTTCCATTAAACAGCATTCTGATTTTACCACAGATAGACAACAAATTGGATTAGTCTGTGTTGTTTTTGTCACAACAGGAATGTAGACTTTATGTTCAGTCTAACCCTCTGTATCATACATGTTTAAATTATTTGCTGTTCTTTTAAGACAAGCTGGAAGCGACACATCTCGCTGGAGGGAGTTATAATCACTGCAGACAGAAGATTACCGACCCCAACACACACACACTCACACAAGCTCAGCTCACTCAGCAGAGCCCTCTTACCTATCTAACAGCCAATCGAGCTGATTATTAGGCCAGAGTTGATAAACTGCGGTCCAGCCTCTCCCCCGTGTGGAAAAGCCAAGCACAGATGTTCCAGTAAACCCCTGTGTTGACTTCCCTCGGCATCAGTCAAAACCCATTTCCATTTGAGATTGTCAATTTCTGGAGGCTTCTGTTCTGTAGATGAACACAATTATATATTTTCCTAAACACAATATTCATAGTGCAAACACACAATCGCATTCTAGTTGTGACGCGTGTCTAAAATTAAATTATACTTATGGGTCACTTTATTGATATCCCCCTCTGTCTCCACAAGTGCGCGTCTCGAAATCCAATACGCAGTAGGTTGCATTCCAAATAACTGTCTAAAGTAGCTCAGTGGGGTGGATGGAGTGAACTCCCTCTCAATATTGACAGAAATGTGTTGTTGGAACAAACAGTAGGTTGTGACTCAAATTCAACCAGAGACATGTCTGCACCACCCCGTTTGCATTGCGCACCCTGGGAGATGACTGGTGCGCTCACAGGACATCAACGTGAGACTTAATTCACAAGAGTAGCTGATTATATGCATTGTATATACAGCAAGCGATTTGAACATGACACACCTAAAATGCAATTAAAAAGTGTTGCTTTTATGTTGACTATTAAAAAGACAGAGGTGTGAAGTTAAGCTGCACTCACTCTAAAATGACAGATGCGTTGCCTGCACAAATGATCTGCGTGATTTGTGTCTGATTGAATGAGAGTGAAGCCGCAGGGCCAAATTGAGTTTTTTCCCTCCTCCCCCAAGGTGTTTCATTCACTTTTCGGATGGGCACTCTGCTCCTCCTCTCTGACAGTGACGAAATAACTGTGTGCGTTAGACAAAATTGAACGTGTTGCTTGCCAGCACTTCACGGTTTCTGTGGCTTCGTTCAGAACCGGATCATCACAGAGTGGATCCGTGCAACTGTGGAGCATCAAGGAGAAGAGAACGGTGCGCCGGGGAGATAAGTGCTGCTGATTTGGAGTGGACATATTTGGGCATATTTTACGCACGCATGTTACGCACTGGGACTAACTGGATTTAAGGACTTATATCGATATTTGTACATTTTATGGAATAAACTCCTTTAAACGTAAGTATCTTTGTTTCTTCTTTGTATCTTGTTTATGTTGGAACTGAACTACGAATTGAGGCGATTACTCTAAACCACATAATTGGCTATTAATGCAATTGTTGGCTTACGGTTTCATCTATTTGCAACATTTTATTATGATATCGATCAAATGTTTGAAAGATGAAACAAATCAGTGTATGTAAGTTAATTTGTCAGTCTGCAAATTATTCAACTTGAACGCACCCAGTGATGCCGTGTTGTCCTTAGATAACCTACATCGGCGTGTCACGCTACAGAGTCAGGCAAGATATTCTAAATGAATTTTCAAAATCAGTATCGCTGATTAGCGATTACTCAACAGTTTTTCTAAACTCACACTTGACATTTTGAAATTAGAATAATCAATAGCATGTTATCCTAACATCATTTCTGTTGAGCATCCCCAAGCAACATGTTTTTCTGTGAAGAAAAGAAAAAGGTTTAATCAACTAGGCCTACTTACTGGATTATAATATCGGTATTTTATCTCCCAGTTGCAGATGATTCTAATTTATAGCACGGAGCACCTTCCGAGCCGCACATAAAGGACCACTGGCTCCAAAAACCTGATACCAATCATATGCCTGTGTGATGATTAAGTGCTGGCCTTCCTTTGAATGACTTTTATTCCTAGAAACCCTTCTGCTACTGACTGTAGTTTACGCACATCATTCTACAAAGACGAAAACTTTTTTTTAAATGTAAAACAGAAACAAATATGCATTTAGATTTATAACATTATTGTTCCTGGACATCTTTCTTTTATTGTCTACCCAAAGTTTCATTTCATTATTTTCCATTAGGGTGGGTCCGCTGACTCGGGATAGACTTGTGGGTATGTTGGCATTAAGTCCAGTTATACCCACCCTGAAATATTTTAGATGATGATCGTTTGCCAATTGCCATTAGCCTGTATAGTGAGCGTTTCGTTTTTATACAGAACAGTTTGGTGCTTCCACTGAAATTAACCACTTGTGTCTAAGGGCTGGATTACACTATGGGGTGGAACTGAGTTTGGTGGGCTCACAGCTGCTGCTGTCTCCACAAACTCTGCAGTTGGAGGAGCTCAGTGAGCTACCTCTCAGCCTTGCCACCTTGGGTCATCAAATATAATTGTTTTTGCCTCCAAATCTTATTTCTCATAGGAACAAATTAAAATAAAATGCCTGCTAATGTGATATGTCAGGTAAATGTGATGTTCCTTGTGTCCATAGGACACTTCTGAAAGTATCAACACATTTAAAAGAGGGACCAATCCATTATTATATAGAAAAAAATACTTTATGAAAGTTTATTTATATTGGTATCATTTTAGCTTATGTAATCCTGTCTGAGTTTTACTTTGTTAAAAATGATTTTAAGATCTGGTTTAGATGAGGAATTGATTTTGAATGACAAAATAGAAGCAGACTTAGCTATTATAACTCAACAAGTGTATGTCTCCCCAGGAAAATATGGATGCACTAGAAAAGCAACATGAAAGGTTGTGTGGGTTGTTTTCTAATTTGCTTCCTTTACTTTTCCAACAGATGATACCAAATATAAAGCATATCCTGTGGTTATACTGTCTCTGTGAAGCTGCAACTGCAACAGGTAAGTTTTGAATCTTTAAATGCTTCTCCCCTCTAACTCTCTCTCTCTCTCTCTCTCTCTCTCTCTCTCTCTCTCTCTCTCTCTCAGTCACTGCTCTCTTTCTTTCTCCCCCCTTCTCCCCATCCCCCCCCCCCCTCTCTTCTTCTCTTAACCCTACTCCCTCTCACCCTACTCCTCCCTCCTCTTCCTCTGTCCACCTATATGTTTTGCATCAAACACAAAGTAATATTACATGGTCACATTCAGCTGGCGTCCATGCCCAGCAGCTTATCTGCAGCAAACTGACTGATGTGCCAGTGGTGCCTCACAGCATTATAGTTTCACTCTATTCTTAAATTAGCAGACTGTGATAAGCCCTTCCCACTCTTTCTAGCCAATACTTTACTCAATGGTGAAGGTGACAGTACTGCCACAGAAGTTTGTATCTCGGGCCCCATCTGGCCCCCTGGCTCTCCTGACCCCTAGTCCCTGGCCTTGTCTCTGGGTGTGGATGGACACCTTTCAATTAGACTGTGCTCCCAGTCTGGAAATAACAGCTGGTTTCACCTCTCATCCTAATAAGGCTGTCTGGTAAACATACACTCATACCTCTGGGGCTGTCCCACCACTGTTCCATAGCATTCCCCACATTGTTCTCTGTGAATACCCCCCCCCCCCAAAAAAAAAAAAGAAGAACAGAAATAAAGGTAAATCTTCTTCCTCTCTACAGGGCTAAGTGTGATTCAGTCTGTTGCTATTAATTTGTGTCTGGCATCCCCTTTGCTTTGCCTCATCACATAGAAGTGGAGTGAGATTGAGATCCAGTCAATAGCTTTAACTGTGGACAGACCTCGGAAGGAGGGGGGTAAAGCTTTGTAGCTGTTCATTTTGTCTGGTTTAGCAGTAGTGTAATTATTTACTGTTTGCAACAGACTATTCAATATGTAGGATTAAATTAAAGACCCTTGTCCTGTGCTACAATGTAGGTGTGTAATATCAGTAGTAAGTTTTCAGCTGTGAGTAGGAGGTCATGAGGAGGGAGACACAATATTGTCCAGTGTGTAGCATGCCGATGACATAAGGAAAACTAACATGCACAACACTCAGTAGTGTCATTACATGCAGTGGTGCAACCATGACTCCACTGTTTAGCCAATTATCTTTAACTTCATACAGACATGCTGCACATACACTACAGTCAGTGTTAAATAGGTTCCCGCACCCATCATTTTAAGGGTGAGGTTTAACTTTCCAAGAGCCAGCTTCAGGCCAGATGCATTTTTTTTATTAGGCTGGGTGTAGTTGTCACACCCTTTCAATGTATGTGAGTCCAGCAGTTTATAGTGTCTAGTTGAATCTGTGAGAAGAGATGTATTTGTCTGGAAGAAATATATATATAGGATATTAAGAAAAGCAAAAAATAAACAAAAAATACTGTAATTAATGAATAAACATGAATTTAAAATGTGTTTAACCCTTTTGCCTTTTGCCTTTCAGCCTCCAATGCATTATCGATAATCAGACCAGTCACTGGGTCCCTCTCAGGGAAGGTAAACCTTCCCTGCTTCTTCTCCACCATCCCAACCTCAGCACCAGTCGTCAGTCCCAATGGAACAGCCATTTATAGCAGAGATTATTTGCGGATCAAATGGACCAAAATAGAGGGTGAAGTAGAATCCACAGTGCTGGTGGCACAAAATGGGGTCATCAAAATAGGCTCCAGCTACAGGAACCGTGTATCAGTGCCCAGTCACCCTGAGGATGTAGGCGACGCCTCACTGACCATGGTCAAGCTGCGTGCCAGTGACGCGGGCACTTATCGCTGTGAGGTCATGTATGGCATTGAGGACACCCAGGATACAGTTAACCTCGATGTTAACGGTAAGAGATTCATGTCATGCTTCCCATGTCACACTGGAATCAGACAAAAGACTCTAAAATTGCTTCCCCAAGATACTCTCTGAATGTAGAAGGGGGTTGCTGCAAGGGCTTAATAATAGTGAAATGTGATACAAGCGGTGATAGAAATGTAAACGGTATGAGAGAACTTTGGGCGCCCTTCTGCTTACTTTGATAGCAGCATCTACCCAGTAGTTACACAGTGTAACCACAGTTGTCAGTTGTTCTTATTTTAGAAGCAATGCACTCTCAGAAAGAGTATGATGAGACTTAGGGTCCCTGTCCATATGTATTGCTTTGTTTTAATTCCAGTATTCATCCATCTCACCCAATCCGCCATCAGAGCCCAAATAAGGATGGACTTGTTCTGCCCATGCATGTTGGTATGGGCAGAACAAAAGCAACAGTATGTTATAACCTCATCCATCCCTATCATCTTGGGTGCCACTTTGTCAGTGGGGATTTTTCTCTTGGTGGGGCACTTAGAGGGTGTTACAAAATCATTTTACTTAGCCGTTACTGAGCAATAACAGTATTCTCCCCATCAAATTTACAAAATTTTGCATATAATAATGCAACATTACTGCCATAACTCAAAGCCAAATGTTTGTTGGTCTCATTGGGGGTGGGGTAGCGGGGTTACTAGTACTTACCTAATGTCATCATATGTATTCTACATGTTCTCATTTGAGAAATATTTTGGGAGATATAACTCATGTTTTGGGGATGCAGAAAACATGGGTGGGGTGGGGGGATACTGGGATAGTTTTGGTTTTCGTTGGTTTACATTCTGCACAAGCTCTTTTCCAACTATCTGCAATGTTAATTAGGACTATCAATCATATCTTCTGCGTGTGTTTGCTGTCCACAAATATGGGGATATCAGGGCCATGGCATCAACTGCAGTTATCTTGTTCATTTGTGGTGAACTGTAGAGTATTTCACTTATCCTTTTGGTTTATTGCAAATTTCCCCCTTTCCAAAGAAGCTGAGAGACTCAATTATTTCACTCATGGTGTGTGCTTTATAAGACATTTGCCATAATTCATAAAACTGAAATTATGCTGATGAATTCCAGATCACTATGTTCATGTTTCTATACAAAACATGATTGTGTTTCATTTTTGGAAGGTAATTTTTTCTACAATATGTCGCCAGGTGTTGTGTTTCACTACCGGGCTAGCACCAGCAGGTATACCTTGGATTACCAAAAGGCTGTCCAAACTTGCCAAAATATTGGTGCAACCATTGCCACGTTTGACCAACTGAGAGCAGCCTATGAGGATGGGTTTGATCAATGTGATGCTGGCTGGATTGGCGACCAGACAGTGAGGTTGGCTGCATTTTGATTCTCTGTCGTTAAGAAATTTCTTTTAGACAGCACTGCTATTCAGTGATACATATTTGATTGTATGTGTGTATGTACAATGGTAAGATGGCATGTTATAATGGCTCTTTGTTTCTGCGTCTGTACAGGTACCCAATTACAAAGCCAAGAAAGGGCTGCTATGGCAACCTTAAGACTAAACCTGGTGTTAGGTCATATGGGACCAGGAAACCCACGGAGACCTATGATGTATACTGTTACGCAGACAAACTTGATGGTGAGTCAGCCTCAAAATTAGGCTTTTCTACTTATAAGTAATGAGATGTTTAGAGGCACTGGCACACACTCTGGATGAAATGACGAAACTTCCAAAATATCACAGTGCCAATGCAAATTACCATTACAGCTTATAAAGTGTTCGGAAATTGTTGGTTTGAGTATGACAATAGGTGACAATGAGTGATCTTTTATATATTTTGTTGCGCCAAACAACTTCATGTGTAGTAGAAAGGTTAGTTAGGGTTCAAGAGAAATCCCTAATAATTTGACTATAAAGCAGGAATTGGAATTCACTCTCCACCATAGTGGTTTTTGAAAAATAAAATGCAGACAAAATGTGATAATGAGCGTTTTAAATGTATTTGGCACTGCTTATGGGAAGTCTTCACTTCTCAGCCAGTAGTCTTTTTCTGTCTGTTCATTATTCAGCCTGTTACTGCTGGACTCAACTCCACTCAGTGTTTTATGAGTGTTAACATCCCTCTTGACACATCTAAACTCCAGTCAGGCCTCTGTAGTTTCTCTTCTTGTCTGGGATCTGGACTGTGCAGCCTTGCTACAGTAGATCCTATATTTTAGTTGTGAATATGATGTGACATTCGTATTATTACTGTTATGAGCAGATGTAGACAATGGTGTCAGCCACGGATGTCAACCCAACCCACAGCAACAAGGCATGTGTACATACATCTTCCACTTAGCTCTTCAATCTCTCCAAGAGACTATACATGCATCTTTGACCTCACTGTATTCTGGGCCGGTTGTACATAATGGGTAGGTGTGTTCTTTTTTTCTCCTGGCATTTTGCCTTTTCTAGAGTAACCCAAAGCATGAGTGGTTACATCTGTATGTGTGCTGGCACACCACAATGCCTTGGATATTCATTAGTATTATAATTTGTAATCATGTAGTCTAAAAGAGTTTGAGATGTACAGAAAAATTAGCTTTTAGTTATATAAAACTTGCGCATACCAATAACTTACTGGTTAGTCATCAATATATTTTAGGCAGAAAATGTCCATTACAATTACCATGTAATATAGTGACTTTTGGTTGTTGGAAGTAACTGTTTATAAAGGATTTCATGGTTCTTGTCTGCTTTTAAGAGGAAAGACATTTCTGGGGCGGAAAGCATCTTCTAATCTCAATGTCATTGTAAATCAATGGGATGAAACCAGCATGGCATATTTGAAACGTCACGCCCAAAACTAACTGAAAACATGTAGTCAGTCAGTTATCCTCTCTAGTAATGTTGTTTGGTTTTCCATTAAGATCGGGCCTTTCTGAAGTCTTCCATTGATCTCTAGGCAAAGACAAATATTCATAATTGTCATAGAGCAGTGACCTTTCTGAAGGTAAGATCCTTAAGCAAACTTTATGAAGGAAGGAAATATAGAAGGTGTAATTCAGTTCACTCACCCCGAGGGGAAACCTCATGTCCTAAGTACAGACGCAGTCATTGACAGGCCAGGCACATTTTCTGCATTGCTATCCCACCTCAGATTAACATAATGAATGAACTACTGTTGTCCTAAATATTATTGGTGGGAGATGATTTATGTCTGTGCCCTACACAGCTGTGACTTTTGTCAGCTGTTTTTGGGCTAAGTCTCTTCTGAAAGGTCAAAATGTTCTACAAATCTGTAGTTTGAGATTACTTCAAATTATGTTTTCACTTCAAATAATTAAACATTAAAAAATATGAAAGGACTGTCCATGTATTTATTTATTTATGTATACCAGAGTTTGTGGAATTGCTCACATAGAGTAATCCAATTTTGTTGCCATCATCACTGATGATTTGCTGCCATGTTGCCTTTGAGTTAGTGCTTTTTGTTAAGTACACTGCACTTTGTCATCTGTATTTCAGGTGAAGTGTATTATGCTCCAGTGACCCATAAGATGACTTTTGAGGAGGCCAGTGAAGAGTGTAAGAAGAGGAGTGCTGTCCTGGCAACCCCTGGGCAGCTCCATGCTGCCTGGCGACATGGTCTGGACAGATGTGACTATGGCTGGCTTGCCGATGGCAGTGCACGTCATCCTGTTGCAGTACCCAGAATGCAGTGTGGGGGAGGCCTGCTCGGCGTTAGGACCATGTACCGTTACAGAAACCAGACTGGCTTCCCAGAACCAACTAAAAAGCTTGGAGCTTACTGTTTTCAAGGTAAATTCCCCCACAGATTCTTGTTGTCAGTATTTAGTATAACATTTTGTATATTTACAGTATGTAATGGAACAAAGTGTTACCTGCATAATGGTGGGTCATGTGGTCTATATGTATATATTTTGGTTTAGACAGGCAGACATTGATTGAAGGCACAGACCATTCCCTATCCAGGCCTGAGGAGCTATGATCTCATCTCCTTTTAGCATCTGCTTCCCCACCCTTTTTTCTGCTTCTTTGCACCACTGGTTACATTTCCACATCTGAACTAGACCAACATTTTAAAATGTTTGTAACCTGTCTGATCTTTTGTCCATTGTTCTCCTTGTGTGTCTGTTTTTGTGTGCTTTATGACTGTATAGTTTTGATGACAACAACAACATGAGCAAAGAAGAGGGATGGTTTTCTTATGAGCATGTGTTATGTGCCAGGATAGTCAAACAGATTGCAGTGTCCAGTTGACCTCAAACTCACGTTTTTGTTTCCCGCCCATTTCTGTGGAAAGAAAATTAGCTAAGTGGAGAGTAAAATTATAATAACTTTAAAAGCACATGGACATGGCAGTTCTAATAATAATGGGGAGGTTAATGACCAATAGCTTGCTTGAGTTTCAGTCAGTACCTGTCTGAGTTTTCTTTATTTATTACTTCCAGATGGGCTAATCAAGGCTGTTAAATATATATTTTTTATTTTAGATAATATTATCACATTTATGAAAGGCCAAATTAATTGTTAATCCACTCATAACAAGTCCAAGGAAAATCTTAGTAGCCAAGCACTTGTGGAAATTCATCAGTGATGACTTCTGCAGACTTTTTTCACTTTCTACGGACTTGCTTGTAGGACACACTTAGACATGCATGGAAAAGACTCCTTGTAGCCAACCATGGTGATTACTGACCATGGGAAGGCAGGGGAATATAGTTATGGATCCCTAAAAATAGTGACACTTCATGGTTCACTGGAAGTTAGCAGAACTGGGATAATCCCTCATAAGGTGAGTGTTCTTAACTAATCAGTATCCCCAGGGCAAAACTAAATGACAAATGATGGTCGCCATTTAGAGAAGCAGGGAAAGTATCTAATACCACACCTGTCAGCCTTTTCAGTCTGACTATCTAACTCCCTTTTCGCTTTTCTTGTCTCATTTCCGCTGTCAGAGTTTGCCCTCTGTCATTCTCACTTGTACTTATCAGGGCAGACATTTGGATAATGGACAAAGTACTGGTGGACTTCTAAATTCGGTCATCCTTGGTGACCCTTGACCTGGCCTTTCCATCTTTACAAATGAGCGGCTGGACAGATAAGCTGGCCCCTGCCTGGCCATTTACTGCCCCTGAGCTATGCTAATTCTCGCTGTGATAAGTCCCCATGGAGTTCAGAGGGCACAAAAACAGGCCACACTCACCCCCTGCTCTGTGCATTACATGTCAGCTTTCTCACTCCTGTTGTATTTACACCTTCTTACCCCATCTAAGTGCCTTTCAAGTACCCTTTTTTGGTAGCAGTCACTCCATCATTTCCTGCTTTCCCACTCCCAATAATATCTCAAAAACTGTTATGCAAACCTACACAGAAAGACAGGGTGAAAGGATGTTAGTGCAGAGGTTAGAGGGGGATAATTGGTGTCTGATTGGTCTCTGGATTGGCCCGAAGACAACAAAGGCCGCAGTAACAGCAACAGCAACAGCTCAAATGCATCAGTGAGATAATGCACTCCCTCTGAGAGCGCCCTATTTTTCCTGTTGGGGAAAAACGTGTCTCACACCTTACATCAGAGATAGTTTCATGAAAAAAGAGGGCTAGTACGTAATGGTCAACAGCTGGCTTTATGCAATCTGTCTGTGCCAGCGACGAAGGCTCTCTAAGGCTGTAGCACTGCGCCTTTTATGGGTGTGAGTAAATGAGAGAGCATGGGAGGACAGAGGGCCGGGGACAAAGAGGTGCATTCAAGAGAAAGAGGAGTTAAAGGGATTTACTCATAAAAAAAATTTAAGAGTAAGTAGACAAGTTCATTAGTGAGCATTTCAAGAAAATCACTGAGAGGTGAAACTTTGAAATCAGTGATTGCTGCTCAATGATAGGACAAAATATAAGTGTTGCACAGAGTACAGGAGGGGACAAAAATAGTCAGGGCAGCAAAACTACAACTCTAGGTTCTGTAAAGTTTATCTGCTCTTTAGTTCCTCTGTTAAAGTCGTGTGAATCCTTTCCAGCAGATCAAGAAATGTTTAGTCAGTCATTCAAAGAGCACTTGGTCATAGAAAATAGAACACTTTGAAAATTACCTCATCTGCCATGCGGTGATTAAAAACTATCCAATTTCATGGTACAAGATACATACTATTAAATGGAAAAATAGCATGATGATATAGGCCTCACTGATACCTCGCAATGATTGAGTTTATTTGCCAACAATTCTAGTGCAGAAAAAAACTGTTCCTATGAGAACATTGCGTGAATAAGTGTTAGTGCAGGTTATAAACAACCTTCAGAGTCAAGAGAGGAAGTACTTGACATTAAGTTTTCTAGAAAACCTTTAACTTTAATGTTAAGCGTCACACTGTTATTGCAGCTGTGGCATATTGCTTCTTGACTGCCATTTGAGTCGTAAGGCTTGTCTCACACACTGCCCATTTCACATACTTACAATATATTAAAAAAAACTTATATTTGATAAGAATTTGATCTGTTTAAGACACCAGGTGTTGGTTGCTCACTGTCTTGACAATAATCACACTATAACAATTCTATTTTATATTTAAAGGAGTAATAGTCAGACAGGTGATTTTTGTCATTTTTGCTTTTTTTATTTATGTGCTTATGTCTGTATCTTAGGAAGGATAAAGGTGATCAACCAGACTTCCTTTGTGGATGTGTCCATGGTAGGAGTTGCCACCACCATCATCGGCTCCACTACCTCCAACCCTTTACTAGAGAGTAGCACCACTACGCTAACTCCAACATATGAAACTGTATCAGAGGCAGAAGAGTCTCCTGATTCTCCAGTTCCTACAAATCCTCCATCAATGTTCTCTACGAGTATGGCTCCACCACGCCCCACTCTAGCAGGCCAAGAAGAAGAGTTAATCACCGCAGTTGCACCCACCATCACAGAGGAACATGAGGACACTGACGATGTAACAGCTGCAGAACCCCAAAACACAACAGAAAGCACTGATACCACAAGGTCAGCGTCCAAGCCCTTTAAGGAGCCAGGCGATCACTCAGTAACTGAGATCAGCACAATTCAGCCTGATGTCCCCATCCCAGAAGCTTCTCTCAACACAGAGCCCATGTTTGAGGAATCTATTCCAGATTCTGGGATCACCACACCAGTGGCCTCTGACCTTACTGACAATCCAAAAGAATTAACTGAACTGACCAGCAAGGAACTGTTCAGCTCCTCAGAATCAACACCTTCAGTCACTGGATTTCATTCAACAACACCATTCCCAGACTACGGTCCTAGCGATATTGAGACTGGTTTTGCTGTAGAGGGACTGCCTCCTTCTCAGCCATCAATAATCCCCACAGACACAACCTTTATGTATAACACACAATCGGGCAGTAAGGTGGAGATTACCACCACCACAATCCTACCAGAGACTACCAGCACTGCAACACAAACTGCACCTCAAATGCAAGCTGTAGAGACAATGGCTGTTGTCTACATGGAAGAGACCACATCTGCAGCTGTGACAACCACCGCTGTTCTGACTGACAGTGGAACCTCAGCCGAAGATGTGACGTCGTCATCAAGTGTACATGTCTTTGAGGAGTCCACCACTGAGTGGCCAGCACACAGCTATGACACCCTGACAAAGGACGAAGACACAGCAACAGAGATTGGGACAGAGTTCTTTACCTCAGCTCCCATGGTTTCAGTTGTGGCTGATACGACCACCACTCCGGGTACAGCGGTCGCTGATGAACAGTCCGTCCAAGTGACCACTGTCAGGCCAATGCAGAATGTATCAGGTAAGACATACAAACAATAACTTAATCCTTTGAAACTTTATTTGCCATATTTGTATTCAAAGCAAAATTCAGATTTGGTTGTGGAAATTGGAAATGCCATTATATGTGTATGAATGATGTCACAACAATCGTGTGGCACACACTTGTGATAGCTAAATCTTTTGCTGCATTGTTTTATCAGAATATTGTTGCACTACAGTAGCTGGGGGACGCTGTTTAATTTAATTTACATCCAGTCACCTCAAATCAAAGGCTCAAACAAGGGTCCCTGTCCCTTTTTCTATATAAAACTATATTTTTGAAGCATTTAAATTATAGTCAACTCAGTGACTACCTCTCCTAATTACTATTATTTTTATTTATTTTAGTAAATACTACTAGTTAGTACTTATGTTTGCATGGTGAGTCAATTTTAAGTTCTTGTGCAATGAACCGAGTTAAAATGTTTTGTTTTCCAGTTCCCTCAGGCTCATGTTTGTGGTGTGTTCTCAGTTTGGACAGCAGCTGAAAGACTGCTTAGCCTTAGGACCTCCTCAGTCAGTCCAGCTGAGCAGATGTCCTGATAATGATTTTTACATAGACAAGAGAGAGAAGGTGGGAAATGAGATATGGAGGGAAAGAGAAAAAAACGCAGTAGAGCGAGAATGGGATCAGGATATAATAAAATATAATAAAAAAGTGTACATCAAGTTTATTAATAGTTTCAGTTTATTTTAAAACATAATATAAAACAAAATGTACTATGATTGCATAAACATCTAGTATTCCTTCTTTGAAATTTAAGATTTGATCAGTGGTTAATACTGTAGCTCGGTATACTTACTGTATATTATTATAATGTATACTCAGCATTAAGACTAGCTCAGTGTTTCATTTAAATTCAATTTTAGATCTCAAACCTTGAGAGTGGCTGATTATAGATTACAGGTACATTTTAATCTATTCTTCATGTGTGTCTTTTTGTAAAGTGTTCATACTGTGATCTTTATAGTGATATTACTAAATCTGTATTTGTTGCTTACTTGAAGTGACACGGGAATAACTCAAATGTTCCTTTTTGAGTTATGTCGAGTAGAAAGAAAATTAGTTACAGCAAATTGAGTATTTTGAAATACATATTTTTCAACAGCACATTATCCCACATGCAGACAGCAGCTGCACCATTTTTGCACCTTTAATTTGCTTTTTATCTGAGCTGCAAACATTACCATGGTGACTCATTCCTTTGTCCCCGGAGTGCAGCTCACATTGGAGGAAAGGGATCTGGTGAATTGGAAAGGATACAACTGAATGAACTGGTCACTTGGCAGTTTTTGGAATTTGGTCTGGATTCGTGGTACAGTGGGTGCTAAGCCTGCCTGAGAGAGATAGCACTCCAGGTTAAACACACTAACTGCTTTTGTGTCCATCAGCATTATATGCAGTGTGGTCAATGTAGTTGCCAAGAGTACTCCTTAACTACCCTGTACATCCGTTTGTGCATGTATAGCACAGTGTGTGAAAGAAGCAGATACACAAAATCAGTGTGTCTTTATGCATTTTGTGTATTTGTACTACAAATCACTATGCATTTGCAGTATTGCTCTCCTTGTGTGCATGTACCAGATTACCGGCAACCAACCTGGTAATCACAGTTTTGTTTTGGCAGTCTACCTAAGTAAGCACAGATGCACCACAAGAGGTGATGTCATCGCTAAGGCAAAGTCTCCCCTCTCTGTGAGGACAGCTGGAGGATGCCTGACGAAAGGCATTCGTTTTGGTGGAATGTTAAATCAGAAGAGTGATACTACTCTAATGTCTTTACATTGAATATAAGGCTATAGCAAATGAGTCTGTTAGCATAGCTTAATCCAAAGACTGGAAGCAGGGAGAAACAGCTAGCCCAGCTCTGTCCAATAGTAACAAAATCCATCAACAAGCAACTCTAAAACCCACTAATTACATGTTATAACCTTTTGTTTAATCTGTGTAAAAACCAATAGTCACTACTTTTTTTGTTGGAGGTTATTATTAGGACCCCCAATTATGCTTAGTTTTAATTACACGATATTGCATGTTCGTTGGTGAACCTTAGAAGTGCTGTTTCCCACTGTTTTCTGTTCACCAGAAAGAAAAATGTGCATATTTGCCAAAATGTTGAACTTTTCTCTTTCAATGTCCTTCCTAAGCACACTGGTTGTTTGTCATTTGCTGATGTGCTGTGGGAATATTTGCATGTAGTGGGACAGTGCATAGGTAAATGCTGTTTGTGTAAAATCTAATGACACACCACAAAACTTAATCTGTCCCAAATTCAATGAACTACCTTCATCCTATTCTAAAATATACTGTATACATTGATAATCACAAGTTAGTTACAGAGACAGTGCTTAATAATTAATAAAATAAAATGTTTTGATGATACTGGTGATAGTGATAAATTAGGTTAGTATATACTTTTAGTAGACTGTTATGTTAATTGGCTTGGATTAAATAACTTGATATTTAAAAAATTTGACCCAAATAAAAAAGGATAATTCACAACTTGAAGCTGATTGCCAGATGAGGAGTTTATTTGTCCTGTACAGTTGTGTTTGTGCCTAACCCCACGATGAAGGCTGGCCAGTGATTCTGTGGGTTACTTTGATTTGGACATTCATGTTTGATGTGGCTTTAGGAGCTTCTGCACAGACAACTGACTGTACGTGTGTGTGTGTGTGTGTGTGTGTGTGTTTGTGTGTGTGTGTGTGTGTATGTGTGTGCGCGTGTGGGAGAAAGGTAATGCGTGAGTATGCGTGTGTGTGTGGGTCAGTCAGGTGGGTCCACTGCCTGAGTTCCCAGGCCTCGGTTATAAACAGGTGTCTTTCTGCAGAGCTGAGCTGGTGCAGGTGTTCTTGTTTGCAACCACTAATCTTTCTTAATCACCATTTGTGGGAAACAGAGGGAGAGGGGACAAGGACCAGAGAGAAAGAGAGAGGGAATGGGAGTAGTAAAGCGTGTATACCAAAGGATGTTATTGTGTGTTAATAAGATTTTCTTTCCTTTCCTGCAAACACCGGTATACAATTCAGGCCCAAAAGTACCAAACTGGTCATTTTAGGATGCACCATGGCTCTGTTCTTTTTGCCACATGATTGATGCATAAAATTGGATTTGTCAAAAGCTTGACACTATAGCTCACTCTCAAGCCTCATTGGTCAGAGAGATGAAGATGATTTCCAGAGATGAAGGGCTGTTGGCTGGGGCAGTCTTCGTATGTTACATGTTCCTTACTACATGCATGTTATGTGGACATATGTCTGATTGGAGTCATCAGGATTCTTTCCTCACACCATGTTTGTTAAAGGGAGATACTTAAACCCAAAGCCTTTTCTTAGCTTTAGGTTATAATTGTCATATATTAGTTCACTAATTTGAGCTGTAATATCACAGTTTTAATATCTTGATAGTTGGATTTTGTGTAGTTGTTTAAAGCAACAATATTTTTAGAGGAGGTGGATTATTTCCAGACAGAAAATATATATTATGTTTATTTTTATTTATACATAAACCCATCTGAGGCAACATAATGCATTTGGGTTCATCAAGCATCAAGCAAAGTAGAAAAACTCACTATGATTCTGACCTGTAAACATTCAGTGCAGGCGGAGTGCCACATATCTGTGTTTCTGTCTATAAGCAGATAAATTGAGTGTAGGTGTGCGCGCGCGTGTGTGTGTGTGTGTGTGTGTGTGTGTGTGTGTGTGTGTATTCTGTTTAGTCCTCAGCTTGTGGAACATCTGGTCTGGTTTCAGTTCTCGTTTTTCTTACCTTAGTTACTATTTTAAATATTATTCTTAATATTATATTTAGTAAATCAACAGATGCTGACTTTGTTAACATTGTTGATGGACTTGGCTATTTCTGCATAAGTGGCCTCTTCACATCAATTTAAAATGTAAATCTTTGAATTATGGTTTGGATGCACTTCAGACACCACACTTTATGTTAGAGAGATTTGTCTGTAGTGTTTTGCAGAAAGTAACTTTTTTAGGTTAAAATAATTATTTTGTGGGAATACTCATAAGAACGGTTAACACTAGTTATTTTTATCTATTGATGCAGCCTAAGAAGTGGTAGGAAGTTGTGTGTTTCAGTGTTTGGACAAAGAACTCCCTAATCCAACATTCAGAGACAATGTTTCTGATCTTTTTCAATATATCAAACACAATACATTCTTTTTTTAACTTATGTATCAGCTGTTAGTTTCATGCACTGGCCGTTTGAAAAAATTGGCATTGTCTGGGCATTGTGTTAAGAGTGATTAAAGGGGTACTTCATCAATTTAGTATTGCACTTCCATAAAACAAAAGGAAAAAAGAAAAAAAACTCTGACAATTAGTTCCTTTGTGGGTCAAGCTCCAATATACTGGATCCTACACTTCCATAGATTTCTTGTAACACTGGCTTTTTGTTAAAAATTGTAGTCTCCTAGCCCAAGCTGAAATAACCCTAGTGACATCACTAGGATTATTTTCTTGACAAAGTTTTCTTCAGAGTGACAGTACAGAGTCACCAGAGTCTTGTATTGGTAAACCTCATTATGTGTAAAGATCTTGGAGTTCCCCCATAAAACGATTTGTTAAATGAACCTTTCCCAAATCTTACGCTTGTATCCTTTCTCCTGAAGTTGATGTTTTTCAACCGACTGTCAGGATTTTAGAAATAAAATATTAATGTTGTTGCTTAGAGCTTATTTTCTTTTTTTTCCTTCACAGTTGACCAGGCAATTCAGCCACAAGATTCCCAGTCTCCTGCCATACCAGTTGTGCCTGATCATCCTATCTCCTCCATAGCTGATGGTGAGCCCATCCTGCAGAGTGGAGACCCAGACCTTTTCTCCCAAGCTGCTATAACTATTACTCCAACTGTTAGCTTTATAAATGGTAAACATGAGATCACACTAGAGCCACAGAGCCAAGAAGAAATAGAGGCCAAAGGTACCCAGATTTTGACAAATGTGACAACTCTGGGAGCAAGCGATGAAATAACCACGGTATTTGATTATAGTTGGACTGATCTCCCTGTTGATAGCAGTACCGAAACTACAGAGGAGCCCGCAGCGATACTGACCTCTACAGAGATCCCAGATATTGAATACTATGACCCTGATCCAATCACAATAGTTGAATCAACACCTCCTCACACCACTGAAGTAGATGAGCTGACAACAGAAGGTCCCAGAGAGAAAGACACAATGTCTATTCCAGCCTCAACAGAGGAGAACATGGCTCCATCGAAAACTGCACAAATAAACGGAACTGGTCTAGCTGCCACAGCTGCCACACTGAGTGATGTCACAGCTACCTCTGCTGACTTTGTTCCTACAGTAACATCAGCTGAGCAACAGATCACCAAAGCAACTGAAGAAACCCAAACAATGGAGACTGAAAAGGACACCACCAGTGTCATCACCACATCTATACGCGAAGAGGTAGGCGAGTCAGGGAAGACTCCCACATATGTGAAAAGTGACTCAGAAGTGACTCAGACAGAGAAAGCTAAGGACCAATTCCCTGTTACTTTTTCAACCAAACTTTATGCAGACGGAGATAAAGCTGAAACCACAGAGGAAACAAAGAGAACATCTGCCGCTCCAGCTGCTGAAGACAGCAATCAGTCTATGTTATTGACGGTGTACACTCCCTCCTCTGATGACGCTGATGGGAAAACATCAACAACTATTGACTCACAGAGCTCTACTCAAGATGTAGAGGGAGCGGATGATACCCAAACCCCCCAGGAATTTGCCTTCATCA
The DNA here is from genome assembly GCF_014851395.1 of Micropterus salmoides. NCBI lineage: Eukaryota > Metazoa > Chordata > Actinopteri > Centrarchiformes > Centrarchidae > Micropterus > Micropterus salmoides. Next base: position 26,671,164 of record NW_024044459.1, read on the forward strand.
CAACTGCTCCTTCAGTATCTAGTCGTTCAGCCTCTCATGAACAGACAGACCACACTGACAGAACACCAGCTATTGATGTAGGTAGCACTGAATCATCAGCACCTACCTGGGCTGAAACTTCAGAGGGTACAGTCCCTAGTCAGGAGGCGAGTGTAGACAGCCAAATGCCTTCCATCTCACCTTCTAAAAAAGTTGTGACTGATGTAATGTCTACACTAGAGGAGGAGGGTTCAGGGCTTCAAACAGTAAACATGTTTACAACTGGCCCACCATCGCATACCTCTGCGGGGACTGGAAAATCATCTTCAAGTCTGAGTGCAACAGATCAAGCTAAATGGCAGAGTGAAGTAACTTCACAAACAGTACAAACAGCAGGCACAGATACATCTGTTCCTGCCACTGGTGAGTCAGAAAAAACGTCAACACCCACCACCATGCGTGAGGAGTGGAAACGAGATGAGACATCAGCTCCTCCCTCTCACAAATCCGTTGCAACCACTTCGTCCCCCTTATACAGTGCTATTGAAATTATCAAGACAACAATGGCCTCATTCACTGAATATTTCAGTCAGTACTCAACACAAAGTCCATCACTAATGACAGATTTACCAGACCAAAGAATGGATAAAAGTGAGGGAACTGCCACTGGTGTCACAGATAAGGAGACTTCAATAGATCAAACTTCCTCACCTGTGGCTACCTCTACTTCTCCAGTCAGTAGCATAGTCAAACCAGGTGAGTCTATATCAACCGCAGTTTCAACTGTGGAAATCTCAAGTGTAACTGAGGTCACAAAACATATACAAATGCCTTCAGTGACCAGCACTGCTTGGCAAATTACAGATGACCAAACATCTGGTATGACATCAACAAGAGCTACTGCAGCAGCTACCATGCTCAGCACAGATAGATCAGTTAAAGGAACAACACCAAACGAAGAAGCTCATGGTTCAACCAAAGCTGGCACTGTAGCTCCTTCTGCTTTCAGCACTGAGATACCAACGTCTGTATCAAAAGAAATGTCAGAAATCACAACCACTGAAAGGATATCTGTTACTTCTGAAGTTACCTCCATTTTCACACCCACAGATGAGGTGAGTGCTGAGGGCCAGACAGTATCACCTGGAACATCAAAGAGTGGCATTGCAGGAAGAACAGTAAAACCATCAGAATCAGAAGTAACATTAGGGACTGCTGTTTCTTCTGACATCAGTGTGACCCCAATTCTGTCCTCTACATTTAGCACAGGCAGTGAAGTGACCAGGAATCAAACAGGAAAACCATCCAGTTCACAGGAACCAGCAGTTAGTATCATAACTGACGTAGTTACCAGCACACGGCCCACTTCAAAAGCAGAGGTGACCTCTGATGGTCAAACAACTACATCTTCTGTGTATAGCACTGCAAAACCAGCAACATTGTATGAAGTGACACAAACATCAGCACCTTCGGTACAGAGAGTTTCAGAGATTGAGGATAAAGATATTACTGAAACTACAATGGTGGAGTCCATTCCTTTTTTCAAAGGATCAACTACCAAACCTGAAACAGCATCGATCCTCCTTACCCCAGATACAGAGAGTTCTGGAGAAAGCACTGCTGATATCACTGATGAGTCAGTTATCACAGGAATTACTGTCTCTTCAAGGTTGACTACAGAGTCACTATCGGAGACAGCGTCACGTGAAACTGACACAAGTGATACTTCAAAAACAGCTTTCATGGCAGCTTCTGTCCTGTACAGTATTGAGAATCCAACATCAGTGTCAACTGAAAAACAAGAGGCTGTAACTACAAGTCAGAGTGAGGAAGCATCAATAACACCAGAGACAAGTTCTACTATCCCAACAACAGATGAAGAGAGCTCAAGTAAACAAACAACTGACTTCTCCAGCAAAGACACCACAGTTCCTACAGCTTCGTCATTGTTTAGCACTAAGAAGCCAACATCAATTCCTGGTAAAGAACAGGTCAGTGCTGTCACAGGTCAGACAGAGAAGCCATCAGTCTCTCCCATTACTCAAGAAACAGAGCAAAGTTTCACTTTCACTCAAGTAGATGAAGATGGCTCAGGTGATCAAACCCAAGACATGTTCACTCAGACCTCCACTGTCACAGCTAAATCATCTCTTTATAGCTCTGATGCATCAACAGCAATTGTTCCTGTTAAAGCATCTCCTGTTTCAGACTTTGAGGATAAAGTTACTAGTACTGAAACTACATCGGTGGAGTCCATTTCTACATTTGCTGGATCAACCACAAAACCTGACAAAGAATCACTCCTCATTACCACAGATACAGAGAGTTCTGGAGACAGCACTGCCGATTTCACTGAGGAGTCAATCATCACAGCAACTACTGTCTCTTCATTGTTGACTACCGAGTCACCATCAGTCACAGCATCACTTGAAACAGAAACAAGCGATACTTTAAAAACAGCTTTCACCGCAGCTTCATCCCTGTACAGTACTGAGAAATCAACATCAGTGTCACCTGAAACACAAGAGACAGTAACCACAAGTCAGACTGAGGAAGCATCAGTAACACCAGAGACAAGTTCTGCTGTCCCAACAAGAGATGAAGAGAGCTCAAGTAATCAAACAACTGACTTCTCCAGCAAAGACACCACAGTTCCTACAGCTTCGTCATTGTTTAGCACTAAGAAGCCAACATCAATTCCTGGTAAAGAACAGGTCAGTGCTGTCACAGGTCAGACAGAGAAGCCATCATTCTCTCCCATTACTCAAGAAACAGAGCAAAGTTTCACTTTCACTCAAGTAGATGAAGATGGCTCAGGTGATCAAACCCAAGACATGTTCACTCAGACCTCCACTGTCACAGCTAAATCATCTCTTTATAGCTCTGATGCATCAACAGCAATTGTTCCTGTTAAAGCATCTCCTGTTTCAAACTTTGAGGATAAAGTTATTGGTACTGAAACTACAGTGATGGAGTCCATTTCTACATTCGCTGGATCAACCATGAAACCTGACAAAGAATCACTCCTCATTCCCACAGATTCGGAGAGTTCTGGAGACAGCACTGCCGATTTCACTGAGGAGTCAATCATCACAGCAACTACTGTCTCTTCATTGTTGACTACCGAGTTACCATCAGTCACAGCATCACTTGAAACAGAAACAAGCGATACTTTAAAAACAGCTTTCACTGCAGCTTCATCCCTGTACAGTACTGAGAAACCAACATCACTGTCACCTGAAACACAAGAGACAGTAACCACAAGTCAGACTGAGGAAGCATCAGTAACACAAGAGACAAGTTCTGCTGTCCCAACAAGAGATGAAGAGAGCTCAAGTAATCAAACAACTGACTTCTCCAGCAAAGACACCACAGTTCCTACAGCTTCGTCATTGTTTAGCACTAAGAAGCCAACATCAATTCCTGGTAAAGAACAGGTCAGTGCTGTCACAGGTCAGACAGAGAAGCCATCAGTCTCTCCCATTACTCAAGAAACAGAGCAAAGTTTCACTTTCACTCAAGTAGATGAAGATGGCTCAGGTGATCAAACCAAAGACATGTTTATTCAGACATCAACTGTCACATCTAAATCATCTCTTTATAGCACTGACGCACCAACAGCAAAGTCTGCTGTTAGAGGATCTGCTGTGTCAGACATTGAGGATAAAGTTACTAGTACTGAAACTACATCGGTGGAGTCCATTTCTACATTTGCTGGATCAACCACAAAACCTGACAAAGAATCACTCCTCATTACCACAGATACAGAGAGTTCTGGAGACAGCACTGCCGATTTCACTGAGGAGTCAATCATCACAGCAACTACTGTCTCTTCATTGTTGACTACCGAGTCACCATCAGTCACAGCATCACTTGAAACAGAAACAAGTGATACTTTAAAAACAGCTTTCACCGCAGCTTCATCCCTGTACAGTACTGAGAAATCAACATCAGTGTCACCTGAAACACAAGAGACAGTAACCACAAGTCAGACTGAGGAAGCATCAGTAACACCAGAGACAAGTTCTGCTGTCCCAACAAGAGATGAAGAGAGCTCAAGTAATCAAACAACTGACTTCTCCAGCAAAGACACCACAGTTCCTACAGCTTCGTCATTGTTTAGCACTAAGAAGCCAACATCAATTCCTGGTAAAGAACAGGTCAGTGCTGTCACAGGTCAGACAGAGAAGCCATCAGTCTCTCCCATTACTCAAGAAACAGAGCAAAGTTTCACTTTCACTCAAGTAGATGAAGATGGCTCAGGTGATCAAACCCAAGACATGTTCACTCAGACCTCTACTGTCACAGCTAAATCATCTCTTTATAGCTCTGATGCATCAACAGCAATTGTTCCTGTTAAAGCATCTCCTGTTTCAGACTTTGAGGATAAAGTTACTAGTACTGAAACTACATCGGTGGAGTCCATTTCTACATTCGCTGGATCAACCATGAAACCTGACAAAGAATCACTCCTCATTACCACAGATACAGAGAGTTCTGGAGACAGCACTGCCGATTTCACTGAGGAGTCAATCATCACAGCAACTACTGTCTCTTCATTGTTGACTACCGAGTCACCATCAGTCACAGCATCACTTGAAACAGAAACAAGCGATACTTTAAAAACAGCTTTCACTGCAGCTTCATCCCTGTACAGTACTGAGAAACCAACATCAGTGTCACCTGAAACACAAGAGACAGTAACCACAAGTCAGACTGAGGAAGCATCAGTAACACCAGAGACAAGTTCTGCTGTCCCAACAAGAGATGAAGAGAGCTCAAGTAATCAAACAACTGACTTCTCCAGCAAAGACACCACAGTTCCTACAGCTTCGTCATTGTTTAGCACTAAGAAGCCAACATCAATTCCTGGTAAAGAACAGGTCAGTGCTGTCACAGGTCAGACAGAGAAGCCATCAGTCTCTCCCATTACTCAAGAAACAGAGCAAAGTTTCACTTTCACTCAAGTAGATGAAGATGGCTCAGGTGATCAAACCAAAGACATGTTTACTCAGACATCAACTGTCACATCTAAATCATCTCTTTATAGCACTGACGCACCAACAGCAAAGTCTGCTGTTACAGGATCTGCTGTGTCAGACATTGAGGATAAAGTTACTAGTACTGAAACTACAGTGATGGAGTCCATTTTACATTCGCTGGATCAACCACAAAACCTGACAAAGAATCACTCCTCATTACCACAGATACAGAGAGTTCTGGAGACAGCACTGCCGATTTCACTGAGGAGTCAATCATCACAGCAACTACTGTCTCTTCATTGTTGACTACCGAGTCACCATCAGTCACAGCATCACTTGAAACAGAAACAAGCGATACTTTAAAAACAGCTTTCACTGCAGCTTCATCCCTGTACAGTACTGAGAAACCAACATCACTGTCACCTGAAACACAAGAGACAGTAACCACAAGTCAGACTGAGGAAGCATCAGTAACACCAGAGACAAGTTCTGCTGTCCCAACAAGAGATGAAGAGAGCTCAAGTAATCAAACAACTGACTTCTCCAGCAAAGACACCACAGTTCCTACAGCTTCGTCATTGTTTAGCACTAAGAAGCCAACATCAGTTCCTGGTAAAGAACAGGTCAGTGCTGTCACAGGTCAGACAGAGAAGCCATCAGTCTCTCCCATTACTCAAGAAACAGAGCAAAGTTTCACTTTCACTCAAGTAGATGAAGATGGCTCAGGTGATCAAACCCAAGACATGTTCACTCAGACCTCCACTGTCACAGCTAAATCATCTCTTTATAGCTCTGATGCATCAACAGCAATTGTTCCTGTTAAAGCATCTCCTGTTTCAGACATTGAGGATAAAGTTACTAGTACTGAAACTACAGTGATGGAGTCCATTTCTACATTCGCTGGATCAACCATGAAACCTGACAAAGAATCACTCCTCATTACCACAGATACAGAGAGTTCTGGAGACAGCACTGCCGATTTCACTGAGGAGTCAATCATCACAGCAACTACTGTCTCTTCATTGTTGACTACCGAGTCACCATCAGTCACAGCATCACTTGAAACAGAAACAAGCGATACTTTAAAAACAGCTTTCACTGCAGCTTCATCCCTGTACAGTACTGAGAAACCAACATCACTGTCACCTGAAACACAAGAGACAGTAACCACAAGTCAGACTGAGGAAGCATCAGTAACACCAGAGACAAGTTCTGCTGTCCCAACAACAGATGAAGAGAGCTCAAGTAATCAAACAACTGACTTCTCCAGCAAAGACACCACAGTTCCTACAGCTTCGTCATTGTTTAGCACTAAGAAGCCAACATCAGTTCCTGGTAAAGAACAGGTCAGTGCTGTCACAGGTCAGACAGAGAAGCCATCAGTCTCTCCCATTACTCAAGAAACAGAGCAAAGTTTCACTTTCACTCAAGTAGATGAAGATGGCTCAGGTGATCAAACCCAAGACATGTTTATTCAGACATCAACTGTCACATCTAAATCATCTCTTTATAGCACTGACGCACCAACAGCAAAGTCTGCTGTTACAGGATCTGCTGTGTCAGACATTGAGGATAAAGTTACTAGTACTGAAACTACAGTGATGGAGTCCATTTTACATTCGCTGGATCAACCACAAAACCTGACAAAGAATCACTCCTCATTACCACAGATACAGAGAGTTCTGGAGACAGCACTGCCGATTTCACTGAGGAGTCAATCATCACAGCAACTACTGTCTCTTCATTGTTGACTACCGAGTCACCATCAGTCACAGCATCACTTGAAACAGAAACAAGCGATACTTTAAAAACAGCTTTCACTGCAGCTTCATCCCTGTACAGTACTGAGAAACCAACATCACTGTCACCTGAAACACAAGAGACAGTAACCACAAGTCAGACTGAGGAAGCATCAGTAACACCAGAGACAAGTTCTGCTGTCCCAACAACAGATGAAGAGAGCTCAAGTAATCAAACAACTGACTTCTCCAGCAAAGACACCACAGTTCCTACAGCTTCGTCATTGTTTAGCACTAAGAAGCCAACATCAGTTCCTGGTAAAGAACAGGTCAGTGCTGTCACAGGTCAGACAGAGAAGCCATCAGTCTCTCCCATTACTCAAGAAACAGAGCAAAGTTTCACTTTCACTCAAGTAGATGAAGATGGCTCAGGTGATCAAACCAAAGACATGTTTATTCAGACATCAACTGTCACATCTAAATCATCTCTTTATAGCACTGACGCACCAACAGCAAAGTCTGCTGTTACAGGATCTGCTGTGTCAGACATTGAGGATAAAGTTACTAGTACTGAAACTACAGTGATGGAGTCCATTTTACATTCGCTGGATCAACCACAAAACCTGACAAAGAATCACTCCTCATTGCCACAGATACAGAGAGTTCTGGAGACAGCACTGCCGATTTCACTGAGGAGTCAATCATCACAGCAACTACTGTCTCTTCATTGTTGACTACCGAGTCACCATCAGTCACAGCATCACTTGAAACAGAAACAAGTGATACTTTAAAAACAGCTTTCACCGCAGCTTCATCCCTGTACAGTACTGAGAAATCAACATCAGTGTCACCTGAAACACAAGAGACAGTAACCACAAGTCAGACTGAGGAAGCATCAGTAACACCAGAGACAAGTTCTGCTGTCCCAACAAGAGATGAAGAGAGCTCAAGTAATCAAACAACTGACTTCTCCAGCAAAGACACCACAGTTCCTACAGCTTCGTCATTGTTTAGCACTAAGAAGCCAACATCAATTCCTGGTAAAGAACAGGTCAGTGCTGTCACAGGTCAGACAGAGAAGCCATCAGTCTCTCCCATTACTCAAGAAACAGAGCAAAGTTTCACTTTCACTCAAGTAGATGAAGATGGCTCAGGTGATCAAACCCAAGACATGTTCACTCAGACCTCTACTGTCACAGCTAAATCATCTCTTTATAGCTCTGATGCATCAACAGCAATTGTTCCTGTTAAAGCATCTCCTGTTTCAGACTTTGAGGATAAAGTTATTGGTACTGAAACTACAGTGATGGAGTCCATTTCTACATTCGCTGGATCAACCATGAAACCTGACAAAGAATCACTCCTCATTACCACAGATACAGAGAGTTCTGGAGACAGCACTGCCGATTTCACTGAGGAGTCAATCATCACAGCAACTACTGTCTCTTCATTGTTGACTACCGAGTCACCATCAGTCACAGCATCACTTGAAACAGAAACAAGCGATACTTTAAAAACAGCTTTCACTGCAGCTTCATCCCTGTACAGTACTGAGAAACCAACATCACTGTCACCTGAAACACAAGAGACAGTAACCACAAGTCAGACTGAGGAAGCATCAGTAACACCAGAGACAAGTTCTGCTGTCCCAACAACAGATGAAGAGAGCTCAAGTAATCAAACAACTGACTTCTCCAGCAAAGACACCACAGTTCCTACAGCTTCGTCATTGTTTAGCACTAAGAAGCCAACATCAGTTCCTGGTAAAGAACAGGTCAGTGCTGTCACAGGTCAGACAGAGAAGCCATCAGTCTCTCCCATTACTCAAGAAACAGAGCAAAGTTTCACTTTCACTCAAGTAGATGAAGATGGCTCAGGTGATCAAACCAAAGACATGTTTATTCAGACATCAACTGTCACATCTAAATCATCTCTTTATAGCACTGACGCACCAACAGCAAAGTCTGCTGTTACAGGATCTGCTGTGTCAGACATTGAGGATAAAGTTACTAGTACTGAAACTACAGTGATGGAGTCCATTTTACATTCGCTGGATCAACCACAAAACCTGACAAAGAATCACTCCTCATTACCACAGATACAGAGAGTTCTGGAGACAGCACTGCCGATTTCACTGAGGAGTCAATCATCACAGCAACTACTGTCTCTTCATTGTTGACTACCGAGTCACCATCAGTCACAGCATCACTTGAAACAGAAACAAGTGATACTTTAAAAACAGCTTTCACCGCAGCTTCATCCCTGTACAGTACTGAGAAATCAACATCAGTGTCACCTGAAACACAAGAGACAGTAACCACAAGTCAGACTGAGGAAGCATCAGTAACACCAGAGACAAGTTCTGCTGTCCCAACAAGAGATGAAGAGAGCTCAAGTAATCAAACAACTGACTTCTCCAGCAAAGACACCACAGTTCCTACAGCTTCGTCATTGTTTAGCACTGAAAAGCCAACATCAATTCCTGGTAAAGAACAGGTCAGTGCTGTCACAGGTCAGACAGAGAAGCCATCAGTCTCTCCCATTACTCAAGAAACAGAGCAAAGTTTCACTTTCACTCAAGTAGATGAAGATGGCTCAGGTGATCAAACCCAAGACATGTTCACTCAGACCTCTACTGTCACAGCTAAATCATCTCTTTATAGCTCTGATGCATCAACAGCAATTGTTCCTGTTAAAGCATCTCCTGTTTCAGACTTTGAGGATAAAGTTATTGGTACTGAAACTACAGTGATGGAGTCCATTTCTACATTCGCTGGATCAACCATGAAACCTGACAAAGAATCACTCCTCATTCCCACAGATTCGGAGAGTTCTGGAGACAGCACTGCCGATTTCACTGAGGAGTCAATCATCACAGCAACTACTGTCTCTTCATTGTTGACTACCGAGTCACCATCAGTCACAGCATCACTTGAAACAGAAACAAGCGATACTTTAAAAACAGCTTTCACTGCAGCTTCATCCCTGTACAGTACTGAGAAACCAACATCACTGTCACCTGAAACACAAGAGACAGTAACCACAAGTCAGACTGAGGAAGCATCAGTAACACAGAGACAAGTTCTGCTGTCCCAACAAGAGATGAAGAGAGCTCAAGTAATCAAACAACTGACTTCTCCAGCAAAGACACCACAGTTCCTACAGCTTCGTCATTGTTTAGCACTAAGAAGCCAACATCAGTTCCTGGTAAAGAACAGGTCAGTGCTGTCACAGGTCAGACAGAGAAGCCATCAGTCTCTCCCATTACTCAAGAAACAGAGCAAAGTTTCACTTTCACTCAAGTAGATGAAGATGGCTCAGGTGATCAAACCAAAGACATGTTTATTCAGACATCAACTGTCACATCTAAATCATCTCTTTATAGCACTGACGCACCAACAGCAAAGTCTGCTGTTACAGGATCTGCTGTGTCAGACATTGAGGATAAAGTTACTAGTACTGAAACTACATCGGTGGAGTCCATTTCTACATTCGCTGGATCAACCACAAAACCTGACAAAGAATCACTCCTCATTACCACAGATACAGAGAGTTCTGGAGACAGCACTGCCGATTTCACTGAGGAGTCAATCATCACAGCAACTACTGTCTCTTCATTGTTGACTACCGAGTCACCATCAGTCACAGCATCACTTGAAACAGAAACAAGTGATACTTTAAAAACAGCTTTCACCGCAGCTTCATCCCTGTACAGTACTGAGAAATCAACATCAGTGTCACCTGAAACACAAGAGACAGTAACCACAAGTCAGACTGAGGAAGCATCAGTAACACCAGAGACAAGTTCTGCTGTCCCAACAAGAGATGAAGAGAGCTCAAGTAATCAAACAACTGACTTCTCCAGCAAAGACACCACAGTTCCTACAGCTTCGTCATTGTTTAGCACTAAGAAGCCAACATCAATTCCTGGTAAAGAACAGGTCAGTGCTGTCACAGGTCAGACAGAGAAGCCATCAGTCTCTCCCATTACTCAAGAAACAGAGCAAAGTTTCACTTTCACTCAAGTAGATGAAGATGGCTCAGGTGATCAAACCAAAGACATGTTTATTCAGACATCAACTGTCACATCTAAATCATCTCTTTATAGCTCTGACGCACCAACAGCAAAGTCTGCTGTTACAGGATCTGCTGTGTCAGACATTGAGGATAAAGTTACTAGTACTGAAACTACATCGGTGGAGTCCATTTCTACATTCGCTGGATCAACCACAAAACCTGACAAAGAATCACTCCTCATTACCACAGATACAGAGAGTTCTGGAGACAGCACTGCCGATTTCACTGAGGAGTCAATCATCACAGCAACTACTGTCTCTTCATTGTTGACTACCGAGTCACCATCAGTCACAGCATCACTTGAAACAGAAACAAGCGATACTTTAAAAACAGCTTTCACTGCAGCTTCATCCCTGTACAGTACTGAGAAACCAACATCACTGTCACCTGAAACACAAGAGACAGTAACCACAAGTCAGACTGAGGAAGCATCAGTAACACCAGAGACAAGTTCTGCTGTCCCAACAAGAGATGAAGAGAGCTCAAGTAATCAAACAACTGACTTCTCCAGCAAAGACACCACAGTTCCTACAGCTTCGTCATTGTTTAGCACTAAGAAGCCAACATCAATTCCTGGTAAAGAACAGGTCAGTGCTGTCACAGGTCAGACAGAGAAGCCATCAGTCTCTCCCATTACTCAAGAAACAGAGCAAAGTTTCACTTTCACTCAAGTAGATGAAGATGGCTCAGGTGATCAAACCAAAGACATGTTTATTCAGACATCAACTGTCACATCTAAATCATCTCTTTATAGCACTGACGCACCAACAGCAAAGTCTGCTGTTACAGGATCTGCTGTGTCAGACATTGAGGATAAAGTTACTAGTACTGAAACTACATCGGTGGAGTCCATTTCTACATTCGCTGGATCAACCACAAAACCTGACAAAGAATCACTCCTCATTGCCACAGATACAGAGAGTTCTGGAGACAGCACTGCCGATTTCACTGAGGAGTCAATCATCACAGCAACTACTGTCTCTTCATTGTTGACTACCGAGTCACCATCAGTCACAGCATCACTTGAAACAGAAACAAGCGATACTTTAAAAACAGCTTTCACTGCAGCTTCATCCCTGTACAGTACTGAGAAACCAACATCAGTGTCACCTGAAACACAAGAGACAGTAACCACAAGTCAGACTGAGGAAGCATCAGTAACACCAGAGACAAGTTCTGCTGTCCCAACAAGAGATGAAGAGAGCTCAAGTAATCAAACAACTGACTTCTCCAGCAAACACACCACAGTTCCTACAGCTTCGTCATTGTTTAGCACTAAGAAGCCAACATCAATTCCTGGTAAAGAACAGGTCAGTGCTGTCACAGGTCAGACAGAGAAGCCATCAGTCTCTCCCATTACTCAAGAAACAGAGCAAAGTTTCACTTTCACTCAAGTAGATGAAGATGGCTCAGGTGATCAAACCCAAGACATGTTCACTCAGACCTCCACTGTCACAGCTAAATCATCTCTTTATAGCTCTGATGCATCAACAGCAATTGTTCCTGTTAAAGCATCTCCTGTTTCAGACTTTGAGGATAAAGTTATTGGTACTGAAACTACAGTGATGGAGTCCATTTCTACATTTGCTGGATCAACAATGAAACCTGACAAAGAATCACTCCTCATTCCCACAGATTCGGAGAGTTCTGGAGACAGCACTGCCGATTTCACTGAGGAGTCAATCATCACAGCAACTACTGTCTCTTCATTGTTGACTACCGAGTCACCATCAGTCACAGCATCACTTGAAACAGAAACAAGCGATACTTTAGTGCCAACTGTTATTGCAGCTTCATCATTCTACAGTATTGAGAAACCGACCCTAGTGTCATCTGAAACACAAGAGACTGCTATCACAATTCGTACTAAGGAAGAATCAATAACACCCGAGCCAAGTTTTACTTTCCCAACAACAGATGAAAAGCGTTCAGATGAAAAGAAAACTGAGACCTCCAGCCAAGACACAACATTTCATACTGCTTCCTCATTGTTGCTTAGCACTGAGATGCCACCAGCACTGCTAGTTACAGAAAAAGACAGTACTTCCACAAGTCGTACAAAAAGACCTTCAGTAACACCTTTTACTGGGAAGATGGATATAAGCTCTGTTCTGACTACAGTAGATGAAGATGGCTCAGGTGATCAAACCAAAGACATGTTTACTCAGACATCAACTGTCACATCTAAATCATCTCTTTATAGCACTGACGCACCAACAGCAAAGTCTGCTGTTACAGGATCTGCTGTGTCAGACATTGAGGATAAAGTTACTAGTACTGAAACTACAGTGATGGAGTCCATTTTTACATTCGCTGGATCAACCACAAAACCTGACAAAGAATCACTCCTCATTACCACAGATACAGAGAGTTCTGGAGACAGCACTGCCGATTTCACTGAGGAGTCAATCATCACAGCAACTACTGTCTCTTCATTGTTGACTACCGAGTCACCATCAGTCACAGCATCACTTGAAACAGAAACAAGCGATACTTTAAAAACAGCTTTCACTGCAGCTTCATCCCTGTACAGTACTGAGAAACCAACATCAGTGTCACCTGAAACACAAGAGACAGTAACCACAAGTCAGACTGAGGAAGCATCAGTAACACCAGAGACAAGTTCTGCTGTCCCAACAAGAGATGAAGAGAGCTCAAGTAATCAAACAACTGACTTCTCCAGCAAAGACACCACAGTTCCTACAGCTTCGTCATTGTTTAGCACTAAGAAGCCAACATCAATTCCTGGTAAAGAACAGGTCAGTGCTGTCACAGGTCAGACAGAGAAGCCATCAGTCTCTCCCATTACTCAAGAAACAGAGCAAAGTTTCACTTTCACTCAAGTAGATGAAGATGGCTCTGGTGATCAAACCAAAGACATGTTTATTCAGACCTCCACTGTCACATCTAAATCATCTCTTTATAGCTCTGATGCATCAACAGCAATTGTTCCTGTTAAAGCATCTCCTGTTTCAGACTTTGAGGATAAAGTTATTGGTACTGAAACTACAGTGATGGAGTCCATTTCTACATTTGCTGGATCAACAATGAAACCTGACAAAGAATCACTCCTCATTCCCACAGATTCGGAGAGTTCTGGAGACAGCAGTGCCGATTTCACTGAGGAGTCAATCATCACAGCAACTACTGTCTCTTCATTGTTGACTACCGAGTCACCATCAGTCACAGCATCACTTGAAACAGAAACAAGCGATACTTTAGTGCCAACTGTTATTGCAGCTTCATCATTCTACAGTACTGAGAAACCGACCCTAGTGTCATCTGAAACACAAGAGACTGCTATCACAATTCGTACTAAGGAAGAATCAATAACACCCGAGCCAAGTTTTACTTTCCCAACAACAGATGAAAAGCGTTCAGATGAAAAGAAAACTGAGACCTCCAGCCAAGACACAACATTTCATACTGCTTCCTCATTGTTGCTTAGCACTGAGATGCCACCAGCACTGCTAGTTACAGAAAAAGACAGTACTTCCACAAGTCGTACAAAAAGACCTTCAGTAACACCTTTTACTGGGAAGATGGATATAAGCTCTGTTCTGACTACAGTAGATGAAGATGGCTCAGGTGATCAAACCAAAGACATGTTTACTCAGACATCAACTGTCACATCTAAATCATCTCTTTATAGCACTGACGCATCAACAGCAAAGTCTGCTGTTACAGGATCTGCTGTGTCAGACATTGAGGATAAAGTTACTAGTACTGAAACTACATCGGTGGAGTCCATTTCTACATTTGCTGGATCAACCACGAAACCTGACAAAGAATCACTCCTCATTACCACAGATACAGAGAGTTCTGGAGACAGCAGTGCCGATTTCACTGAGGAGTCAATCATCACAGCAACTACTGTCTCTTCATTGTTGACTAGCGAGTCACCATCAGTCACAGCATCACTTGAAACAGAAACAAGCGATACTTTAAAAACAGTTTTCACCGCAGCTTCATCCATGTACAGTACTGAGAAATCAACATCAGTGTCACCTGAAACACAAGAGACAGTAACCACAAGTCAGACTGAGGAAGCATCAGTAACACCAGAGACAAGTTCTGCTGTCCCAACAACAGATGAAGAGAGCTCAAGTAATCAAACAACTGACTTCTCCAGCAAAGACACCACAGTTCCTACAGCTTCGTCATTGTTTAGCACTGAAAAGCCAACATCAATTCCTGGTAAAGAACAGGTCAGTGCTGTCACAGGTCAGACAGAGAAGCCATCAGTCTCTCCCATTACTCAAGAAACAGAGCAAAGTTTCACTTTCACTCAAGTAGATGAAGATGGCTCAGGTGATCAAACCCAAGACATGTTCACTCAGACCTCCACTGTCACAGCTAAATCATCTCTTTATAGCTCTGATGCATCAACAGCAATTGTTCCTGTTAAAGCATCTCCTGTTTCAGACTTTGAGGATAAAGTTATTGGTACTGAAACTACAGTGATGGAGTCCATTTCTACATTCGCTGGATCAACCACGAAACCTGACAAAGAATCACTCCTCATTACCACAGATACAGAGAGTTCTGGAGACAGCACTGCCGATTTCACTGAGGAGTCAATCATCACAGCAACTACTGTCTCTTCATTGTTGACTACCGAGTCACCATCAGTCACAGCATCACTTGAAACAGAAACAAGCGATACTTTAAAAACAGCTTTCACTGCAGCTTCATCCCTGTACAGTACTGAGAAACCAACATCAGTGTCACCTGAAACACAAGAGGATGTAACCACAGATCAGAGTGAGGAAGCATCAGAATCACCAGAGACAAGTTCTACTATCCTAACAACAGTTGAAGAGAGCTCAAGTAAACAAACTGACATCTCCAGCAAGGACATTGCAGTTCCTACAGCTTCCTCATTGTTTAGTACTGAGAAGCCAACAGTATTTCCAGTTAAAGATGATGAGGTCACAGTTCAGACTAAGAAGCCCTCAGTCCCTCCAGTTGACGAACAAGGCTCAGGTGATCAAATCCCTGACATATTTACTCAAACATCTTCCTTCACAGTTACCTCTACAGCAATATCCCCTGAAGCATTAGAAATTTACAGCGAGCCTTCTATCATTGAATCCATCCCTTCCTCCACTGGATCAACTTTAAAACCTGAAACATCACACTTCCCTATGACAGATGCAGGTTTGTCTGTTGAACACACTGTGGATTTTACTGAAGTGTCATCACTTGAGTCACATGAAACGGCAACAAGTTTCACCTCAACAAGTGATGTTACTGCAGCCTCCTCACTTTATATTATGGAGAAACCAATGACAGTGTCACCTGAAGCAGAAGAGACTGTTACCACAACTCAGACACCAGAGAAAATTACTATCGTACCATCCAGAGATGACAAGAGCTCAATTGATATTTCCACCAAAGACACAGGCACTGCTTCTTTGTATAGCACAGAAAAAACATCAACCATCCAGATCATTGATGAATATGAGACAAGTTCTGCTACCACTTGGACAGAAGTTCACAGCTCAACCGAGCAAAAAACTGAAATTTTAGTAGAGGAATCATCCACCCTGTCTCCTCTGCCAACTTCAGACCAAACAGTGGAACTAATCAGCCTCTCAGCTATAGTGATTGGCAGCTCACAGGAAACAACTACTATATCTCCAACATCCACAAAGCCATCCATTCCTATCATTGCTGACACTGAGTTTATTGATAAAACCATTGATCTTTCTACCAAAGTTGCTGGTAAAACATCAACTATCATCTCTTCAATGTTCAGCACAGAAACACCAACAGTAACAACAACCTCACTAGCAACTGGAACAAGTGATATCTCAAAATCTATGGATATCACAGCTTCTTCTTTATACAGTACTGAGATAACTATTTCCCCTGACACAGTAAAGAGTACAGAAAAGCACACTGTAACTCTTGACACAGACTCTGTGATCACAACTACTGAAAGTACTGGAGGTCAAACTGCTGATGATATGTTCACCAAGAAACCTCTATCTCCTGTCCCCACCAAAATCTCATCATCTTCTGTATTTAGCCCAGAGAAACCCATGATGGCAACTGTTACAAGTGTAGGTATATCAGTTTCAAGTTCAACAACTGATGTTACTTCATTTCTGCACAGTACCGAAAAACCCACAGCAGTTTCAGCTAGCATAGTGCATGAAGAGGGATCTGGAGACCAAACCTCTGATATGTTTGCTCAGATCTCTGCTGTGACAGCTTCATCTGTTCTCAGCACAGAGACCCAAAGTGTCACATCTTCAGTACAGCTAGATGAGGAAGTGGACTACAGCATCAGCACAAACTTCACATTAATTGAATCCTTACCTACCTATGTGAGAACAACTGTCAAGCCTACCAGCACTGCTTTTACCACATACCCAAAGTCATTAGTCACTGATGAAGAGGGTTCAGCTGATGTTGCCACCACTCCTGTTTCTTCCATGATCAGCACAAAGACAGCAGCAGCAGTGACTGCAGAAACAACAAAGAGCACTACCACAGTGTCTTCAGTGATTATCACAGAGAAAGCATTATTGACACCAGCATCTCCTGAAACTAAAACAAGTCAAGTTTTAAAATCTCATGTAACTGTAGCGTCTTCTCTCTATAGTACTGATAAACCAAAACCTGTGCCACCAACAGCCTCCAGTGAATCTCAAAGCAAATTTCCATTCTCTAGAGCAACAGATGAAAGTCTGATAGCTGAGACTCAGAGCACACCACAGCCTGGTGCTGAATCATCAACCCAACCTTCACCACAGTTCATGACAGAGTCTACGGATGCTACCCAATTTCCCACCACAATTGAGGCAATGAATGCATCAGTGTCTAAGTCAGGAAGTGATGATTCTACTGAAGTAGTGTCCTCAAGAGATGAGACTTCTACATCCACAACAGGTTCCTCTAAACTTGAAACCTCTCAACCCATGGCAATCCCCAGTGTCACCACATTTACTTCAAAGGAAACCTCTACTTACTTTGATTTAGAGAGCTCTGGTTACTCACCTGAAGAGGATGATTTGGAGTCAAGTTCAGATGGATCTAGTGCAGAAGTATCTACAGAGACTACCCCAAAACCTCAGGGTGAATTTACTGTGGCCACAGATGAGACTGAAATAGATGAGACTCAGAGCGCATCTGACATGTTAAGTGCTGCATCCTTAACTTACTCAAGAACACAGCTTACTGAGGAATTTATATCATCAACCCAATCTCCACACATGACAAGCACTGAGATTCACATTACTGAGCAGGGAAGTGGTGTCTTCTCAAATTACTCTGCAGTGGAGGATGGGAGTTCAGTTGACTTCTTTGATGGGTCAACTACATTCGGACCAGTCACGCGTTCTCCTTTGACATCCACTACTGTAGCAGCTACACAACAAATCACTGTCACTGAGGAGATCTTAAATGACCAAACAGCAGATACGTCCATTGACGATGTGATTACCCAAAAAACAAGTACTGGCACTGCAGCTTTGCCTCGTTACAGCACTGAGAAGCCAACAGGAACGTCTCCTGAAATGCACACTTCAGCAGTTCAGGGGAGCTCAGCTGATATGTTCTCTCAGATGTCCTCAGTGTCTATGTTACCTATAAGTAGTGCCGTTCCCTCCACAGTTACAAGCTCAGTGTACACAGAAGAGGATGGTTCAGGCAACCATACCACTGATGTGCTTACTAAAGTGGAAATCACAGTGTCTTCATTATTCAGCACGAAGAAACCAACAATAACAGCAGCATCTCATGAAAGTGCATCTGCCGATGGTACAAAGAGTACAGCCTCTTCCCTATTCAGCACAGAGAAACCTAAAACAACAACAGCACTGAATAAAAGTGGAACATCTGATATTCCAATATCTTCCGTAACTTCTGCTTCTTCTCTCTACAGCACTGACAAGCCAAACATAACAACAGTATATGCTGTTACATCTGCCCAGTCAGTTAACATGTCTATGTCTCCATCAACACCAAGTGCAGCCTATACTTTGACAAAAGGAGAGAGTTCCGGTGACCACGCCACGGAGATGTTCACCAAGCCATCAGTGATGGAGAGTATCACATTCGGAGAAGCAACAGGTGAAACTGAAACTTTTGTTTCAGTCACACCAACCTCTGATGAGCAGGTTTCCTCAGAGGAGGGCGAAATTACTCCAGATGCTGAAAGCCCCATCATGCCTGAAGCAACACAGCCTCCTGGTTTGTTCATTGGGAAAGACGTTACCGTAGCTGAGCACATAAGGCAATCCACCTATACATCTATGACCCACAGTACAGGTGAGGCTTCAGTTAGTAGTCACACTTCAGTTGACTTCACCACAGTAAGCTCCAGTAGTGAACATAAGCAAGATGAGTTCACATCAGTGTCCACCCCTATTCCATCCATTATATATCATAGCGTTACAGACCAACAGGTTGTGATCATTACTCCCAGCAGCAGCCAAGCCAAGACTGACCTCACTGAACAAACACCTACTATGGTCCTTCATGTGTCTAAACCATCAACCAGCACAACCATCATATTCACAGAGGATGCAAAAGATGAGGATCTGTTCTCTGCAGTTACAGACAGTATGAGGGAAAGCAGCCCTACTCCTGAGCTTTTCACCAAAGATGATACTATAATTAATGCAGATACTATCTCCATAGTTCCCTCTTCTTCGTTTTACCCAACCATCCAGACAGAGGAATTTGGAGGCGTCACAACCGTTACAATGACGCCAAAGTTGGAGGTAACAGAAGAAACAGAGGGTTCAGGGACTGACGGTGCCACCTATACTCCTACACCAGTAACTTCAAAACTTTCAACTGTGGAAGTTGTTTCTAGTATGGAGACATCTAGTGAAGAGACAGTCACATCCTCACCACAGGCCACCTCAGCTACTACTGTATCGACAAAGTCAAGCTCTGAAGAAACACATGATTTAACTACACCAGATACAGTTTTCCCTACTAAGATTCAAACCAAACAAATTCCAGAGCTGATGAAGGATGATTTTTCAGGCAGGGATATTGCTGCAAATGCCACTGAGTCCGTCACTGAGATTGCCACCTCTTCATCTTTGCCTTCTCATGCATCAACTGAAACAACAGACACAAGCTCAGTAAATCCAGTATCCAGCGAAGAGTATATTGTCAGCACAATTGAAAAAGAAATATCCAAGACTTCCTCGCCCACAGTCCTTACAGACACAAGTCAAGGCACAACAGATGAAACCTTAACTTCAACCATTTTCACACAAACCACTGTACCTTCAATTGCTGTCACACCACACCCACTAGTGTCCACTGAACGTGACACTGTGAAGCCAACCAGTAAAGCATCTGATGATGAATTTTCTGGTGACCATGCCACTGAGGAAGGCTCTGCGGTGGAAACCTCAGGGACAACTTCAGCGTTCTCTGTGGGTGAAGGGACAGCATCTGAAAAGACTGTGAAATCTACAGTTTCTTCACTGTTCAGCACTGAGAAACCAACTATTTCCCCTGACATGGAAGATACGGATGATGAGATTTCAGGTGACCAAAACCAAAGCATGTTCACTGAAGGTGTAATTACAACAGTGAAGGCAGAACAAATCTCACCAACCTCACCTAGAACTGACACAGGAGACTTTGCCAGTCTTTATAGCTCTAAGAAGCCAACGGTCACATCCTCTCCTGATGTTACTGAGACGGATAGATCAGGTTTTCACACTCATGTGATAGAGCCTGTGACACAGACAGCTACTCCTCTGCACAGTACAGTGAAAATGGACCAAGTGTTATTCACAACAATGGTAACTTCTCTCTACAGCACTGATACATTTTCAGTGGCAAGTAACACAGGTGGGGTGAGCTCTGGGGTTGAGATCTCAGATACCACAACTGCATCACCTAAGACATTGAGATCTGAGAGTGAAAAAACTGTGGCCACTCCAGTATCCCCTCTTTTCAGCACAGGGAAACCCATCACAATGACCCAAAAGGATGAAACACAAACAAGTGAGGTAACCACAGAGATTGAGAAAGCATCACTGTCAGAAACATTTTCACCCCGTACCGATGAAGCAACATTAACTCCAGCACATGAAGAAAGTACAAGGGACCACATCACCTCTGTATCTACAAAAGAATCCCTTTCTACATCGACAGTGTCTTCTCTACAAAACACTTCAAAGCCTGGTGTGATGGTTCAGTTTGTCACCACTTTTGTCCCAGAACCAGATATAACACCACACGAGGTGTCCTTCCAACAGGCCAGGTCTGAGATCACGTTCACTCATCATCCCCACATTGACATCTCATCTGAGAAAACTGTGTTGGCCACAACCAGCCCACTGTTTCCCAGTGAGAAGGCAAGCCAGCACTTTCAACCTAGTGATGTAACTTCCCAAACTGCTGTTGAGACTGCATCATCTACAGACTTAAACTTAGTGGAAACATCTGCAGAGAGTTCAAGTGAACAAACACTAGAGGCAACAACTTCTTCACTTTTAAATATTCCATCCCCAACTTTGTCTTCACTGTTCAGCACTGTATATACTCCATCTGTGGCTTCCATTTCAGATGTTACTGGTCAAGTGGCCTTTGCAGGGTCATCAATAACGTCAACCAAAATGGTGATAGGAGAGAGTGAAAAAACTGCCACTTCCCCCTCTCCAACTAAGAAATCAACTGCAGTGTCACTTGAGACAACCATGTCAACTGATAGAGAAGATTCCAGTTATGAAAAGACATCATCAGAAAGTAAGGAGATCTCTGTATCAACAGAAACCAGTGTTATCATTTTATCAGAAGAAGGTTCAGCTGACAAGACATTTACTGTCTTTGATTCTGACTCTGTCACTCCAGCTGTTTCATCCCTGTCCAGTAGTGTTAAACTGGATATTATCACCAGCACTTTGTCATCTGAGATGGGAAACACACAAACAGATAGGCCAGAATCATCTACATATGAGCAAACCTTAGGTCAGAAGTCACCTGAGACCTTCATCACTGAAGCTTATGCAACACGATACCATGCTCTGACCAGCACTGTCAAGTCACCAAAGACACCAACTTCTCTTGAGACAGGATTGACAGATTCTGAAAGCAAAGAGAGACAAGATGCAGACCTAACAAGTGCACACGAACCCAGTGGTGTTACACATGCTTCAGAAATTTCTACAAGCTCAGAGACTACAGAGGATACAAATGTCCTTTCAGCATCAGCATCATCACAGCCTGAAGTTATGGTCAAATATGTCACGACAGTTTCCCCTGTGCAGCACATGACAACTCCCCAGAAGTCATTTGAACAGGTCAGGTCTGAGATCACACTGGCACACCACCCTCACACTGATCATTCTTCTCGGGATGTATCGCTGACCACAACTAGCCCTTTGTTTGCAAGTCATGAAGCAAGCCAAATTACAGAATCAACAACTGTGACCGCCAGCTCTTCTTCAGCGGCTAAAGCTATATCTGCTTCAGTGGAAGATAGGACAGTTGAACCCACTATTGATCAGGTTTCAAGTGGTTCAAAGATTGACCTATCTCCAGATGATGACCTGATCCCAGATTATGAAACATCAGACCCCAACATAGTTGAATCACTTCCACAGTACAATGAAATTACAACACCAAGAGAAGTAGCAGTGTTCATTCCAACAACAACTGTTGTTTCACACACATCTGTTAGTTATCCTGTTGACTCAGTGAGCAGTACTGGGAGTAGCTTAGAAGAAAAGGCAACTAAGTCACATGTAGTAGCAGCAGCAGTTACCACTTTCTTGCCTCCTGCCTCAGCTCCTGTTGGTACAGCATCCTCCTCTAGTTCTGAGAGTGGTTCAGAAAGCACCAGCAGCTCAGACGAAAGCATGCCCACAGCAAGCACTGTTAAGCTGGATGGTGATGAGGTTGAGAATATTGACTTTGAGCTTCCATCTGCCATGACTGTGTCACCCCCTGTCCTTAGTACTGGGGCTGAAAGTGGTTCAGTCAGTTCTGAGAGTGTGTCTGGAGAGATGATTACTACAAAGAAACCACAGATGGACAGTATAGAGCATCAACCTCTGTCCCCAGATGAAATCCAGACTGTATTCAAGGTAAATGCTACCACAGCTTCAAAGATGGAGTCTGCTAGTGTGGAAAGCACCTCTGGGAAAGAGGAAGTTATGGGCAAAATTGAGAGTGATGTCTCTCCTCACACTGAAATACCCAATAGGACCCATACAGAATTCACAACAATGACACTATCTGAAGCACAAAGCCAGCTAACGTTAGTTACATCTGTAGCCACCACGCTGGACAGTTACCTTACTGCACTTCCATCACTCACTGGAGGGGAGGAAACAACTGCGCTACCTGACACAGGACTGAATTTGGGGTACACCGTCGTTGGCGAGACTGTTGAAATTCCAGGTACGTTTCTTTAAATGGCTTTCATTGGAATACAACAACCTGTGTAAGCTTCTAATAAATTTCCATTAAAAACAACTTTTATTTTGCTTTTCTCAATCTCTAAACAGAAGTTCACTCGTGTTCAGAAAACATTTGTCTGAATGGAGGATCATGCTACAAGAGTGGCAGCATCTACATGTGTAGCTGTGCTCCTGGTTACAGCGGTGATCACTGTGAAACAGGTAGGATAATGTGTATCAAAAAATCCTCTCACAATATCTCTCTCATTAACTTTCACCCAAGAAGCACCAAATTTATCCTAAAACTAGTTTACTGTCATAGGTACTAGGATTATCTTTTTTTATTCGTTATGTCTGTTTCTTATCTAGATATTGATGAGTGCCAGTCAAACCCTTGCCGCAATGGAGGTACATGTGTTGATGGGCTGGCTTCCTTCACATGTGTGTGCCTCCCAAGCTACTCTGGGCTGTATTGTGAAGAGGGTAAGTTTGTTGTTAATCTGATGGATTCTCTCCCTAAATTATTTCTGAGTTTTCTAGTTCAGATTAATTAAAATTTTAATTTGTGTTGTAAATGGTTCCAGCCATCTTGAAGGGTCTAGCCTTCTTAAACTATTTTCATATGACCTGATAGAATAAACAATTGCTGGTCTTGCATTTGATAATGTGTTTAGACACTTTATGTAATCACTTACCTGAGTGCCAGGGAAGTCAACCAAGAAGTCTAAGGTTTCTCCCAGGCATTAGCTGAATCATAAACACCATATTTATCTCATCACCACAGTCACTTTTTACAGTCTGTGTTTAGTATTGCCTTAAGGTCTGTCATGTGTGATATGACTGGGATACTCCAAGCACCATGGACTTTTAGTTTCCACAAGTTTCACACACACACAGAAACATTTGCCATATTTTCAGTGTACCCTATTTCAGACTTTCAGTTCTTATTGGTACGTCAGATGTGGTGTACACTTCACTGCTGGTATGCAAGACTTAAAGTCACTTCTTGATATGTCTATCTAGGACCATCTGTAACAATAAGGCTGGAAATTACAATGAAGTTCCTGAGTAATAACTGGGTAACCAAGATTATCTACACAAGGCATTTCTGGAATATAGTGCATGAATTTATTCTGATGTTCCCATATCCATGCAATGTTACTTTAATTTCCCAGTTGCACCCTACTTTTACCCCAAGTGTGTTGAACCCAGAGCATCATCTGCCTTGGCTGATTTCTCTTGATTAATGTCTACACCCTACATTTTGCGGGGATCACTCATCAGTGAATCACACCCAGACTGTGTATTCAGACACAGCTGCTGTCTTAGAAAGTTCTGCCAGGAGAACGGGAGAAAAAGTAACTTCAAGAGAAACAACTCATTTGAAGATTCTGCCTCTTTTTTTGTCTGTTAATATTTGGAAGCTGGATTAAGGAGGGGACGGATGAACAAATATACTTTGCTGCAGTATATGTTGGGTCACACACGTCATTGGGAAGGTCAAGATAGGGTGGTATTAAGGTGTGACTGGGAAAATCTCAAAATATTTGGTGAAATTATGTAAAATGTATACCCCACCACCCCACCTAAGCCTAAACCCATGCTTAAGTGGGGTGGGGTTTACTGCACTGTCATACTGGGTGTTACACGTAGGGATCTTTTCCATGATGTTGTCAGATACCTCGTATGAACAGTCTGAGCCTGTCAGTAGCAAAAAGAAGCACTTTTTGTGGACATAATTTTGACGGGCACAATTCTCCCAAAGGAATACGTTTGCGGCCTGCCCGCTGAAGCCATCTACTGCACGGATTCCAAAACTTATTGTACCTACTTGTCATTTCGACACCAAAATTTGTGAAAATAGGCTTAAAAATATACCAAAATTAACCTTTAACGAGTGTGACTGTAAATTATTAACATTTATAAATGCCAGTGAAGTAGTATTTGGTACTAAGCTGGTTTCTTTCTTTTTGCCTCCACATCCTTATACTGTTGATGTTAGGGGCTGTTAGAATGATTACATCACATTGTTCCTTTTTTCATTTTGATTAGATACAGTAGTAACATTATTTTATGAATATTAAGGTGCTGAGGTAAATAGATGCATGGATGAAAGTAACATCTAAAAGTTTGTCCCTTGAAAATATACAAATATTGAAAATACATTTCATGTCAGGTAATCTGTTGCGAATAAGTCATTCCTGTATACCTGATTCCCTCTCGTCTTCAATCCCATCAGATACAGAAACATGTGACTATGGCTGGCATAAGTTTCAGGGCCACTGCTACAAGTACTTCCCCAGCAGAAGAAACTGGGACACAGCAGAGAGAGAGTGTCGCATGCATGGGGCTCATCTCACCAGCATCCTCTCCCACGAAGAGCAAGAGTTTGTTAATCGTAAGTTAAAGTTGTAGATAATTCATCATAAGTACAGGAACATGTTCAAGTCCTATTTTATGAAACCTATGTGACAGGATTGAAACAGTACAAGTTCTCATTTAAAGCCACATGTATTACACAAAGATAGTTGTACAATAAATGCAGGAAAATGATTAGGCATCAAAAATGCCATTGCTCTCTCTCTCTTCCTGTTGCACTTTCTGTAAGTGACCAGTCATAAAAAGGACATATGGCAACAGAGAAGCATAATCTGCTGGGTTTCACTCTACCCTGTGTGGCAGGTCTTGGACAGGACTACCAGTGGATCGGCCTGAATGATAAGATGTTTGACAGTGACTTCCGCTGGACTGACGGCAGGCCTATGGTAAGATAGGATGCTTTCTCACATATTCTTGTCTC
Organism: Micropterus salmoides; assembly: GCF_014851395.1. NCBI lineage: Eukaryota > Metazoa > Chordata > Actinopteri > Centrarchiformes > Centrarchidae > Micropterus > Micropterus salmoides. The sequence goes on from NW_024044459.1 coordinate 26,697,127, forward strand.
AACAAACATGGCACAGAGACAGTGTAAATATTTGGGGGGAAAGGCTGATGACAGATATCTAGGGAGAGTCGTTTTTTTCAGGGGCTGTGGTGACTTTCTCATGACGTACTCTCCACTGCCTCATATTGCTACACCCTGTTGGGTGACTGCTCTTGTAATAAATCTGATGTAGAACATACTGTAAGGCACCACTGGATCCTTTTAATCAGCATGAGCCCAGTGCAAGAAAACCAAACTCTTCAACAATGCAAGAAGATGGCATTTCAATGTAAAATAATGTACAAGGCAGAGAAATACACACTGTTCATAAATGCAGTGTTTATAAAACAGTACACAAGTGGGGGCCTCTTTGCTACTAAACAGGAAAGTGGCTAATTACTATATACATCCGTGTTGTACAGACTGATGTCCTCACTTCAAAGATAATCCTCTAGGAACAGAGATAGGGGAAGCATAGAAGCAGCCTGGGGGTTAAAAGATTAGCACAGGCCACCTATGGATACTCTTTCTCAGCTGAGAGATTGAGGGGTGATGAGGGTGTGAATGACACTGTGTAGAGGGGGAGTTTGGCAGGCGTAGATAGGTATGTTCCCCTACAAGCCCCAGACGCATCAGAAGGGCCGGCCAGCAGGCAGCCACACGGGGGAAGGGCCACCAGGCAGGCAGACACACAGATGGACAGCACCTGTGCTTGGAGAAAAAAATGGATTGAAGCAGCCCAGGGGGTCTGGGTGGGTGGTCACCTCCAATGGATTAAATTCAAGATTCAAACAAACCAAGGGACTACAAGGCAGCAGCAGGGCAGCCCAGTTCGCAACAGAGCGTATATATATATATATATATATATATATATGTGTGTGTGTGTGTGTGTGTGTGTACATATATGTGTGTGGAGAGAGAAATCTTAACAACTGTGAAATCTTGAGAAAAGTTTTAACAGTAGGGCACCGAAACACTCAGGTTGGTGTATCAGTGGGGGTGGGTGTGTGTGTGTGTGTGTGGGCTATCAAAGTTTGTTTGATTATTTTGAGGAGGATGCATGCCTGCTGTGCAGTTGACGGGTCACCCATTTGTTAACTTGAAGTGAGCTGAGCAGGAAGTCGGTGTGTTTGTTAACCATAATGACAGAGTAGCAGCCTCAGGGCATGATTGGAGTGGGTGGGGGGGCACAGCTTTGAAGAGACTGTTTGAACCTAGAATGCGCTGAAAGACTGCAGGTAGCGTCAATTCCTGGTTAAATGCCCCACAGCACTACAGCTGTGTGTATTCTACATTAATGTATAAATGTATATCTGTGTGTGTGGAGTTTTGTGACTGCAGAATTACACATGTAATGTTAGTAATGACATAACACTTAATAGTTTTTCATTATCATAAAGCCTTATATTCCAGTACCTGTAGAATATATTGTATATACTGATGTCTAGTATATGAAGCGATGTCAAGTGTGTGAAATATTGTTGCTCATTAATAATCTTAATAAAAGTGCACGGGACTGTATGGCCTTTTAGAAACTTGTTAAAAAACACTGCCCTCTATTGGTAGAGATTGGAGCATAGTAATGTAACTTCCTGAAAAAAGTTCAGACAGTAAGCCCATTTCATAAATGTGTTGTCTTGTGTGCCATGTGGTAGTTATACAGAGAATTTAAGGATCTCTCAGAGCTGAACTATGATGAGGTCACCAAGCTGCTAAGTTTAAGTTCCTAGAAAGATACGGTTGCTCTCTCTTGTGGCCATTTCTTAAAATTGCAGCCTACGTAAAATAAACAACTGCTGCCCCTAAAATAGGTTATAATGATTTTTAAATTATAATTTAATAATTTCTGTGTTTTCTAATTCTAAACCTTACATGTGTGTTTTATACATTTACATTCAAAGAAAGGTCTTTTAAATGACACAAAACCCATCATAATGCATATAAAACCTAAATTACTCTTCATGCTCTGATCGTTTTTCAGCAATATGAAAACTGGAGGCCCAACCAGCCCGACAGCTTCTTTTCTTCTGGCGAGGATTGTGTAGTGATGATATGGCATGAAGACGGCCAGTGGAATGATGTTCCCTGCAACTATCACCTCACCTTCACCTGCAAGAAGGGCACAGGTAAAAAGACTGCTGCATTAGCACAAATAATCTCTCATCTCTTACTTAACTGAATACATAAATTTAGAAAGGAGAATATGCAAATCGGATGGAGTCTTCTGTTACCATAAAGTCCTCACTTTAATGTTATTGTCACTTCTGATTCTCAGTGGCCTGTAGCCAGCCGCCTCTGGTGGAGAATGCACGTACCTTTGGTAAGAAGCGTGAGAGGTATGAAATCAACTCGCTGGTGAGGTACCAGTGCCAGAGAGGCTTTATTCAAAGGCACGTCCCAACTATCCGTTGTCGTGGGGATGGACGATGGGATAGCCCTAAAATCTCCTGCATGAATCGTAAGTAAAGCAAGTATTACTCTCAATAGACAGACATTGTTCTCCCAGTGTGTAGGACTTTGACAAACACTATCATTGTTTTATAGCTAACATATGATTTCTCTCTGACAGCATCAAGCTATCAGAGGACCTTTGTCAGAAGACATCAACACAATGGTCTCTACAGCATCAACAACTTCAAGAGATGGCCGAATGAGGCCTTCCGCTTTCACCATCAGCGCTACCGGGGAAAGAGAGACAGGACTGAACATAAGCGGAAGAGACAGTGATTGCCATGTTACATGGCGCAGCTTTGTGTAAAGATGAAAAGGATTCTCAAAAAAAAAGCACAAGAGAAAACTCTCAAAGAAACCAAGAGAATAACCTGCAGTTTTCTTGCATTTTGGATGACGATGGAATCTTATGAAGTGCCTTTTAAAGAGATGTTGACGCATGACTTTTCTTATCAAGGGGGACTGTTTTATAACGATGTCAATGTAGATAGAATACTTTCAGCGGGCTACTGGAAAAGCAAAAAGTACATTCATCATTATTTTTTAAACTGCAGATGTTTTTTTCTTTGTCCTTAGCGTTTCAAATCATACAGTCATGGCTGTTGTCTATTACTTTTGTACACCAACTGTGCTATTTAAAATCACCGTAAGTGTTCCTTATTCATAGAAAAAAAAGTGAAATTTTAGCTCATCATGTTATCGTGCTGTTTTAAGCTGGACTTCATTTTAATGATCATGCATGCATATGCATACATATATTGAAGTCCTCAAATTGTTAACTATGATTATTCTATGTCAAGAGATCCAAGTTTGGCTTCTCAGAACACAAATAGAGGCATCAGTGGCAATGACTGATCATGCAAAGGAATAATTGTTTACATTAGTAGAATATTAGTAGTAGTTATAGTTGTTTTTCAGATTCCAGATTAATACACCCACACAATTGCTCAGTTAACTGCTGGAGACCTTCTTTGTGGTGACAGCTTTCAAAGTCCTAAATAACCACCTTTCATTAGCTCCAGCCTTTTCTGGATGCCGTTGATGTCATGTCAAAATAAAATTTTAAATTTTAAATTTTAATTGAGAGAACATTTAAAAACTTACTGACATTTCTTTTGTATGATATTTCGCAATTTTATATGAGAGAATGCTCTTTAAGTACTTACCAACAAAGCCTTTATCCACTGATGGAAATTGATGCCCATCAATTATTTTAAAATGAAAGAAGGGATGTGTGGCTCAAGTAGCCTGTATTTTCTGCTTGTGTGTTCAGTGATAATACACTTATATTAATTACAATAATTTCCAATTAGTTGTTGCAGCATGTTTACAATAACTGTTATGCTGTTCATAATTACACACCAAAGAGTCTTGCTTTCATCTGTTGCAGTTGTGATGTAGCTTGTGATGGTTTTATACTTTTCTTCTGCACACTTAACTTTTCTGTTACCGTGGTCACTTGGAATCAGCCATTGAGAGAATGTATTTTGTGAAACACTCAAAAAGACTTGAACGTAACTGGCTGTTTAGGCAGAGATGCATATAATTTATTTTCAAGCTGCTCTTGATCTCTTTACTTGTTTTATACTGACAGGTAAAATATGATGCTGTCATCTGACCCAGCAGTGCTCTTCATATATTATTATTGCATGTTAAACAGGAGACAAGCCACAATCACAGACTGTCTAAATTGTTTGCATTAAAGATGGAAAATTATGGTACGATGGATTTATATGTCTTTTTACATCTTTAATGCAGGCAGTGCACCAAATAATACGGGGGGCCCAATCGGCTGCAATAATGTTGTTTTGTAACATTAACAAAATATTTGTGGATGGCTACATGTGTCACCTCCATTTGTTTTTATGGGAAAAATATGTTTGTTTTATCTGCCTGTGAATGTTTGTGTGTGCACATATGTTTCAGCCTTAATGTGCATATAATATCATTTTATATTTATAACAGTTTGTTTTTTATTTTACAATGTGAATGTTTGTAATTTTTTTAATGAGATCAAACTGTTTTTTCTCCTGCTTTAAATCATCAAAGAAATAAAATATATGGATATTATATACTAATTATATACATTTAATTTGGACTTTTTACAGAACAGGAAAGGCACTGAGAACACTGTTGTGTTTGAGTGAGTTGAGTGTTTGTGCATGTTCTCTTTGTGTTTGTGTAGGTTTTCTCCAGATGCTGTTTTCAAAGACAGTTTTCAAAGACATGCAGGTTTGGTGGAACTGAGAGTCTAAATTGCCCATAGTTTGTCTTTCTGTACTGAAGTACTTTGATGAAGTAGCAAACCTTTTAACAGTATTTCTTTCTTGCATGCTTGGAACGTGTCCCTGTTGTTGATCCTCTTGTACTGAGGTCAATTTTGTTTGGAGTAAGTAGTGTGGTGGTTTCACCAGCAGGCAGTGCTATTAGCCATGAACCATGGAATAGGGGTAGATATTTAATTTCCTTCTGTAAAACACCTACACAGGGGAACTAAACATAATGTGTTGAATTTACACTGAATTCTGTAAATCACAGTCACTCTCAGTAGAACATTATACCAAAGTCCCATTTTCAAAGTATTGCAGTGTCTCGCACATACATCTGACACATCTGAAAAACCTATCAGGCATGCTCTTCGTAGACAGACGGTAAATTTATGAGGAGCTGATAGGTAGTGGCAATGTGAATTATAGCAAACATATGGAGTAAGTACTGGATTAGGGAAAAGTGATGCATATGCTGAAATGGCTGATGCTGCAGAACTGTGGTCCTATACAAGTGCAGCCTACCACGCTACAGTTTTTTTAGTCCATAGCATGGCTGTATGTTGCTCCTCTTGAATGCCAAATACTTCTTATGCCTACATGGCAGTGCATTAAGGAAACAGATGAATTCCCTTGGTGTAAAAACAGATGCTTTTTGAGTACCTTACAATTCACCACTATTCCCAGAGTGCCTCCATATACAGCAGTGATTTGAAGTTCACATTGACACTGCCTAATAGCAAAAAGCACCCTTACCAGGGTAATAACATCAAGTTGGTCGATGTAATCTTTGTGTAATTTGGGGCTACTGTGGTTTTCACTGTGACTGCCCACTCTGTCATTAGAGGAGACTTGGCTCGTGATTAAAGGCTGCTCCTGGGTGCCCCAGCAAGAGTAAAACCTACATTCTTGCCTCATGAAATGCAGATGTCTCATGGGTGATCAGTGGAAAAAACATAGACCTCTCAGCCCAGGTCTCTCTGGGATTTAACAAGCTTTCTAGGATTGTTTTGGAAAGAAAATGCACCCTGGCTCTTCCTGTTAGCTTCTTGGGGCCTCAGACTCTGTCTAGTCTGATGCCAAGTATCTATCATTCACTCATTACCCTTCTATTTCCCTGTCAAGTTACTTAATCAGGATATGGTTAAGTGACAAGCATTTGGAATATAGTTTAATCCGGCTTGCTGAAAGGCAGCACAATATTTGATTGGTTGAAACCACAGTAGCAAACCAAATTAAATGTTCAGCATCATTCCTGCAACATCCAGGCAACAACTACAGCAACTGCTTATCGATTTTACTGTCTGCTACCAGCAGAAACACACCCAGAAACAGAAAGAATAGAAGACTAGCTCACTTTGGTTCACAAGTGTGTAGAACTTTAGACTTTATTTGAGAATTCAACATCATTATTATAATTTTCTATGCGAAAAAAAGTACGAAAAGTTCTACACAATCTCTCTATTTCTTCTTGGGCTAATGGACTTTTCACCATCACACACATTTGCAAATGTCTGGCATTTCACTGCTGTATTAACCTAAATCTGACCCCATTCCCATGCATTCCCACAAGCACTCTTTAAGACTGCGGTACTGTTCCCTTTGTCTAGTGGTGGGCTGGCAGCCTGGCACTGAATAAAAAAATGCCAAAGAATAAATAAATGAAAGAAGAGTCTAATCTTAAATCCTCTCAATGACATGGGTTCATGCCAGACAGGCCCCTAATTTGGCGGCTTAAACAATACTGTTTAAATCTTTGCAAAAACCTGTGTATCTCCACATAATACATGTGGATTGGTTCCAGTGGTAACAAAAGTGTTCGTTGTTAAAAAAGGGACTCTTTCCAAAATGTATTTAAAACTTGTATTCTTTATTTCAAACTGCTTTGTTGAAAAAGGTACATGGCAATAAGATACAAAAATACCTGTGTCAGTGTGTACAAATGCACATGCAGGACAGACATTTTTAAGTTTTGCTTGAACAAACAATGCCATATTACCACATATAACTTGTAGTAAGTACCATATGTCAGTGTCCAGGGTTAGAACAAGTAGGAAGGGATAATGTAACAAAAAGCAAAACACAAAATATCAAATTAATTTTGTAATTGAATCCTAAAAAGGGGGCTATCTCTGGTTGTGGCGCACATTTAGATTACCAGCTCTGTATGTCCAAATGCCCACTGTTGCAGGAAAATATTAAGATTTTTTGTTGGTTTTGATTCTTTAGATATTCAGATCCAATCACTACAGCATGACTATGAACAAATCCTTGTTTAGTGTAGCTGATCATCAGTATTACCCCAGGTAAGAGTATTAATGGAAATGTCCCATACACCACTCATGACCTCAGTATGAATTAGCGAAACTCAGAAGTCAGCAGCCCATACATTTGTTAGTTGTACTTCTAACTACTGTAATATTAAATTTCTTGTCTATTTTGGTGAAATGCTAAAACTGTTAGACAGTCAGGGTTGATTTGGCCAACAGGGAAGATCTGTAGTTCTTTGCATTTACTATTCGGCTGAAATCTTGCTGTTTTGTATGTGCCTGATCCAAGTTGTCTGAAAACTGCACACAAAAAAAAATCTACAAGTGACAGAAACTATACTTTTTTCATTAAAAAGAGCATTATTGACACGTAAAAAATAGTGACAAACAGCATTTAAAAGTTTGAAAAAACCCATTTTGTTAACCTAAAAAAAAATACTGTATGAGGTTACAATAGTCAAATGTCTTTCAAATTGTAATTGGAAGTGGAAGTGGAAGTTCTAATTGGAGCTATCAATGCAGAATAGTTGTCACAGTCCATCAAGACATTTACATTCATTTTATTGTTTTTTTGTTAAACAGTATATTTGACTTTCTCTGGTTGAAAAACTTTTCTAGAGTTTAAGAGGTGAAAAAATAGCTCAAGGACTTTTATTGATTTGACTCTTAATAAATGTATAAAATATCACATTTACTTGTTATGTATTTTAAAGCAGCAAATATCATCTGCACATGAGCATCAATGCTCTAAATCTTTACCTTCACACATCTAATCATTCGAGGACAAACCAAGCTTGCCAACAAGATGATGCTTCACATTCATCAAGTTCTTGTCTCTGATGCATTACTCATACATTTAACAATGTTCCCTTTTCCCCAACAAGCTGTGTAAAATGAATGAATGTACAGTGAGAGAAAAACAAAACGTAATGGCTACAAAATATTTTGTCATTCATTGCATATGGATGTAAGATAGACTGTATTTGTTTTTAGGAGTTAAAAAGTGTTATCACAGTTTCAGAAAGGTACTGAGTTCATGCTGGTTATGATCCAAATTCTTTCTGACTTACTGTTGATTTTATTAGATGTGGTTGTTGGCTGCTCTTTGGTGGTTATGACCCACTCTTATTTTGCCCACTCACTTCGCAGCCTTGTAACAATAGACACCATAAGACTTTTGACCTTTGTCTGGGAATCCAAGAAAGCGCACCGCAGCTTCTGTGGGGCTGCAGTTCTTGCGGGGCCTGGAGATGGGGTAACGGACACTTCCATCAGCCAACCAGCCAGCATCGCAGCGATCGTAACCCTCAAGCTTCCAAGCAGCGTACATGTGGCCCACCTTGGCGATCTCTGCACCATCGTCTATGCAAGCCTCCACAGCCTCGTCAAAGGTCAGCCTGTCGGGTTGGACCAGCCAATAGAATTGTCCTGACAGCATGGAAAGAAAACAGGCAATCAGCAGAGGAACTATATTTTATTTTTTTCTATATTTTCTTGATAGATGGATTCAAGCAGCTGTGAGTTAGTTCATATTTTTTCCGTATTGGTCTACCAAGCAAGGCCATACATGGCAATATGTTCCCTGGTACACCACACAAATGATTAATAACTAACTTAATGAATCAGTGAATCAAAAACTCACCCTCTAAAGAAGAAGTATAGCAGAAAACATCATAGCGGCTCTTTTTGTCACGGTGACCATAGTTTCTGACGCCAGGCCCGTTGTTGGAGCCACCGCAAGGCGCTCTGGGTTTGGTGATGGGGTATTGCACTGTGCCATCATTCAGCCAGCCAGCATTACACCAGTCCAGGCCACCCTTCCAGGCCTCAAGCAACTGATCAAAGGAGGCGACCGCAGCATTCTGGCCAATACAGGCCTGCACAGCATCGTGGAAGTTCAGGTTGTAGCGGCCCAGGTGGGGGTGGTATGGGAACACAACACCTAAGAGAGGAAGAAGAGTTTATGTCAACCGATGAGTCTATGTTTAGTTTAGTTAGTCTATGTTAGTGACTGTAGGCCTATAAGTCGGGAGTTTGCTAACTCATTAATTTTGTTCTTGTCTATCCTTCTGCATTGAAGAAAAGATCACCTCATGCAAACTAGGTTTTAGGTTCTGTGGCATTAAAGATCAAAGAAAGGTACTTTGAACTGCTTTAACTGCATGGATCCAACAAGAAGAAGAAAAATTATAATTCAAAAGTCAATTTACGTATGCATGTACACAATGCTGCAGACTTACTTGCAGAAATGCTCTGATAGTTTACTCATCATGGTTCCTTAATTCCTCATAGTTTTACTTCAGTACATGATCAACTGTATTTTATGAATACCAAAAGATTTTTAACAGATATAAAATTTTACAGCTACATCAAAGTAGTACAAGGTTAATAGTATGCAGTTCCCACTTTGTCTAAAAATGTATGTACACGTCCAGTCTCCACCCATATTGATCCTTCCCACATGTGAAACACTATCAACAAAAGATGGGTGGGAGCTGTCCTTTGGTGCAGAAGAGCTCTAACATAATGCAATGATTTAGTGTGTCACCATGCGAAGTGTCAGGATTCCAAGCATAAATATGTAAATAACCCTAACTTGCATGAAAAGCAGTTTCTCTTTGCGTGGCATATTTTAAAAGGAAGACAATTCAGTAATTAAAGAAATCGATGAGGCAGTCAGATGTATGAGGATATGGACCGGAAAAAAATGGAAAATCTGTTTCTGTTTACTTATGTTGAACTGTATTCAAATGTTATCTTGACTGAATCATTACATCGGTTTGGATAAATCAGCACAAGCAGTCTGTTCTTATTTTCCACAGGAAAAGTAGATGTTTTCAATAAAACAAAGAAAAACATTGTTCAAGAATATGATTAACACTGAACTAGGCATTTTAACAGGGAAACGACACATAACATGATGATGGTCAAAGAGCTCCTAATGTCATCACAGCTGTCATATTAACTCATCCTTTTCTGAACAGATATTTCTTTTTAAAACTGCATTTACCGTCAGTAAGGCCACCTTGCACTTCCAAGATAATCTCTTGTGTGCTGTCTTCTACCCCTTTGATGATCTCACAGCGGTATTTTCCGCTATCATCCATGGAGACCTGAGTTATTACTAAGGAGGCATCTTCACTGTCGAGTTCCTGCAAAAAGACACGGCCCTCTGAGTTTCCATAGATCTTCTTGTGCAATCCCATTGAAAGCAGCACATCCTCATTCAGAGCTTCATCATCTGCCACCTTGGTCCATTTGACTCGCATTCTACCAAATGACATGGTGTCCCTGGACTGGAGTCGGCAGGGCAGGGTGACGTTGGTACCCACGTCAGCATAAACTGTAACTGGAAAAGAGAAAAACATGATATAAGCTTACTGGGGTTTTGTGGTGATCAGGCTTATGATACTTAGCTATGTAAGCTTTATATTGTGCGCATTGATTCCAAAGATTGCTTCCACAATTCTTTGCTTTGATTTTGTGCTTGGCATGAAACTGAAGCAGCAAAAGTTCAAAAAAGGCAAATGCCCAAACACAGCTTTTCCCAATTCTTCCTTCTTTATTAATCTGTCATTTTTGCCCTTTGACTCAAAACGGCAAATCAATTACAGTACGTCTCACCATGGGTTCCCACAATCTCCTTGACCTCCATGTTTAGACCTCACAGGCTTTGCATAGTTAAGAAGACCCCAACCAGCAAGGGTTGGCCTTTGCCAAGCAATAATAAGCACCAGATGGAGTTATGTACACGACTCTTGACACCCACCACCACAGGTACAGCCTTGAACAATCAACTTTATAAGTAGAGTCAAACTCTGCAATAAGCACATGGCTTGTACGATTATATGTTAATTACATAACTGAGTAAATCAACTGGCTTTTTAGCTGTACAGCTACAAACATAACTATTAATCTTACGCAACCAAGTACTTTTTTGGCTGAATCCATGTTCAGTGCTTCAACATCATCTCTTGAGTGCCACGTCTAGTATTTCAAAAATAACAGTCAGTCCTTTTGCTGTGATCAACCCACAACCTGCTCCCCAACACACATGTACATGCAGGGAGGAGTGACACTGAGACAGCTAAACTGTCCATTCCAGACACACAGTGTACGCATGTCTCAACTTTGTTCAGTGATGCTCAGATAATTAGTATTGAGTTCTCCCGCAGAAGGATTTAATTAGCAGAAGCACTGCTGACAGACCTAATCTAACCTTAAAGCCAACCTTGTGCCACTTTGTCTTCCATTTTTTCATTTCTTTCATTAGACTGCAAACTTTTTCATATGCCAGAGACTACTTCTATTGCCCAGTTACCACACCCAGTAGCTTCACTTGCCTCTTGACTGGTCAACAAGATGACAGGTATTTTATGACCTGGGAAACACCCATTTGTGGTGCTTATAACTAATGTCTTCGAAAGCAGTGCAGTGAGTTTAAAAGCAGTCGGGATAGGGTTTCCTTTTTGCCCATTCTGTCAGTGAGGAATGACTTACAGCTTCACTGTGCCTCATAAATTCTCTGCACTCTGCACAAGTAGCAGTTGTATGAAGCGTGATTGACCTGAGAGAGCCAGAATGACTAAACTGCTCATCAAAAGCCCTGGCACAGGTGAAAAGGTGGTGACGTCAACACCAGCTCTCCAGATGTGATGCCATCCAACATTTCTGCCTGAAAAATTCCATATATCTATATCTTACATTGAAAATTAGAGTAGAAAGAATAAAGGGGTTCATTGTACTGTCTTCTGGAAACACTGTTCTGTCTGGAGATGAAAACCAACTGCTGGATGTGGTTTGTAATTCTGAAATGTGAGACGGAAGGATGGAATTGGTTAAACATCACAGCGCCAACATGATGCTGAGAAAAGAGCCTGGAATGAATTACTGTATGCTAATACCTTATAGATCAATAAATGAAAGCATAATAAAGAACTCTGCCTTTTACACATGTCATAAATTCTGAAACAAGCTTGGTAATGATGCCTGGGAGACAGCAGTAGCAGACAGAGAGACAGGCCATGCTGAAAGTAATTCCACACTCTTTCCTTGCTCTCGCAGTTACCAGCAGACACATGCCCCACAGGAGAATGTGGCCCAAACCATGTGGGCACACCACACTCATAAAGCAACAGCCTGTTATGTGTACTTAGGCTTTCAGGAAGAGAAGGGAGCCTTTCTCTTCTTTGTCACACCTCACACCACATCCTATTTATGTAAGAGTCTCTGAGGTCAAAGGTGAGGGCCAAATTGTCACATTCAACATAAAAATGGGTCGTCAAATAATTCTGACCAGTTTCTATCTGAAAGTTTTGTGGAACACAGCTGGGCATGAAAACACGGCAAAGAAGTAAATGTAAACATATGCATGACAATAAAAAAAGCACTGCAACTCTAGCCAAGACCTACTGCCATTTTATGACAGAGCACAATTCTCTCTCACTCTGTTAAAGGTTGCATTAGCAAGAGATTGGAACCATCTGCTTCTTTATAACACTGAACTGTAAACCACATTACAGCGGTCTAAGTCTACTCAGTGACCCATATTTTCTGAAACTACAAGGGTCTAATTATGCTGTTAAACCCTTAAGCATAATTTGCACTTTTAGTTATTGAATGAACAAAATATTTAATTGGCTCAAATCCCTCATCTATGAAAGGATGGAAATCATCAGAGAGCAGTCGCTGCATGTTTATATTGGGGTGTGCACAATTTGCCACACCCTCTCACAGAGCAGCTATACGAGATTCTTTACAAAATCCCACAGCTTTGTGCTCTTCTGCTGCTGGCCCGCTTGTGTCAATATGGAGAAAGAATTAACAAGCACAGCTGGGACAAACACAGCAGGCCAACTCCTACATACTAATTCCAATAAAATCTTTCCTGCTTCCCTGCTGTGTACTTCTCACATGGATACACATATGCAATCCCCAGCACGACACGCACAGTACAGTAGACTGTCATCAGACATTTGTGAATCAACATAAATGCAATAGCACCAAAACATGGCTCCATCAACATCTCATCTCCTAGCCTTAACAGATTTTCAACTCAGCCCCCAGCCTCAGCAAATTTTTGGCCAAGCTCCTTTTCCCACCCAACCCTAGCAACCGGGCCAAGCCTCAGTAACCAACAACTACAGTAAGCATTAGACTTAACAGACTATTACCTTGCAGGGAAAACCAGAGTCATTTGGCTGCTGTTCAGCATGGGGCTCCATACATTTGGCTGCGGGTCGTTAATCTTAACTTCTCTCCTGTCTTGGTGCCTGTTACCATGGCAGATTTCCAAAAGCTCCCAGTGCCAGAAAGAGTCAGTAGGTATAAGGACAGGCAACACCCCGTGAATCGATAGAGAATACACTGCTCATGTGGTTAATAAAAGCTGTGTTGTATGGAACAGTGATTGAGCTGGCCAGAGCTGAGCCATGCTTTCAACATAAGGCAGACAGTGAGGTCATGTATAAACACACATGTACTGTATAGACACATATACGCAGACACACACCTGTGACATCACTGGCCAATGGGAGCAATTTCCACGTTTTGGATAAAAAAGCATAATCTCCTCCCAGAGTCAAACTTTCTCCCCACAGACAAACCATTTCCTCCCCATCCTGAAAGAGAGAGAGCTGAGACCCCCCTTAATCTGACTACTGAGTCAGCTTGCAGGGCAGCTGAAAGCGCATTGAATTTCACTCATATAACACGAGGTCTTCTACTGTAGCTAGCAATTTTTGTTTTTTTCTGTCACCACAGCGGTAGATCTATTCTGGTATTTTATAGCTTGCGGTAGCAGCATGTGTCATCCTGTTGACAGGTGTGGATTTGAATTGTAACAGCTTCATGATGGAGTGTAGATGCTCTCTGATAAGGCATCTTTCTAGGTTCTCATTTTCTGTCTGCCACTGGAAAAAGACAGACAACACATAAAATGACAAAAGGTCAAGACTTTGCTGTAGGAATTTCTTTACCGTTTTTGAACTTCAGTAGGAATTTACATCCAAAAAAGGATCAGCACTACTAGACTAGTTTCAGCCACTGAGGCACTTCCCATTTCAAGGGTACAACCAGTAGTATTATGTATGGTGTGGTCCTCATTCAGTGGTGCCAGCAGTGAGCCACTGTGAATGACAGGGTGATTTACAGTTTTCACCAGCCAGTCCATGCTGTGCTGGTCTGTACGCAGCAAGTCAATGAGCTAGTGATGAGTCACACTGTGTCTATCTGTGTGTGTGTGTGTGTGTGTGTGTGTGTGTGTGTGTGTGTGTGTGTGTGTTACCCCAGAGACGACTCTGTTACCTACTGCTACAATGACCCTGTTGTTACACAAGCCTGAGCTGTTGTACCACTTTGCTCAGGTCCTTTCCCTACACAGCTCATCCTAATGTAATGTACCTCTTTGTCTCAATGCACACATACATACACATGCATTCACAAAAGGTGGTAACAGACACATATAAACCCCCAACAACTTTTTTTTACATAAATGTAATCTTACCTGTTAGTTGTGGGAGAGTCAACTGACTGTATGCACTGCCAGCCAGGGTCAGGGAGAGTATTGTGATGCACAGCAGACTCGTCATTTTCTCTTTTTTTTTCCACAGAAAGGGCCCTCTTCAATAAAAATATAAATATAACAATAGAAAAGAAAATAATTATTAAAATATTTTAGGAGAGCCAAATGATAGCTTGAGCAGTTTTTCTTCTCTTTTAATTTTTATTCATCTAGCTGTCCCTCTCGCTGTCTGTCTTTGTGCAGCAGCCGCCTGTGGTGCTACTGGAAAGTTTGGGCTCCTCAGAGGTCCAGACAAGTGCCTTTTATTGGAGCCCAGCCTGGTCGAGACCACTCCCCCCTTTGGCTCCCCTTTGCCACATTATTTAAGAAAAACTCCCTCCTCTCCCTTGGGAGAATGAAGGGTACAGAAAACTCCAGATAATTAACCTGTAGATAATTATTCAGAGTAATATGTATATTAGATAGAAGTGAAGCTGCAATGATTCCTGTAGAAATTATACAACTTCGGTAATATCACTGAAATTGATCAGATATGCATTTATCCTCAATAGAGGCAGTGAGTAAATTATAGTCTTAAATTATAAAAATTATTTTGCATTACATCCATTGTCCCATGACATGTAGCTGCAGTGTGTTTTCGCTCTACTAACGCTGATTCATTCAGGTTTTATGCCCCATTCCATTATTTCTGTTTTTACATAACTCTGAACTCTGTAAATGGCCTGAACACTTCCCTCTAACCATACACACACACAGACGCACACACACACTTGTGATAGAAGCAATGTATGGTCACTTTACTGCTTAGTTGGCTCATAGTTTCATGCAAGACCATTAAATGTAAAAGGGTCATAAAAATGATGTACACAGAATGTCTGCCTACACATCCTACTTTTGCCTTTCCTCCTTTTCTTGTTTTATTTATTACTCTTCTCTTCCCTGTCTTTCTTTTCCCTATAGCATATATTGAAGAAATTTTTTTCTCTGTGCCCCTTCCTATTTGAATGAGTTTAAAGTTATCAACATCTGTAACTAAGAAGCTAAGAGACCAAGTCAGCTCATACCCACACAGTTACACCCTTCCGCCGTTATTGTAAATTGTATGAGCATGTTTCTGATGCTGTAACAGAGCAGAGCAGAGCTCAAGGGAGGCAGGACATGAATTTGTGACCTGCCAGGAGGAGAGGGGGCCTGTGTGGTCTCTCCTAAACGTTTTCTCAGCCATCCGGATTGTCTTTGAAAGATGGCAATGCTGGGAGTGGAGCAACACACTGCAGATGCTGTTCTGGACCACTCCATCACTGGAGTTTTTACAGCTGGAACAACCCAAACTTTTTTCTTTCTCTCTCTCACTCTTTATCTCCTCTGCCCCTTCTTTCAATCCTTCAGACACTGCAGAGAGTTCATGGTGGGCCTCTGTTGTATATTCTAAAGTCCCAGTTTGCCCTGGGCACATCCCCTCTGCCTCAGATCCTACAATCCCCTGGCAATCTAAACAACTGTTAAGTAAGAAAGCCATAGGTCCAGTATTTGGGGTGAAATTATAAACATATATGGCCCAACTGTGAGGGCACAGAGACTCCTGACAGACTGGGAGTTCAAACCAGAGCTGAAATCAACTACTGCACCGTGGCAGCATATGTGAGATACTCTGAGCATTTCAAAGCCAATGAAGACCCCAATTGTAGCAATTTTACTGTTGACAGCAAGATTGCTGTTTAAAAGCGGGCACTTCCTTCCTTCCCAGCAAACAGGCATTTGTGAGAACCTGAAAGTCTGGCAAACATGTGTTTGAAAGAAAACTTTTGTGTTACAATATTCCCATTCAGTCCTGCTTGACAAAAGAATTCAGAGAAGAATAGGTTGCAGCAGCATTAGCAGTGCTCATGCATGGTAGTTACAGTGTGCATACAATGGAGGCATAAAACAAACCAGTATAATTCGCAAAAAGTGTTACTTGGCTTAACATGTGTTGCCAATCCATCAACAAATCGTATCTAAGCCACATTTCGAAACTGTAAATATTTGGGGAGTCAACATAATTGTATTTGAAAGGGCTTGGCAGTTCATATGAGAACCACAGCTCGGCTCTGGGTTTGGAGAAACTGCATTGCTTGTCAGTATTCTTTGCTGATGAAACATGAGTGATGAAATGTTATGTAATTTCTTTAATTACCAGCTGAAGGGAAACACATACACATGACTGATTCATAAAAGTTAATGATAGATAGATAGATAGATAGATAGATAGATAGATAGATAGATAGATAGATAGATAGATAGATAGATAGATAGATAGATAGATAGATAGGCTTTCCTTTCTTATTTTATAACCTCAGTCTATCCTTCTTTCATCTGCATGTCCTGCTCATCTACAGGAGCCAAATAAAAGATCTTGGCCATGACATGTTCTGAATCATGAAATGGAAGTTGATTTGTTTTCTGGAGGATTTCATTTCTGATGACTTGTCCAGAAGGAGACCTGGCTGCTAAACACTGACTGAATCTAATTTATAGAAAATCTGCAAAAAATAATAATGCACATTTATATTATATATACATTTAAATATATTTTAAGATTGCACCATTAGGTGGATCTCCAGTCAGCTGTCATTATAGTATTGCAGAAGAAGAAGGCTCTGAACATGATGTATACTTAGAAGAAAGGCTTTAAAACATAAATGTGATGTTATTTCTAAGACTCCACTATGTCTCTCCTGTATGAGACACCAAGGGGTTAATTTCTACTGAGTGAATTAAAGAAACCACACTTAAATACATGTATCACTGCTGCAAAACAAACAGTACCGGAGATTAGTATTGGCATCCTCATGAACACCACCAGTACCAATATATTTCCGTTATTGGCAATGTGAGCTAACAAGTTGTCATGTGAGACATACCACATTAGTAAGCATGTGAGTGTCCATTTTTGCATGTTTCTTAATACTATATAATCTTATGCATCTGTATATGTGCACATTTGGGAGTACAGAATGTACTGGCCTGAATAGATGTATATTGAATGTCTGGAGGCTGGGAGGAGTCCCAACCAAAGACTTCTTCATGTGTCTGCTGTGTCAGAGCCAAGTCTCAGGGCCATGAGCACATTCACAGCTGGCTCACTGCTGGCTGAGCTCCCAGCTCTAGGACGGATGGTATGATTCCTATTAAAATATAGCAGCTTTTTGGGTCCCCGGCCATCAGAGGCATAGAGGCACAGGACACAGGAAGTGACTGTCAGGACCTTTGCGAGTCTCTCATATAAACCTTTTCAGAAGGCTGGACAGGAAAATGTCAAAGCTGAACAAGCATGGGTTAACCTATGTTAGCCACATTCACACTGGCCACTGCCAAACATGTGTACCTTATTATCTGCACCAGCAACACACGTGATCAGACTTGGAAACATTTTTGAAGATGACGTGGTGATAATAAGCTGTTGGTAATAAAGCAGTGATGAAACAATGAAGTGAGAGACGGGGACTTTAAAAGGTCTTGGGTGGAATGAGAAAGCAAATGTGTTGAATGGGTACATACGTGAGCGGAGCAGCACTGACGCCACACAGCTGGTGTTACAGTCTCATCCCCTCCGTATCAGATCAGGGAGGAACAAACGGAGTATGTTTCATTTTGTGTTTTGTAATGGATTTTATCTGTCATCAGATCCTGATTAGAGATGGCTCCACACATGGTGGCCTTTGCTTGGCTTCTCTGCCTGTTCTGTGCACCATCTGTGTGCAATGACTGAATGGTGGCCAGGGTGGCAGTGGCAGCAGTGTAGTAGAACTGTGCTTGGATGTTGGGACATGTCATCCATCTGCTGTCTTTGACACGGAAATACACACACACACACACACACACACACACACAACAATGCTGTAGTTAAGAAACCAAATGAATCTTCACAGCCAAGTGGATCAAAAGCTCAAAAACCACTGAAATGTATCTTGGCATTTATTTTATCTAACTTGTGATTCATGTCTGATGCCTGGCTAGACGCTTTAATTGAGTATTTATACACTGAACTAATAAATTATCTTTTACTTAAACCTGCAATAATCAGGGTTTTTTTTGGCCACTTGGGGCAGCAGAAACAAGTTGTGAAGATTCATCCTGAGCAGGGTCTGAAACTTCTCAAAGTTCCCCTTCGAGGGAACTCGAACTGCGTCGGTGACGACACTATGGGAACGCCTCTGGGCGTGGCAGGGCTGAACTATGAATGAAACTACTCCAATCCTATTGGTGTTGCTAGAACGGTAGCGTGTGACGGCATAACCGGAGGAGTATATAAGCACGCCGGCACACAGGACACATTAGCCTTTTTCTAGTCAGCAGGCACTCTGGCATGTTTGAAGACCAGGAAAGCTACAGCAAATCTGAAGAAGCTCTTATCTGGAAGGAAGTCAGATGGCAGACAGAGAGATGGCTGGTGAACAATTCAGGCGATGCGTTTTTCCGTGCCCACGCTACATCACGGCTGGCGACACTCATATCCTGTGTGTTTCCTGTCTGGGGATGCCGCATGCCCCGGCAGCTCTCGAGGGGGCTGCTTGCGGCCATTGCGAGGCCCTGCCCCTGAAGGTGCTGAGGTCCCGTGTGGCTCTCTTTTCCGTAGACGGCCGGATGCGCTCTCCCCATGGCTCACGCCCAGCGGTCTCTCAGGCGGGGCGGCGGCTTCGGTCATGGGGCGCCCAGCGGTACATCTCCGAGGGCATCGGGACTGCCGAGGCTTTTTCCCATTCCTCGTCTGCTGACTCCGCCTCCTCTCTTCCCCGTTCAGGAGTCCATTCTCGGCTTCTCCTGCCCGAGGTATGAGTTTGGAGAGGATTGCACAGTCTGATTCTGAGGAGCTAGATGTGCTTAGCATCATGAAGGATGACTTCCGGGAGCCGGGGCAGGAGCCGCGGGCCGGCAGTAACTAGTAGTAACTAGTAAGTAGTATGAGCTTTTCTGCAGCCCGAGCTCCACCCCCGCACTCTTTCCTGATTTGCACAATGAGTTATGTAAATCATGGAACAGACCAAAAAAAAAAAAAAAAAGCTGCTCTGCACGGCTGACTGTGTCCCCTCTGCTGGAATACAGCAACGTGACAGAAACTGAGCAGCACGGCTAAAGAGAACGGAACGATGCCATGGGGTGAGGAAGCGCTCGCGAGCTATCTTTCTCCCACCCTCGCTTCGTTCCTTCAGATGTCGGCGCTCCCCACCAAGCTGTGTCGGACGAAACATCCGCTTTGGCGGGCAAGGCCTACATGGCAGCGGGTCGAGCTGGTGCAAGCCTGCACACTATGGCCATCTTGCAGGCATACCGGGCTGATCTTCTCAAGACTATGACCTAGGGGGAGGTCCCTCTGAGGAGGACCTGACTGAGCTCTGTAGAGCTACGGACTTAAACGCTCCGTGTTACTAAGCATTGGCTGCTCCATGGCAGCATTGGTGGCTACAGAGCGCCATCTGTGGCTCAACCTCTCGGGCATCCAGGGGAAGGAGAAGGCTTTTCTCCTGGATGTGCTCCTCTCTCCTAGTAGCCTGTTTGGTGAGGCGGTGGATGCTGTCATCAGTAGGTTTCAGCACGTTGAAACGCAGGGAGAGGCGTTTGAGCCAGAACCAGAAGCGAAGCGTCGCTTCCCATAGTCCCCCTCAACAAAACCAGGACGCACGGGACCTACGCATAACGAGGGGCTGGTTCCCTTGGCGGATTTTGTAGAAGCACGGCGGAGCCTTGCAAACATTTCCCCATGGGTCCTGCGCACCGTAGTGGATAGCTACAGGCAACGGGGTGGTCTGGACTGCGGTGCACGCGGGGCAGAGCCAGGTGTTGGGACAAGAAGTTCGCTCTCTGCTGGAAAACGGGGCCAGAGAGCTTATTTCCCCGCCAGTCAGGGAGTCCGGGTTCTACAGCCGGTACTTCATAGTTCCCAAGAAGGACGGATGGGTTGCGTCCAATTTTGGATCTGCGGTCCCTGAACCAATCTCTGAGGAGATTCAAGTTCAGGATGCTCACCATCCCTGCCATCATCAGTCACATCCAATCCGAGGATTGGTTTGTCACGATAGATCTACGAAACGCATATTTCCATCTCCATCCGTCCCTCTCACAGGAAGTTCCTGAGGTTCGCCTTCGGGGGCACGGCGTACCAGTATCGGGTTCTTCCGTTCGCTCTCTCCGCACGTTCACCAAATGCATGGATGCAGCTCTGGCCCCGCTGAGGCTCCAGGGCATCCGCATATTAAACTACATCGACGACTGGCTCATCTTGGCTCAGTCTCGGGAGTTAGTGGTTTGGCATCGAGATGTCGTCCTTGCCCACCTTCAGCGTTTGGGGCTGCGGCTCAATGCGAAGAAGAGCGTGCTGACGCCCGCCCAACGGACTACGTTCCTAGGGGTGGTGTGGGACTCGACGACGATGTGGGCCCAAATTTCGCCTGCACGCGTCGGGTCCATTTTGTCCTCGGTGACCACAGTGAAGCTAGGGCGCACCATCACTGAAACTGAAACAATTTCAGAGGGTGTTGGGTCTCATGGCGGCAGCGTCCAGTGTAATCGCGTCTGGCCTGCTGCACATGAGAGCCCTGCAGTGGTAGTTAAAATCCAAGGAATTCTCCCCGAGGGGAAATCCGTTCCGTCTGATACGGGTTATGAGCAGGTGCCTTCGTTCCCTGTCAGTATGGAGGGAGCCTTGGTTCCTGTCCCAGGGTCCCGTGTTGGGAGCGTCATGTCGCCGGACAATTATTTTGACAGACGCCTCACTCGCGGGGTGGGGCGCGGTCATGGACGGACGCTTTGCGAGAGGCTCCTGGCAGGAGCATCATTTCTCTTGGCACATAAATTGCCCCGCTAGGGCTGGATGCCATGGTGCAGACGTGGCCGAGGCTGCGCCTGTATGCACCGACGCAGTGTCTCGTTCCCCTTCTCGGGGAACCCGAGATGATTTCAACACTCAAAGATTTTGTCTACCACTTTGGAAAGGTAGCATTCAAGGAGGGAATAACATTGAGTCAGTTCACAAACTGTGATTCTTACAGCTGAATCGTTAATAGCTGCAAGGATGTAGACCTGGGGCTGACTGTGAAAGTATCAGGCATGTTTGTCCTATTATAATAACAATAGCCTGATAATTATTATTATTAACATATGTAGCCATTTTGCTACAATTACGCTTCACACAACAGGTGTGGCTGTATTTGCAACCTTACCTTTCTTTTCTCTGTGAGAGGGAAGAATTTAAAAAGTTTCGTATGCTGCCCCCGGCTGCAGTAGTGCATGGATCATGCACAATATTCATCCAGCCAGAGGGAACGATCACGAACCGTTTGCAGCGCATCGGTCGCACTAGCGACACAACCCATACCGGAGACCCTGGCTCCTTTGCACCCTGGTGCTCACTACAAAACACACATATCCACCCCCAATGAATGAGTCCTTATCGCAGTTCAAATCTCCACAAGATTCCCCATCTCAATAAAACCTCCATTTCTGGAACCCAGCAAGCTAAAAAAAAAACATACTCAGTCTCAATGCACAAATCGGCCAACGAAAATAAAACCAAGTGACGCCAAAGTCCTTATAAATAAAAGTCCTTCTAAAATATTTTAAATGTCTCTGGTGACGCCTCTTGCATCTAATAGACAAACTTATTGATTCTCCAACAACACTGAAGTTACCTCCTGTAGTCCTGCCGGTGCCGCTGGTAAGCTAACCGACTCTCAGGACGGGCTGTGCCTCTTCCACTGCTGAGTTTGAGGGCGCACCATTCCCTTAGCTTTCTGTTGGGTGTGATTGATGCAGGCACGTGCTCCGATCGCCACAACAAGCTGACCTTTATTACATGTTTCCTTCTGTTATGTGTTTTCCCTTTCCGCCAAAGTGATGATGGCCCTACAAAGAATTTACCCATATTTGGCGGGTGCTAATTTCAGACCCTGATCACGATGTATCATCACCTCTTGATATGATGAGTTGATATGGTGAAGTTGTTAGCAAACAGCTGCTAGTTCCACATTTAGCAGTTAGAAGGCAAATGTATCATTCATTTGGAGTCATGTTTCTGTACATCTGATGATTTCAGTCCAATATTCACTGTTTTTGCTCTGCTCCACTTTATGTTCACAAGCTAGTTGCTAACTAGTAGCAAATAACTGTAAGAGTAAGATCTCAAAACCTCTTCCAACGGTATCTGTATCTAATTATTTTTCATATGAGGCCACACTTGATATTCAACTTGAAAAAAATTGAGGATTGTCTTCTTTTGTACCATAAATAGATAAAGGAAGCCAACTCTAAATTAGTCCTCACCCTGAACCGATTCACGCCCTTGAAAACTGGGTGTGCCTGGAGTGTAACATCTACCCACCCAAGTTTCAGTCATATTGATGTATCACATAAAACCTGTGTTTTATATATACTATATATACTCCTGCACGGTGTTGTGCTTACAGCCCAACACCCACCTGTGGACATCGAGCCCTCATACCACCCTCATGGAGTCTGGAGCCACTTGTGTGGGTTGTAGACTCCATCTCATGCTACCACTAGAGTGAAAGCACTGCCAGCATTCAAAAGTGACCAGAACATCAGCCAGGAAGCATAGGAACTGAGAAGTGGTCTGTGGTCACCACCTGCAGAACGACTCCTTTATTGGGGGTGTCTTGCTAATTGCCTATAATTTCCCCTATTCCATTTGCACAACAGCATGTGAAATTGATTGTCAATCAGTGTTGCTTCCTAAGTGGACAGTTTAATTTCACAGGAGTGTGATTGACTTGGAGTTACATTGTGTTGCTTAAGTGTTCCCTTTATTTTCTTGAGCATATATATATATGTACAGTAGAACACGCACTGGATTGCTTTACATCGTGAGGGAACTGCAGTATCGTATAGTAAGAAGCCATTTGTTTCTGCTTCTCTCTCTGTTTCCCTTTAGCCCTGTCTCCATCTGATGGTTTGTCTTCTTGCAATTTGCTGCCAAGCTCTCACCGGGAGGTACGTGGGTGTATGTATCGATGTTAGCCACAGCTGCAGAAGACTGTGGGAGAGTCACTACAGTAACACAACTTGAGCAATCACACCGGTTATGTCAGCTAACAATATTAAATCATTTTGTCAAGGGTGGTTGTTCACCATTGGGTGCCTGGATATTGACCAGGGGGGTTTTACTGTCAGAAACCACAATGAAGTTTTTGACAGAGTTGATAAAATAAATTAATTGTTTCAATATGGATCACTCTATGGAAAACACATGTGACGCCATTGATGTTTGAAAAATTTTATCTTTATGGAACTACAGAGATTGGCTGAGATATTTATCATTAACATTTCTTACAGTCATTTTCTTATAACTAGATTGATGACGATGCAGATGGCTTGTAATGGAAATACTTACTTTACTTTTCTTAAAACGTCATCTGTTGTAAAAACCTGTGCAGCATTGTCGTTGTAACAAATTAACACACACACACACTAGAATTAACACTAAAAGTACGTAAGTAGGACATGACTCAGAGCAGCATAAGTATATCTGAGTACCGCCTTACAAAACAAATGTCCCATGATTCTGAATGCATAGTGAGGTGTAACTGGAAGCTGCAGCTGACTTCATTTGACCTGTGTTTGAGGTGAGCTAATGGAGTCTGAGTAGCCGTAACACAGTGAGTAACACATGGACATTACCATGCTAGAGTCATACAGGCAGTGCTCTCATATAGGCACACATTCTCCATCATTTACAGGAATCAGGAAAGTGGAAAAGAGGAAGCTGCATATATAAGAGATGACTGTGTCTGTCAGTGTGTTCCACAAGATTTTACTGACAATGGGACATTCAAAAAGCATTTAAAATTGAAAGTTGTGCTTTTGCATTTAAAAAAAATCTTTTTTACTACAAACACAATCAAGTTATTTTTTTATATATTTATTTAGCCTATAATGACATATCACAAAGTTTCCTCAAATCGCTGTACAATTTGTCCAGCATACACCCTTATGTCTACTTGTATTCTTGTCAAACTGGCAGTTGTTGTGTGGTGATGCAGTGCAGACATTTAAAATCAATTGGCTCTTAACAAGAGGAAATGCACCATCAATTGATAAAATTAATTTTATTTAGGTCCTGTATTTTTTTGTTTTGGTTTTCTGACCTGTTGCCTACCAGTTTTTTCCAGCCATAAACAGTTTCTCCATGGATGTTGCAAGACAACAGTGTAACTTTTTTTCCAAAGGCCTACATATCATTTTGTCAAAATCTGGTTGGAATGAGTATTATGGTATACGACTGGGAATAAGGGGTGCTTTGTGACGGAGGAACTATCTCAAGCAAGTTCAAATCTGTTTAAGCAGATTTTCATACTGTACAAATTCAAAGAACTCATTGAGCTTCAGGGAAGTCATAATAAAAACATCTAATCCAGTACACTACGTTTTGAGCAACATTATCTGTGGTAAATGGGTTGTAAGATTTAAAACCACTGGCATGGTCCTTAGTAATAACAGTAGGTCTCTTTAAATATTTTGAATGGAAAGCTGTAAATGCCATACTGATGGAACTGTGTAAAGATAAACAAAAGGGAGCCATGGAAACCTAAATGTAATTACAGTACATTGTCAAAACCCACACATTTCTCTTTAGGTTTTCTCGGATGCACTGACAGACCACATTGGCATAGTAAGATAATTTACAGTTGCCCTGGGAAATGAGTGTATTCATTAGAGACATCATTTATGGGAAACCAATGTGTATTCAGTTTACTTCTGTTATAAGTGCAAAAAGGCCTGTAATGTGCCACAATCTAAATTATGTAGCATGACTACATAGTTTTAATACATTTGTGAGATACGAAATTATGAATTTTAATATTCAGAAAATATTAATCCATAAATCTCTCGTTTCGCGGGGTACCACCGGAGTTTTGATTAACCCAGACTCTCCGGACCTCTGGGTAGCGTGTTAATAATTACACAATTATTCACTAGTGATCAGTTAGTTAATAATCGCTCAATTATCTTAAATAAATCAGTCAGTCAATCTCATGGCAGGGACATGGAGACAGGCAATACACACACAATTCCTTGATTACAGTCAAGTTTGTTAACTAACTAACTAAGGTGATATAAAAATGCAGTTAAATACATCAAAGAAATAAACAATGGCTAAACAATGAGAAGGGGTTCTATTGTGGGGAGCATTTGACTCATACGGGCAGCTAATGAACGCGAGCTATGAGTTTTAAGAGTTAAAGATAATCTATTAACAACTATGGGACATCACTGACCACAGAGTGCAGGGTTTTGGTCTTACTGCGCGTCGCTTCTCCCAGCCGGGTGCTGGTCAGCGGCCTCATACTGGCTGAGATCTGTGCGTTCTCGGTTAGGACAGCTTAAAGCCATCGGCCAGTTGCTCTCTCTGCCAGGGAATTGCTCCGGAGGTCCGTCTTTTGTCGGCTTACTGAAGAAACTCGCAGTGGGGCCTTTCAACCCTGGCTCGGGTCAAAGGTTTGGTCGTCCTTTGTTACTGCTGGCGGGACCACGTGACAGGGTCCGACCTCAGTAAGATTAGCTCGACGAATCAAGCTTAAAAAGAAAAGAACTTGGTCGTTCTTCAATTAAACTAGTGTAACTTAACGGACTGATAACTTTTAACAAAACAAAACCAAAGAAAATAAAACGCAAGTAAGCTGCTGAAACAAGGGAAAGCTGAGGTCACGGCACTTTGCGTGCGTGGCTTGAAACGAACAAGCCTTTGCTGCACCGGGTCAAATCTTAGGGCGTTGCCGGGAGAGGGGCAGGCTGGGCACAGTTGGAGAGCCAGGAACAAGCAGAGGACAAGAAAGAGCGAACAAGCGCGTGTCTGTTGGGGCGTGGTTCCAGAGGGCAGTCCTTTGTTTCCTTGAGGGAGGGCTTGTCTCCGGTTTCCCGAGAGACTGTCTTTCTTTGACTTTAAATTTTTAATCAAAACTATTTGTGCGTATTGTAATCAAATATCTTCCCACAATCAAACTTTAATTGCCAAACGGTTGTTCCGTTCTTAGTTTTAAGCACTTGATAAAAAGGAAAACAATTGTCAACTTTGAGGTTAGCATTTCAGAATGAATCACATCAGAGGAGAAGAATTTAACTAGCTTTCTGGATATATTAGCGGTTACACGTTCTTAGAGAATATAAGCAAGACACACGAATGGCATCAGATTATTGGACATGATAAATACCGAGTGACATTTATACATTAAACAACATTTCAGACGATGGCATGTAATACTTATTTTGTCCACTTGGGGGAGCTCAGGTTACATGAGGAGTAGATATTCAATTTTGATTATTCTTTAAACAAGCCTTTGTTTCACCCTAAAACAATCTTCTCAGGAGCTGGGGAATTTAGTCATTTTAACCTTAAATTTGAGCTGGAAAATTAAACTAGTATAGGATGACATTTCTTTATCATCATTTCTAAAGGAAGTGTCAGAAAGTATTGTGAACAAAGCATTGGTTACAAATTAAATGAATAACGTCAGATGACCTTGCTGAAAATTACAACACTGCACAATTAATTTATTTAGATTATTTTCAAAAATAGCAACAATAACATGGTAACATAACTGCTAAAATGGAATAGGGAGACCTAGTTGAGTGACTGAAAAATGTAATTAAACAAGGTAATTTTTGAGTTTTGAGGAGACTCTGTCTACTCTGTTCCTGTCCCTGGGTGTCCTGGAGTTCCTCACACCTGGGTGTGAAGAGGAGAATATCCTTTGATGTGAGGCAATTAAACAAA
This sequence comes from Micropterus salmoides, assembly GCF_014851395.1. NCBI lineage: Eukaryota > Metazoa > Chordata > Actinopteri > Centrarchiformes > Centrarchidae > Micropterus > Micropterus salmoides. The sequence goes on from NW_024044459.1 coordinate 26,724,382, forward strand.
GAGCAGGGTCAGTTACCATGGTTACATGTGTGGGAGGGCAGTTTAGGGTTTCCTGCCCTCTTTTACGAAGAGTTTTGATAGGCTGTTCAAACGCTAATCTCTGGTCAGTGTTTCTTTTGTCATTTTAACAGTCAGGCACCGCGTTATCTGGCTGCGGTATCAGAGGTGGCAAGTTTTACAATCAGACTGCCCAGAAACAGCACTTAGGGAGTGAAACCTTTCACCTCTTCCTTGGATTCGCTTCGGCTGTCTGTAGAGGGTTGATAATCCAAACCCCCTTCTCCTTCTTTCAGAGAGAGAGAAAGAATTTGGAGTAGTCCAAACTTATTTGGTATAAAATGCACAAATCCACACTGTTGGTTCACAACAATGATTACTGGATTCCCCTCTCTTTACTGGGTCCTCCAGGCTATTATTTTCATTATTACACATCTGTACATTGAACTACCCTTCCTGAACAATAAGTACTGCAATACTCTAAGAGTTGCACAGAATATTTTCTCATGCATGTGTAAATGAAAAACGTCTGTTTTCCTGAAGAAAATACAGTATTTACGTTTCTTAACTGAATTTCCTTGTATTGTTGTGAAATCATTATCACCCAATTTAGGGTATTTAAAAAGATCTATGGTTGGAGTTGAAAAAAAGAGAAGCATTGAATTTGGAATACCTTGTTAAGCCACAAGGAGGCTGGAAGCCAGAATGTGGTTGAAAACAGCTTTAGTTGAGAGGAAAATTCTGCATCAAGTGACAATTGAGATATTAAGGGTTGGAGTGTAGGGAGATAGTTTAGGTGGATTCATGGCAGATTATTGCACCCATACCAATTTAATGAATATCACAGGAGCCAAAACTACAGCCACATGTGCTTTTAATTCATGACTGGAGCCATAAAAAGTCATACAATCCATGCAGACTTCAGGGTCCCAACTGGAGCTCCGGCCAAGGACGCGGGTGGGGTCACTCAGCCCACCTGGCATTGTGAATAAAAGACAGATATCAACTTCAATCAGTTTTCTGGCACGGTTTACATTTCACTTCAAACTAAAAACTGGGCTTTTAGCATCCATTTGCAGATTGGAAACAGATGGCGTCAAAACTCAGCATGATCAAAACTATAACATGCTTTAAAACACATGAAAAAAGGCAAAACTACTGTGACTTGTGGGAATCACACACACTTAACATATAAGGAGATGAAACTGTCAGTCAACCAGAAGATCTACATTTTGAGAAATCATTTCACAGCACAGCTGGATGGTCAAGTGAGACGTCAAGTGAAATAATGTATACGGGAGTTTGGTAAAGTTATGGATACCATATGTTGTCAGAGGCTGCAGGTTAGGACTTGAAGGAACATCACACATGGTACAGAATGAAAAACAGCTTCAAGATAGACTGTATGATTTGTTGCAAGGCATGTGTTTAACAGAGAGCAGTAATTACTCCAGAGAAGTTCCTTCATTTATAATCGATTAGACACAAAACCCATTTAGTAAGCCAAACACAAAGTAAAAACTGATGAGTACAGGCCTCTACTTCTCTGTTGAAGAGTTCCTCGGCAGATGTTTAGAAAAGTCTCTCACTTATAAGCACTTACATAAAGTTTTGATCAAACAACATAAATGCCAAAATACACAAGTCAGTCATGTATTGTATCTTATGAAGCTATGACTTGCAAAAATACAGAATTGCACATGCTTTAATAACATGACCGGAGTCAGACTTTATTGAAAGATGCTTGTAACATCCCCTGGCATTGAAGCTAAAACCCAACGTAAATGTTGACATTAAAATTAATTACACCTACAGGCAGGTTGAGGTACTGAATACATTTCGCCCTAAATCTCAATTATGATGGTGTGACTGTCCAAGTCACTGCATTTTTGGAACCAGAAGTGACCACATTTGGACCAGACAATGGAGCTGGGAAATGGTACACCTGACAGGTCACGTGGTAGCAACATGTCAATTGCAAGGTAGCCATGCTCTAAAGAAACCAGTGGCACTGACCCCTGCTTGCAATTAGAAAGATTGCAAGTTTAAGGAACTTTAGCATTGGCTACTCTTTTCAGACCCAGAGGTTCAAGCTTGGTCACCCAAGAAATTCTGCGATGGGGATGACCAGAAATGACTGGTCGGGGTTTCTGAGTGACCTAAGAGTAGTATAGGGAATCAAAAGGTCCGATAGGTAGTTGGGAGCCAATCTATGAAATGCTTTGTAGATAAAGAGTAAGGTTTTAAAACTGACAGGAAGCCAGTGGAGGGAAGCAAGTACTGGCAAAATATGCTTGCACATGCAAGAACCAGATAAAAACCTTGGAGCAGTGTCAGCACAGTTACTTCCTCACATTCTGTTGCACCTTCAAGAAAATGGAGAACAGTCTTGCGTGTTATGCTGTCTTGTTTTTAGCTATGCAGGGTGACGTATCTATAAGGGCAGGATAGTTATTGATAAATCAATTGTTTACTCAACAGTACTATGCCATCCAATGCAGTTCCCCCCATCGCCCCAAACCCAACTCCCTGCTCACCCCTCCTCCACTGCCACACACCAACTTTTCTCACAGAGGACCCTTTGTGTAACAGGAAGCAGAGTGAAAAGAGGGAAGAAATGGGAGAGGAATGAATTTGTTCCATCCTGTCTCTCTTGTCAATCCTGCTGGACAGACCCCTGTTTTACAGCATATTTTAGATTATTTTGGATGGAGGGATGGTTGTAAACTCTATTAATCCCTCAACATTGCTGCTGTAATCATTACAGGTCTCTCTCTGTCTCTCTTGTTCTTTTTCCACCTTCAATACAAGGTTAATTTACATTCCCATGGCAGGCAACCGGCTGTAGCCTCTTTACTCCAAATAAGTTACCAACTATGTGATTCGATCCAGGAACAAAGAGGAAACATGAAGCGCAGAAAATGCAAAATAATAAAAAGCATGATGAACAATTCACACAAAAAACAGATGGAATAGAAAAAAAACAATATATTGAGAAGAAGAAAGAAAAGGCTCAAAACCAAAGTTATGACTGTAAAAACACTGCTTACTGATGTTTTACTTTAACTTTCTCTAATTGTTGGTTTTATATCACTGCTGGAGCTTTTTCCAGCACATGCCCTGCAGTATTGTACTTGCTACAAAATCTTGGTGGCTGTGATCACACTCCAAGGTTAAGTATGATGGTTTAAGGTCAGTGATTCAGAGAGACTTTGACGCACGTTACACAACATGTCAGACTATAAAGTGTTCGTTAACAGTTTGGAAGTATTAACGTTCAACAAAAGAAAAATCATTCCACTTTTACGAGAGTTCCTTAATTCAAACCACCCACCCAAATGAATGACTAAACAGGGAATTACTATTTTTTGTGGGCATCAAACCCTGTATTTCCTTAGTGTTTGGGTGTAGCTGTAAACCTTCCATCACTGCACTTACCAAACAAGATATATCTTAGTGTTGTTTTCTTTTCATGCCGCTATGTAAACACGAGTGCCTTTCAACAGTCCCAGTGCGGGGAAAAGGGGTTGGCTAGGGGGTCGAGGTTTGAGGACCACCCTACAATTCTTACTATAGACAGGGAGGCCTCCCTCGAACCTAAAATGGGTTCAGAGAGTGTTATGGTACAGTGCCCAGCTGTTCTACTGAGGTCCCTTAGATTTGCAACAATGGAAGAATCGTGCAAGGTTAATGGTGACTTTTGAATGGGTCGCAGATATCTGCTCTCCTGTGTCCTGTAGCAGTGACATAACCTATTGCACAGAGCTCATTTGTTTTCCTATACAAAATGCAATAAATTGGAAATAGTGGAAATCACTGTAACTGCATTTGTTGCCAACTTAAAGATCACAGATGTATCCCTCTGTGCAAAGCTCAGGATACATTGTTTCTGACAAAAAAGGAAAATTTTTCCCCAAGTGTAATGAAATATATAGCACAGAAGCTACAGTCCAGAATTTGTTCTGCAATCAGATCCAAGCAGGGTTAGATTTCAGCCATAGCTGTCCAACACTGCTGTGTTCTGGGAAAAGTAGCAGCTCTCTTTTATAGCATGGCTATGTAATGCTGTCTTCATGCCCATGCTCTTTCATTTTCCTCACTGTCACATTTGTCCCCTTACACATCCCTTCTTCTCTGAATGATGAATATTACTATACAAAAAACAGTGTGATTTAATAATACAAAAGAACGGTGGGCCACAAAACGATATAGAACATACACAATGGTGCAAAGGGAGATGTGAATTGGACACATGACTCGGGGGGGTCATGAACACAACAAGTATTTTCATCTCTCCTGTCCTGCCCTTGAAACCGTTTACAGCTTTATTGAGTGTATCTCTGTTCTAAATCAACCTGGCTGACTGCGTGGCCATTTATACTGTGATGTGCAGCTGCCTCTAGCTGCTTCCCTGTTCTGGGGTCTCCACTGCAACATGACAATGGCTTCCACATGTTCCCTACAGAGGAGGGTAATGAGGACACTGGAGGGGTGAGGAGAGGGAAAGAGGCAAAGAGGGATTGTTCCAAACAGTAAGAGGGCCTAGAATCTTCTTTTTGTCTTTCGGTGCTACAATTTGTAATATAATAACTGCAAAAGGTCAACATAAATATTAAAACCAAATGTGTGACAACTTTAGGGCTCTGCTGAAAACAAGATGATATATTCAGTGGGGTTTATTGCGATATAATCTTCCAAATATGTCAATATAACTCCACTTAAAGCGATAACAAACAATCAACATATATTATTAAATTATAAAATAATTTATTTTATCAATCTTACTATCATATCATATTCATTTTATATTATTAAATATTCAACTTCAGTAGGGTAGAAAACATCATACTTTATTTGATGTTGTAGTGTCCTGGTGGCCCTTGGGTCCAATATGCTGAACATAATTGCAACGTCTCTGGTTGTAGTCAGGATGTCTTCCTCCATCTCTTTCCCCCTACAGTAGTTTCTTTTTATCTCTATAATAATGCATCTCAAACACATGCAAAAATTTACCCCCCAAAATAATTTAAAATGTTATGTTTTGTCCCTTTAGAGAACAGCAGCTGTCCGCTTGAATTCATGTCTCTGACAATTGTTTCCAACAGTGACATGGTTCCCCACCGAAGAAAGTCTACACCTGCAGTACAATCTACTTCTTTCCTGTTCATCTGTATGCTCACTATGTTCCAACCACCCATATTTTCTCCAATTGATGGCCAAATGCACTTTTTGCATCAACTACTTGGTTAGGCTGCAGGCAGCAAATGTAAGCAAATGCAGACACACCACATCTGTGCTAATTATTTACTTAAGAAAAACAAAGCATCAACAGTACCTTTCTGGGCTCTTCTGAAAGCACACAACAATGGACCACCATCATTGCCTTTCAATATTGGGCATTTAGTGCATACATTACAAATTTTAGCCAATAACACAGAAAACAGACTCAGGCAGGAATTCTGGGGAAAGCCCTGTGTATCTCTGTGTTTATCTCACGTGCAGCAGTGACTCAGCAGCACATTCTACCTCGCATGCTCTTTTCATGGGAAAATAATTGCAGAACCAATCAACAACCTGAAGAACCATGTGTGGAACAATAATGTTCTTTGTGTAATGTTGGTATATACAGTACACAAAGACCTCCACAGTTCAACCAAGATGGATGGATAAAGATGGGTGGACGCTGCCTTTGTGCTTATATTCACAATCTTTCATCTGTCTTGTAAAATACGCCAGATGCTGCAGCTGAAGAAAACAAAGCACGCCAAACTGACAATACAGGATGAAGTTACCTCATGAAATGTATTAAGATATTAAGTTGGCCTTTAAAAGAAATAAAGTAAAAGCATTCACATTCTGATCTATGGGGTTTATGCAACATAATGAACATAATTTCCTTGGACTGGACAACGTGCATGCTGTATTCCCTGCCGGGCAATAAAACTCATTGGCTACTGAACATTAAGCTGTTTCCCATCTAGTCCTCTAACTTTCCCACCAGCATACAGTAATGTGACAAAAACACATAGTCCTGGAAAACCTGCACAGGCTAAATGTCAAATACATTATTGATGAAGTTGTATAGGTGACAAAATGTCAGTGATAAACAGATACTAGAGCCTGGTATTGTCATCTGCCTTGTTTAAATTTTAAGTTAGGGTAACAGTCAGTGAGCTACACTGAAGTGATTTTTCTTTCAGAGGCATCTGACGCAATGTGGAAACTCTGAATGTGCGTTTTGTTACCATCAATACCCAAGTACACCCTGATGTTTGAAATCCGTCAGTAAAAGCAGAAAGGTTGTGAGCCGCTATTTGCCAAGTTCGGGCTCCAATTATGAAGAAAATATTATTTCCAAAGCCCCTGAGCAGTGTATAGTTTTTCTAGCAAAGGCATTTCAGCACCTCCACATGCAAGCATTAAATAAGGGTGGTTAAACATGATGAATGCATGACACCGGGCACAGAACCACAGTAGTGGTAACATGTCACAAACTGTAAGTACGAAATAATTAAACATCAAGGGCAATTTCCTGTGTTAGCAGGAACTGTTAATTCAAAGTTGATGCACTTACTGTATGTGTATAGTCAGTTTGATTAATTTTAAAGTATGCTTTCAGATGACACCAACGCTTTTTACTGTAATTATATGTCTACAATACCTTTTTTTAATCAGTATCTGTTACTCCCCATCACTCAAACAAGTAATATGAATTGTAAGAATTCAGAATTCAAGAAAATTCAGAAAGAAACAGTACCTCAACTCAGGTTAAGTCAAACAAATGTTACACACTGACCATGTTGATGTTTTGACTGATTTCACATCTACTTCAGTGAGTGAAAAGCAGCAGCTGACAGCAGGAAACGGATCATGATATCTGTAACATAAAGCTGATTCAGCAGAGACTGAGGTCATAGTTGTGTCCGTCTTTTCTGGGTCACTCCCAGCATGAGATGCTTCGCTTTGAGAGAGGCCCAGATTTGTTTTCAATAATAAGCGGATCCCAGCAGGCTTCAGCAAGGTCTCCTGCATCCATCCTGAAGAGGTGGAACTTAAATGAATAACATGTGGATAAAAAAACATATAATGAGTATTCCTTAAATAATCTTTAAAACGTGCTGGCAATTGAAAATGTAAGAGCATCATAAATATGATGGATAGCCATGCCTTTAAATCAATGTTCCATCCTCTTTTAGATTTGGAATGGCATTAATCAATGTGCACAAAAGAAAATGAAATGTATGGATAAATAAATATAAGATTTGCTGTGCAGTTTGTCTCATGCATATGTTTTGAGTTGTCATAAAAGTCTATTGATGCCGACTAATTGATGATGGAGAGGGGCTTTTTTAGCTTTTAAGATCTGTTGGCTTAGATCACAGCTTGAGAAACAACCACCGCTCTGCTGCGCTGCTGCAAATGTTTCCGCTCAACAACACTGATCCATTGTTACAAAAAATGGGGGTGGGGGGGGACATTTGTTACCACTTATTTCTGAGGGGTCCCATATGCTTCCTCAAGCATTTAAGACTGCAAGGAGGGACACCTGAGATTTGTCTTTATCTGATAATGTCCTGTGGGTTTAGTTATCTGATTGGGGTTAGAGCAGGGCAAAGGCAAGTACAAACAAATCTTGTCTGAAACATAAGAAGGGTTCATTTGCAAAAAACATATCTCTGTTTTTATTTCATCCATTTTTATTTTCATTCTATTTTTTCCATATTCACGTTTTTTGTACATTCAAGTGAATATACATTAAAACCGGTGTTGGTTATATTTATTTGAAGAATAGTGTTTGGTTTTCGCAGATGAACTCTTCTTAAGCAGTCTGCAGTGATACTTGCATGTTCTAGCAAATCAAATCTCACAATGCAACAAAAGCTCTTCCTGGCCCATTGCCTCTCCCCACCCACTAATGGCCTCTGTCCATTGCCAAGGTAACTATGCATCGCTACTGTACAAATTGACAACAGATTCATTGTCTTTAACTAGACTGTCTGACTAACTGTTTCTGTAGCTTAGTTTAATTGTTGTGGTTGCTGACATGCTGTACATTCCCGTACAAACTCACATGTAGGCCATTATGCTGGAAACTATAACTAGACTTGGCATGGTGGTATTTATGAACATGGAATACTACAGTTGTTAATTTAAATACATGCAAACTTCAGTGGTGAGCTGACAGTGTGAAGAATATACATGTGATGCACAAACAGAAAACTCAAACTCCAAGTCTCCACAGCAGGGGCACTGAACACATGTGTTGGCGAGGGCAGCTGCTTATATAATGACAGCCTGCAGATATTGTTCTGCAGGACCTGGGAAAGGCCTACTGATGTAGAATTGATTGAATACCCAGACATTTTTAAGTTATGCTTCTTTCATGATATAAAATGCAAAATCATGGGTGGATTTTTTTTACTGGAAAAATAATAAATATATCATTATCATGTGAGCTTGCTCTATCGTGTGCAGGGCCAAGGGGGACTGGAAGCCCTCTTACTGGGTCAGAGGTAGGGTACGACCTGGACAGAGTAGAAATTAATCAATCTCACACCTTTCAATTTTAGTTCACCTAAGTTGCACTGTGGGTGGAAACTTGAGAACCTGGAGTAAACCCTTATAGACACAGGGAGAACATGCAAACTCCACACAAAAGCTCCACCTGGCGGATACTACTCCTAACAATAGGTAACAATACACAAGCCCACAATAAATGTAAATCAAGATAAATTACATAAAATACGTTTTAATGTATTGTATGTGAAATTACAAGCCTGTTCTAAAGTGAAATTCTAAAAATAAAGGAAACTTTATTTTATTTGTGATCAACTTAGGTTAAGTTTCAGTTTAATGGATCCAAAAGCAGACAAGGAAGCAAATGAACGGTAACTCAGGTTTTTTTTTTAAATACAGGACTGGGTGAAAGGCGAGCGGGCAGGATGGAGCGGGGGTTCTTAGATTTGGCGTGGAAAAGTTGCAAAAAAAGTTGGGCTCTCTCCAGACAGAAAGGCAGTGACTCCAAACACGGCTGAGGTACACTGAAGACAGGCAGAGGAAAAAGATGTTAGCAAAAGGCAACAAGGAAATCACTAAGGCAGTAGAAATACTCGGAGGACCGAAATGCATGTTACTACTGAAGGTTAACTGACGAACTGGCAGGGAAGGACTGTAGAGCCGGGGTTTTTAACAGAGTGGGTTGACTGCCGATGAGCCTCAGGTGAGTGGAGCTGCAGGTGGTGAGCTGGAGAGAGGTAGCCAGGATGACCCGACCACAACCACACACAGACTGACAGACAGAGACATACAAAGACAGCAAGGAGAGGGAAACACAAGAAACATGAGGATAGGGGAGAAAGCAAAGCCCCTCCTGACACAAATAAAACTGTAATGACAGGATAATTAATAATAGTAATCATACATTTAATTGAATCTACCAAAATACTTCCTCTCAGTAAGCAGAAAAAAAATATTAGTCCTCAGTTGCTAAACTACATTTTATGAAGGCTGTTTCCCAACTCTCTCCTGGAATACCCTAGTCCTGCATGTTTTAGATCTCTCCCTGCTCCCACACAGCTGATTTAAATGATCAACTCGTTATGAACTGCTGAAGCTGCTTAAATCAGCTGTGTGGGAGCAGGGAGAGATCTAAAACATGCAGGACTAGGGTACTCCTGGAGAGGGTTGGGAAACACCGGGCATATAGCATGAAGAATTCCTAGAAATATAAAACAAATCTTGGATACAAGCAAAACTTAAAAGTCACAAAAGATATATTCTGTGCTCTATCTGTTAAATGTAAATCCATGAATTGAGTGAAAATAATAATAAAACCACAAGACTTCAGATTTTTATGACCAAATAACTCAAATAAAAATTTAATTAAAAGCTATATATATGTCTGTTTAGTTACTGTAACAGACAGGAAGATTAAATCCATTGTTTGTAGACATTTAACATTGATATTTTGCATGTAAATTTAAAAAGTGATACCATTTGGTAAATGATGTAATACTTCTGAGACTCTGGAATGTCACAGTGTTAAGGAGCAAATGTTACTAAATGTTACACAGGCAAACATCCACATGTATGAATGTTTACATTTAAATTCAAAGACAGTACATCATCAAGAACAAATTAACAACAGAAAATTAAGTAACTGCGTTTATAAAATGGCGTAACAACGGAAAACTGGTCTCCCAAATTACATTTTCAAATTACATCTCAGAGAGAAACAGTATTAACCAGTGTTTCAGGTGTGATTTCCAAAGCTTTAAACTGAATAGTGGCTATCCTTGTGCTTCTGTCGTCACACGACTCAATAAAACGTGGCACTGTTTGCGACTTCTTGCAGTAAATATGCCCTGAATGTGCAGTAAATGGGCTCCAAAATGACACTTTTAAAAATGTGTGTGTAATTCCTTCTTGCTCAGGGGTTTCTTCTTAAATATTAGAGTGCCTCATTGGGTAATTCTCTTGTGAATTATTTCTGTTGTGTCAGTACTAGCAACCAGGTCAACTTGAGTGTCACGGCACCAAACGCATCGTTCATCAATACACCACTGAAACATTTCAGCCACTGCCGACTAAAAGAGCAGGTCTGACCAAGGTTTTATTTTAGTATTATAATGTTAACAATATACCATGATTAACACAAGGACTAATTCTAAGCCTTTAACCCAGTTGTCTGTTCCAGTGGCTTCTACTGTAGCTCTGGTTAATGACTGCATGATGCAGTAATAGCTGATGTCATTAAACTAACACTGTGCATTAACACAACTAACATTCCAGCGTACTGATAAAGACCACACTGATTACTGCAGACCCTCGGAGGAGCCTGTAAGTTGCTGTAGACGTGACACAATATAGATAGTGTAACATTATGTAATCTAGTGTAATGTGAATCACTGGCTGTCTTAGGAGACCAGCATGACTCAATGTATTGAAAACATACATGAAAATAAATCCTGGCTGTGGGATGAGAAAATAATGATGGAAAGAATAATGAAATGTACAGCACATATTGTTGTTGAGGGTCGTCCCATTGTATGTTCTGTCATGTAAGAGGCACTGCAAACCCCAGCAGAGCATGAGCATCATATAGATACAAAGATAGAGAGATAGATAGATAAATAAATAGATAGATAGATACAAACATTTACAGACCAGACATGTTTACACAAACTAACGTATAATGTACTAAAATGTCCTCTTTCTTCTTTTTACAAAAGCATATTTACAAATCTGAGATGTATACTCAAGTGCAACTGTGCGCATATTCAGGATGTGCAATTTAGTATCACTTGCTAATATTGAGAGTGTCGAGTATGATGTTAAACTATAATGAAATGTCCTTTGTCATTCACATGTCATTCAGCCTCCTCTCCTTGCCCAGAGGGGAGTTGTGTATTGTGATGGCAGGAAGGACTTTCTTTCTATGACTTTCTGTCCTTGCTACAGCAGAGTTGTAGAGGTCTCCAGCTGAATACACTTTGTTGCCCGACCACCATATGGTTGGCAGTTAAATGCAAGCAGCTGTGCTCTTTATCAATGTCTTCTTTTGTTCTGTATCTTATGTAATTATGCCAACACTGTAACTAACACAGTAGCTGTCTGTGCTTCAACTTGTTGCCTTCCTCTTCTGGAAAAAAAATTGTGAATGTATAATGAAATACAATAAAGACTGATATATACTCTGGAATAAGCGAGGATCCATAAAGAGATAGTAAACGCAAACCCGGGGCATAAAGAGAAGATAGTTTTATTACCTTTGCATGGTAATAAAACAACTCTACTGACATTTTTAGTGTTTCTGTGGAGCAAAAACCTGCCTCAAACATCATCCTCTGAGAGCGAAGCTGCAGTTTGGGAATAGAAAGGCATGTAAAACATATGGTAAGGCTGTGCAATGACCACTGACCCTTTATATTTACCTGTCTGATGGAATAATGTGAATATCTGAAATCAAGGCAAAGAGAACATTTTTTTTGTTAGTCTGAGTTAAATATTTTCATCATTCTAAAAACATTCTGCCGCCCTACATATTTTTTAGTTTAGTTTTTAAAAATTTTCCTCACGACCCACGAAACTAAATACATGTTTGACTACATACATGTCAGTTTTTAGAAAGCAGACAAAACTTTTTTCTTTCATCAATTCTTGTACATTTTTCACATTGACTTTAACATACAATAATTCTGTTTAATTTCAATTGATTAACCATCCTATTGTAGATCCTTTCTGAGTAAAGAGATACAGTATAAAAAGTATATATAAAAGTAATGGATGGTTATTGTGTTGCTCAGATGAAATAAATAATATAATTTGTCAGGTTCCGGCTTAAACCCAGAGTGTAATCCCTTGAGCAAATTCCCTGTGTAGCTTGTAGCAAATCGGCAGCTGGGTGAGGAGACAAGATAGATTGCTGGAGTGACAGCCAGTAAAACACCCACAGAAAAGCTCGGCAAGGCTCCATAACTGCACAGACAGATTGCAGTGCAAACATAGATGTGCACACTGAGACACCAAAGTCAGTGACACATTTGTGCATGCAGATTTAACATGTGTGCCTGTGATGCACACAAACACAAATACACAAACACATGTTTGTGTTACTGAGGTCCTCCAGTGAGAATAGTTATTGATGTAATGTATGTCTACAACCCCTTACCTTATCCCTCATTTGAATTTAAATTTAAATGTAACCCTAATACCAAATCCTTTTTCTTCCTGTTGAAGAAGCGAGCACTAAAACAAACACACACGCTTTTCCCAGAAACCATTTAACCCTCTGTTTTGCTACATGCTAATAAATTAGACATATCTATATGTATATAGATATACATAACAGAAAACAAGCATACCTAATTATCATAACACACTTGGCACGAACTGAGCACACTTGAGTGGTGTTTAACGGTGACGCAAGCACAGCCAATAAAGACTGTGGGGATTCAAGACACATAGTGTAGTTTTATTAGCGATGAGAGGATATGACTTAGTAACGCCCGGCACGTGTGCCACTACCTTATTAAAATATATACAACTATTTTTCTGACATAGTCAACATGAAAGAATATCCTTTTTCAAATACTTTAAATACTGTGCCTATCATTGTATAAAGATGTGCTTTGATCTAGTAAATATTTAAAGTACACTGTCACAAGAATGTAGTCCAGAATAAATGAGGACCAGCTTTGGAAGTGTGTGTGACATGTTCACATTAAATACCAAATGTTACCCTGAGGAAGTGACTTAATCATGATAATTGGAAGCAAACTTCAAAACAAATGCAGAGTTCCAAAAGAGACCCTCCCCTGCTTCCTCTATGAAATTCTACTTCAAACTCCTGGGGCACAATGTGACAGTCATACCAATCACACTCAGTCTGCAACAAGGACACATTTCTGTTATTCACCCCTTTGCATTTTTATTTTGGATTATTTCCTGATTTTTCTGCAAATCGACTGTAAAAAGACTAAAAAGTGTAATGAACACACAGAGAGAAGCATTGTCAGTCCTCACAAAAATGAAATAATTAATAAGAGCATGAATGTCCTGTTTTCCTATTATAAATCTATAAAGTTAGAAGAAAAAAAAGGTTTTGTGAGTGTAAAAGTAAATGGCTGTAAAAGTTGCGGATAGAGTTATTTCCAGACACTGCTAAATCGTTAGTGGAACTGAGAGCACGGACAAGGATTCTTGGCAAAACAATCCCGAAGGCTACAAGGTTGTTTCTCAACATGACAACAAAAAACAGCATCAGCAACAACAGTTTATAGTGCACCACAAAAAAAATGACATTTCTATAAATTGTGCCTGTGCTGTGCAGGAGAGTCATGACAAATGAGGGGACATTGAGTGTAATCCAGGTGACATTCTTTGGCTGAGTGCCTTTTCTCTGCCCACCCAGGGGAGTAATTTCACACTGTTGAGAGGATCCTGCACACATTTTTCAAACAGTGGGAGGAAGCAGCTGGAATGGATGGTAGCATTTGATTTCCCATGTGTGCACCTGATCATAGGTACGGTTTTGAGAAGTTCCATGGATTATAGAACTCTCAAGATTTCTGAAAACGGCTTCACAAGGTGAAAAGAATTCTCTCAAGGCAAAAAGCAGCCAGTGAGCACATCTGGTATGTTAGTTTAAAAATGATTCTTAAAAGCACTTATCTTTAGTTTTTGCCCTTTTGTTTTGCTCTTCCACTTCTCTCCTCAGATGATGTGGGAAAAGCAAGGGGAAGCTGACTACACAGCAAAAGTCTCTAATATCTTTTTTTCTGGGTGAATTCTCATAAGGATTATCTATGGTTATGCTTCTATTTTTTGACAGGTGGACTGAGCAGCAATAGCTTGTTTTCTCTCCTAAGATAGGACCCAAAGCAATGAAAAATACTTTGTCTGCTATCATCAAAGGCCACAATAATCCCCTGTGCTGAAATATATATAACTACTGTCACAGGAAAGCAAAGAAAAAGCAAGTGCACATGAGAGGAATATATGAACATAAAGCAGCAGAGAAGAAGCATTGTAGTGCTTCTTAGACCAGGTTAACAACAGATGGGCCTGTCCTGAATGTTGTGTTAATTTTGCCTTTCTTTTGCCACATGCATACATTAGTTTACCTTTTTTTTTTTTACGTGGAATACTACAGTTGTTAATTTCATGCCATACTATCTTCAGTGGTGAGCTGAATGGTACGATCAAACCATTTACATATATAATGCAAGAATAAAGTTTCTGCTGACCAGAGAAAATTGCAGTTGGTAGACTGTAAAGTAGCCCCTCAGAGCCTCTTTGGACACACCATCATGTGGAGAAAAGCCCTGGGCAGTGAAGCTGCAGAAAATGAGCTAGTATTAGAATCCCTTAAACCTCAATTGAACCACCACTAAGGTTTTGGCTCAGTGTGTTTGCTCCCACACTAATTTATATCTGTCACTGTTCAAGGTAATGGAGCAGAGGTGAAATACCAGTGTTATGGTTAGGGACAGGTTCAGTGAATGAGCCTATTCTATTTAGATTTGCTCAGGGTCAAAAGTCAGACTGTACTCAGTTACTCTTAATAAACAGGTGATTAGAATCCTAATGCTATAAAACTACTATGGAATATTGCATATTATTGGACAAAACCTCTCAAAATGACAGAACAATGAGGCATCTCTAGTCTCTTATTATGAATTAATTTCGCTATCGCACAAAAAAGGTATGTGACTGTAGTATGAACTATGAACAACAATTATTTTTATGGATGTGATGTTTGCATTAATCCTGTACTTTCATATAAGCATTACAAGATATTTAAAAATCAGTGTTTCTGTCTATAAAACATACCAACAGTATATTACAAAAGATTAAAAACATCAGTTCAACATACATACATAATGCATTAAAGATATTACATAACTTTTGAGCAAGTTTCTCTTGACACCTGCTAGATTTATAAAACTTTCTGAGCTCACAACAAGTTTCTTCTAATATTTATTGCTTTGGAAGAAATACACAATAATATTTCAGCCCATTATTGCATTCTGCACACACACAGACAATGCATCAACAAGGTTTTAATTGTTAAAAGGGTTTTTTTGTTACCGGTGGCACCCTCTCCTATCAACTTCTAATTTTGCAATCCATTTATGGTATAAATAGTCATGTACAAAATGAAATTCCACAGTTATCAGAGTTTGCAACCATTCAAAAAAGTGTAAGGAAGGTCAAAGGTCAAAGCCAAGGAAACTCGGGTCAATATTGACTATCTCTGTGTACCAACATTCTTCCTACTGGGAGACCTGAGGCAGACAATACGAGGATACAAGCAGGTTTTCTCCGTACACTTCCAAGTCTTAATCAAACAAGGTCTTAATCAAACAAAGTCAGCCAAACTATATGAAAGGTTTCAGAAAAGGAAGAATGTGTAAACCGGCTTTATCCACATTGCTTTATCCACACACACACACACACACACACACACATACACACACACACATATATATATATATATATATATATATATATACATATATGTATATAAAGGAATCCTTGTCACTTGCTGAAAATGCTAAATGCTAAAGAAGAGGAGAAGGGTGTCACAGCGTAGACATAAACACTTGTTCCTCATATGAGCAAGTTACTTCTTCTTCATGCTGGCTGTGAAAGGTGTGTTTGAAAAGGCACTAGGAAATCACAGACATCCTGTGAGTTACATGCCACATAACAGCAGGAAGCAGACAGCAGTGTGAATGCAGGTAAACGTGTTTCATCCTTTCCTTGGCTGAGCCACCATGGGCATTAGCTTTCTGCAGATACAAGTCTTCAGGTATGATGTTGACACCATTTTGAATCGCTGTCGGTCCAAATGTGGGAATAATCGCATCTAAATTAACCTGTTGCGCCCTGACAACTTCTCTTTTTCACCCACATAGGATTCAGCGTGAAATGTTCCTGCTTCGTACAGTCCTTATTAAGCTATGATTGGATGGTCACATTGACCACAGTACATCATCAATCACTGCCGCCTCCAGGTGCCACAGTTTTTTCCTCAACGTTTTAGTTTTAGGGCCAATGCCGGGATGGTTATCACCATAGCGATATCGTTCATCTCTTCAGGGGGTGGTAATAGAATGGGACCATCCCCATATTTAGGTACTGAGGTATAAGATAACATTACGAACATGTAGAGAACAAGGAGGGGAGGGACATTACATTTAGGGCGGTGTGTGCTATGATACATCAAGGACTGATGCTGTCCACTGAGTAAGATGTTTGCCTGCGCTGTGAAGAACATGCTATTCTTCGCTGAAGATTATTGCAACCAGCTCCTTTATCTCCTTTCATAACAAGTTTGCATTTAAGTAAGATAAAGATAAGTAAGATAGATGCAGCAGATTCATCCAGGACAAGTTATCCATTCTGCCCCACTTGTCGTTCAACATGCACCTTAACAGAGCTGCTGTGGATAATAAAGTCTAAACAGCAGGTGGATCTGTTTGTACAGTTAATGGACCCAGAACAAGGCATTTGTTTCTTCAAAATAAAGTAGATAAAAGATAAGATATTGTGAAGTTGTCATGATTCCTGTGTGGAAATTAGGCCATGGATACAAAAGATAGTCTTATTAAAAATAGCTGTAGATTGAATTCAAGAAATCATCATATTAAAAACGAATATCATGTGCAGTTTGAATTAATGTGACATCAGATTAGACCTGACAGGTGAGATAAAAATCCTTGGACAGTATCTATCTGATACTGAGGTGAACATGCAAATATATTTTTTCAGGATAAGTTTTGTTTACTTTTTCTCCTACAAAATGTAATTAGGTGCACTGTGACCCAGTGAACAGCAGATGGCAGCATTGGACACATTATGGTCCACCTGTAAGAGTAAGAAGGCAGGTTGAAGGGAGAAGTGGGATACAATCACTGCTCTCTGTATGTTCAAAAAGTCTATACAATAGTCTCTCTCATGACCTTTACATGAATTTTTCTGGGGGTTTTTCCCATTAAAAAATAGATCCATGTAGTTCATCCCTGTTCTCACAGGAATGTAATTTACAATTCATCAAAGAAGCATTGAAACAAGAGAGGGCTCAGAGAAATGGGGACGTATATCTTATCTTAGGCAGTGTACTGAAAAACAATGCAATCATATGCGGTGCATTGCATAATATTACACTGGGGTGTCTCATTATATAAATACATGTGTGCTGTAATAATGCTGCAAGAAAGAGTATGATGGCATACACTGAAGATTAACAGCAGATCTTCACATTGTGTCTTTATTGGTCATGTTCAACGGAGTCTCAGTGTTTTTAATTGAATCAGAAATTATTTTTGTTATTCTGTTTTTCTCAGACATGCAGCTATTTTTTCAAAATATGCTATATGCTGGTGAAAAGTAAGTACATTTACTCAAATACTGTATCTAAGTACAATTTTAAGGTAACTCTAAAACTTCATGTTTTGTGATAGACTAAAATACCAAAAATCAAAACTTCAAATAACATTTACCTCAACCATCTACAACATTAAAGTAAGTAACTGATAGTCACCATTCTGCATAATATGTACTTTAACATTTGATATCTGTCCACATATTGTTGAAAATAATTCTGTATTTTTTTAAATTTGAATGTAAGGGTTTTACTTGTAATTTATCAGAATTGCTCGTTTTTATTTTTTTTATTGATAGTAGCTGGCGGCCTGAGCTATGGAAGGGGAAGAGAGACAAAGGTAAACCAACTTGTGTTGCAGCTTAAGGCATGGACAGACAGCATGTTGCAGTGTATGTTTACATTGACATTTTACTCATTTAGCTGACACTTTTATCCAAAGCGACTTACAAGTGCTAAATATGTCAGAGGTCACACGCCTCTCCAGCAACTAGAAGTTAAGTGTCTTGCAGCTGGAATCTAAACCAGGTCTCCCACACCAAAGGCACGTGTCTTAACAACAGCGCCATCACCACCATGCTGCTTAATGTGCTGCAGCTGACCAGCTAATTAGCTAGCTAGCCTGCAAACTGGTGTTAGCAATGCACCCTGGTGAATGTTTGTTTGGTTGCTTGTTCCGCAAATTAAGGTGCAGGAGAAGACGTGTTCATGTTAACAAGATAGAAGGAGACTAGCAGTGAAGCTAATGTGGGTTGTAATTTAAAGCCTTTGGCACCGCTGTCTGGCTGTTCTTTAGCGCCTATGATTGAATGCTGAAACTTACTGCTTTGTAGAAATATGGTTTAAATTGAAGCAATTTGATTGGCTGTATGGAAATAAATTCTCAATCTGTGTTGTCGAGAAATATCAGTAATCTGACAAAATTAATGAAAAGAAAGGAGCTGCTATCAGGAAACCGAAGAATATTTGGTTTCTGATTTTTCAGGTGTAATAACACAGAGCAGATATATATGCTGTAGCTAACATTCAATTTAATTTCAGCTAAACTTTAAAGGCACCATGTTTAGTTTTCAGTGGCCTCTAGCAGGGAGGTTTCACATTGCAACCACTCCAAGCATGTGCTCCTGCATATGTCCTCCTGCGTGTGCTCAAATTCATAAGTGAGCACTTAGCATTGACCAAAAAAGACATAACAAGAGACGGCATCACACATAATGCTAGAAACTCAGGTAAACTCTCACTGCAACGTTATAGTAATATTTTTATCAGCTTGATGTTGAACTAATCCTTGCATGTTACTACATTTGCATTTAGCCGACATGATACATCAGCGTGTATCTTTCACAAGAGAGGCTCAGCAATGTCAGCATAGCTAAAATTTATTGGATGATAACGAAAACTGTTAGTGAGCCAGACTGAATATTAAATGTGAGACACTTTAGTATCAGTTAGACCGTAGTAAGAAACTTTTCTGTAACTTGCTGGATGGGTCTTCCTCTGTGTTGTAGATCAGCACCGTTATGTTGCATTATTGTACATTATGTGGGCCATGTAAGTTAACTGACAGCAACTGAGACTGGCGAAGAAGCTGTATACCTGAGTATCAGTAATATGAAAATAACTTTAAATTAAACATTGCCTTGCATCACTATTGTTAGTAGAACAAATGGCTCCACATTTGCTTTCTTACAGGCTAAAATCAACACTTTGACATAATCCCGGTACAGAGGATAGTAATATGGGTCGTGTCAGCTGGTGAAGTAATGCGGCAAGTCCTAATGTTACAACTTTAGCATTTTGCACCGATAACTTTAGCAACTGGCTGACTCTAGCCGGCAAGCTAACGTTATCTACTTTGAGCCAACTAAAACACAAAATCACAATATGTTTCACATGCTTTGCAGAAATGTTAGTTTACCTGTCCAATAGGATGAAAGCCAACTCTGGATCGGTTTTTATATCCAAAACAAAGCGATGGTTTTTTTTCATGACTCAAATGCCTTTCCAATGTTGATTGTGTTTTCTCCTGACGTTGGTGTGATTATCATTTGTCCTGACGCGCTTCAGCACACAAAACTTCATTGTTGTTTTCCATTCTTACATGGAGTTTGTGTGGGAATTTAAATCCAAACTGATTTCTTCACATAGGGGGCAGAATAGTGGCAGTTCCAAGGGACAGAGAAAGTAGGGATTTTGTGTGAGGTTACAACCCATTCACAAATTGGTGATTTCATTAAAAACTAAATATAGCCCCTTTAAGTAAATGATCAGAATATTTATCCCACCACTGTATGCAGGTATATTAGAAATATCAATGTTTAAAAAAACTGAATGGAAACATTTTGTGTTAATTCCCTTTTTACCACAATCCACACATCAGCTTTTCACTTGTGCTCATTTTTGTCTTCATCTTGCCATCTTTGAATGCTGCAGACTTGATGAGTAAAACCATTCAGGGATAATAGCTTTTAAGTGAATTCACTTTATTATTGTCATGAACAGAGTAGGTAATACTTTGTACACTTGGTGTGAATTTTTGTCTTTTGAGATGAGTGTGGCTGAATTGTAGCTGTGGAGTGAGGGACTGGAGTTTTCTTTTTATTCTTCCATTTGATAATTTTGGGTATTCACTGGGGAGCAGCGACGACACACTCGGGAGTGAAATATTGTGTCGTTCAGTCTGGAGTCCTGAAAGTGCGTCAGTGGTGTCTGGAACTATATCCCTGCTTTTATGTCGGAGAGAGAGAGACCACACAACAAAAGATACTTTTAATGATTTTATTTGAAAAGGAAAAAAAATATGTTGAATGGAAATGGATTTAATAATAGTGAATGGATGAATAGGTGAAGGAGCATGAATAGTCCCTTTGGGTAGCCATTGTAAAAATCTTCTACCAATGGAGCAAAGTAGAATGCTGGACAGATGGATTTAAACATCTAAAGTCTGGAAATTTCCCTCTCATGAGATGGATCTA
Organism: Micropterus salmoides; assembly: GCF_014851395.1. NCBI lineage: Eukaryota > Metazoa > Chordata > Actinopteri > Centrarchiformes > Centrarchidae > Micropterus > Micropterus salmoides. The sequence continues at coordinate 26,745,244 of NW_024044459.1, forward strand.
ATGGGGGTAGGGATTTATTAAGGTGGGAGTTGAGGTGTCAAACTCCCAAACTATTCATGGGACACTGAAACAAAATATCTGCATAAAAAAAAGTAGATGATAATGCTTATTTGGATCAATCTGATTAAAAACAGTTGTCTCCTGCAACCAGGTGATTATAAATTCCATTAGTGGATCTTCCGCTGTAAATACCCTACCTAATGGTAGTGATTGGGCCCAGTGGGTCTTTGGTCAGTTTAGAAAGCATTAGGCTATGCTCAGTGTTAGCACTCTTCCCCCATAGTCCCCCCACTGCTCAGTCCAGCTGCGAGGTCAGTGAGCTCCGGCTAAACCTCAGATGATCTGATGTAAGAGGAAATTACCTTTTTTTTTTTACCATGATATTAAATGTACACAGTCGGTTTGGCTTTAAAGGCACCCTTTCAGACTCTCTCCAGTAGACTGTGGAGTAAACACACATGGGAGAAAATACACTTCTGGTGATTTAAGTCAGCATTTTATCAGTTTCTTGATCCCCTCCACATATTTGTACAGGGAGGTTTCCCCCATGCTCATGTTGTCTTTTGTCTTGAGTTTGTTAAGATCTTCTTTTTTCCTGTTTGATCCCTGCACCTCTTGCTTTGTTTGCTGAAGAAGGAGTGAAGTGGTATTGAGCAACACTCTTAACTTACCCCCACCATCACCACCACCGCCGCTGCTGCTGCCTTCTAGCCCTGCATTATTGAACATGCTGCAGCATGGCCGAAGGCAAGACACCAGGTCAGAGTCACATAATCAGGATAGTTTGGAGTGGACAAGCTATATTTAAATCAGGGTCAGGGCTGTTCTGAGACAAGCATGCAGCACATTACCATTTGTTAATAATCTGAATGGATCCTGTCTGCCTTTTAACATCATTGATGTTGAGTTCAGGAGCCCTAATCTCTATCAACAAGAGTTAATGGGAAAACAAATTGCAAAGCAACACACCCAGAGTAAAGTAAGAACTAATGTAACTTCTTTTTTTCCCCCTCTGAAATCATCAACGTGGACATTGATAATGAAAATTTGGGACACCACTATATTGTGTTGAGTTGTGTCATTCTAGTGATTCTATAGATATTTCTAATCTTGTATTTTGAGTCAGGGATATTCGACCCCAAGAAGAAATATCTGTTTTATCAGTGCAGCTGCCAGGCTAAACTATAGGCCTACTAGATTTGGATCATCAAGCATTTCCTCCTAAAGCCCCCAGAGCTACCCTATACTTTCACACATGAGTAGGCAAACCATCCAATATCCTGCATGGGCCAGAATTCTGAACTATCTGCACTGCACAGGTCATCTAATGTAATATTGTAGCTTTTCTGATGTCTAATTTCTCTCAGTTCTTTCTTTCGTTTGGGTGTTTTATCTGGGGGAATTCAGTTGTTCCAGAAGATGACTTTCCAGTCGGGTGTGTGATGCCCATTCTTAAAGAACTTTAAGGTGAAAGAGGGATCACCAGGAATGCCAAGGCAATTAGTCCTGTGACCTAGAGCAGGTCACAGGAAGACATACATGGGCAGAATATCATCACTTCAAAGGAAAATGGGCCAGAACTTTAAGAGAAAACTATGGAGGGAGTTTAATCTATATAGTTTTTGTCTTTCACTTACTGCTGTAATTATAATTTGCTTCTATTTTGTAATATTTTGTCTAACTTCTAGCAAGTATTTTGGTTAAATTCAATTTCTGATTCAAATTGATGCAAATGAAACCCTCCCATAACACAATAGGTCTTTTTGAATTGTGTATCATTTCTGAAATAAATATAAATGTGCCATCTGCTGAGCTTGGATCACTGGCCTCTATTCAAGATCAGACATAAAAATGGGTCGCATTGTGTTTGGTTGTCCTGGAAACGCTATGAGAAGGCAGTGTGCTAACTTCTGCAGTACCCACTACAGTATGAAGAGAAGAAAAACTTGTGCCTAAATATTCAAGTATTTACATATGAGTCATTATCCAATCACTGCCACACACCAGTGCACTAGATGATGAGGGGGTTAGCGCAGTGTACAGGGAGACACTGAGCTGGAAAGTGGGTGAGATAAGTGAGCGGGTGTGTTTCTGTGTGCGTGCGATGATACCAGCAGCAGTGACTGAGCTGTTCAGTATGACTGGGAGACCAGCTGGAGTTGGAGTTAAAATCGGGTGTTTGGCTTTTCCTCTTTTTTTCTTAGGCATTTTAGTAGCATCCATACGCACACTTTGACTCTATTTTTGACAGTCATACTGAACCACAGTCTGGTTTGCATCTGCTATCTCCAAATAAATGATGAGGAAAGAAATGAAAACCAAATTTTAAAAATCTCACACAAAATTTGTTCTTGAGACCAAGACACATGCTGAGTAACTGGCTCTATACAGAGAATTAAATGACTATGATTCAAGCACAGATTTTCTCATTGTTTAAAGAATGTTTTTTGACAAACAGTGCCAAGTCTTTTGTCTCTTTAAGAGTTTTTCTAGTGTATTACAGAAGAATTAGGATGTTGGCAAATGGAACCATGAAAAATTGAATAATGCGTTAAAGCCTTGAGCATTAGGTATGGCTTTATGAAAAACCCACTACAGCCCCCAAACCATAAAATAGCAGGGTTTGATGTGTAACAACTGGGCTGAAGTTTTTACAGTCACAGATGCTGAGAGGCATGATAAGGCAGTGTCTTCAGAGTCTCATTTGTTGACATACAGAATTCATGGCTGGAGGCTGTGAGAATTTACCAATTATCTGTGTGTGCCATAGAGCAACACTGTTTGACTTGGATGCAATGCTTATGTTTGGCTCCACAGCATAAACTGAAAAAGGAACACAGACAGTGCAGACAGCTATGTGGTTAGCAGGGAACCAACAATTTGAAGCTGTGTGTGTATGCTAAACGGGCAATACCTCCCATCTACACTAAATAGCATAATATTAATGAGGTTTGACTCATGCCAGACAGTGTAAATTATACCATGATACAGTATGTACCAAGGACATTTTTTCATGGATTGTTTCTGTCTAAACATGATAAACAGCTACAGCATTGCACATTTAGCATCTACATTTATTTTACAAACTTATAAACACCTGATAAAATATATCACCAAAAAGCTTCATGGGAAAAAGTTAAGAAGAAATACATTATTTCTTTCAGCATAAAAACAGTTGCTGTAGAGTTAATCATGCCTTAAGTTTGAAGGAAAGGAAGGAGATGTTACCGAATTTGAATTGGCATAAAGCGTATGTATAATTTAGTATGAATGAGTTACAGTTGATAGTGGTATAACTAGAAATATGTGATCATATCATGAGGTTTTGTGTGACAAAGAAATAACAGAAAAATCTGTTCCATAAGAAAATAACATCTTGAATGAATCGGTGTCTCTAGAGAAGAGAGAGAAATCTCTCCTGATAGAGATGTGGAGATAAATCTATTGCATCAGCATATGGTCTCTGTTCATTCAAATGCTCACACTAATTCCTGCTGTATGGCAGTGGCAACACTGTTCTTAAATTCTCTCATTAACTTCTTCTTTCTTGTGTTTTCGCATTTTCTATGATATATGGCAGTTAGTCCCTATGTGTTGTATATAACTAATCTTGCAAAAATAATATTAAAATCACCTTTTTTGTGAACAGAAATTATATTGCAATCAATCATTTTGTATAAAGCCACGACCACTGGCACGTCTAATTGTGGAAATGACCAAAACATATGCTGTGCACCTTCGTGCAGCAATAGGTTGCAGTTGGGTACACATGTGGGAATAAACAGGGAGAACACAGCCTGGGGTTTGCTACTGTATATAAAAACACAGCCAGCGTAGAAGCCAAGTGAAAATCGGAAGCGGAAGTAAAAATAGAAATTGCTAAAAAAAAAAAAAGTGAGGGGGTATCATTTACACAAAAGTCATCAAACTACTACTGTGCAGGCATCCATGTGTCTGTGTTTGTGTACTTATGTGTCTGCACTACCAGTTTTGAAGAGAAGTCCTCTACAGGTCAGAAAATTCTTTGATACAGAGAGAGTTAGTCACTCAGACATAGCACAGGTGACAGATATGCATAATGCATGGTAGAGGAAGGGAATGTTGGATATAAAAAGTACACTAAGATATTCCCAGTTACACATACGACAGAGCCATACTGTACTATTGCATGTGCAACTATATTAAATACACCTAGACATGCTATCAATACCATTTCAAATACATATACAGCATATACGTATTTGCTGAGCTTTTGTGCATGTATGAACAGCCCTCACCTCCACAGCTGACTTTGTGCTCCCTCAGGCTCAGAAGGCAGTCTGAGGCTGCACTTTAGTGCCTAACAGCAGAGAACAGCTTTAAAAGGAAAGTCTCAGGTCTTTCCATCTGTTGTTCTGTTCTGGGCCAGACAACAAGAGCTACATGAACAATTGCTTCAGTGATCAAAAATCACAAACCTGATGTCAGCAGAAGCACATACAGTTGCAGGCAGCCGCTTATGTCTCCCAGAGTCCCACAGAGAAGTCCTTGTAGGGTCACGTTTGTCCTCCTTTGCTTTTGTGATTGATTCTGCAGGTACAGCACGTTAGCTATCCTTAGCTGGTACAGGTGTTGACGATGTCTCTAATTAGCTGCAGAAGATTAATGATGTAGATTAATTGTCAGAAAGAATTGTATGTACTCCTTGAAGTGAAGTTAATTTTATGGAAATAAGGGTGATTTGGTCACTCGCTCTCATATGTAACTTGAAGTTCTTAATCGGTCCCACCATTTAACTCTTTGAGGGCTGAAAACCTTTAAGCGTTATGATTAAGACCTATTATTAAAGCTGCTATAATTAATATTTTATATTGATGTTACTAGTTACTTATATAAAAGGGGTCACTTCTTGTAACTCTGTAGTTCCTTAGCTCTACATGGCACTTTAGCATTTTTCTCACTGTAATGATGCAAATTTACTGTTGTGGTTAATTCTCAATGTTCTCAACCCATTTTCAGCCACAGCAGGCAGCTGTTTTCAGCGAAAAAACTTTGATAAACTACCTGTCAAGCACCAAACAGCAGACAGTTAGCAACTAGCAGGTGGACACAGAGAAGCATTTAGCAGCTAAAGAGCTCGATGTTTCCCTTGGGAGTTGGTGGAGAAAGGAGAATGTGTTTTGAACACTAGGTAGTCAAATAAAATTACTCCAAAATAATGCTCATGTTGCCCCAGATCTGCTGGATGTGTACATCGGCAACTGTTTGCTAACACGTTCACATGTCAACTTTATATGGTGATAATACATCAATTTTGAGTTTATAGCTTGTACAATAAAGACAGGTTTAAGGTAAAAAGAAACTTAAGGTATTTGTGTCTTATTAATGCATACATTTGCATTAATAAGACACACAAAACAAGCTTAAGAAATAATAATTCAGATCTAGATAGATATCTACTGATAATGGCTAAAAAGTAACATACTGCCTCTAATAGCGGATGAGAGCACTTGAGTTACCATGTGAAGCCAGGCAGGGTGCAAATAGCTGACATGTGAAACCTATGAAGAAGGAGGCTTAGCTAAGACTCAGAAGACTCTGAAAGTACTCATGGGTTGGGGCAACACACATACAAGTGGACTCCAGGCTGCCTCTTTGAAGTGCTACCTCAGTTAGCAACTGCTCAGAGTGGCTCATAATTACTCTTTCAACAGGCTGGACATTGTTAATCTTAATCTGTTTCTTATCTCTGGTTCCAGACGAGGGGAATTAGTGGCCTTCGCCCCGCCACTTGGCTTCTCTTCACGCCTCAGCCATTTCTCCTCATTACGGCATTACAGGACCATGTGGCCCAACGCGATACTGCAGTAGACCACAGCTAGCTCGTTAGCCCTACTCTCATTTTGGCTGATGAATGATATGTGCCCTCTGTGGCATCGGCATCTCAGCGACTTTGATTTTGCAACTCGAAAGGTCCTTTAATCATCTTAGAATTAAAATAGGGTGCTCATTGTGCTCCTTAAAGTGCACACAAGCATTTTTGTGTTCTTGCATTCACATGGCAAGATAAACGCATACACACCTGATGTTCACATTTTTATTCTTAAACACACTTCTGAATACCCTAAAGCATGGCGTGCATTTGAAATTCCTCAAGCTTGTTTTCCCATAACCATCATCTGGGTTTACCTTGGCACAGTTTAGAAAGAACTGAACATTTCTAACTTACCATTTGCATCTGGCATCCTCCGTAACCACGCAGACAAAGTTAATTAATACATTGTATAATTCTAAGTTAAGGCCATTCACAAACTGATGTATTTATCTTCCACTGAGAACAAATTCCTGCCTGCCATGATTAACATGTACAAGCTAGCCTATAGCATTCTGGCAAAATCTCTCTCGGCATCAGATAGTTAAAAAGCAGCTCATAGCCATTCCATTCACAGCACAGTAATCCCAGAACAGGCCATGCCAAAAACAAGAGATAAATAAGTAATGAAGAAGTGAGTGGAGGGAAAAACAACAGCAAGAATGAAAGACAATGTGAGAACACTGAGTGAAAAAAAGATGAAAGCGCTTGTGCATCTTATCTTTGAAAGGTTTTATCCCCCTTTCTATTTTCTATTAAAGATATAGCCCTGGTGTTGTCTCAGGAGAGTGATACTTGGCCCTGCAACTTCTGATTGTTATTTCACTAACGTTATTTTTATGCAAATGTGTCTTTTACGTCATCTTTTCATGTTCTAATGAAATGTCTGCTGTGTTGGCAGCGCTGCCCTCTCTGGCTACATAGAGGAAAACCACCAGATACACATCTGAACACCTCCGTGATAGGCTACGGCAAAGGAGATGAGCTAGACGTGTTAAGGGTAAAGCAGTTCTGATGATACACGGAAAAGAGGTGATGCCCCATCAGATCCCTTATAAATATTTACAGTGTAAACATCACAACAAGGGAATTATAGAAAAATCCTACAAATAACAACATAAAATGGCTCCTAGTTCATTGATTCACTGAAAGGGTTTGCTGCATTTAGCACCCTTGCTTAATACTAAAGCCAAATTATTTCCCTTGATTTTTCCCATTATGTGGTTGACATGTTTAGTTTGTTGTTATTTTAATCTCTCTAATAAAGTGGGGAATCTGTGTGTGTGTGTGTTTTGATTATGTCAGTAACCATTCATCCATTCGACTTCAAATGTGGCGGGCATGTTGGTGCAGATCCAAGGGAGAGCAGTGTCGCGTTTGGCGCAATTTTAACACACGACATGTTTCTACACTACAGAACAGCACTGAGTGGAGCTCTGCAGCAGCGACGGCGGGGAATGCTCGTTGGGGCACAGCGGAGCTTCTCGTGCGGGCGGGGCTTATGCTGATCACCTCTGCAACAGCGAGAGCGGGTTATGCTCGCAGGGACGGGCCCTCCGACGTGGTAGTGAATTGTTGAAACGGAGTTATCTTCATCACGCAGGTTTGATATAGGCTATGTTAGAAACGAATGTGTTGAAACACATTTGTTAGAGATACATTTTTTAATTTATAAATAATAAAGTTCTAAGGAATCACTGAATAGCAGTACCTCTGACATTGTCGTCTTGTGTCATTGTTATTAAAGCTGTAGGTCAGGGGTCTGCATGAAGTTTATGTGTCTGGTTAGCTCAGTCAGTCATGCACAGGCCTTACAGTTGGAGGGTTGTGTGTTCGGCCCGCTTTTGTGAACATATTTTTTTCCCTCTTCAACAAATTAACTATGAAGAGACTCACAATAAAGCATGTGCTGGAGTGTGTGCATTCCGGCGATTGATCCACATCCATCAACCTATGGATGCTTATTTTCATTTCCCAATCATCTCCAGGCAGAGGAAAGTTTTGTGCTTCTCATTCAGGGGAACCCAATCTCACGTTTCATGACGGCTTTTCCAGAGGTGTGTTAAGTATGCCACAGACTCTTTTGAGTGTCTTTCAGAACTTTACAAAGTAAAAGCTCTCAATTCTACACCAAATAAAGCAGTGCTGCAAAAGACATTCTTGTGCTTTTATTTTGTAGGCACAATCACTTAAGAGGAAGTGATTATGTGAGTAACTGTTGCTGTCATGACTGAAATCTATATCAGAGTATTTATTTATTTATTTAGTTATGTATTTATTTATTTGGCCCGCGGGCCGCCCATTGCTGTAGGTGAAACCAATGTGAGACACACATTTTGAAATAAAAGCACATGGAGGTGTCACAGCCCTGTGAACAGGCACTGCACTAGTTTATATAAATTCTATTTATTTAACTGGATGGATTGCCATATTTCATGGCAGTGACAGTGCCCTCCGCAGGATGAATTGTAATTATTGACTTGCAAAACTAATGACACTCCCATTAGCCTCAATTGTACTTTAACTGCAAATTAGCAAATGCTAACAGGCTAAACTAAGATGGTAAAGAATTATACCTATAAAACATCAACATGTTAACATTGTCCTTGTGAGCAATGTTTCACCCATTTCATTAAAACAGGCCTGCCCTCCAAAATGCCCAGGGGTTGTCTCTCCCTCTTCAGTTCCAGTTGCTGACTATAGTTGCTGTGGCTGCTGTCTGCTGTAGTGTAAAACATTCTGAAATTGTTGTGATTTGTTGTTAATAGATAATTAGATATGTTATCTTAGCCATTCAAATGAATACAAAAAAACATCAATATCGCGCACCATTTAGTATGACGTCATAATATAGACTGACCTTCTCTCTGCGTCCCTGTGTTAGGACTTTTCACTCTCTGTCGTATTTCTCTGGCATAATTTATGTAAGAATATTCTAACCAGCAGTAAATGAAAGGTTAAAGTCTCAGCTGTAAATAAATATGTTATAATATACACAAATGTTTTGTAAAATTGATGCTTTGTGATTAAAGTCATGTTGTGCATCACAGGATTGGGTAGGGCCCCACATTTGCTCTTGAAACGGACCCCCAGATGCTTAAGTCTGCCCTGGTGAGTGTGTTAGCATGCTGACAATAGTATTTAGCTCAAAGCACTGCTGGGCCTAAATACAGCCTCACAAAACCACTAGCATGGCAATAGACTTATTAAAAGGCAAAGAATCCTTGTCAACACTATAATTTGATTGTTTTTTATAGATTTAACTGATGCAAATGCAGTAAACACATGTAATAAAAACAAAGCCTTTAGACAAAAACAATCTTGTATAAACTGATTAATTTGTTTATCTGAGTGTCTTGCACAAGCCCAGCCCATATGGGATTACAAGACACTAGACAGCAACCAGCAAGTGCCACAAATTCAAAAAGACAACATTTCAAAACATAAAATTTCCATGACAGAATTATCATCCATTTGATATAATGTTCTTTCTATAAATCTCTAAAATAGAAGAAAAATTACGCCATCATACAACCAAAACTTTGTATTACCGAGCTTTGTCTTATTCCACATCTCCTATCTTTATATTAAGATATTATTGATCTTTACTAGTTTTTGTTGACTGACTATATTTATATCATACATACATTTCTTGTGAATATTTACAGTGGTTTAATGTAATTCATAAGTAATATCCCGTCCCGAACAAATCCACAGAAAAATATCAGTATTAGCATACAAATCTAATATACTCACTACATTATTTCTCAAAGTTCACAACAATATTGTAAAATGCCCATTTTGGCTGTATAAAGCGACAAAAGAGACTCAGCTCAGAGTGTTGGTGCTAAAAAACCATGAGCTGAGGATGAAAAACAACAAAGAACCATTTTACATCTCACACTGGCCAAACAGTCCATTTTGTGCTGGCAAATGGCAAATTATAGCAAATGGCTGAAGCGAGGTTGGAACTAAAAAAGACATTCATATCCTTTATCACAAAGTTGTATTGCTACTACATAAAGACACAGTGTCCAAAGAAAAAGATGGGCCAAATTTGATTATTTTTAACACCATGCTTTCACACAGAGGCAACACCTTAAGTCAGGAATCGACACATTCACATGTATACTGGAAGGAAAAGAGGAAGCAATCATGGAGAACAACACAGATATTTTCAATTAACAAACTGCTGTTCATATATGTGAAGACTGAGTGTTAAGTTTGAACTGCGGACTTGTTAGCTCAAATGACAGTGTGACTTTGTGAAGTCGCATGAGGTGTGAAACCGAGTGAAAGATGAATAAGTTAGAGAGATCATAACAAAGGAAAAGAAGATGGTGATGGGATACAAAGAGCTCACAATGAGGTTGTCACATACAGAAAATATATTGATTGGATAACAAATAAACATCCTGTTGTCACACTCATTTAGATTGATATTAACATGATATGTTAACATTGCACCCTACATTGTTGTCTTTTATGTGACAGCGGGGCTGCAATGATAGGGTGAGCCACTGTAAGCATCCTAAAGGTTATTTTACTGTCCTTGTTATAAAACAAAGGCAGAGAATCCAAATGGCTCAGTAATTAAAATGTCATTAATTTGTGGTCTCTTATCAAAACCCACAGACAGCTCTTAATGCAGGCTTGCGAGGAAGATAGAGCTTGAGTGTTTCCCGGACAGCACCACATGCTGCTACCGCACTCACATCAGCTATCTCAATAATGGGATATATGTGGCTGCAAAGAACTGCACGACGTTTGGACAATCAGCCAATTACATTTCATCTGTGTAATACTGGGATTTGGTTACAGAAATATTCACCTTGTGCAAATAGCTCATTAAAAAAGGTATTTAGGTTTCACAACCACTAGCTTTGATGATCCATGACCTTTTCACCCCAAGTCAGTGCCACATGTTCACACATGAACACAGGCATCCAACTGAGCTTGTGAAGACAAACATGCAGTAATGCACATACACATGTATTGTATCTCCTATGAGATGCCTATTAAGTGGGACAGGCCAGCATGCAAATTTTCAGTCAGACATTTTCATTTCGAAGCCATAAATGGAACTGCAGCCTGATATTTTCTCTGAATAATTGTAGACATACTAAATAAAATGCTGTAAAATGGCTTCACTGCTCTAAATTTGCTATTTTCATAATATTATTTTCCCCTTTCCTTTATTGTGTTATATATCTTTTTTTTTTTCATGTAAGTCCACCCTAAGCAGTAGTGTGAGGCATGCCCTCAAAAACACCAGTGGAGAAACAGACTGAGCTGCAGCACACACAGTGACAGGGCGTCCCCCCGTACATAACTGTACATAAGAAGTGGACGTAGTCACCCGTTGGTTTCTGGACTGCCGTTTTGAAGCCTCGAGTTTGGCTGTTAGGGCGCGACATGTTGATTTCTTGCAATCAGCGGCTTGACCATATTTGGAAGCGACAGTGGAGCCAACGGCTCCATGTGTAGCTAGCAAGCTTGCTTAGCTAGGTGCATCTGTAATTCACGTTAACTGCCAGTTTAACCAGGATGATCATTTTGTCTAGCAAAAAACAGGCTTAAAAATAAATGTACTCACCAGAGAAAATGAACAGCCAACTCCTAATTTTTCAAGGGTGCTGGTTAAATATAAACAGTGCCATGGGTATGAGTCACTCTAGCTTCATTGACAAGTCGTCATGGTAACCACTTGTCAATCACAGATAATCCCGCCCTGAAGAATACTCTGCTTTATGGTCTGTTTTCCTCTAAATGGGACCATAATTTACTAAATAAACATCATGCAGTATTAAAGAAGACATGAAACTAGCGACTGAGACCATAAACTCATTATGGAAGTGTTTACTGATGAAATAAATCAGGTGTAGGGTAATTTTGCCATTATTTCTAATGTAGCCGGACTTATGGACTTGCAACCAGAAAAGTTGTCCCCTGCTGTCCGTTCAATAGAATGCAGGTTTAAGGATCTTCTGCGTTGGCCTCATTTCTCAGACCGGAAGCTTCCCGCTTGGTAACAAATTAATAACTTACTACTCTGAAACATCTTGTTCCAATCTAGGTTGTAAAGCTGGTTCAGAAACATGTTCAGCTGAACCGAAGTCACAGTAACCAGCTGAAACGGCTTTGTTACCTTACCTTGCTTATCAGGACCCACCCTACTTTACTTCTGATTAGCTAGTAGTCCGTAAGGACTACATACAGTATAGAAGTGAGATGCTTCACTTGGTAGCTAAAACAGAGCTTACAACACACAGGGTGAAAAGAGGTGCTTTTAGCGGCAGCATCACAAAAAAAATAGTGTTTTGAAAATTAAACCATGTAAACCTATTCTGGTACTCCTCCTAAATATAATTATGAACCTAAAATGGCTATATTATGACCTCTTAAGTTCCCATTCCACAACATGCAGTAAAGGAATATTCCATGTTAAATCACAGGCGAGAAATCAAAAGACAGAAGACATGTGATTAAACATAATATCACACAGAGGGAGGAAAGGCTAATTGTAACAACACTGCTGATTGAACAATTTGTAGGTCCACATGTGTTTCATGCTGCTTTTATCCATTGAAACCCCAGATGATGACATGTTCTACTTTTCGTCTCTCTGCCTTGCTTCCACTGAAAAGTCTGACTTTGCAGGCTTGCAGTCCATAATATAGTTCACTAACAGTAAGCAATGTGTAGTTTTTGTAGGGAAGTGGAAATCAGTGGATGTGGAGGTATGGGTGGTGGATCGGCATGTAGCGATTTTCTGCCTTTCATACAGATGCCTGGACACTCTTACCAGGTTATCTTTCAACTGTAACCACTATCTTTCACTAACTTGTAACATTCCATTGTTCCCATGTCCAGATATTGTAGAAAAAGATATTATGAAAGGGCTCGTATTGACATCCCGTGTCAAAAAGGGCTTTTGCAGAGTTGTCCAATATCAGTCTTCTGTCTTAGTGATAAGTGCTTCACACAGAGAGAGAGAGAGATGACTTGAAAACCACAATGAATGATACAATATGTGAAGGGCAGAATAAAATAACATTAAGAAATAACAAGATATAAGAAAAAATAAACAAGATTAAAAACAGGAAAAATAAACAAGCAGCACAGATAAAATCAGGATGTGCTTTCTGATAAAAGTGAGTTTATAGACGAGACTTAAAAGATGACACTGACTCTGACAGCCTAATTTCCTCTGTCAGGTCATTCCAGAGCCTCGGGGGCATGACAGCAAAAGCTCTGTCCACTTTAGTTTTAAACTTGGTATCAGGAAGAGACAAGAGACCCCTGTCTGAAGATCTCAAGCTACGCAACGGTTTGCAAGGAGTTAAATGATCAAAATATAATCTGGAGCCAGGTAATGGAGAGCCTTAAAAATAATCTTCAATCCTAAAAGAAACAGGTATTCAGTGTAAAGAGGCTAGATGAGGTGTGATGTGATAGTAAAAAGCCGAGCAGCTGGATTCTGCACAGTCTGTAGTTGTTTCAAGGTTTTTGATTAAGTGATTGATTAAGAAAAGAGGCTGTTGCAATAATCTAGACGTGAGGAAATAATATATTTCTGAGGTAATAAAAACTGGACAAGCTTGGTGATGTGTTGCTCAAAGCATATATTGCTATCAAATAAGACACCAAGATTTCTTCCAGCAAGCATGATATGTTGTGACAGGTGACCACTTAATGGCGGTATTTGTTTTGTAATATGTAAATGCCTTTCTAGTCTTTTCGACCACTCAAAGCGCTTTCACACTACATCTGCATTCACCAGTCACACACATTCATACACTGAGCCTAAGTGCTCAAACAGAAACTAACATTCACACTCATTCATACACTGTTGATTCGGGGTTCAGTATCTTGCCCAAGTACACTTCGACACGCAACTAGGGGGAGCCAGAGATTGAACCGCCGACCTTCCGATTAACGGCCAACCTGCTCTACCTCCTGAGCCACAGCTGCCCCAACGATTTCTGTCTTTTCAGATTTTAGCTGAAGACATTTTTTTGACATACAGCCAGGCAGTCCTCTAGGGAACTCTGCATACTGAACTCAGTAAGCTTCATGCGGAGGTACAATTGCGTGTCATCTGCATACCAATGGAAAGAATTACCATGTCTATGGATCACATCACCTGAGGGGATCACATTTATGGATGACAAAATTGGTCTCAGAATTGATCATTGAAGACCACCATAATTGACAAGAGAATAAGATGACTTAAAATTGTTGATACAAAACTTCAAACTGGATGCAAACCAGTTCAATGCAGTTCCAGAAATGCCCACCCAGTGCCTCAGTCTATCAAACAAAATGGTAATGGTAAGGAATTTTACCGTGGTTTATCATTTAACAGGTAACCGTTTCCCTAATTGAAAAGCCTTTTCCATTTTATTAGATACTGATGCTTGAATACAGATCAGACATAGACCACAGACACATCTTAAGAGAGCGCCTAAACTATATGGTGTATTACCCTTAAACTATGCACAAGCTGACCAAGCTGAAATGTATCCTTGTTAGCTGGCCAGTCGACATGATCACACACAACATGATTTTGAAACTAGTTGATACAGCTGCAGAGCAATCCAAAGAAAATATTGGACAGACTTCCTAGTCAGATGAAAACTACTAGATAACCGATCTTGTTTGACAAATCAGCTTAATCTGATGAATTTCCTCTGTCCATCGTTCCCATCTGTTTGACCCCTGAAAGAGTTTAGTTGCTCATGCTTGAACCGAGGACTGCTGTTGAGTAGAGTTGGCTGATTGTGCCGTGTTACACATGGGGCTCATGATGCAGACCAAACAGGCTGAGCGATGACTGGATGCAGCCAGGGCAGTTCACCTGTGCTGGTAGCTGAACAACTGGCAGCAGCGATTCCGCTAATGTCTGGGCCCCAAGTCAACCAAAAGAGGTTGCAGTGGGTGGCCTGACCTCAGCACACGCGAACACAAGTGAGGACAGCTGCCAGGGACAGATGCTGCCATTTGGAGAGCAATAGTGGGTTTTAACCGTCCATGTTATTGGGCTGGGTTTGTCGAGGCAGCCCTTAGACTGTTCAGGCAGCCGCTCTGCACTGTTTTCAAGCTCAGACAATGCAGACTGTCTCGTTATGCCCCAAAAGGCTGCTTTATTAAAACACTATATACTCTAGTTTCAGTGTGGAGGTAGGAGACAAATGTTGTGCTGTTCCCCTCAGTGTTTTTCCTTTTCTCGTGCTTATTCAAGAGACTCTCTTTACCCCAAACACTCAGAAAAACACCTGCAAACAGATGCCACCATGTTTTTTTTTTCTCCACACGAGGGCATTTTATTATAGCCAGCATGCCAGTTACTGGTGTGTTCATCGGGCATGTTTATGACACAGTGTGATAAAGAGGCTGGTTTAACAGAACTCCATTTACATTCCAAATGATTACAAAACAAGAGTTGGCATTACGTTACAACACCTAAGATGAAGAAATTTAAAAAGTCTGTACTATTTCATGAGCTCTGTATGCTTCAGTATCACTATTAGCAGACAGACTGAGGATGTTATAAAACTGGGTCTCTCACATCAGAGTTTGTGAAACATCAGTGAAGTATATTATTATCCTACTCCTACTGGGCTGTTTGACTGCTACTTTCCTCTGATTCTGGTATCATACCTGTAAGAATACAATATTTTCGTTTTCTCAAATAACCCTTCAAATCAGAGTGACTCTGCAGCTCACTCCATCAGAGCACTACACAGGCCGAGCAAATGTTCCTCCCGTGGTTGATTTAACTGTCATATCACATCTGCATCAGCAGCAGTGGTGCTGAATCCTGTGTTGAAACCCCTCATTAGTGTTTCACTGTGCTCTGATTGCTGATTGACCAGATTGAGATTGCAGGCATCAAAGCTATTTCCTCTTCCTAGTCACATCCTGCCCCATATTCCCTTCTTTATCCTCTCCTGTCTCTCAAGCTTTAAGGGTTTCTTAGGGGTTGGTTCAGGTCAGACATGATTGCTCTTTATTCCGGTCTGCTTTCTCCATCTCGGACTCCAAAGTTTTTTCTCTGTATGTGAACTTCAAAAACCAGTTAGAGATCAAATTGAACCCCGATACAGCCAAACTCTTCTTCAAACCAATGTGTGATGAAAAGTTTTTTGGGAGATTCAGCAAAATACACAATAGACTGAAAAGAAAAAGAGGTTTATAAATTTGTATTTTATCCCTCAGTATACTCGTTTTACTCAAGATTAAACGATAGCCCTGTCTTATTGGCTTTTGGCCTGCTGACAATGTTTAAAAAAAATGTACTTGTCTGATGTTATCAGAATCATATTTATCACCTATTACAATGTTCCTGCTGTTCACAACCATAACCAGCAATCAGCATTACCTTTCGTTCACAGGATGAGCATAATATTTTCTGCATGCATATTGTAGCTCCATTTAGTTTCTCTGAACTTAATTACAGCGCTGAATATCTTTCATGCAATGAAACATGTATAACGCCTGGGATGAGCTCAGTGGTTATTCCTTTTCATTTCCTCTTCACGTCTTTTTCTCCTGCCTGATTTCAAGTCACAGTTTTTTCACTCTTGATAAAACTACTGAGTCGCTTCCTGTGTTTTGGCATTAAGTTTTAATGATATGCAGCATTCATTGGCAGAGATGAGAGGGCGGTTGGTTTGAAAGGCTCTCTGAAGTGTAACGTTGCACCCAAATGGCTCATTGGGCTTTCATGCCAATTTGGTATGATCTCTGCCATCTCAAAATGTAAATAAAAAAAGCTTATGCAAATGGTAAGGATTTTATATTTCTGCAAGGATTTAAATGTTTGTTTACTCATATGACTCCCTGGGAGGATATGCGTCTTTTTTTATATGAAGCTGTTGGGAAAACATACTGTATGAATATGCAGATAGTGTTGGCTTATTTTTGCATTTGATGACAGGTTTCGGATATCTTTTTGGACATAATATGTGTAAAAGAAAGCAACAATTGGAAATGGATATGATATATATATATATATATATATAAAAAATGCATAACATTATTCTGTTCCTTTAAAATTAAGATGTAACATTGTCTTGATTGTGACTGAATATGTGGGCCACCGCAACAGTGCAAACACATGCAAATATAAATTAAATAGATCAATTTGACTTCAAGAGCAGATGTCAGACAGCTGTGTTTTCAGAAAAACGACCATACAGGTTGTTTTAGCCACACAAAATTACGACTCATGTTTACGTTTATTGTGTCAGTGACCTTTGTACAGCACACGTGTTTTTTATGTATTATAAATTGCCATAAAGCTGTACTCCGGTGGTGGTGAGTTGGGTGGAAGGATAGTAGGTTAGCTGCTTTTCACCCAGGAGGCCAGCGTTCTGTTCCCACGTGAATGTTTTTTTTAGCAAAGGTTGGTAGAGTTAGCTATGTTAACTTCGTAGCGTTAGCTAGCTAGCTATGTTAGTCTTAAAGGCGTTGACAGCCCCCTGTAGCCTTACCCTAAAGGCCCATTTATACTCCTGCGTAGGGTCTACGTGTGTACCTACGCCGTAGGCTACGCACGTAGCCATGCATTTATACTTGTGCGTAGGTGTGTCCGTCATTCTGCAATTACACCCCCAAACGCTAGTCAGCAGTAGTGCTACAGCGTCCACTGTACTGACTTTTGCCGGCCGAGCAGGCTAACTTCCGGTTTAGCGCTCCGCTAACGTAAATGGGGGTAAAATTGTAAACGTGCGACTGGTGTAGCCTTTTCAAATGTTATCACATTCTGATAGCAAAACGAGTAATTTCGTTCGGGTTGCGACGGTCAAATATATTGATTCACTGTGTTACAGCCGCCGTTTTGGCCGCTAGTAAATGTTACTTCAAAGTGTGGGGCACTTCTGGTCAGCTCAGAGGCATTGGGGCTACCCAGCCGACCAATCACAGAGCTTACAGTCCGCGTCGACTCGACGTGTAGTTACATTTTGGAGGAGGTGCACGTCAGGTGGCGGCGTAGCCTCTGCGTAGCCCCGTAGCCTACGCCGTCGATTTGACGCAGAAGTATAAATTGCACTTAACAACCAATCTTCACGGGCGATCAGCTAGCAGCTGGGGGGGGGTTCACCTCCTTTGCATTGCTGCAGTCTCCACACGTTTATGTCATGCGGCGTAGATCACATGATTTCCAAAACGTAGGTCCGGTCGGGAAACGGAATTCAAAATTGCCGTTTGGGAAGGCTGGACAAATGTCACCTGTAGGGGCGCTATTGTAGGATACGCTCATATGAGCCGTATTTGGAGGATTATTAAAACGACTTATGTTGTCGTTTAGGTTGGAGGACTTGTTGTTTCCAAAACTAACCTCACAAATTAGTTAGAAGTTAGACAAAAGTCATCAAGTCCATAATTATGGTAAAACATAACTGTATTTGGTTTCATTCTGGAGATCTGCCTTTAAAATAAAGACGTTGCTTTTTGCTTATCAGTACATCTGTTGCAGACTATACTATGTTTGGAGATTATCAACATTTGAAATGCGAATGTTAATACGAACCAGAAAACTATCTGACACCAAAGTGCCACATTGAATTGGGTTGTGTAAATTCACTGCCATTGTACAACTGTGTGTTATCAGTTAAAAAGCCACTGTACCATCACAGTGACCCTGGGATGTAATCTCTGTCTAGTTAAAATGTCCTTGAGGTTCTGATCATGAATGAGATAATAACTGGATAACACTGTCACCCTTCAGATATCCTACCAAAGGGCAGTCAACCCTGATGTTAGAGGACAGGCTCAACGTTGCATATTTACAAGAAAGAGCTTCCTCAGTTAAACTGTGTGCTCACCTCCTGCTGCTCAGTCAGGCCGTGAAGCTGTCCAGCTATTGTTACACTCAATACAGTGGCTCTAAGCATTGCACCTGGAAACACACACACAGACACGTATGTACACACATGCACACCTCGGATCTTGCTTATGGTCTAATGGTCTAGTACGGTGGAGCAGGCCCCCTTGGGCGGCCAGAGAGCCAGAGTTGCTGCAGCTCACCTCACCTCAATCATTTATTTTATTTCAATCAATCAATCAACTTAGCTCCTTTTTTATTTGTTGTTCCCAGAATATTGTTAATGATTGATAACAATTCAATCCATTTACATGCAGTGCGGGAAGCATGAACTTTTTTCAGCTTCTGATGGGTTGGGGGCATGACAGAAAAAGTTTGGGACCCTTTAATCTGTGTACAAGCATCACTAGTCAGTGTAAAATGTTTTCTGAGGGAATCATCCCATTAAAGTACTTTAATTACATCTGGCTGAGAACAGTTCATCGGCAAAGTGGAGCAATACATGAGATGAAATGATGATGGACGTTCAAGCTAGTGGACTCTCAGAACTGTGTGAGTCTCTCAGCATACTGAAAAATATAAAAATAACATTGCCAAATATACAGTAAACCATGCAGATAAATAATTGTTATAGAAATCACAAAAGCAAGTCTTAAAGAATCTCTCTCAGTTATGCCTGTTCATAAATGGAGAAGCAGCTACATTTCCCTTTCCTCTATTGCGAAGCCAGTAATACAACTGTTAAAATTGTGTGGCGAGTATGATCTTATGGGACATTCAACTTTATTTGTAAAAATAAAAACCACAATAATTGTTTTTAATATGATGCATACAAAAACTTTTGTGGAACGTGTGGACCCCACAGGGACATTTGTTTACATGAATCTAAAGCAAACCATCACAAAACTTCACCATACACTAGCCTCAACCAAAAATAACATTATAAAACTATGTTGTGGTTGTTGTTTTAGAGTCAGGGCAATCTCATATCTCTTATACTGAGAGATAATATTATAAATATATACTGGAGCAGATCTGTTTCTTCTATATATTACATTGCTTTGCAATTCTTATTCAATTCTTGTGCAAATAAACGTTTCTTATAGTATTTTCATTTGTTATTTAACATTTCTTGTTGCAAGCCATTTATCAGATTTATTTTTTTATTTTTTTACAAATGCTTTCAAAAAGTGGTGGGGACATGGCCCCAGCGTCCCCAGTGTACATGACACTATGGTTGTCACGCTGTAACTGTATTCTCATGATGACTATAGTCTTATGATAATACATGATGATAGGTTGTCTCCACACCATAATGTGTTAAACTTTTTATGAATTTATGATTGTACATGATGTTTCAATCTGGAGTGTATTTTGGTGGAAGGCAAGAGGGATTGGCAAGTCATTCAGAAAATATAACCGGTAACAGGCAGATAAAAAAGAAACGATATTTATGCTAAAAGCTAGATTGCTACATTGCTACAGTAAGGGTTAAATACAGTTAATGTTGTTGGTTCTGTTGTGTTCCAAGCCCAAAAAAATATTTTAAAAAGTGATAGAGGAGAATCCCGAATGTAAATGATGCAAGGCCAAAGTATTGTTACAGAATATATGCAGTGAAAATGCTTTAGGCGACAAAGCACACAATATAACTGCAGATACAAATATCCAAACCACACTATTAGTACCTTGAGGGATTTTGTTTGTATTATTTGATTCTAATTGGGTCCACAGAGGGTCCACAATGCATGCATATTTGAACTAACCAGACAAAGATGTAATTTAAATATGTTGGCTGGGTTTCACAAGCCTACAGGATCAACACAAGATGAGAGTTGCCGTAATTAATTCCAAACCTAGTTACTAGTTAGTTTATTCAAAAGTCCAGTCAAAACTCAGTGATAGCAAAGCATGTCTGTGGCCTTGAAAGTACTTTTTTCCTCAGAGCGACGGAATACGGCGAGGTGAAAATAATGAATCACATTTTTGAGCGATCACATCAAAACATTTCTCAACACCATGCCCTCAATATCCCCTCTGATGACATTTACTTTTAGAAAAGCAGAACCCAACACAAAAAATAAACATATTGTGTTGTTTAGGCTTCATCAAGCAAATACATACATACTAATAAGTAATTTTCAGGCTATTATTCTCTCCCAACCTCTGCTTTCCTTTCATTTTCTCACCAAGTATTTTGATGCACCTGCATTGTTTAATACATCTTCTTATTAACCTTCCACTCACTGTAGCTAGAGGTCTTCAACCACATACAGAAGAAGATGCCTGGAGATACTGGGGAAATGAAAAAGTGTCAGTAGTTTAATGGATACGGATCAAACACCGAAACACAGACACTGCAGGACGTGCCATAATGTGAGATGTAATGTGAGTCGTTTTGATGCGTCATTGAGTAGTTCACATATAACAACTGGCGACTGCCGATCGTTCGCTTATTTGCCCCTGCACAGCCTGATATGCAGCTAATACGCTGGTGTGGACAGAGATCGTATTTGTTTTCAAACTCTGTTTTCAAGCTAAAACGGTTAGGGTAGATGGGGCCTTAGATACTGAACCTTTAAATCATGACAAAGCTACAGTATGATAATTATTGAGATAAGTGTGTAAGTGATGGGGGCGGCGTGGTTCTCACAGCAAGAAGGTCGTGTGTTCAACCCCAGTTGCCCCAGCCTTTCTGTGTGGAGTTTGCATATTCTCCCCAGCTCCGGCTTCCTCCCACCATCCAAAAGACATGCAGTCTAGGTTAATTGGTGTCTCCAAAATTGTCCATAGGTGTGGATGTGAGTGTGACTGGTTGTCTGTCTATGTATGGCCCTGCGATGGACAGGCGACCTGTCCAGGGTGGACCCCGCCTTTCGCCCGATGTCAGCTGGGATTGGCTCCAGCCCCCGCGACCCTGTACACAGGAAAAATGGTTGACGATGGATGGCTGGATGGATGAAAGTGATGGAGAGCAGTACTATTACTGCATATTATCATCTCACATCTAAATAATCTCTGTTTGTTATAGAAACACAATCAAGATGTCTGTCATTGCCAGCGTGAGGGCACTTGTGTTATACTCTGACACATCCACCAATGTGTCCCTGAGCAAGACACTTAACCCCTAGTTGCTCCAGAGGCTTGCAACCTCTGACATATATAGCAATTGTAAGTTGCTCTGGATAAAAGCATCAGCAAAATGAATAAATGTAATGTAATATGTCTGTCTTCAATTCTCTGCAGAAGAGGCTGCAAACACAACATTCACAGTTTATCAACTGAATGCATTTACCTATTTACACACAACCTGCACAGAGCAACATTTGCATTTATTTGGAATTGTGCTTTTGGGCACTTGATGAAAGTCCAGTATTCACTCTGTTTTGGACTTCACCAACTCTGGACTCTAAATGTGTCTGCTGTTTGGTTCCTAAGCAGGTAGCAACAGTGGGTTTATCAGAGATTTTTAGCTAAAAAGCTAATGGTAAGACTGAACCAAAACGACACAGTTCGGTCTGTAAAACTAAAACAATGAGTTGAAAGGCACAAAAAGGTTCTGTAGAACTGAGGGGAACTGCAGACCCTAACCCCTAACCCAGGTGATCCTTTTCTGTTGGTTCATCACTAAAAGCAGTCCCTTTCCCCTCCCCTAATCCCCTATACCCACCATTACACATATTCATTTTTATCATGTATAAACTATTTATTTAGTTCAGAAAGCATATGTTTTACCTGAGGACATATGCTCTGTTTTCAAATGTAAAATATTTACACCTGAGTTGTTAACATAAGAAAATTAATAATAACTAATGCCTAACAGCTCGGCTAGTCAGAAGCCCTTTCTGAATACATTTCCTGTTAGCAGATACACATACTGTCATGCTGTGAAATAATGACTTATCTAGGGGACATCGGTGAAAGCATTGTAGTCTAAATTGGCTTGCAGACATGCACCTCCATGAAAAGGTTATATAAAATGATTCATAAACGCTTCCCTCTTTAGATGTCCTTGTGATACCTATTCTGACTGACTTTGGCTTTTGTTCACATGTTCTCTTCTCACAGAAACTGGAGTTATTTTATCATCTAATTGAGACCAGAATGCTTCTGGTGCACAATACATATGTAAGAAGGTATCCAAGTTGACCCCAATAATAAAGGATGAGAGTTAGTATGACGCTAACAGAAGCTTTTTAGTTACAGGTACAATAACTGAACCCAAAATAACATTTGCATCAGTTTCATTAGAGAAGTGAACAGCGCACACAAGACTGGCCCAGTTCTGCCAAAAACTCCCCAAAGACTACACAAACAAGATTACAAGAGAGATATCACAGGGTACTTGAAACTCATTTGCCCTCAATACTCGTTGTGACAAACAGAGCGCCATGCAGACAAATTTAGTCCATATGGTAAGTGACACTATATATAGCTCAAACATTGGGTGGTGCTGTAATGTTCCAGATTTAAAATGCTCTGGCTGAAGCATGATGAAATTTGTCATCACAGTTTTTGCAAATGGGGTAAAAAGTCAAGACCAAGTAAGATCACTGATTAGACATTGTGGGTAGATTTGTCCTATGGAGTAGAGATCATTACTTTACCAGCTGTTAACAAGAGCGCCCATTCTGGATGATAGAAAAGACAATCCAAATCTAACAAATTATATTTGTTTTTACAACTATAAGCAAAACAGACTGCTATTCCAATTTTAAGATTTTTCTCATTTCCAATTTGTTGACTTATTGTGGAAATGTTTTCAGCAGCAATTTTGTTGATTTGTGGACAATATATGTTGATATAGTTTAGCTTATAGTTTTAAAATGCTTACATAAAATACATAGATATTTGTTGGATATCAATTCTTCAAATAGCTGATCAATTTAATTTTAATAATCACAATAAACAATGGTCAATTACAGTGGGGATATTTTAAACTGCCTCTATTGGTTGTGTTATGTCATCATTTGTTATCATGACTAACAGCTGACAAATGATTTACTAATGATTACTTAACAAAGCAGTTATAAGAAATGCATAAGAACAACTTTCAGGTTGCCAGGTTATGAAAAATCCCTCAGGCTGTTTTACAATCCCCTCCGGCATTAAACTTGCTTTGTGTTTTCAGCTACCTTTTCCACTGATCAGGATGCGCCACTATACCAACCTTCTGGAAAAGGGCGGCAGGGCATCTGGACCAAAATCCAGAATTGATGGTGTGACGGCCAAGGGCTTCTGCCATGGTTTGTGTGTATGTTGTCTTTCAGTGCAACAGGTTCCTTGTTTGTTGGATCAAAGAACTGGAGGCAGCCGGCCACTGTCTCGAGGTTATAAAAGACAAACCCCTTTCTGGTAGTGGAGAGGCTCCCTCTCCCCTGGCACCCCCTTGTGTTACACGGGAGTTTTTGATTTTCTGTATAATCTAGTATTATCTTAGTTAACCTGGCAGGATGTGTCCCTGTCAGTCTCAGTTGTTTGAATTGTTAAAAACATTTTTGTTACATTAATTAAACTAAATCAATCTCTATAATTTCTTTCTTTCTAGTCAGTCTCTTGCAATTATTTCCCTTCCCTTTTGCTTCGGTCTCAGAGCCAGGCCATATGAATGGCTTAAATAAAGTGAGATCCATGTGGGATGGTCTGACAGATACTATACTGCAAACTGTCTAGCCTTCCGTAAACAGAGGCTTAATTAAAATTAGTTGAGCAAAAAGAGATTCTAGTTAAACTTGAATGCATTAAGTTACAGTGCCTTATAGTCCCCTTCATATTGTCATCTTAGCCTTCCCATCCCTCTAACCCACTGGTCAGGATGGTACACTAACATCAAGGCTGGGAATCATTTTATGTGTAACATATGCCATGTGAGGCAGGGATCTACCAATTGTAGTTCTGGAGTAAATCTTATTAAGATAGCTACCTTGACCAAGAAAGCTGTACCAGTGAGGTAATAAAAGAATTCAATCCCTCCCTTCTGTATATTCATGTTAACACCCCCGGACAGGAGAGGACTCATAAACACATGCTCAGAAGTATCCAAAACTGGATTTACAAAGAAATGTAACCTATTACATAATCAGCATAATGTTATCCATCATCATCATCATCATCATCATCATCATCAGCATTGGCTTATTCATCCTTGACAATACATTTATTTCTGTGGATTTACTGGATTTTTTCTTGAATGGTATGTAACTATGCACATACTGACATGGATAATACAACAAATGCAGGATTCTGTAGGTAGGCAGGTAGACAACATGAACAGACATAGTGTAATGAACAACAGTGATGGAGAGCAGTGGGTCATCAACCTCTAACCAGTAAGTAAAATAAAACCAAACAGTGGCAATAAATGTAGCTTGCTAGCCATCAACTGAAGTCACAGACTAACGATACATTATACCCGTGGTGGTATGAATATGATGTTCATCACTAATGGCAACTTGTGAGCAAGTTATTTGAATGGTCAGTCACCCAAGCTATGAAGCTGCAGCTGTCAATGTGTAATGTAATATTTATGTATCCGATATAAAAACTTTTTTTTCATTTACTTGATTCTCTGTCTGTTTGTTTTGTTTTATGATACAGGTTAACAAGGTTGAGACTATAATAATGCTTTATTTGAACATGAAAAAGTTTTAAAGGTTCAGTGTGTAATATTTAGGAGGATCTATTGAATTGAAACAGAAATGCAATATAATATACATAAATTTGTTTTAAGTGGTGTATAAAGACCTTACATAACGAAGTGTTATGTTTTTCTTACTAATAACGAATAAGTCATTTACATCTACCGCGGGTCAGAGCACATTTCATCACTATGTTACATTTATTCATTTATTTAGCTGATGCTTTTATCCAAAGCGACTTACTTAATTGCTATACATGTCAGAGGTTGCACGCCTCTGGAGCAACTAGGAGTTAAGTGTCTTGCTTAGGGACACAATGGTGGATGTCTCACTGTGGGAATTGAACCCAGGTGTCCCCCACCAAAGGCAAGCATCTTATCTATGCGCCATCACCACCACCAAACAGGTACGAAGAAGGAAGACGAGGAAGAACCAGTAACATTAGTAGTACTAGTAGTACTGGGTTATTAGAAGTAAGAAAACAAGAGAAATTTGGACAGATGGAGGCCCACATGTATTATGCCACCATAGCTTCTCCTGGGCACTTAGAAAGGGAGGGGTGAGAGGTGCATTCATGTGGTTTGTTAATCAGAATCTTTTTTCCTCCTCCAATCTTTATTGCAAAAAGAGAAATAAAGTATGTATATGTCATAAAGAAGTATACAGAACTTTGATTCGTATTCGTGTGTATTGCATAAACATATTTTGCTAACATGTGATTTGTAATATGGTTATAACGGTTAATTTGCTGTTCATGTAGAGTTATGTCTGCGTGTTGTTTAAATGCGCTGATAATGCTAATCCAACACATCTTTGTGGTAGCTTCTATGTTTATCCCACAGTCTGACTTAAGAGCACATGAACACACACTGAAGTCGGAACAATGACTTCACAACTTGGGAAATGGGACCATCCGAGGTGCACATGAATGCAACGTGAGCCACTGGTTGCAATTTGCAACCCTCACCAACAGATGCCACTAAAACTTACACACTGCACCTTTGGAGAACACTTTTTTTTGTTAAAATATGGCTTTTTCAGTGTATTCTGCTATGGCTGGGGGTTTGGTAAATGAAGTAGGAACTCAGTGTTGCTGCTGTGGCAGGGATTGTCCTTTTAAAACACACAGAGAGCAATCAATATTTAAACTGTTCTTGCAGATTTGGGCAAATTGGGATCTTTTTAACTTTAACTTTGTACAGACAGATATGTGTGAAAATGACTCGACATTAACCCCAAATAAAGTCTCTTCATTTCATGTAGGAACATCTCCAGTAGTGTCTAATACATTTTCTGGTCTGTTTGGGGTGAAGACATATTCACTTATTCAGTTTCACCTAAGGCAAGTTCTCCTGGCTTGTGTTGCCTCGACAATGCTGTTGGGCACGAGAGTTGCTTTCCCCCGAGCTTGAAGGGTGTCAAGTTGTAGCATTATTACATTCAATCATAATTAAATATGACATTATGATAATTCATAATTGATAAAAAAGAACTGAAGTTGAGAGATGTTCTTTGGTTATCAGAAATAATCAATATTTATACAAAATAACAGAATTTAACTCACATTAAATTCACCTTGGGAAGACTCCCTTAGAAAAGGGAAAATGATAGCCAATTACTCATTCTGTCTCAGGTTGCTACTAAGTTCTTGATGGTAATACTTCATGCACACAAACCATATAATAAACAATTTCTTAGTAAATTAAATGTTTATTAAACTACTAACTGCACACAACTAACAATTAATATACATACAAATTAGCAAGTAAATGCAATATGAATACAGTGACGAACAATTATGAATGAATGATGGAAGCCTTCAAAACAGTGAAAGACCATTTATGTATGAAATGAGGACCATTTTATACCATATGATGCAGTGAATGATTATCTTGGCAAGCTGTAATAACTTGTGTAAACACAAGATAAAACTTTCGTATTGACCATATGTGAAATCACCTTATTGCACTATTCAGCAGCTCAGATGTTATTGGGAAGCAACTTTACGATTCCATATCATGGTTGTATTGAAGTGAGAGCCTCCTGACCTAACACTTCTTAATTCCTATCAATAATCTATAGCATCAACCCCAGCATTACAGATTTACCTGGTGGTTCAGAGGGGCAGGGGAGAAGTTGCTTTGGAGGGGGAGAGGGAGACGCAGGTCAATTCTTTTGTGTGCACTGGGCATTCTCTGACGTATTCGGTGGTCGCAGCTTGTGAGGAGCTCCCAGGCGCTCGCGGGCATTTGCTTATGTACGCACATGTGTATGTATATTTACAGCATATTCATGAATAAAATGAAGATCAACACATGTCAGTGTCAACACATGTCAGTGTCAACACATTTCAGCGTACCACAAAATATTTTCTATCACCATTGTATCAAATGTGTCTTTGCTTTCTCCCCCCAGAGATATAAGATTTTTTATAAGATTTAGAATGCCAATTTACATTTTGCATCTATGATCAATTATATTTTTATGTAAATGTTTATTCACATGTCATTTCATTAGCTATTACACAAAACCAGACATCTTTATGTTTTATTGGTTCAGTTTCTACTCTTCCTGTGTTAAAATCAGCATATTAAAATAAGACATTCTTCCCATATTTTTAGGATTGTGCAGCCATAGTCAGTCACACTGTAGCTCCTCTGCTGCCTGCCCATGAATGCGCACCAGGATGTTCACCTCTTTGTAGAGCTTTCTCTCCTGAATGGATGAAGTGGTAACAGTATACCAGAACATGTTTCCTGCACACTCGGGGATCCCTGTTACTTATCAAACACTCTATTTCAGTGATAGCTGTCAGAATGTAGAGCTATTTAACACTTAGTTATCAAAACATACCTAAAGCACCTTTAATAAAAGACAGAAATGTAGAAATCCTTTCACAAATGTGAACATTTTCTAAATAATTTTACACCTAAGCTTTTTCTGTACTGTAGGAGGCAGCTCTGGTTACACTTCCCTTTTATTC
The DNA here is from genome assembly GCF_014851395.1 of Micropterus salmoides. Lineage (NCBI taxonomy): Eukaryota > Metazoa > Chordata > Actinopteri > Centrarchiformes > Centrarchidae > Micropterus > Micropterus salmoides. The sequence goes on from NW_024044459.1 coordinate 26,773,548, forward strand.
GGTCTCCTCTGCCAATCCTGTTACGGCCCTGTCAGTGAGTTACACATGGGAACAGCAGAAGAGCATTTCATGTGATCCAAGCCCTGTCATGTCTGCTCACTTGATAAAGTAACATTTTAAAGCAGAGGGGTGGACACGCTCCTGATGGGAACAAGACTTCTAATTTCCGCATTTCTACAAATAGCTATTTGCACATCTTATAAAACAGGAAGTCAACGGAGACTCCAGACTACATTGCACTCTCTGTGAACATTTTATTCCTCACTCTTTTAGTCTGGCCTTTAAAAAAATAACCTTTCTGAATCATTATATGCTACTCTTAACATATCTCCGGCTATGCAACATCACTCCTGAAGCTGAAAAAAAATCAGATGGAAAAGAAAGTGTTTGAAAGTAAATATTTGATATTATTAAGTTATATGATGCTACGGTGCAATAATTTACTTCAGTTTCCTCTCTTGGTCTTAGTGAAGTGCTTTTTAAGTGACGTACCACTACTCTATTAACACTACTTACATTTGATTCTGGTTAAGATTTAGTGTCATTATCACATATCTATATATCTTTTAAATACATCAATTGATTATGTCACTTTATATCACTCATACATATGCTTTGACAATTTGCTACATAAAAAATGTAGCACTGTCAAACCACTACTTTTCTTCTTCTTAATGAACTAATCTATAAATGAATGTGCCTTAGCCTTCTCCCACCTCAGGTTTACACAGTGCTGTGATGCTTTAATCTACCGACTTCGTCAGTTTACAAAGCTAAATTTAATCAGTGGGTCACCAGAATAAATATGATTTGCCTTTTGATCTCAGTAATAGAATTATGCTCGTTGCACGAGAAAAGATAAAAGAAGTGAAATTGGAAAGGGAATAAAAAGGTCAAGATACAGAGACAAGTCCAAACAGTTACAGAGATGTTGGAATTTAGATGGCAAACAATGTGGGGCTGCTCTATTATGCGTTACGCCTATTACGAGTGCTTCTTGCATAAAAACAACAGCTTCTTCGAACAAGATGAAGAAACCAAGAATTGTTGTAGATACACAGACAGAAAGTTAGTGGGGTGCTGGGAGTACAAAAGTGGGAAGTGAGAAAACAAGACGTTAGAAATGAGTTATGATGTGGAAATAAAAGGGATGAATCAGATCAAAAAGGAGCTGTTTTAGCATGTGGACAGCAAGAGACAGCAGAATGTATTCACAATATTACAAGTATTGGTATTACTTTATTATATATATAAAATTAATGTGTAAGTACATTTGTGCTGTGCTCTAGCAATGAAAGCCATTGCACATCCAATACTAACAATTGCAATGTAATGGCTTTGAATACAATATTTCATATCAGTTCTGTCCAGTAAGCTGTATTAACAGTCAAATCTAAGAATAACAAAAACAATAAAATTTTGTTTTATGTTATAATTGATATCATTGCAGGTGGAGCAGGTGGAGAAAATGAGCGTACAGTGGACTAGTGGACTGTGCAAACATTATGTTCCAATGAAGTGACACATGCAATATATTTAAGCAGACAAAATGAGTTGCATTCACAGTGTTGAGTCCTTTGCTAGAAAGAAAATCAATGTGGAAACGCTTTGTGTTCTGCATTGATCTGATGCAGGTAAAATGCAACATCCATTTAAAGAGGGAACAATCTTCCTCAAAGACAACCAAAAAGTGGTCACTCTCACTTTGAATGTGGATTCCTTACTGATCAAGCTTTAATGGAAAGGACAACCAGACTAAACTGATTGTTTTCTAATCAGCTCTTAATTGCCAAGTGGCTTCTCACCTGAGTTACGAGGCAATTACCTCCCCCAGAACTGACACTTCGATAACAGAATCATTACTGGACATTTCAGCTTCCACTGCTGTGTCGGCCTTGCAACTCACACTTTGATCCCCTGCCACAACTGTGAGGACACACCTGAGAGACACAGAAACTCGCAATGGCAGGACAAAGGAAATCAATGAAAGCAGCTTAATGTGGTAAAACCATGTTGACACTGAACCAATCTTGATAGAGCAGAGGGCCAAGCAGTGCAAAGCCAACAGACTCTTTAACGAGAAGATATTTGATTAATTAAAATTCAAAGCTACGTTATAAATCTACTTATGGTCTGATTATTACCACATAACACTGACACTTGATAAAAATAAGAGTAAGCATCCAACCTCACTTGTAATTTAAAGGAATAGTTTGACAAGTCTGGACAGGAAATATGTAGCTGCAATTTAGCTTAGCATGGGCACTAGTAACTTCCTGGAGTCTCTACTGGCTGCTTGGCAACTGGTCCAAGCCAAGAAAATGTCCTGCATATAACCCCTCTTTAAAACCAAGAATTGTTGTTATTAGGCAAGAAAACAAATCGGCGCATTACTCAAAATGTCAAACTACTCTGTTGATGAGATGCCTTTAGTCAATAAAGTTGATCAGCAAGTAAAATAATATCTAATAGTGTTCAACTGACAAAAAGGGCCTGTAGCCTCGGAATACAGCAACTCTGAAGAACATCATATTGAGTCATTTTGCATGTGTGTTGCAGAGAAACTGGTCAGCTCACACTTTAGACTTACCATTTATTAATTTTCCTCAAGTCACAAACCAACACATACTCAGTTGGCAAGTAAGCTTTCAGTCTATGTACCCTCTGTACCATTTATTCTAGGAATAAAGCCACATGTGCACAGCCAGAATGTGCCAGTATTGAAAAACTGGGTTGTGTGTTTTTGTGGTGAATGGCATGGGGATAGTATTCAGTGAGTTTGGTTGTGGCTATGAAGAGAAGTGTAAAATTAATGGCCACTACTGCAACTTTATAACAATAGTAAAAGGCAGTAAAAAGCAAAAGAAACATGATGCTACACGAAAAAAAAAAAAAAGACTAAACAAAAGTTTATATCGATAACTTCCCCAGCAACACACGTGGGCTGTTTGAACGCCTGACACTTCCGCCTCAGGCTACTGTAGGTGGACCTCTCAGCTCACCAGATGAGTGCTAAGAGGGGACTTGACCAATTGACAATAAGGAAGATGGGATAATGTATAATGTTTCATACTGAAAGAATGAACAGAATAAGAGACAAGCAGCCTGCTGTGGGTAAGTTAAAACGCTGTGTAGTTATAATTAAAATTATTACTAAGTATTGATTTATGCATTGCTAAAATAAAAGAAGTTGTACCATGGAGATAACTAAATAGCTTAGGTGAGAACTTACACAGAAGTGGTGCAACCCAGTGCAGACATTTAAAGAAAACAAAGCCACCATGTCATTTTCACAGATATGTTTTTATTTGTCAAACTGAAAGAGCTTTTGTTTGAAGCAACATCTTTTTTGGACTGTACACAGTTTCTCACCCTCCTCTGCAGGCTCGAACGTAACCACCATTATAATAGGTACATTTTCTAGATAATGATTGACACTCAGACTGAGGAGGTAAGACATGATATGTGAACAGCTGACACAGAAATACAGGATGAGTTTTCAATATGCTCCCTTTTTGAACCTGCGAGATGAAGTTTTACAATGCACAAGACAATCAAAGGTGAATACAAACTAAAGGCTATTAGATCTTTATGATATGCAAGAACATAATGTGCCTCTGGACATGTTTGTTATACTGTACTGTTCAAACTCATACATCATGCACACTTCCTCAAAGCTTTGTAGCAGGCCTGCTGACAGGAAGCTGACTACAAAGATCAATCAGAGCAGATGCTGGCCAAGATATAGCAATTTAGCAATAAACAATTTAAGTCCAAATGGAACATGTTCAAGAGAAATAATCTGTGAGAAGTAATCTGTTTATGCTTATCCTGTGTCCATGAAAGAATGACACACCACTAACAATTCTCACATTTCACATTGTTCATCTACAGCAAAGTCTTTGAGTGTAACGTACATTGAAGGGTCAGGTTTAGCAACATAACAGAATTGAACCTTTCCAAGAAATCCCTATCTTAAAACAAATCTGGGCAATTATAGTATACTATATCATATATTGCCAAATCAGAACACAGTCGGCTAAACAGATTATCCAGATAAAATGTTTTTGTTTTGTTTTCAGACTTCGTACGGTTACTTGTAAACTATAAGAACATCCATGTTGATAGCATGATAGTTGAAAATGCCCTGGCAACAACAAAGCTCCAAAATGTTAGGATGATAACACATTGTTTTTTGTCACTTAGTTTTTTCATAATTTTGGGTGTATACATCCAAAACTGAATGATTCCAATGCAGTTTTATTCACAATATACAGAACCAGTCAAACGATTGGACACAAACTTTTGACTGGTTCTGTATATAACATGATGGAAATAACAGTGCCCTCTGTCTTAGGCAATGCCTTACTTTCTCTTTCAGGCTGGGCCGCAGTCTCAGAACAAATACATTGTATTTCTACAATATGAAATGACTTGGTTAATTGTAAGGTAAGCAGGTAAGTGACTGAAAGCTGACACGTCTCAAGTGAAACATGAAGCATAAAAGTAGACATGTCTTCCTTCAGCTCTTATTCTAGCACTCGAGAGCTTTGAGAAAACTAGTGAAGAGTGGAAACCACTGGAGTAATCCAAGCCTATTTTTAAGCTGTGTAGAATGGGCTGCAAGGTTTCACACTGCTGTGATACCTCAGGTACTTGTTTGCCTCCATTTATCTAACCAGCCAAGCACTGATGTTCATTTACTGCAGGATGCAGCCAACAGCAGAACCCATAAACAGAAAATTGCATAAACTGAATGTTTTGATGTGATTGGCATCTTTATCCATTTAACCTTAATGTGTCTAAATATTTTTAGCACCCTGAAACCATCTGAACATGGAGAGCGCTGCTGTCATGTCATGTGGAAATACCCACAAGTACTTTATAATCAATTAATATATTATTTCTCATCTAGTATGATAATAAAGATCAGATCCCCTGACACAAAGATACAGCCCATATTTCATTTAGAGCTTTGTACTGGTACCACGGCTCAATATCATTGTAGATTTGAGATAATGACAATTAATATATTATTAATCCTGGACATTTGCTCTGTTTTAAAAAATAAAGAACTTAATTAGCATTTCTAATTTACCATATCAAAGGGATTAAAGGAAATAAAGTACTATATTTAAATCATGCATATATGGACATGATTTAAATAACTGCTCTCACTCATTTGACATTTTCTTTAAATAATAAACAGAGTAATCTTTAAATAGGTGGCCAAAAGTTATTCTTTTGAGGGTTAATATGAACGACATCTATCCTGAGCTTTTTTAATTGATTCAACTTAGATCTCCAAGACAACACAAAGACATTAAAGACAGATTTTATGAATCTGACAGCTGAGACAAATAACATCTAAATAAATATCAAAAAAGAACGAGCACAAACAATAATTCCAAATATCTTAGAAAAGGTGTAGTGATGATGAAATAGATTTAAAAAAAAGGAAACTCCTTATTAAGACATTTCAACTAGAGACAGCCTATACTGTAAGCCTCAGTGTCAGTGCTGCAGTAGAACGTTTAACATATCAGTATTTTTCAGAAAGCTTTTGCAGTGTGCTGTAATGTTTCAGAACTATTTAAAAATGCACATAAAAATAGGTCCCTAAATCAAAGCCATTGCTCTCAGGGCTGGAGGTTTTAAATGATTTGTCATAATATACATCTATAATTCACGCACCATGCAATTTCTTAGTCTTTTACATATAATACAAGAGCATTAATAGTGTTTTGATTGATGTAGTAATGTCCGTGTCCATTAGGGTAAAAGGATGGCTTGAGGAAGTGTAGTAATCAAAGTAAAAATATATCTGATAATGTTATAACGTGTGAAATCTACATGGTATTTTAGATGGTTTAGTGATGTTATGAAGTTGGTTAATCATGTCCGATGAAGCACGGCAGACAGATTTCACATCTTTGTTAAAAAGTGACACTGTACAATACTTCCATGGCAACAAGTTAAAACCACAGCAAGACCCCCCCTTCCGACTCCATCCCCACCCCACCCCTCCAATATATATTACAGAAGTTCATTCCAAACAGGATGGTAAATCTTGAGAAGAATAAAAAGACAAAGATCACGCCTTGAAGAGGAAACTAAAAAGACAAAAGTGGATCAGGGGCAGGTTTGAAATCATTGTACAAAAGAACAAACAGCAACCCACCACAACCAAACACGTATTCTTGAAAAATCCCTTGGAAATTGATTTCTTTTTACAGGTTGCACAGTTTATTTTTGAAATACTGGGTGAGATAATCCAGTATGCCAAGGGACAGGGGCAAGAAAGATGGAGGAATGGACTTCACTCTTCCTCTGTGCATCCGAGTATTTCTACACGCAAAGTGATCCTGCCGTACCATGACCAGGGAAGAATCCGGATGAGCCGAGCGTAGATTGGTGGATCTATCACATTCTTTCTGTGTGTGTCGTTGTCAAAGTTCCCCTGGAATACCTATTAAAACAAACAGCAGCATGGAGGAATTATTACATACCCAGAAACAACAGTCAAGTTTTTGTCTGCTTGACTGCGTTTTTTCTCTCATAAAAATCTAAGAAAAAACATTCATCCGAAAACTGAGTTTTAATGGCGCATCAATATGCGAGGGCTTTTAAGCCTAGAAAAATGGTAATCAAAGTGAACATGGTGTGGAAAAATAATGTGAAAAACCAAAGAAATTATTTTACTAAGAGGCAGGTTCAGAACATTCCCTGTGCATCTCTTCCCTGATGTCTCCAGACTGTTACCTTGAAGGCCTCATGCCTGAGCAAGAACTGAATGAAGTGCAGCCAATCAGAGCTCCAATTCAAACACTGCCAATAACAGCAGGTTCTCTGAACCCACCCCTATTCTTGGTTGTTTTCTTTTATGCACCACACATATGAGCACACCAACAGTATCCCCCTGTGGAAAATTGTTGTGTTGCGTTGTTAGAGTGCCACAGCTGGAATTCCCACCTTCGCAATTAGTAACAGACATCTACTGTTGTTTCTCCCGCTTACTGAGTAGTGTTATTAACATGCACCTTATGCTTGTTGGTTTTCAATTTTGTTGTAAGTTTTTTCACCTTGGAAATAAAACAAAGGCTTTGGTGGCTGCCAGAAATGCTGCTATAAAAGAAAAGCCCTGTTCCTCCAGTATTGGATCTGTAAAACTAGAACATATTGTGCTATGGACCAATGTGCATTCTGGATCAACACACCTAAATTGCCATGATATAATCGCTGGCGTATTCTTCAGTGTAAGTACTGAAAATCTAGTTGAATCTACTTTAACATAAACATTTAAGTTGTCAAGAGAGAGATTTTGGTGTACACACCACTTTTATACCAGTGCAATGACATTTAAGAGCATTTAGATGAGCCTTGGGACAAGGGTTAACTAACTACCAACTACAAACAAGCTAATTGTCATACTGGGACATGTGCTCTATTGTTGATTATCAGAAGCTTTGTGTTGGCGTGCGTTTAATAGACAGTAGAATGAAGTATATTAGGAAGAAATGTGTCTACAGGGACGGCTTCATTGAAGGATATGATCATTTCAATTAAACAGTCATGATTATGCCAGTTTAATTGGGATGTGATGGGATTCACTGTTGTGTGGAATGGAAAATCAGTGGGCCAGATCCAAGCAGGTGCTGGAGAAAGAGGTTGACCTTTTCGTCTCTTTCAAATAATCATAGAGCTGGTTTGCATTTAGACAGTTAAAACATGGTCTTGAAGGTTTCATTACTACAAGTGCTAAAATCACTTGCCCAGCACCAATCAAAAATCACACGAGGGATTTAAATAAAATTTTTAAGACTTTGTGCAGTTGGACAAAATATAGGAAAAAAAAATCAACACTGTGCTATACCTGACACTGGTAGAGATATTAGGTTACCACCGCCTCTGTGCTTGGTGAAGTGGAGAAATATAATCTTCTTAAGCCATATTTGATACTATTTCTGATCTCGGGTGTGCCAGGTTAAGTATACTGCCAACTGAAAGGATGGACTGACATAAGAAAAAAATATTTATGGAAACACGTCACTTGGGAAATGAAGTACTTTGTCATTCGACTGGCAACATGAGAATAATAACTGTCTAGTCAAAAAGAACATTTTATATTCAATGCAAACAAGCCCCATGAGCTCCAGGCTAATAATAGGTAAGACTGAACCTACCACTTTGAATCCATATGTCATCCAACATCATAATAAACCTAAGAGTGGCTTTACTGTACGTCACAAGATATTACAGAAAATATGACTGAGTCATGTATATAACGGAACATGTGAGAATATGAACTTTTTAATTTAACCCTTAAAACCCTTCTATAAAACTAAATGTGACAATTAACTTTTTAAAGAAGCGTGAACAAACAAGCCATTGCAGTTGCTACCACAGACAATGTTACTTCCTTTTGTCTGTCATAACATTTCCATCCATAGTCTATATACCTTACTCTTTATCAAGCATGCAACTGTTTACTTGACTCTGCAGTGTATTCAAATGATTCCTACAACACCACTGACGCTCATGTTCTGCACACTCATGGGCATTCTTCTCAAGTATATAATAGCTTCTCTAGATATCATGTTAAAATGCTCTAATAAGTGTTTATTAAGCCACTTATGCTTGATGTTGATGCTCGTGAAAACTCAAAACATTATAACTGGAAATTCCATTTGAATCTAATGCCACTTTAATCATTCTAAAACTTCTCTAAAATGAATCTTGATAAAGAATATAATTGTATAAGTCGCTCAGATTCTACTGAAGCTGTAGCATGAAACATATGGTTTACAAATATAAGATACTCCCTTGGACCTTTTGGCTGTACAGTAGCAGCTGGACATATAAGATGTAACTGTCCCCCGATCAATATATGATGATGTGACAAGATATCAAACCTCTTCCTAGAATGTGGGTGTGCTTCTATTAATATGACTGCTTTCATGAAATTGTTTTATTCTGTCGTTTCAGTACTTTTGCGAGTTACTAACACTGCAGACTACAGCTGAAATCATGTGACAGGTGTACACTTTCATTACTTTCCTTATTTCACATGTCTAATACAAACAAGCACAGGCCACCTTTTCATCCTACATTCTTTTTCATCATTTTCCTCCTGCAGTGAAAAAAATTCTCTCCCTGTCTTTTTCATCTGCACAAAGCTTAGACTGTAGTCATATTTGGTTTACATCTTGCAGACAAGCAAACAACTCTTCATCACATGGCACTCTGCCCTCTCTGTTGTTTCTATATGTTCAATACTTCTTTATATAAACTTAAATCCACATTATAGTGCTTAAGAAACAATGAAATATCCTTTTTTTCTACACTTGAATCTAACAATGGTAACATTTTAATTGAGCAGGATACTCTGTTGCAGGGTCTGCAGTGGCTAAACATATTATTGCAAAAAGTAAATCCTCTATGGACCAGAAACCATTGTGCTTTTAGGCCACTGTTATAAAAGAAGCATCTGTAAAACTGTTGTCAGGAAACCTTGAATGGCAGACAATGGGTTATTACTGTCTTTGCTGCACATTGTTAAATCAAGATGATTTAATATTTGTCAAACTTTCTCGGAGCCTGGAAAACAGTTTGTGTCTTTTCTTTTTATTATCTCAGTCGGTGTTAAGTTTATGGTATGATCCATTGTTTACTCACTTTTAGGAAACCTAGTTTTAACCCATCTCTGAATTACAATTTATGTCTAAGAGTTTAGAAACCAAATCTGCTGTTTGTATAAGAGCAGAATAGATTCCCGAGCGCAGTAAAGTGGCACTAACGGTTGATGGCAGGGTGTGCTGCCCCTGTTTAAGTATATGTTTATAGCGTTTCCCAATTGCATCCTGATTACATATATTAATATAAAAAACCTGGAGTGCACCTTTGAAACCCAGCAAAGACCACAACATTGTACCAGTTTCTAAACAATTCTGTATTGACCTGTTCGTTTCACTTTTTATTGTATTTTAGGACGGCAACATTTCACTTTGGGAAGCGAGAAATGTGTCATTTCCAGGACTGTTGCCACAACTGTAATATGACAACCAGGGCACATGATAGCATAATATAAAAGGCAGGACAGAAAGGCTATAAAAGCAGCAGCTGATTGAAATATGACAGGAATCTCTCCTAGACTGTCTGGGGAGCTGAACAGTGTCAGGGGCAATGTCTCTAAAATAAACTGGAACTGTCTGGAACAGGATATTTGAAGAATCACAATAAAAGGAAAAACACTGTAATCCTAGGAAAAAAAATGAAAAGGGATGAGCACGGTGATGAAAGTAACACAAAGCAACATATTGGCAAACAACTTTAAGTGTATAAAATAATTCAGGGGCAGAAAGAAAGTGAGTACAAAATACTGTATGTCATTTTAACTCACTACACTTGACATAAGCAATTTCACATATCTCAACCAGTAGTACTCTACTGTAAAGAATGTAAGCTAAGGAAAGATGTAAGCCATTAGCTTTAGTCAAACTCTATAAAAGCTGTAAGACAATTTGCCATCTTCTGGCATTTCCCACAGTGCTTTAAAGAGTCTTTGCTGCCATGATAAGTAAAGGGGTGCAAGCTTCACAAGTGTGCCATGTAAAGACATAATCGAAGGAAAGAAAAAAAAACTTTAAAATTTAAATGTATTTATTTATCTAATTATTTATTTGAAGATGGCCAAACACAGTGCCTTGATGGATGCCCTTTCCAAAATTTGTCAGAATTTGTTCCATGAATTTTTGGATTCTTAAATTGTTACCATCCGGTGATTCTTTTTTAAGTCAAATTAATTGTCAAGATACCAACATGTAAATATGCCAAACAGCTTCTAGACGGTTTCTGTGGATTCACTTTTGACTATTTAGTTTTTTTTGTTGTTGCTAAAAATGTGCCAGAATGATGTATTTGCAAACAATCAGTCATGATTATTGAATTATTAAAGGGTAACGTCTGTATTTTTCAACCTGGACCCTATTTATCCCCTATTTGCATCTATGGGGACAACATTTTTTAAAATTGTCCAGTTTCCAGTAAACAAGGCTGCAACATTATCCTTGTCCTTTGTCCCATGTCAAAGTCTGTCCACTAAAGTGCTTGTTTTTGTCACTGACGGGCTCAGATAATAAAATTATGGAAAGGATCCCTACAGAGGTAGACCTTTTTGTTTAACCAGAAACAGCCTCTATATAACTCTGTTTAAAGCCACCAGACTTCCTTGACAAAAATAGTAGCGGAATCGGCTGATAGTATTAGTGCTAGTTGCCAACTACTGGCAACTGAAATAGTATGTCTCACTCACACAACAATTGAGACACAAGCATGTAGTGTCATGGTTTGGCTCGCTGCCTCCCCAGTCCTAGTGTGTTCTGTCTGTATTCCCTCTCTCTTATGTTTTTGTTTTGTCATCTGTCATCTTTCCTGTGTGTTGTGTGGGTATGGCGCTCCTGGTTCTCCCTCTCCTCATCAGGGCACCTGTGGCTTCCTACTCACCTCATTTGGCAGACTGAAGCAGACCTGAAGCAGATTCTGCAATCACCACTCATGTCTTAAACCCCTGCTTTCCAACCAGTCTCTGCCAGATTGTCCGTTCACCAAAGTGGTAACAGTCGCTATAGAATCCTAGACAGCACAGCCTAACATGTAGGGCACATTCCTCTGTATGTGTCTTCAGAGTGACCCAGGAGCCACAACTCTACTCCCAACTATTGATTTTTGAGTCTTGGGTACGCATTACTAAGGGAGTATGCCTCTAGAGATACAACACTACCCATACTCCATTATTTAAACATACTGCAGTGGTCAAGGGAGCAGGTCGCTCAGCTCTCTTTGCTCTCTGCCCTCATGTTGCCTTAGCCAGGCCACTGGATACCAGGAAAGCTCAATCATGTCTTCATTGAAAGGTCAAGAGCAGCCTGCCAGCCTAGAAGAGACAGTTATACTTAATCAAACTGAAATACACTACTTCTTCTAAGAGGATGGCAATATGCATTAAACCTCACAGCAAATATTTTCCGAGACTGTAGAAAAAGAAAATATGACTATCAGTTGTTAGTCTAAAGATGATTGTATTCACAGCTATTTAACATTCAGTTACCCTCTGACCTGGAGGGAACTGAAGGCTCTAATGGCTAATTAACCCAGAGTCACCTGAGTGAAAAACTATTAAACATAAATCAATTACTTTTGTGCTTGATCGCCCCCATCAACTGACTGTGTAAATATTGACACCCCGGAAGGAGCATCGGTGCAGGAACGGGCAGAGTAGTGACCCAGGTGTGCAAAGTGTGTACAGGTGGGAATGCGGCCGAGCCGATATGTATAATTATGGAATGTATCCCAGTTTAATTATGTTTAAACAATGGACTATGTTGTTACTTGTCTCAATTACAAGTGCAGTACACAGGTATTTGGGATTTGTGTGGTAAGAAAAGGCACTCTATGGATTTTGTAGAGGGATACTACTGTGTGTACCACAGTGCCCTGCTTTGACAACATCTGTATTCTGACTGAGCCTCCTTCCTCAATCTAGATCTAACTGCCTGCAGCCTCTGCCACACAGGAGCTGGAGGGGGGAGCTGAGAAGAATACTTACAAGCCTCTACCACTCTGCCCAAACCAGATACCCACCCACACACACACACACACACACACACACAAGTTCATAGTATATCCCTGCCAAGTTGTGCATTGTGATGTGGCAGTAGGAGCCTCGGGAGTCCAACAGCCAAATGTGTCCTCTAGCATTAATGGCTGCTTCAGCTGACTGAAGGGGGAAAACACCTTGAAGAATCATACATCTGAACAGCCCCTTGGCTCCATCGAGGGACAAACTGATTGACATTCTCAGAAGCCTTGCTAAACACGCCTGCCCTCTAATACAGAGCACACACTCAGATTGGCTGCCTACCCTTGGTTTTGCTCTGAATTATACAGCAATAACAATGCAGGAAAAGATAGAGATAGATATATGAAAAAATAGCTTGTGACAAAAGTGCTTCTCTCCACTGTGTTATTTTGAGAAAAATAATAAACATAAATGATTCCTGATGTAACCAGTATTTTTCACCTCCTTCCCTTTGCTATCTCAGATGATGCTTGCTAGGCCTTCGCATGTCATCCAGTGCTCAGTATTGAGATGGCTTGAGAGAAAATCATGGTGAGCATGCAGTGTCCTGTATCTAAAGATCATCATGGGTATTGAAATTACAAATTTCTCAAGCAAGGAATTTGAACTGCAGAAATGGAAAAATATTTCCAAGCATTGGCTGCTTCACTGGAAAAGGGCATCAATTGATATCTGGCTATTGAAAGGTGTTATTTGCCATAACAATGTGTTGTCATATTTCAGCTGTAGGTCTATCACACCAAGCCAAGCAAAATAAATCCCTTCTTTAAGAAAATCCCATTTTGAAATGGCAGTTGAAGTAACCACATATACTCCACAGACTGCTCAGCATCAGTTTTCATGAGAAAGCCAGACATCATAGCTTATGGTTTTATCTGTGGTGAACTATGAAATTGAGTGTGACAGAAAATTAAAGACAAAATTATTTTAAATCATTAAAAAACTATCCAGAAATGCTTTTTATATTGGATTATTATTTCTAAATATGTGAAACAAATCTGCAGTAATGAATTAATGTGAAGCAATATGATCCTTGAATCTAGCGAAATCTAAATCATTCTATCTTCAATTATTAATAGCATACAATGCCAAATAAGAGTCTAAAATTCTTCAATTCACATTCTAACATGGGACTTTTACTGGAAACTGGTTTGTTTGATTGTTTAATCTTATCGCCTCAGCCCCTCACACATTCTATCTGCATCTGAATATCTTAGAAGCACTCAAATTTGAATTATCTGCACAAACTTTTCCACTTAACAAATTATGTTATTGTAAATTATGCACAACAACAAATATTTCAATTAAGTGGAACAACTTTTACACATTCAAACAGTTGGAGTTTGTATCATTGGATCTTTCATACATATTCACTGTTGATTATTCAAGAAAATATCTTCCAAATTATATAATTATGTTCAAGATACAGAGATTAAGATATAGATGAAGACTGCACTGCAAGATTAGAGCAGAAGGAAGATATAGATATATGATGATCTCAGTGTATAACAGAGTGATTTCAAGTTCCTCTACTGTATTTGCTTTATGTTTGATGTGCATGTTTGGATTCTACCAGAGCTCAATTTCTTGATTTTCCATAGTCAACACATCACCAATACATGAATAAGCAGAAGACATAGGGCTTATCTTTCAATAACACAGCAAGAGAGAAAAGCAAACACTACCTCTCTTGCCACCAGTATCTGAAAGACAAGGGGCTTCAGCTTTAGCTGTAACCCTGTGCCTGCAGCTCTCCTGATATCAGCAGAAACGCTGCTGCAGCCCTGCCTCTGTTGTCGTGGGCGATTGGAATGGACGTGTACTCTGTTGAAGGGCCGTAAACAAGATTTTCAGCATCGCACTGGCCAGGCCAGGTTGACAGCGTGCTCTTATCTGATCCCAAATAAGAGAGAGGCAGTAGGACAGACCAGGCAAGCTCAGTTTGAACCAAAGATAAGAAGATGCTAAAGGGAAGTCGAAAGGAGGAACAGACAGGGAGACAACAGACAGTCCCAGAAATGGACATTTTCACATTTAATGCTTAAAAGTTTTTGACATTTGCTGCTTTGTATCTTTGTCTGCTTTGTTCTGTTCTCTGTATCTCTCTACCCAGAATGCACCTTTCCTTCATGGTGTGATATATAATTAAAAACTTCAGTTCTCAAAGTCCCCACAGACACGCATTCATGATTTCACTATATTTGTCTGTATGTATGCTTTGCATACATGTTAATAAGGATGTATTTTATTTGATTAACAGTTTTGTCAGTTAATATGTTTGTGTTTACACGAATATGTGTAGATGTGGCTTAAACCTGTGCGACTTGTGTTGGATCATGGTTATTACGGGCTGTGAAAGTTCCTTACCTTGTCCTTCCCCTGTTTCTCATCTTGATATATATTCCACCGCTCTCCATCATTGCTGTATGCCAGCTTGTATGAGCCGACAAACTGGACATGGCCAAAGTCTTTAGCTCCCTGGGTGATGATACCTGTGACCTTGGTAGGCACAAGCAAGTCCGCCTGAAAGACGAAAGAAAAGGAGAGAAAAATAGTAGAATGATACATTTAATTTCACAAGAAACTTAGCTTGTGAGAAAGTGTCAGAGATGCAACATTTTCACAATCTAGTCAGCATCTTTTTATTTTTTATTTGCTGTCAGAGGATTTACTGTATAAAGATACTGGGTGCAAAAAGTCAGTTTCAATTATTCACAGAATATTGAACAACAAGTCCACAATCTTGCCTCAGCAAAACAGAAATCGCACGCCGCAGCAGCTTCTGAGAGCCAAACAGGACCATTTCGGTTAATTTTTAATAGGTTCTCATTTGTTGCAAACAATTTACAGCACAAGGCTGCTAAGCCTTAAACAAACAAACTATTACTTTTATTAACATTTTAGCGTACAATTATGCTTCATTATTTAGAAAAGCATACAACACTGTTGGACACGGTTGGAATTGAAAACGTAGTAAAGCTAAACCCTAAAATGCATGACAACACAATAAATACTATAGCTCCCTCACATGTACCTGGTTCCCTCTGCAATTATGTTTAAAACAGGTCAAGAATTTTTCTAAGTAAGATATTTCCATCATGTTAATTATGTCAAACGAATAATGTATGTGAACTATCTAAAGTAGACATTAAGAAGAAGGCTTTACCCATGAACATGAGCAGTGCAGTGAAAAAATACTGCTCATATTGTAATGGAACATCAAGGGTAGTATTGCAAAATAAGTCACTCCCACTGATCTTTTATAAGCATAAAGCAGTGGGTGTTGTGTTATGTTAAAGTTCATTCCACATAATGGAAACTGTACAGAAATACCTTTAAATCTCTGTACCACATTAAGCCAAATGTTTAATGCTGTTTTGTATATAATTAAGCAACTTAAAAAATATGATAATGTAAAAATATGTAAATAATTGATAGCATTGCCTTGTGCATTTTCAATGCTTAAAATGCTATTATCCTAAATGTGACAGTAAAACTGTCTCACTTACTTCTACATAGCATCAAGCGTCAGTACAGGATGACAAACAGGGTGCGGCTTGGCATTTTGCTGTCACATGGCAAAAATTTAGAAGCACAAGGAGAGCAAGAGAGAGAAACATAAGCATGCATATTTATTTCTTCTGCTGAATATACACAACACTGAAACAACCATACATCAAACTAATTGGTCTGGTCATAGGCCAACATATACTGAGTCACACTGCTCTGGCAAAATAAAAAAAAGGGCCCTGCATAGATTAAACAAATAAGCAAACAAAGTGAAGCAATGCATGAGTTATGGCTCAGTTTCAATCCACCTGCTGGTCTCGACACATTGCAGCACACCATTGTGCATCTCAGCACATCGCACAACACTTTTATTGCCTGCAATATGTTACAAACCCTGAAACAATTTTTTTTTTCCTGAGCAGTGATGTTAACGAGCTCACTCAAGAGTTTTCTTTTCTCATAAGGTTTCAACACTGCTTTAGAGCTTCTCTTTCCTACCAACTACTTCAAGATTGACGACTGCTCCCCGGGTATTGGAGAGGCCTTCTTAAGTGCAGACCCCCTGCTGCGCACATAAGCAGGCATAATCCTGGGTCCTGAAACACATGTAGACAAAGCCATGCCTTAGTGAAGCAAACTCTTGGCTTTCTAAAAGGCATCCAAGTGGATGAACTCCCAGTTCTCCATTTGTGAAATATTAAGTTAATGAAAGTAAGACCAAAAGACATTGAAGTTCGGGTGCAGACATAATTTAGCTCTTAACTATGCTGTGTACAGGTATGCAATTATGCAGATGCTGCACTGTACGTATTCATGCTTCATTTGCTGTGAATACACTATTTATGAAGTTTCTCTGTCAAATGGAAGCAGTCGCTGCTTTCCCTTTTCGTGTAAAGTACTGCTCATTTCTGTTTCTGAATGTGGCTGTACCAGCCATGTGGAATATTTTCAAGTAATGTATATGAATAACTTCAAACAACAGCTGTTCCAACGCTATATACAATAATGCCACAACCCGCTGGATAAAGGGGGCTTGGAAAAACAGTAGAAGGGGCTGCTTGGTTGATTTAGAGGGGCATGACACAGTGCGTTGCGAAGCTTTGATTATGCTCCTGTCGCAGAACGTTGAGGTAATCTTGTTCTACCCAAGCACTCAAGTCGGCCACAGAAACAAAGACAGGCTTGAAGGGGAACCTGTAATTGCTGTCACAGGTAGCGGTCAAAAAATACAACCACCCCTAGCGACGCCGGCTCTCAACACTTTGATGCCCCAAACTGAATTAGGGAGCGAGATAAGCTTGTTAAAGCAAGGCCTCTGCTCCAGCCCCCACCTTCTGTTCTTTCTTCCATCACACTCTCAACCCCGTTGCCTCCTCCATGAGGTGTTAACCCAGACAAACTAGGAGTGTTTGAAGTCTTTGTAGCAATCTCTGAATGCTTGTGGCATAGATTTTCCAAAGAAATACAACACGAGAATCAATTTTTGGGATTTTGCTTGCTGTGTCTGAGATTAAAAAATAAGATTAATGTAGCTCTAATCTAAGCTTCCATATTCCCCAACAGTACAGCTGCACATGAAAAAGGGGCAACATTTGTGCACTTTTGCCAGACAAACACTCATCTCACCTGCTCATTAAGACAAGGTTGGTGTGTAAATCTCGTGTCCTTATGTTGAAGTGGCTTTGCCAGTGCAGGATAAAGAGATTAATGCAGTGAGAGCTGAATGAGGGCCAGTTTCCTATTCTATGAATACAGCACATGCATACATACTGCAGCATCCAGATGACATTCTCCCTCCAGCTGTGCTAATTTAACTGTTTGTGTTGAAGACTCATTTAATCTTCAAAAGGCTATGTGTGTGTATACTTTTGCTATACTTTCCTTGGTCACAGTACAGAATTGTGTGCACAAAACTCACAGAGCCACGAGGAGGACATTGCTATGGCCCATCAACCCCACAACAGGACGGCTATCATTAAAGCTTAAAGCTGTTGCGTGTGTGCTGTTTCACTGCTCTTCTCTCTACAGGAAGTGCTGATAAACCTATAGCAGGTCATTCTCTTCATACAGTGAAACAAAACAACATAATCTTTATTATGTAAACTTCATATGATACCGCTTAACATGAAATAAAATATATATGAAATAAAAGCTCTAAGAATTCTCCTAAGAGACCATATTGTTGTCAAAATGTCTAGCAAAAAAGTGCATTAATACTGGACATGTGGGGTTTGAAACAAGTAGGCATTTAGGAGCTCTCTATCTCTCTCTCTAATGTAATGTTTATTTAGATGAAAATTATAAAAGTTATATAATTAAATCAAACTAGTTATATTAAAGAAGAATCATAAAACATATGTCAGACATGCAGCTAATACACACTTGTAGATCTGCATGTACATGTACATAAAATCTTTTTGAAAATATGTTTCTAATCCTGGTCCTCAGGGCTCCAAGCATGGTTGGTTTTCCGTGGTTCTACCAGAGCAATTCTAGTTCCTGATAAACAGCATGGAAAACTACTAATGTAGGACACAAAGAATGATATAACACTTTCCAGACAAGAATATGCACAATAGAGCATAGACACTGGAAGCAGTCACTCTTCTAGTACTGAAAGCTTCATTTACAGCTAACACACTAATACAGGCTAAACGCGTAATATTTTTTTGTTACACATCAGTGAAAAAATATTTGTAATGATTAATATTGCTATGTTTATAACTGGGTAGAAAACGATATGATTCAAAAATACCCGTCTACAGTCACAGTGTATTTTTGTGAGATTTGTTAATAGTGTACGGAGCAAACAACCTGACAACAAAACCTTAGTGCATGTTCACATGCTATCACTTTCATTGGTGGACCTGGAGGTAAAAGTGGGAGCCATCACAGCCCCATGGGCCATAGGAGAAGTGACCTGAAAGAGTCCCATTTGAATAAAATTTTACATGATATGTCAGATCTGCCTGGTATCTGAAAATAGTATTACATGCTGCATGCCAATAAAGGCTATTTTTTGCTGCTGCAGGCCTACTATCTTCAGAAAAGACCCTTAACCTGAAAAGCAAAGTTAAAATGGCCAAATAATGAGGGATGAGGCAGGAGGCAGACAATTTCCAGACAGATGGCTGACTGAGTGCAGCACTTCTGGACTGAGTGCAAAGAAAAGTCTGTTTGTGTCATGACACCTTTCTGAGTTTAAAAAAGTGCCATTCCACACAGAGGTGAGCCGGCTTAGCCAATTCTGTGATGAACGAGGAGTCTCACTGAAGTTGAAAGGTTGTTAAGTGACATGTATGGCTTTTTCTGTGTGAAAGCACATAGTCCCAGTACCATGAAAGTGAAAATGAACAGATATAAAATAGGGCGCTGCATACTTACAGCCCTATGCAGCAATAGCATCAGCTCCAACAAATTAGACTAAAACTTGTATTCATTTATTTTGTTTGTTTTGTTTATAACTGTAGAAAACAAACAGCCAGTAGCCCTTCACAGACTTAGCCTGTTGGACAAAGAAGCCCTAATGTCTTATTAAAATGTAAAATCTAGGGTGCTGATTATAAATAGCTGCAGGTCAAGACGAAAAAAAAAAGAGAAAACTGTTTCTTACAAGCCAACAGCTTGCCGATGGCTAAATGTATATATTTTGAGAGGGTACGTCTTTACACATCTAGGCAGCCCTTAGAATGAGTCATGTCTGAACATGTTTTATAACTGCTACATAATGAATGTTTTAGGATGAAAGTCAATATATTAAAATGTCTCAGCTTACTAGGCTTGGTTGGTATATATATATATTTTTAATACCTTCCTGACATTTCACCAAGGTATACGGTATATGATACGATATTTGTGGAAAAAAAACAACCAAAAACATAAAAGCTGAGCTGCTTGTGATAGAATTAATAGTGGCCTACAATGCTGTCACTGGCTTTAAATAGATACGGCCCATAGAATAATGAATCAATAAGGAATAAGCGCCGTTATTATATTGAAATACTGAATACTACACAGAAGGCTATGAAACAATGATCATACCATTTTGGCCATATGGGGTTGGCACAGTGTCTGATTTTACATAGAACTACCGGTTTTCTCCCAATAAGTTAATATACAGCATATTATGATGTAAATGCTGTTGTAAATAACAATGTGAAAAGAAAGAAGCTTTTAAAAAATATTTAAGGTGCATGAATAAATCCAAAATTGTAACCCTATCCCTTAAGTAATGAGGCATCAGTGCATGTGTATGTGTGTGGTAGAAGAGAAAGATGTTCACAGGTGCACACAGAATATTGGATCGTTTTTAGGCCACTTGTAATAAACCTGTGAGGAACTGTGAGGTGCATGCAATTCTGTGGGCATGCGCAACTTGGCACAAGACAGGTGAATTGCAAGTAAGCAAAGCCGACAGAAAATGTGTGTACTTAAGCCTCTTGTTTGCATCCCTGGTTTTGCCTCGTTGACCTCAGATCCGTGCCCCAATGTTTCTCGGTCGGCCGGTTGTCGGACTCCTCTGGAGACTGAGGTAGTTAGTTATCCGGATGTGCAGGGTGTGTGCGGGGCGGAGCTGTGCTCCGGGTTTGTTCTGGGCGTGTGCCTGAGGTTCTCGGCCCTTGACGGGTGGGTGGGTTGGCGATGACATGCAGCTGGGCTAGTTGATTTTTACCTTGTTGCTGGTTTGGCTGGCGTTGCATGGCGGCCGGAGGGCGTGCTGTGCATGGGGGATGTTGGGCTGGCGCTGGGGTGGCCCCCGGTTGGAGGGGGCGGCTGACTTTTATCGGCGGGTGCACTGTGGCCTGGGTGGCACGTTGGCTGGGAGTTGCTGCTGGTGTTTTTCTCTGCAGGCTTTCGCCGTTGTGTTCTGCCGCTTGCTTTCTCTCATTTGCTCGGCCTCGCGATTATGCAGGGGGCTGCTAGGCGGTGCGTGTCACTGTGCTCGTGCGGTGTGCGGGTTGGGGTCGTAACTCGCGCGCTGATGTTGATGACTGCTTGAAATTTTGCGGTTTGGTTGCCCGTTCCGCGGCGGTGGGGTGCCGGTCGCGGGGTGGCACTGGCCTCTGTTGTGTGTCCGGGTGCCGCTCTTCTGCGGGTTCCGCCTTTTGCTTTCAGATGGCATTGATGGTGTCTTTGGCATTTGCTGGGCAGGTCGGGGTCTTACGCGTTCGCGGCGCGATTCGTCTGGAAGTTGACTTCTTTCCCACCCCTATTGGCTACTGGGGGTCTTGCCTGCCTGTCGCTGCGGCGCGGTTGTGGCATCCCACTCTCACTATGAACTACATTCTGTCACAGGCTTATGTAAACAAACATATACACACACATACAGACACAGCACTCCGACACATACAGTCTCACATATAGATACACACACACACACACACAAAGGTTCTCCCTGGTAGAATTATTCTTGATGTTTTTCATTCAGTTACTTATTTAAATTAATTGTTATTATTTCAGTTCTCACTGCTGTGCTGTGTTGTGTTGTTTATTTATGTTGCCTGATTTTTTTCTCGTTTTCACTTCTCTCTCAATTGTCTTCCTATGTCAGCTGTTTATTGCTGCTGTTCAGCTGGTTGTCTCTTTGTTTTTGTTTGTTTGTGTGTTTGTTGTTTGTTTCTCTCTGTCCCAAGCCCCCCTCCCCGTTCTCTTGCAGGTTTTGTTGCTTTCTGCAATTGGTGTTTCCTTCTGCTATTTCCTGTTTTCCCCACCCCCCCATCCCCGTTCTCTTACAGGTGTTGCCCTCTCTCTGTGCTGTGTGTTTATGTGGTGTTTCTATTCCCCATCTGTCCCCTGTCTGGCCCGGTGACAAATAAATTTGAATAAATAACAATACAGACAAAGGAGTATATTATTACTCTCTTGTTAAAGTAAAATCTGTGTGGCACAATATGGTATCCAGCTCCTCATACTCTTACCAGGTTGCCGGGCAGGACAGTTTAAAAATAATTAAAATAAAGCCTATTTTGGAGCCAACTAAATAACGAGCGTAGTAGAAGACTTGACAATTCTGATTCGACTATGTAAATCCTTAGTCGGGGCCACCCCCCTAAATTTATGTTGTTTTACTGTTTATTTTGTAGGTTAGCTAACTTGGGCATTACCATATTGCTTGCCTAATGTGGCTAGCAGGCTGGGCGATGTTGGACTAATGTTGTAATGTAATATAAGCTTCATTTGAAGCCCCCTAAATGACAAGCAAAATAGACGACTTGACACCTTACCGTAACACCTTGATACCACCCAAGATAAACATTGCTTAAAATTGAATAGCAAACAAAGCAGAGGTGTATGACTTAACGCCATAGAAGATTTGTGTGTGTGCCTCAGGTTACAACTTATAATACTATTTAACTAAGCACAACCTAAACCGGACTAATCTTTACCGCATTTTTATGCTGCGGCCACACTACTTGGAACCTGGATACCCTTGTGTTTATGTTCTTTAAGGAGGTGGTTTCACGCTCCATCACTACATCATGACTCATTCTGTCTCGCTCTTTCTTAGGGATACACAAACACCTACAGACAAACTCTCAATCCGCTTCATTTTTTTCATTCTCTTGTTGTTTCTTCTCCTACTATGTGATTTATCATTTTTTGTGTTTCTGTGACTATTTGTCTCACTCAGTGGATGTTGTGTTGTGTAGGACCTTACATCAAAGTCTATACATTACCAGGCTCCATGTCAAAGATCTGTGACTGAAATGAATGTTAAGTCCTCTTTGATGAGGTGTTTCCACATGGGGTAGTGGGATGTCAGAAGGTATGAATGCCTGCTGAGTGTTCACACAGAGAAGGGAAGGTATGTAGACAGCCACAAGTGAGAGACAGTTGCCTTTGAGCATTGAGGATATTAAAGGCTATGTCATACAGATACAGTCCCCAAGTGACTGCATCATATTGTTTCAGGCTGGTTAGTGTGGCACTGACCACATTCCAGCATGAACTTAAACATTTTCTCCTTTTTGAAATGTGACTTTGTATACAATGTTTTGGAAAGTGCAAAATGTGGAATGTGAATCAAATGCACTCTGCTGAAATAAACACCTCCATGTGGAATGAGCTGTTCTGACACGAGGATAGATGTCTTTGTTACAGAGCAAGATTACTTGTTTTGGCAGTAGAGAGTTAGCTGGTTGGCTGGTCAAGGCACATCTTACAGCCAACATGTTCGGGATATAAACGCAGGAAAAGCACAGTGGAGTGACTCACAGTGAATTGCAAAATGGTGGCAAACACACAAATTTATAAGCCAAACACTTTTACATAGCATTGACTTCCTCACCCTTTCTCCCTCCTCCTCTTCACTCTAGTCTTCATGCCAGCGCACCGGCATGTTGCATGTAACTAATATAAAATCTAAATATCTACATTTTTCCCATCTCCACAGTATGCCTCACATGATGAATGACACCTGCATGTAGATAACCCTAAGCAATCTGCAAAGACCATCTTTCAAAAGGAGTATGCTCAGAGTGCAGTCAAACATTTTTAGCCATGGTAGCAGAATGGCTCTAGGGATAGCAATGATGTTCCAATACATTGGCCATGAAATTTAGATCAGATATCAATGGTGCCTACTTATTTTGGTTATACCCTAATTTCTTATCTACTGCACCAGAAGCAGGTCATAATCTTTCATGGATAGTCATGAAATTTGGTACAGACATTCATGTTCCCTCCAGAATGAATTGTAATAAAACTGGTGATCCCAGGTAAAGATTTCAATTGCCCAATACTTTGGTTTATGACCACATACCTGCAAAGCTAATGACAGTACCATCGGTAAGTTAGATGTTGTTTTCTAGAGCTAATTAGCAAATGTTAACGTGCTAACATGATACGATGGTGAACATGGTAAACTTTATACCTGCTAAACATCAACATGCTAGCATTGTCATTGTGAGCATGTTAGCTTGCTGACCAGTCCTGGAATTGCGTCATTTTAGGGGATGGCCTCTTGGCCTTTGTTTTTTTGAGGTCACAAAGGCCAGATGCCAAGGCAACAAGACCATAACATTTGTTTTAACAATGATTTTAATTCCACGGAAATTTAACATCCCGGTAAAGAAAAAGACAGAAAAGATGCAGAGGAGAAAATAGCAATATTAGGTGGGGCAGTCTGGGGAGGAAAAAAGAAGATTTTGATGTGTTTTTAGAGGGCTAAACAAATACAGCTTGTTTAAACCCATTGAGAGAAACTACTAGAAGAATTGGAAAGTTTCAGAAGTTTTGGTGAGGCTGTGTTATGTCTGATTATATTTGCTAACATTTTAATAAAGTTTGTACAGAAAAGTTACCTCCACAGGCTTACAACACAAACTTTTTGTTTTATAGCCATCTTTTTCTCCATCTATAATTTAACACAATAATGTGCACTTTAAAACTGAAAGTGCACATTTAGACCATTAAACTATTATTTAATAGTTTATCCAAAACAAGGGAGGATTTAATAAAAGCCAGTGCATTAAAGCACAAACATTACTACCTGAAATTCAATGGGGCCGCTCACAGCACAGCACATAAAACAGCTGGGACCTTAGTTAGCATGTCAAGTTAAGCCTAAATGGCTGCATGAACTGATCAAGTGAATTGGCCATGGCAAAAGGAACAGGAAGGAATCCAACCATGGTAGTCTGGATCATTTGGAGCCATTACAGCAAGGAGAACAGCATCTGTAGAACCAGCGAGTTACTGTGTCAGCATGAGTGAAGTGAGTGACTCAGATCCATATGCGTAAAAAATGGCCTAGACGCTGCACTAGTAAGGGACTATGGGGATTTCACACTCTGTTTAATGTTCACCGTGACTAGACATGTGATGGACACTCACTGATAAAATCTAAAGTAGTGTGTCTCCCTGTGTGATCTTGTCTGAAATAAAATCTGTAATTCATGCTGGGGGGGAAAAACTGCTTTTTGTTGGAATATTAAGCAAGTGTAATATGTGAAATGATTTAATGATCTGAAATAAGATGCTCCCATTCTAACAATGATGATACAGGTTTTAAAAAGTCCTACAAAATAGGCGAGTTAAAAATAAAATCGTTTACAACTCTGGCTGCTGCACTTACAGCTCATCATGCCTCCCTCATCTCTCCCCTCTCCTGCTTCTCACATGGTATATAAAATATTCCTATCAAATCCACACACGTGTGCGCACATACACACATATGCTCTCTGCACAAAAACGGCACGGTGTGCTTCACAAGTAAAAAGGAAACAATGAAATTACAAAATAGATCAAATTTATGGACATAAGTGGTCTTTGCAATCTGATACTTACCCTGAAATTTATCAATGCACAGTTTCCCATAGAGCCTTAGCTTAACTTTGAACCATTCTGAATTAATCATAATACTGTAGCATACATCTCGTATCAGTGCTGCATAACTGCAGTGCACACTCTCCTGGGTGCATAACATAAAGATGTCTGATTTAAACCATAAGATACACATGCAGAACACACTGGACCCAATCTCTGCTGCACTGATTTAAACTCTGGTGCCTTCACTTCTGACAATTTCTGCAGATTCCATGATTACAGCAGGCGCTGCTGCAGACCCATGAATCACTCATCCAAAGATAAAACAGATAAATGCATCCTACGATAGCTGAGAGGGAGTGAGAGGGACAGAGGTAGAGAGAAGGAGATGAGGATCAGGATGTGGTGTTGAAGTATAAGATGGCTTCCTCGGATAATGAAAACAAAAGAGCAATATCAGACAGGTTCCAAGCAGACCAGTACATTTTAAGGATATAGTTGGAAGGAGGGGACACTAAAAACCACCCAATTGAATCAGGGAAGCAGATGGATTTACCATCCCTTCCGTAACTTCATTTGGAAGCTAATTGAATCACAATACTAGCTGCAGGGAAATTGAATAAAATAGAGCAAAGAAAGAGCCGTATTGGACAAGATTAAAATGAGGCTCTGACGATAATGCCATAATGAAATTTACATCCGGCGTGTTCCCAAATTAGTGTGGATTCTTTCTAAAATTCTTTTTGAATTCTTGGATAATGTTCTCAAGGTGATTGAATTAGCAAAAGCTGCGGGCAACATTTTTGAACCAACATACTGAATTTATGTCTATTCAAATTAGAATACTTTTTGTAATATGACAGAGACTCTAACTGTGTAGCCAGCAGTTAGATACCCAGCATTAGATGGGTCCCATCTGGCCCGCTTCTCAACACAAATCTGATAATGACCCACAACAATTCCCCATAATATGATCTTCTACATTCAAAAAACTTGCCAAGACTTATTATCATGCACACACTGTACGTGGCTTCAACGTGCAAATTCAATCTCAGCTTTGTGAAAGTGGGCAGGCACATCTGCCAAAGCAAGTGCTGGCTGAGCAATTTGCAGTCATGGTTACATCTTTTACCCTGGCTTCTATGCTATCTATGAGTGGGCAGTGCCCCAGCTCAGATCTTGTGAGCTTATTATGAAGCTCTTATGAAGGAATGTAGCTTAGTGTTGTTTACACCGACAAACTGTTGGCTCAGTTCGGAAATGTGTAAATCCTACAATGCTGTGTTGGATGAAATTTACATGCACAGAAGTATAGATGCAGCATGACAGATTAGAAGGTATGCTCAAGCAAGTGTTCATACATTTCATACTTCTTCCGCATCACAGCTGTGGCTAAATGGTCGTGTGCTTCTTACTGATTGCAACTGAAACCACCTGGAGACGTTGTCCCTCTAACATTCTGTTTCTTTAATTAGTTCAGCAAGAAAACTTGGCTGCAGGTGCTGTTCCTATTGATTCGGTTTTGTGTGCAGAGTTGTAGGACAAATAATGATAAAAAGCTGAGCAGCTGGTAGAATAAAGGATGTATTTAATGTGATTAGAACTTTGGATAGTCAGATCTACACGGGCAATTGCCTTTATCTAGTTTCAACCAGATCAATATAGCATGAGAGTAATATAAATGCAGGATGTAAGAGGATACCCTTTGTATGCTGACTAACAATTCATGGTTTTACAGAGTTTGTTTTCCATTGGGGGGGATGGGGGATAGTCAAGCTTGAAGGACGTAGAAGACAGCTCACCCTTCAAAGTTCCCAATAAATTACTTACTGTCCATTTTCCCAAGTAGTTTCAGCAAAGTACTCGCCTCTTGTTCTTTAAATAAAGACATGATCATTGCTGTTCCAGATGATCAAAATCCCTCTTAAATCCTTTCATGCTACAATGCCTTTACTCTCTCCGAGGCAGCTTTTCTGTTTTTAGAAAGGACGTGCTTCATCTTCGCTGCATAAACACTCAAGAAGAGATGAGAGTTTCAATGGGACAAATTAAAGCCATTCTCCTCTGTGGATGGATGAAACAAACACCCAGCTAATTCTATTGATTAAAAGAAATAGAGTTTGTTGTCAACAGCACTGTATTTGAAGTAGCGATTTGATTAGGAAGCTGTGCTCTGCAAAATTGGTGTAATGATAATACCCGGTTTGATTACAACAAATGCACGCTCACAGGCACTGAGTGGGAACCAATCGTTCATAGCGTCTACTTATTGTTCCTTCTAGCCTCTAATTCACGTGGGACAATGCTCTATGTGAAGTTTCAACATGCACTGATGCTTTAGGAACCATTGTCAAACAGCTGGGGTAATTTACTTCCCTTTTTCCATAACATATTCTAATAGGCAAGCCTTTCAGGTTTAAGCTAAACAAAACAAATCAGAAACAAAACCAAATGTTCCATACACAATATTGATCATAATTCAGTTTTATATTTGTTTACCACCTTATTTTTAAAGATTGTTTTAAATCTAAATTTGCAAAGTGAACTACATATTCTTTTCTTGTCACAGTTCTACATCTATTTTTTATTATTGGTCCTTACTTATTTTTTTTAACATACTTATTCCCCTAAATTCATACTGGCTCTCTCTAATTTCAAACAACCACTGAATACACATAGTATACAAAGCAAATACTTCTGTGCTTTGTATATCACCTGCACAGATTTTCACCAACTAGATCACAAGATTTGAAAGCATGTAAGTTATTAATAGTGTGTTGGTTGGTTCATAATAATCTGATCAATTTACAATTCTTATAGATCTTTTCTGTAGCATGACAATTGGATTCATATTGTATCCTTAGGTTAATATAATGTTGAAATGGTTGAAAGACATTTTTGTTATTATTTATGTGTGGTTTCCAACATAATTTATTATCAATTATCATAAAATATATCATATATGGTCAAATATTTTAAAGGGAAAATGTTCATACTTACTAAATATTCTGTGTACATGATCAACTACACAATCCTTGCTTACGTCTATAAACTCCTTATTAATGTCTCTGAACGGGAATGAATAGTCCTTATCAAAATCTATAGTCCGACATAATTTATGATCAATATGATAATGATTCCAGATGGAAATATTCCATCATATCAGCACAAGCAGGCGAGGGTTTATAGTTCCTTATCTGTATTGATCTTTGAGTTCTCTTATCGTAACTACTTTGGCTTCTTTGGGTGTTCCATTTAGTCGTATCATCACTTTGCAGTTTCTTGTCCATGTTGTTTGTATCTTGTTTTGTTTCCTTAGGATGTGTGCGTGTCTGGCAACGTTTTTTGTCAGATGCTCATTCAAGAACACCCCTGTCACCTTCAGATTATTTGCCTGCCTCAGTAGTCTTATGTAAGAGAACAGAAATGCAGCATTTGTTTAAACTGATTATTGTTTCACATCTTAGGAACTTTAGGAACAGTAAAAGCTACATTTAAAAGTGAAAAAAATTCTCTTTGCAAAATTGATTTAATGTAATATTTGCTCTCAGCAAAATACTGACTTCGACTGTCCTGAGTGTTTCATCATCTGCTTCTGCCTCTCTACCTGTCCCTGTCTTTCTTCTCTTTGGTCCTGTGTTCTCACATCTGACCAACAGAGGGAATCACTGATGTCCCTGCATTGATTCAATGCCTCATCTATCATTACTGTTATACTGTATGTGTGTATCTATAAATACAATATTTGCTCTGCTTTGCCAGTTATGCTGCAGTATTTTAGTCTGCAAATATTTGCAAACTTATTTCATACATATACATGTTTCATACAGCCAGCTACTGATGCAGAAGACACAAATCTGCTTTACTCAGTGACGCAAAATCGACCAATTATAGGCTGACGTATTAAGATTGATGAGGAAGGAAAGGGCTCTGTCAATCATAAGACAAGGAGAAGGTGAGAAGAAGAAGGTGACCCAATGCAGCTGGGCAGTAGAAGATTGATCATCCCAGATCAAGTGTTGGATTGTGTCCAACTGCAGTGCTGCTTGTACTGTGCCCAGCCTGAACATGACAAGACTATACTCTCCTCTGGTATTACCTGTGCCGTGCCTTTGGTTCTAGCTGATTTTGGATACTTAAGTGATTTATCTATATACCTTTGGACTATAAACCGATAAATCATATTTCCATTGTCGTTGTGATTTAAACATGCGCAATAAACACATTGCAAAAGACTGCCTGAAATGAGATAAATATGAAAAATCATTTTAGGGATTTGTACTGAAACCCAGTATTCAACAGGCCCAGGGGCTAAAGACCTAGTATTTTATATCACGCTACTATGGAGACAGTAGCTGTGTTTTCATGGACTCTAATATTTCACTAATAAATCAGAATAATAGCTGAATCAGAATAAAAACGCCTCATATAACCAACCTCAATCAGGAGAGGCTGGCCCAATCTGTCCCATTCATATGGAATTTTCAATCAGGTTGAGAGGAGTAGTGTAAACCTTTGATAATCCGTTCAATAGGAAAATATTAGCGCCTGAAAATATTTTAACTTTGGATGGCAATCCCATCTTACTTTACCTTTTCTGGTATTCTCTGCTGGCCTGAAATCATGTTACTGTCCTGTTCTCTTGTTTGCCGTGTACTGTCTGCCTGTATACATGTGAATGTAGCCTGTGGAAATGCAAATATTTTATCTTCTTCTGTTATATTTCTGGCAGATTAGACACTTCACAGAGGACAGAACCACTTTGCGCATGTCAAAAACATGTATATTCTGATTAAATGTCTTGGGGGATGTAAACGCACATCTTACCATTATCACTTTATTTAGCCTCCATAAAAAAAGTTGGAATCTGTAATCACAATGATTTCAATCTGAAATATTGTCCATGTAAACGCAGATGATGAAGTGAACAAGGTGAGTGACAAAGTGGACGACAACAATGCTCTGCTCTGGGAGTATGCGCAATAAAACCATCACGAGTAAAAAGCCAATACTGAATAAACATTTAACAGGCATATACATGTAAATATGTAGAAAGCGAATATATTATAGAGTTATTATGGAGCTTTATATAGAGTTTTAAACACTATATCCGTCATCTGCCTTGTAATGTGTCTCATCTCGTGTTCATTCTTTAAGGCAATGAGTGAAAGATGGCAATTTAACCACACAGTACCTGGTGACATAACTAAGATATCTTACCCCCCTACTGTGCCCAAAGCACTCAACAACAAAGTTCTTCATCACATGTTCTATGCTTCATCTGTGTGTGTATATTATACAGGGATAGATATTTTAACACTTTACTTAAAGCAAACAAAGACATGCTATATAACTTTAAACATTACTATAAGGTATTATTCCATTTTATATCACTAATTCTAAATGGTGAGTGTATTTATAAAGAGGCACAGTCGGTGGTGTGTGTGTTACGGAACATGGTCGGAGATTCTTGGTACACATTGATATAAACTGGTATTACTATTAGTTATAAAACATGAAATCAAAAGTTCATAATACATTGTGAACTTTGCTATAGCGCCTAACGCATGTTTGTAAGTGATTATAACAACTGTTATAATGTCTTATGGACGCATTATATAGTGTTATAAATATATGCATAAGTCATTATAGCGATGACCTTCATAGAAATTGTTACCGAAAACTCTCATGACCACCTCCACAGTGGGCTTAATCATCATCTCTAGTGTCTATGTACTGTACAGATGTAATTTACCCAAGTCAGGAAACAAATGGCCGCAACCCAGTTCTGTCATACAGCTGTAATGTTTTATGAGGACTTCCAGGTTCTACCACCAAAAGCTACACTTTTGTGGCAGTGCCATTTTTTTCCCCCTTTCACATCATTCACCAGGACTTCTGGTGTCAATATGGTGTGTATGTGGAGCTTAAGCAACATTTCATCACACTGTATATTGATCACCTTGACTATCATGGTAGTCATTCAGAATCATGGTACCACCATTTCCTCAGTAATCGGAAACTCTATTCCTTTACATCCCATTCCAAATAACTATGATATTGCCAATCAAGAAATGTATGTATAAACTGCCTCAACAGTAATAACACTGGCGGGAGCACTGGACAGGCTTGATTTGGCTGTGACTGTGATAGGTCACTTTACTTATGTCGCTCCACTTGTCTTTGTCTCCCCTGTCTGGGTTTATAGTGTGCTACTCTGCCTTCTCCATGGTCCTGTGTGTTCCAGCAGAGACACTTTTCACCCCATGTGCATGTAGTACCTTAGTTGCTAAGATATTTACCTCATCAGCATCTGCCAATGCAAACCTCCACTCTCACTGTAGTCATTTGCTTTAATTGTTATGTACTAGGCTATGCATATGGTAGTCTACAGTTACTCAAGCTCCTGGCATCCTGGGATTTTACTGCTCTGCCTTCAGATCTAAAGAACCCATCGAACCGTTCAGCTGTTAATCATGTCTCAAATGGCCTTTTCCTGTGTTATTGATTTATCTGTTGTGTGCCGTAAATGCAATGTCTATATTGTTTTATGTCTTTATGACTTGATTTGGTGGCAATGAGTTTCCCCACTGGGGAATAATAAAGCTGTCTAATCTTATCTGAACAACAAAAAAAAATCTAATCCTGTCTGAAGTCTTTTGGGTCCAACCATGCTTCAAACCAAACAGTGACAACAATAGTGGGTAAATCTGTTTAACAAAATGTAAACATATTATAAAATATATAATATTTGTTCACTTAAATAGAGTAGAAAAAATTTATTATTTAATTACTGCCGGGGCAAGGGTGTTCTCCACCTCAGAAACCAAGAATTATGTAAGATACAATACAGTCTTTTATTCCATAGATACAAAGTAAAACTGCATGTAAATATATCATATGCAGACCTTCCGTGATGTCTTACGTTACCTGGTCAGGCACATAAATTACTTGTCAGAAAAAAAAAGTGTCATGTTACAGCTTGTACAACTTTATCACATCAGCCAATGTGTGCACTGATGCGCAACAATAAGTGTATGCTGAATTTCACATTAGCACCGATGTACCATTTGCATAGGGACAACTGTCGTTCTCTCAAAGTTTTCACTCACAAGTTTTCGCTCACTCTGCATCATCAGAGGCAGAGGTGATTATCGGGGTGCCACAGCCACACACCACACATATTTATCACTTTAAGGAGATAATTGGGTGTGAAAACCTTGGAGACAGGGGATAACGAATGAACCACCAGAAATGAATTACTTCCATAGCTTGTTTTGTAACCTTTGCCGGCTACTCATGCATTTAACAAGTTTCAAATGAAAGGATGCATTTTGTTATATCAATGTCTACACGCCATTTTCCATTTCCACTATGTGGAACAAATCTGACAGTCTTAAAAACCTTGTGTGTCCTACCACTAACATAAATTCTATTGTATGCTGGGTGACAGAAGGGGACTTTCACTGATATGAAAGAAACTACAGCAACGTTTATATAATGTGAACAAAGCTTAAAGGTTCAGGATGTAATATTTCTGAGGATCTATTGACAGAAATGCAATATAATATCCATAACAACACTCACCTAAAGGATTATTAGGAACACCATACTAATACTGTGTTTGACCCCCTTTCGCCTTCAGAACTGCTTTAATTCTACGTGGCATTGATTCAACAAGGTGCTGAAAGCAATCTTTAGAAATGTTGGCCCATATTGATAGGATAGCATCTTGCAGTTGATGGAGATTTGTGGGATGCACATCCAGGGCACGAAGCTCCTGTTCCACTGAGATCTGGTGACTGTGGGGGCCATTTTAGTACAGTGAACTCATTGTCATGTTCAAGAAACCAATTTGAAATAATTCGAGCTTTGTGACATGGTGCATTATCCTGCTGGAAGTAGCCATCAGAGGATGGGTACATGGTGGCCATAAAGGGATGGACAGAAACAATGCTCAGGTAGGCCGTGGCATTTAAACGATGCCCAATTGGCACTAAGGGGCCTAAAGTGTGTCAAGAAAACATCCCCCACACCATTACACCACCACCACCAGCCTGCACAGTGGTAACAAGGCATGATGGATCCATGTTCTCATTCTGTTTATGCCAAATTCTGACTCTACCATCTGAATGTCTCAACAGAAATCGAGACTCATCAGACCAGGCAACATTTTTCCAGTCTTCAACTGTCCAATTTTGGTGAGCTCTTGCAAATTGTAGCCTCTTTTTCCTATTTGTAGTGGAGATGAGTGGTACCCGGTGGGGTCTTCTGCTGTTGTAGCCCATCCGCCTCAAGGTTGTGCGTGTTGTGGCTTCACAAATGCTTTGCTGCATACCTCGGTTGTAACGAGTGGTTATTTCAGTCAAAGTTGCTCTTCTATCAGCTTGAATCAGTCGGCCCATTCTCCTCTGACCTCTAGCATCAACAAGGCATTTTCGCCCACAGGACTGCCGCATACTGGATGTTTTTCCCTTTTCACACCATTCTTTGTAAACCCTAGAAATGGTTGTGCGTGAAAATCCCAGTAACTGAGCAGATTGTGAAATACTCAGACCGGCCCGTCTGGCACCAACAACCATGCCACGCTCAAAATTGCTTAAATCACCTTTCTTTCCCATTCTGACATTCAGTTTGGAGTTCAGGAGATTGTCTTGACCAGGACCACACCCCTAAATGCATTGAAGCAATTGCCATGTGATTGGTTGATTAGATAATTGCATTAATGAGAAATTGAACAGGTGTTCCTAATAATCCTTTAGGTGAGTATATGTTTTCAGTGCTGTATAAAGACTTTACATAATGAACCATTATGTTTTTATTAATTTAGAATGAGCCCAACCTTAGAATGAGCACAACCTTCTATGGAGGTCGCTATATTTTGTCATTATGTTTCTACCGTAGCCGACAACAAACAGCGCTACAGAGTGCGTTTCGTCATCACAGCGTTCTTCTTCTGCTTGTTTAATTCAGGCAGTGCAGACGCCTGTCACTACATTAAATACATATATAGAAGAAGAGGATATAATAATAATAATATACAGACTGAATACTCTTCTGGTTTATTAAAAGTAAGAAGAGAAGTGACATTTGGACAAATGAAGGAGCACACACATGTTATTTAGCACGAGAGCTGACAGCCTGTGGATCTTTATACCATGAAGCCAGAGGAGTCTGGACAGATACAGACAGCTGACAGCAGAAATCACGGATGTTGTGGATTTTCCCAGATGGAAGGCTATAATGTGGGACAGATGTTTTCAAAGCGGTGCTGAAGTTGTCTGTTTTCTGCTGGACAGGTAAATAACTTAGGTTTGTCAGACTTTAGCGATGCAAATGAAAGCTGTTTTCTGATAGCTTTAGCTTGAAGCTGGCCATAATCACAGAGAGAGCTGAGGTGTTTCCCCTGTCAGTGGTGTGTACGTAGTTGCATTAATTTCATGTTGCCTACTTATTCTCCAGCCTGTGGGTTGGTTTTGCCAATTAGTTAGCGAGACAATCAGCTGATCAGGAACGTTAATTGGCAATAAAACCGTAATGTTAACTTAGAGCATGGAAGCATCAGCCAGCTAAACTTTTACTGCCCTAGTAGAAAAATCATGTAAGGTTAGTTGCATTGGTTTATTCTCCAGCACTGGCTTTGGCTTGGTGGTGTAGTTACTCTCTCTCCAGCACTCTGTTTTGGCTTTGTCGGTTACGTTCTACAATCAGCTGATCACTAATTGGCAATAAAACGGCAGCTTCCATCATCAAAGCTCAGATCAGCCAGCTAAACTTTTACTGCGCTGGTAGAAAAAATATGTAGTTGGATTGTAACAACTGATGAATATTATTGGTAATGAAACGGTAACAGCGGGGAAGCTCAGATCAGCAGCTAAACATGTATTTCTTTTTACTGCTAATGGTGATATATAACAAGACCGTGTGCCTATCAAGTGACCAATAATAAATATTTTCAGAATTTGCATTAAAAATGTTTAGAATATTGCTTCCCCACTGTGCACACTAATGTGTAATTTGTACTTTCACATGCTAAATGTCCATTAAAAACATTGCACCATTTTACCACAAGCTGAAATTATGGCTATCAGTACTACTTTGCATTTCGGTTGTATATAAAAAAATTTTTTTTAATTATTAATTATTTAATTTATCATCTAATTAAGCAAAGTGAAAGGAGCCTTGATCCTCACCAGCCAATGCCTTTGTAAACTTCATGTATTATGTGGTTTATAATGGACTGTGGTGCAGAAACAGTGAGGCTTACATTGTCCTGTTATCTGTCAGTGTTTATACATGAAGCACTAGATGTGATGTTCATTATTTACTTTGGTATGTTAGTCCAGATGATCAACCCTCCCAAGATGTAAAATACTGTATTACAGGAGTATAAGACATGTAGCACTTCATTTCTTCATGTTGTTTATTAATGAACAAGTAACAATAATATTTTAAAAAACCTAAGGTTTTACTGAATAATTAAGTTAATGTAATTTCTTAATATCCATCTAAAGAAACCTGATCACTTGACTTGCTATCTCATAGATGTCCTGTCTCAGGCACCGTAGCCATACAACTCGCTTGGATAGGGGAGGGGTGGTGCAATTCACAATCCTCACCACTAGATGTCACTAAAATTTACACACTGAACCTTTAAAGATGACACCAAACCAAACGTTCTTCTGCTTTGCCACAAGGATATGTAAGATCCTAAGGGTGAGAAAACATGCTTAAAGTTCCTCAGGTGAATACAATTTGAGACCTGTGATTTTTTTCAACCTACTTTGAATAACAATACATTGTCAACCTGCCAATTAATTCCTCTTCATTGCTTACTATTAATCTAATTTCTTTACATGTCAAAGGATTACAGGTCAATCAGTGTTGAATGGAGCAGTGAATATATAAAACCACCGACTGTATAACTCAAATATTGCATACATGCTCAGATTATTTGAGAACATTTTCAACAAGGCATAAGTTGTACTGAGAAGTGTGCATAGTCCACTGACTAGTGCTGTGTCTCAATTCATGCACTTCCACACTTACAATTTTGAGGGCATGAGTGCCTTCACACTGAGAATTATGGCAAAATGCAGTGCACTGTGAGTACCCGGATGGTGCACTCGTAACGGCCAAAAAGTTGAGTGTGAAACGGTGGATACTTCTCACCTTCAACGACTGCCATTTTAGATATGTAGCAGAAGTGGGCGGGACCAACAACACAGGAGAAGTGGAAAGCAGCAGAGAGAGAGTTCAACAACAGACCGTCTTTTACAAGTTTCGTACACTATTTCATCACTAAATACTAAATAATAAATTGAGGCGAGAAATCAAACGTGTAGATGTTGAATATTGACAGTTTTACGAATAGCGATGGTAGATCAAAAATGTGCTTGAACGTTTCCGGAGTTGAGAAGCTCCGCAGGTGGCAGCGGGGGAAGCTCATGCCAACCCGCTGGTGGAGCTAGAGAGGCTGGCCAGCCGCCTGCTCACAGAGCCCTCTGCCACTGCAGTCACACATACCACTGCAGCCAGCTCAGCAGAGACTCCAGCAACAACAGTAGAGGAAAACACATCTGTAAGATAGTTTAAATGTTCGTACTGCTGTTATTCTGCCATTACATTTGAGTAATTTCAGACATCAGACATAACACTGTTAGTGTACAGTTGTGGTTACAATACTTGCTTTCTATTGCTTTTATTTTATATAATTCTTATTTATGCATCAATATACCAAAGAAAATTACTTGTAAGTTTGAACTCTGCAATAAACCCGATTCTGAGCACTTATTTTGGATGATAAAGCCTGGATTATGGGTTATTTTGAAGCTCTGCAGGCGGCCTCTGTGCTGGCGGTATTGTGCAATCTTGCGATAGTCATTTCTAGTTAGTGCACAACAGCAGTGTTTGATTTGAGACAGTGATTGATTTGAACACTACCCTGTCAAAATGAACGCACTAAGCAAGTCAGTACATAGTGTACGCAGTGTACTGCATGTTAGTATACTAAAGGAAGTACCCGAATTGAGACATAGCATAGGTTTGTACTACAAATATGCTCAACTATTACATTTATTCATTTAGCTGACGCTTTTTATCCAAAGCAACTTACAAGTGCTATACATGTCAGAGGTCGCATGCCTCTGGAACAATTAGGGGTTAAGTGTCTTGCTCAGGGACACAATGGTGGATGGGTCACAATGGGGGATTGAACCCGGGTCTCTCACACCAAAGGCATAGTCTTCGCCATCACCACCCCTATTTTTTTTTCTATTTACAAATCTCAAAAATCGATTATCTAAATGTTAATTTATATATGTAATGTTGATGTACGCATAACAGAGAACTGTTTCCCCTATATGTGGTGCATTGCCACTGCTGAATGAATGACTACTACAACTTCACATGATCATTAATATCAATACGCATCTAATGATTTTCACTCGCACACTGTGCGGTTAGCGATAGCTAACATCTCCCTGTGTTTCAGACACTGGTCTGGAACCTGAGCAGGACTGGACGGGGCGGAGTCATGTGACTCCACACGTGGTAGTATGTTTTTAAGGGAAAAGTACATGAACACACACAGTGGGGAAAGTATTAACACGCTAAAAAAAAAAAAAAATAACCAACAAAGTAAAATGACATCGGGTAGAGGTTCTGAAATTTGGCTTCAATTAATTTTGATTAATGTCAGCATACCATTACTGTGGACCCATATTGAATGTATTCAAGAAATAAATATAAATAAGTTTGATAAGGTGAAGGCTAATTTTAGATATTTTAATAAAAATGACCTCAGAAAGGATGTATCAATGTAACAACCTGGCTAATCTGTTGTAGTGAACAACGGTGTGGATTTGTGCATTTTATATTGAATAAATTTGGAGCTACTCTAAATTCCTTTCTCCTCCCCAGAGAAGAAGGGGGGGGGGGGGTCCAAGTTGCTCCCCCCCCCCCCCCCCCCCACACACACACACACATGTTTCCGTGGCAACTGACTTTGCTCTGTTTATTATGCCATCAAAGGGATACTCCTTGTCTCACCTAAGTGTGACACAATCCAGGACAGCCGAACTTTGAATGGCCAAAGACTGCAGTCTCCAAAGACTCAAAGCATTTAATTAAGTTTAATTAAATCTTTAGTTACCTGATTACGTTTGCTTCTATTTGAGTAGTTATGTTAACTGTTGTTGCTATCCGTTGTTGCTATTAGTGCTGAAAAGAAAGTTACTTGTGCAGTGTTTTTATTTTCAGCAAGACACTCCTTCATCTAATGTAATCCAAGCTTTCCTCATGTAACCTGAGATCCCCCAAGTGGACAAAATAAGTATTACATACCATTGTTGGAAATGCCGTTAAATGTATAAATATCCTGACCAATAATGTGACAATTGTTTCCTGTTACCAAATGCCTAGAACAGTACAACCGTTCGACCATTGAGGTTCAATTGTGGAAAATATTTGATCATAATACGCGCAAATAGATTTCTTTTTAGACATTAAGTTTAGAAAGGCAGTCCCTTGGGAAACCTGAGACACCCCCTGGGGAACCACGCCCCAAGCAACAAAAGAGC
This sequence comes from Micropterus salmoides, assembly GCF_014851395.1. Taxonomy (NCBI): domain Eukaryota; kingdom Metazoa; phylum Chordata; class Actinopteri; order Centrarchiformes; family Centrarchidae; genus Micropterus; species Micropterus salmoides. The sequence goes on from NW_024044459.1 coordinate 26,812,542, forward strand.
GACGCGACCTCTCGTACTCTCTTCTCTTCGCTGTTGGCTCTCTTCCGCTCTGCTCGGCTCCCTGGACGCTTCGGCACGCGACGGCGTGCCTCGCCAGGCAACGCCCTCAGACTCGGCCAGCGAGACCGGCCTTTTGTTCGCCTGAAGCTACACACCTGAAGTGCCGCGAAATCGATCTGCCTTCAGTTTGTTTTATTTTCTTTATTTTTTTTGTTTGTTAAAGTTCAGTCCGTCAAGTTACACTGGACTAATTCCGGAACGACCAAGTTCCATTTTAAGCCTTTTTCGTCGAGCCAACTTCACCGAGGTCAGACCAAGCCACGTGGTCTCGCCAGCTACAACGAAGGAAACCTGAAAACAGCCGAATTGCCAGACGGAGGAGGCGTTTTCAATCAGACACGGAGAACCCCGGAGAATCCCTAGCAAAAAGCCAGGATCGGGCAGCTAGCGTGGGACCCGTGCAACAGGCCAAAAGCAGGCTGTCGACAAGCAGTAAGACTTAACACACGTTCTGTGATCAGATATGTCCATTTTAACTCCTAAAATCATAGCATTAGTTTACTTTCATTAGCTCTTCTATGCCGTATGAGTCAAATGCTTCCCGCAATTGAACCTCCAGGCTCATTGTTCAGCAAATGTTTATGTTCCCTGTATCCAACCATCTTCTTATCACATTAGTTAGAGAATAAATTCACTGTAATATAATCAAGAGCTGTGTGTGTTGCCTATTTCTAGTTCCTGCCAAGAGAATTGACCCTTTAGATATGAGACTGACTGACTGATTTAAGATAATTGAGCGATTATTAACTAACTGATCACTAGTAATAATTGTATAATTATTAAAACTACCTAGAGGTCCGGAGACTCTAGGATTATAACAACTCCGGTGGTGCCCTGAAACGAGGAATCTGGTTTGATTTTTATGAATAATAAAATTCATAACTGGGTATCAATTCTCATAAATTTATTAAATTGCATAACTAAATTTTAGGTTTGCTACACTGTACATCAAAGCATAGCCAAAGGAGATAATGAGTAAGTCAAAGGTGATGGATGAATCCATGTGTTTTTATATGGAATACTTGTTCTTTGCGGTTTAGGAGACAGCACAAAACTAATTTCAATTCTTCTTTACTTCCTGTCAGTGGAGATACCTCCTGGAACCTGTTCAGTGCTACCCACTCAGGAAAGTGAATCCTTGCTAGTTTGTTGACTACAATAGAATTAAGAGATGTAAGATGAAGACACAATATCCCCATTCCAACATTGTTTATTTCTTTGTTTTAGGAATGTAATCCACCAAAAAACTCTCCAGTCCTGCTACAGTACTTGCCAGAACATGTACAGTACATGTGTTGCATTAACACGGACACAGTGAAATTGAAAAGTAGCTAATGTCTGTCTGGCAATTTCTCTTTGCTTTGTGGCCATGTTAATGTGCATAATTAACTAATCAGCGTATGCCAGCTGGAACACTTGGCAGCTGCGTCCGACAGTTTCAGCTCCTCTCTTGAAAGCATCTTGAAAGATACTGGTTCAGTCTCCCACAGTGTAATTTTATATATAGTCAGGCCAGAATAACTTTAGCTTAGACAGTCCCTTAAATGGATCCAGTTCTTGTCTCTGTGTTTTTGTTTAGATTTTACAGTATTTTGTGGCACAAAATGTCCATTCTGGAGTATTTAGTCTGCTAAAAACTATGTTCTTAACTTGTCAAATGATTACATTCAAATGATTCATTGTATGCTTGAGTTGAGTAGCTCCATAATTGACCACTAATTGGGCCAATGTGTCATTGTAATTCCTATTGTCAAACAAGGAAAAATAATGTATTGTTAATGTCTTGTTAAACTGAGATGTAGTCAGGGTAGTGTGTCATGTCAAAAATGGATACGCAATTCTTCAGAAACCTACAAAAGACAACTATAACACATAGTTAGGTTAACAACTACTATGAAAGTAAAACACCCAAAACCTGTGTCAACTCATGACTTCAATATTTGATATTGAAATGGAATCCAGTCCTATGCATAAAGAAATCCAGTTTCATACTTGGTGTCTATACAGACATTCCCACTACTTCCACTGCACAGGAGAGCAGTTGTCTTGATGAATAGGAATACTTAATTTGTCATTAGGGCTGATTAATTCTATTAATCGTTACGGTTTAAAGTCACTCACTAATGTCACTGAAAATCAGTTATTTTCCATGGCATCCTGTATACAGAAGACACTGATTCTCAAGTTTAACAAATGCATATAAGACGATGACTAAATGTAAAAAAATTGGTCAGTTCCAACAGCTGTGTCCATATAAATATGAAACAACATTCTACAGTATATAACTTAATTTTTCCAGAAATGGTCCTTGGCAGTGGAAGCTATTGATTTTCTCACTGCGCCTGTATAGCGTCTCCCTTCTCCTCCTGGCACAGCATGTAATATAAGACCACAAGTTTTCCTTTACCCACAGCAATCAATTTTGCTTCGCCGAGCTCCCTGGCCTGGATGGGGCCTGCCTAAGTACCTGTCTCCTCCGACACACAGCGATGCATACCATCACCCTTAGCAAAATGCTTTCCGCATAATAAAAAAAATATATATATATCTGACTCAAGACCCGACCAATCTAACAACGGCCAGACAAGTGAGAGCCTTAACTGTGTCACTGCTAGGGAGGTGGTATGTGTGGAGTGAGTGCAGCAAAAAGGCCAAGAAATCAAAGAAATCTTCAATTCCTTGAGAAGATGATCCACATCACAATTTCTTCTATGCTATCAGTTTTGCAGCCTTTTATCTTAAAAGAACAACAAAAAAATCCAATATACCAGGGCATACTAGGCATGATTGATATGTATCTGAAACTTCCTAGGCCACCATCAATCTCATATATTGTTAAGCAGAAAGACTAGGGTGTAAACGTTCACTAAGAGACGTGTCTTGTCCCTTTTAGGAGACATTTTCAGCCATCAGTTACAGTAATGAAAACAAATGGATTGGCTGTTTTCATAGAGATAGAAAGCCTGGGCTGCAGCCAGAGATAACAAGGCTAAACTCTTCCAGCAGTGGGCGTTTTGGATTCAAAAAGACATGGCATGAAAGGGAAAGAAATAACTACCTATTACAGACTGTTTCTAAGAATAATACTGTTAGCTAGGTAATAGGAAGGATTTTAAGATATAATTTCCTTCACATCTGACAGTGCACATATCAATGAAGTCTTTCCCTATGAAATAATTGAATCCATTGGCATGCATTACCATGTACACACAATCAATTACTATGCCAGGGAGGTAAGAGCTAATCCTTCAGCAGAATGAAAACCAGCCATCTGCAAGAGCCTGGCTGTCTGTTGTTCATTTCCCTGCTAATATATTGATCTGATCTCTACAGTAGCTAGAACAGATAACAGATTTAGCTCAGATAGCATCTTACCTGTAGCCACTGTGACTGGTCACTATGTCCAGCTGTCCAAGCATTGACCTTGCCCTGTTTGTCCAACCGGGCCTTTCCAGGCTCCCAAGTGAACATGTCCATGTTGAGCGTCCTGAAGATGCTGGATGCCGTGACCTGGTAATCCTGGATATGGCCCGACTTCATTCCTAGTGGTTCAGAGCAGCCTGGCAACACCAAAACAAACAGATTTGTTCTAACCTTCCTGACTTACCCCCCCCCCCAAAAAAATAATCTAACCATTTTATAATTAATTGGTGTTTAAACTTATGAACTAAGCGCAGCTCACTCACCTGTTAGCTCACAGCCGAGCAGCTCCATGCGTAGGGTACAGTGCCTCCTGCAGACTTGGGGGTAAATTCGCACATATTGGGCTTCAATGGGAGGCGTGAAGGAGTTGGCTGATGGAGCGTTGTTATCAACATTTCCTCTGAAAATCTGTTTCAGGGGATGAAATAACAGCAGATGGGGGTGGGGAGGATGGGGAAGCAGATCAGTTTTGCTGTAATGTAGCAGTCTATCTGGCGCTGTCTCTAGTGTCTACTCTACACTCAACAAATTGCTGTCATTCAAGGTCAATGAGCTAGAATTACAGGGAAAAATAGACAATTTCTCGCACCATTTGAGCCGGTAATTCATAAGAACAGTGGTGTGTTTTAAATTAGTGCTCCAATTATATCGCTATACCTTCTGGAGTGTTTTATCCAAATGACCTGAGATAGGTCTGACAGAACCTCTCTGATTTGAGTGACTGATGTAGTGCATGTGTGAGGCGTGGAGAGAAGGCAACAGAATAAGAGATAGCGAGGGAGAGATAGAGCAGTGTGTTTTCATTTGTTACAGGAAATAGGAACTGTCACTGGACAGCAACAGGTACCACAAAAAAAACACATACCGAACTTATATTAGCTCAATGATCAGGCCGTGCAGCTACCTCATACACATTGACAGGGCCTACTTTACTTTACTTTAGGTGCTACCACCTCGAATACTGTATTCAAATTTACACTCTATCATGAATATTCTTGGTTTCTGTGTGCTACACACTAAATAAGAAAAATACAGGACAGACAACGAACAAAGTGGAAATCCCGGAATATTCATGTCCAGACTCGTTGTTCCGTGTAATAAATTTGAGAAGAAGTTTGGAGGTTGGAGGGTTATTCGGAGCTCGGCCAAATGGAGGACAGCCGTGGTTTGCTGTCAGGAATGATAGAACACTGTGTGGCCTATTTGGTGGCTGTTCATCCCCAAATAGTATAAAAATTCAATCTAGAAGTCATAAAAGTGGAGGGGGGTAAGGGGCAGCAAGATGTGCCCGGTGTGTGCTAGCTAATTAAAAAGCCATCTCATCATTTCCTCCACCCTGCCCTTGACTGAGTCTCTAGTCGCTGTGTGTGCACATGTGTGAGTGTGGCCGTTTGTGTGCCTTTGTCTGTGTATTACAGAGTGAGAAGCTAAAGGGAAATATGACAATGCTTCTGAAGGCCTCTGTTTGTGTGCCCATGTGTGTGTCTCACCATATCCTCATCTTTGCCCTTGACTTTGTATGTTCTCCAAGTCTTCCCGTCATCACTGTAGGCTACTTTGTAAGACTTGACGTACTCTGGGCTTCCGATACGCTTTGCACCCTGGGTAATTAGGCCCGTGACCCTCATTCTCCTCTGCAGGTTTATCTGTGGAGCCAGAAAAGGGCAAAATCAAAAAATCATAGCTTCATTTTTAGACAGTGTGATTGCATGCATCTGTGTCTGTGTGTGTGCATGAGCGGTCTTATTCAGAATGTCTGTGATCAAATGGAACATTTAATCAATCCTCACGCTCCAGATCCAGTCTGTCAACCTTGTGCAGACTGTCAATATGGTGCCAATGTAAAGCGGCTTGGAGAGCCAAGAGGAAAAGAGAAAGCTAAGAAAGAGGGAAGTGATGAATGTTTCTAAAGATCCTGCTTAGCACGCACAAAGCAGGATCATTATTATCTAAGCACAATAGGCATGGTGAACACCAGTTTAAGGCATTGCTTTGACATGTTTTTCACTGGCAGGCCACTTTGATAGATTGCATATCAGAAAAATTGCATCTATTCCACATATTTTCGTTTTACAAATTAGCAAAAGCATGTTTGGCAGGGTTGCGATTTTGCCAACATTAGATGGGTTTTCATATGTGCATGTTTAATTTATGTTTCAGTGTTTACACACCAGCATGGTACACATACACAGAGTGCACATATGAAGCTTTAATTTAATTTACATGTTTGCTTTCATTTCTTTATTTTATTTCTTAAAACTAAGTGGGAAAAACAATGCCAATGCCAAATACGCACATCACTAATTGCTGCTACATGATCACTCACAAAGGATCTTTCAATAAGCACAGTATCTCTCCCAAAACGTTAGTCTTCAATCTTTTTGATATATAGCAATTTAAAAAATGTCAATGGTTAAAGAGTGATCCATTTTGAAGCATTCTTATTTGATTGACAGGAGTTGGTGCTTCCTCATCTCCACTCATGCTCCCAGATCTTTGCCCAAACTTGAATTGCCTGCCTCCAATTACATTCTGGCAGCAAGCCCTATGAGTGATGTTATACATGCCAATGTTTTTCTATAGTCTGTGTCTTAAAACCGTCATTATTGGTTGACTACAAAAGTGCCTCACTCACCCTGTAATTCTGGTGAACTTGTTTGAAAAATGAGTCTCCAGAGTTATTTAGTTATTTTTCATAATGGCTGACGACAGCTCACTTGACTGCGACAACATGAAGAAGCCTGTGGTGACTAAAGAGTGGTGCTGTGTTGGGTTACACTCGCACACTGTACTCACACACACACACACACACACACACACACCTGATATTTACAGTGAATATTAAAATTGATTTTTCGTTTTTTTTTTTAAATAGGGCAGCATAACACAAGGCAATTTCGGTATTATAATACAGTATCACACTTTTGATAGTCTGTGACAAATAATATAAAGTAAATAAACGGTGATGACAGTTATTCATTAATCATTTTGGCACCACGTTCTCACCAAGCTGCTTCATTTTCAGGAAAAAAGATACTTTGGCTCATCTTGCTCACCCTCTGACAAAACACAAAAACGCAGCTGTCTAGTCTTTCATTGCTGCAGAACAGAAGGACTGCAATAATATAGTATCGAGTGAATATTAAGCAAAGTACCATTGAATTCCTCCTATGAACTGCACTTGTATAAACTGCATTTATTCTTACCATTTTTAAAATTATGCAAATAAGACTATTTCAGTTTTCGTTTGTGAAGCTGAAGTCGGTTTCTATTTAAGAACATGACCCATTTTAAAGCTGATCCACAAGAAATGGAAGTTTAACCTCACTGACAATGTGACCACATTCAAGGGGGTATTCCGGGGGCTTAAGCTCATTTTTATGGTGCAGACATGTTAGCAATACTATGAAATAAGGCAATTTACAAGTAAAATTTTGAGCAAAAGCTCAAACTGAAAGTCTGAGCTCGCTAAATTATGCTCTCCTTTTGTGTTAATAAAAAAACTGTGTCTCCTGAGGACGTTACAGATTAGAGTATTGGCTCTCGTGAATCCAGCACAAGAAAAGAACTGTTTATATCAGAACTGTCAAAAAAGGATAATGTACAATAATTCTATTGCAGCGTGAATTTCCTATCTAATTTCCATTTGTAGAGACAAGACTCAATTACACATATTTTTCAACATACTTAAACCAACGTATCAAGTTAATTATACATAAGGACCCCTATTATAGCCTCAGAGCTGCAATGACCCACTCTTTCTCATTCCCAGCATTTCTTCACTCTACTCGGTTTTCTCCATAGACAGAGATACTTCCAGCACTAATTAGAAGCCCTGCCACTAAAAGGCCACTGCTGGGGTAATTGGGATGATCCTTCACGTTTTTTATGAGCACTCAGACACATAGTGATGCATTTATTTGTTTTAGCGAGGCATCATTGGAAACAAACACCATGAGCATACCTTTGTCTACATGTGTCAGTTTACAGGAAAGTGCATCAGATTGAGGGGTAGTGTGAATGTGTTAATTGGCAGAAATAACACTACGAAACACAGATTAAACCACAGCAGATTTTGTACAAAAAATGACCCAAAAGGAGGCCAGGTGGCTCAGTCGGTTGAGAGAACCCAGGGCCACAGCTTAGTCCCTATAGCTGTGGCCCTTGGCCCTTGTAAGCATGTCTTCTTCTTACTCTCCCTAATTTCCTACTTCTCTCTAGCCTATCCAAATAAAGGCTAAAAAGCCCCAAAAATATCTATAAATTAATAAAACATAACCGCAAAATTTGTCAGTTTTGTTAAGTATATCACAAAGTTGCCATAATGCTTGAATGCATTGTGCAACTGAACCCACATTTAGACAACACTAAGCAACCAATCGACCACAATTCAGAATTTTTCCAAAATCCACATAATTGTCTACCACTATGACTGTTTTGATGTGAAGCTCTTTCAAGATGTAGAATAAAAATGTCTAGTCTTTATTTAAAAAAATACAAATAAAAGTTACAGAACTGTGTGTTCTTAGTCGACATATGCACTCTCTAAGTTCAGCTTTAGATTGCAAAAGAGAGGCAGAAGGAACACTGTAAAAGTTTACAATGATCTCTTAACCCTTTCACCATTTCACCCTTTCCTTCCACGGTATCTTGTGTATGGAAGCACTTTGGGTAAAATACATGAGCCTCCGAAGAAAAGAACTTCTACATCAAATAATTTTCTGTTCTCTACCTTTATTTGCAGCACAAAGAGAATACCTCTTGCTTGCGTGGTCTGATTTAAGCAGTTCTTCACACATTCACTACTGTGAGAAAAATGCTCAGCATGTTACCACCAGCAACATCCTGGAACTGATTATGTCCTGTAGCTGTAAATCGCACACTAGCCTCAGGAAACACAATATTGAAGCATCCCTGATATGTCTGTAAGTCTGTATATGTAACGGTTTTTCTACAGTAATTTAAAAATGATCACTTACTTTAGATGGTTCTATTGACAAACATATGTCAAAACATGGGTAGTATTTATCATGCTTGTAACAAAGTAGATCTTGAGTTATAGTAAACAAGAGCTGTGAGCTATGTATAGCTGAAACAATTAGTCGGTTAATCGATAAGTCAACCGTCAGGTAATTAATTGCCAAGTATTCGATCAGTGATTTCAGTCATTTTTCCTGCAAAATCCACAAAAATCCTCTCATTCCAGATGTGAGGATTTGCTGTTTTTCTTCATAATACAGTGAAGATAGCTAGATTACTATTTTAGGGTTGTTGGTCTGAGAAGAAAACAGCAATCTGATTAGGTCACCTTGGGCTTTGGGGAATTATAGAGAACATTTTTCACTATTTTCTGACATTTCATTGACAGAACAGTTAATTCATTAATCAAGAAAAAATATCAATAATATAATCAATAATGAAAATTATCATTAGTTGCAGCCCTAATCAAGAATAAATCTTCAATTCTTCATCTCAAATGCTTTTTGTTTTGTAGTGCTGCTGTAAGGGAGTAGTTCACTAATGTATGTCCTATTATATCAGAACCTGAAAGCCCTTTGCTAAACAATGAAGAACAACACTTTCCATTAAATTCTCTCCAGAGCTCATTAAGTCTTATTTCAAGGAAAAACACATTTATTTACAGCTACAGCCTTTGGGTGAAAATGAAACTGACTACAAAGTGGCTAGTTTCCTTTATATTGCCAAGACCACTAACTATTACTGAATATAATCATACCAACAAGCAAGACCTGACACACACACGCATACAAAGGTCAGGAGCATTTAAAGAGAGAAAAAAAAAATCCTCTGTTGATCACACACTAAGATGAAAACTGTTGAGGGAACTGTAGAAGTACTGTAACAATTAGACTGTCCTGTATCATTGTAACAACCAAAGAGCCCTGTGGTGCTGTTGTGTAGAGAGAAATGCATGTGAGCACATTTAAACAGCCTTCTCTCTCTCACTGTGCTCTCTTTTTCCATAAAAACACTGGTGCAGATATTAGGTATACACTCAAATTACACCTGTGCAATTTTCCCCTTATTTTTGGTTGAATTATGTAATATTTGGTGTGTAGGGTAATTAAACTTTATGGTCTGTACATTGTACCCAACCACAGTCACAAATACCTCTAGGAGCGCAGCTTAAAAAAACGGCATGGAAAAAAACGCCCAGACCTAAAGCATTACTGAGATGTTTTGGCAGGACCAGGAATAGGCAGCCCCGCCACTGTAGTGAGTAAGTGACTTGAAGCAGTTCTACCTAGGAAGAGATGGTCAACACTGACTGATGAATTACTCATGGTTACTAAAGGTGCTGCATTAAGTTTCATTAAGGCTAAAAAACCTTGACTCATTTTTATCTACAAATATATTGTGGTAGAAAATGTGATTGTGTTCAAACTAAAAATGTTGTGCAAAAATGCACAAAATGCTTTTTGTATTACTAACGATTGCAGTCATGCTGTGATTCTAAAATAAACTGTAATGGAGACGGAAAGGCATTTGTCAGGGTCACATCTGAATCACAAAACAGACTGTACGGTTGAATGTTTTAATAACTAAGGTTACACTGGAATGAAAAGGGAAGAGCTCCCCAGACAGACGTAGAATTAGAGTCTGAGCAAGTCTAACACACTGATGGAGATCTGCCTCTGAATGTTATGTCATTAACTGTTTAGCTTCCATTAAATTATTTATGGACCCTCTTCACAAGTGATTTGGATTGTTTCATTCCTCCAACTCAGCCGGCTGGAGCTATATTTTGCTGATATTGGTCAGACCGGCAACATATTTCCCTTGAGTGTTCAAATGCAATTTTATGTGTGAGCTAGTCATGGTGAGGCTGTAGAAAACTGATATTCTCACAGTACATAGATGTGTGAACAATGGCGAGCTCGCACACACTCACACACACACAGGCAGACACAAACACATACACAGTGAATGTGCGCTTTTTCTACACTTCTATGATGTATTATTCAAAGTGTGTTGCTCTTTGGTTCATTTGTTGAGGTTTACGGGTTGGCCCTGGCTGACATCCAAAGACATGCACTGCACCAGAGGAAAACTTAAAAATAGCCAGACAAATCTGATCCCTATCCTGATTGGGTTGTCATCTGTCGGAATAACCTGTTTCACATGACAGACATGCAAACAGTCACACTGTATCACTTCGCACTATAAAAGCACAGCTCAGACTCCTTAGCATAATCCCAAAACACTGACACAACTGTACACCTCTCTACTCACGTCCCAATTATCCAGGCCCTCTGTAGAAACACACAATGCCTTCAGCATCCCGCACAGCATCCCGCACAACATCCCACGTGGCATCATTAAAGTCAAACAAACTGCCTGAATGTTTTATGTCCCGTTCTCCTCACCCTCTCCATGTGCCCCGCTCCTTTTCTCTCACTCGTGTTGGCTGTTTGTTTGACTCTCTCTCTATTTCGCTCCTTTTTTACAAATCCATTTTTGCCCTGTCTTACTATTCTCTTGTTGTTAGGTACAGCTTCACGTTCTCCATCACGCTGTCACACTGTAGTTGTATGTTTTTCTATTATATTTTCTTCACGGTTCGCTGACTGTGTATCACGCATCTGATGGCAGCCCACATCAAAGGTTGCTGTCAGCGTTTCTGTTACCACAGAAGTGACTCAAGAATAAGACAAATGTAACTAAACTGGCTATTTATATAATAGTTAATCAGATAGCTAAATAATCCATCCATCCATCTATCTATCTGGAGTAATGTGCAATCAGCGTGATGAAAGTGTCATTAGGTCTGGACCTGGCATTCAGACTGAACTGGAGTTGGGGGGACATTTATATATCTATCATCTGACAGTTATTTTATATGCCACAGCTGTGTCAGCACAGTTTCATGATGTATGACTATTTGCTCAACATAAATCCAGACAATAAGTTCTACATAGGTCTCCATATGTTGGAGCCATCCCTTTACAGTTTTTGTTGATCGCTTTGGTACTATTATCGCAAATATGTGGTCAAATTTCACGACTTTTAGTACAAAACACCAAACTCATCACACGTGTAAAACAGCCAGTCTTTCATTCAAAACTTGCCATTGTGCATTCATTAGGATTGTAAACATCTCTCACTACATAGCCATTGATTCAAAATATAATTTTCTCGTGAAATGTCTAGGAACATGTGGTTTAATCACCAAAATGTTTTAACTATTAGTGAATCCAATAATAAACAATGCAAGATACATGTTTCAAATCGCCTTAGAAGTGCTGAAAGTCGTATGCTACAGTACTGTAAAAGAACAGATCACACAGTTTCCACATTAGGCAATTAGGCAAACATTAACCAACATTTACGTAATCTATCATTTTAATAATATCTATCCTATATGTAATCAAGTTGTGATCATTGAAGACATCTTCTCTAATTATTGATGCCAGTACTGCAGCATAGGTTTGTCTAATCAAATGTAACTCGAGCCTGTCCTCTCTGACGGGGGCCTTACCCACCTCTCAACCATTTTCATGAGCTCTGTGATTGATTCCACTGCTTTGTTGTCTATTCTGCTCCATGTTGAAAGGAATTGCTAGTGTGCATACCCCATTTTACAGTATATGTTTACCGCCACGAGAACCTAGCAATGTAATTATTGATGCCAATCATGTAGTGTATTTTACAGTATTGTATTGTACATACTGTAATCATTGCAGTGATCCTTTGTGTCTATGTTTGTTAGAGCACTAGGCTACCAAAACTAACAAAAGATTTTTGGTTTGAATCCCACAGAGGTAACACGAAAATCTCATACCTTAGGGTGGTGATTCTGAAGTATTTACATTTTTAAACATTTCAGGTAAAATAAACAACGATGCATGTAAAAAAAAAAAAAAAAGCAAATGTTTCTGTGATAATTAATTAGGAACAATGAGCATACTGATAGTAAAGGTATTTTAACAATAGATAAGAAAATCTTATTCAAAGTTACGCATGTACTTTGTATGAACATAATGTATTTCAATGCGAAACATGTCTTTGTACGTGTTATTGGTGTCCTCAGTCAATGTCAGATGTACTTAGTTGTGAAAAACTTTTTTTTTTTAATCATCTGTTGTGTTTTGAGTTTGAGTTTTGAGAGAGGTAAAATATTACCACATACTTGTGTAAATAGTACCATAGCGACAGAAAAAAAAACTGTTAGGGTTACTGCTGTAGGGTTAAAATTCTTGGGAATGATTTTTCTGTGATCTGGGCAGGGCAGTATTAGCAAGGACAGAATCTTTTGACGCGATGTGCAAAACTAATTCAGGACCACCAGGCAATCTATCATATTAATCTGTCTGTGTAGTACTTTGACAATAAGAAGTGACTAAAGGCACAGCATGAAGGATAACTTTAACAGAGACGTGCATATATCAATGCTTTGCTAGTGTGAACATCTAAATTCTTTTCCTTTCACAGTTGATAGGGCTGTTTTAGATGAAGACCCCTAGGTGGTCATTGAAACACTATATCTAAAGGATAAAAAAAGGCACTAAATTGTTAAGCTGAATTCAGCATTTTTGTGGATAACAGGAAAATGACAGTTAGTAGTAGTAGAGTGTAAAAGTATACATCAAATCTCTCTCCTGACAGCACAGTGATTTGCAGATCGAAATTTACACAAGACATAACAAAGCAACAATGCATTGAATAATTCCAATGCTGTGGTACTGTAGTTCTGTTGCAAAGGAACCTCTATTGTCAAACTCAGTTTATGAAAGCAAGTGCCACTGCAGTCAAATGTGTGAGCGTGTCACAACTGAACGTCAAAAGAATAAATGGCACAAATGAATAACTGTTCTGAATCATCATCACAAAGTGAGACGCAACAGCCACTAGCTGAATATAGTTCTTTCACACTGTTGCTCACACTTGACTCCACCTGCATTGGTTCTACCCCCAGCTTACACGTTTTTATTGCTCGTTATTACCAGTCAGTAGTCCATTTTACAGTATCGGTAATTAACACGTTAAGTTAAGTTCAAACAGTTGCATTTTCACATACAACGGTTTATACTAGCCATAAATTACAAACTAGTGATGTTGTATGGAAAGAATCGTATAAATATAAATCAAACAAAACTATTTAAAGCCACAGAAAAGATGAGGATAAAGTATATATATAACTGAGACTGTGCCTGTGTCTTAATTCATATGTGCCTGGCCCTGGCTTTTCATGGCTCTTGTCCTGTGACTGTGCTGTACCTGTATCCACGGCCATCTGTCATTTTCGGCAGCAGTCCAAGCATTGACCAGGCCCTTCTTGTTGAGGCGTGCAAAGTATGGGTACCACTTCTGCAAGCCAAAGAGCGCACGGTGGGTGGAAGATGCTGTTATCTGTTGGTTGGAGATTATACCGCCCTCCATGCCCAGTGGTCCAGAGCATTCTGAGTGAAGAAGGGGAGAAAGACACAGATGAGCCTTCATGTAGTTTCAGCACATAAAAATATGTGAAACTCAGCCTATGGGATGCATATAGATTTTCAAATATACCACAAAGGTCACATTTTATAATGTCAGTGATTTTGTCCTCCACATCTTCCTCTAAAATGCCTCTAAAGCAGAGTTGATATCCTGTTTTAGTCTTCTCTACTTGTACATTATCATACACGGTCATTAAAACTTTCCTTTAATCTTTGTTGTTCTATTTTTGTGATGACCACCTATTGAGACCTTGTCTTTGAGGTCACCAGAGATTTGCCCACCCTGACTCTCTCACTATAAATGTTGATTTGATTCATCAGAAGAAAATTCAGACGGTTTCCTTTATTACAAAATCCTTTGGAGTCACAGCAGCCAGCGAGAGGACTCCTCTCTGCCTCCATGCTGTTCACATCTGTGGGATAGACAGGTTGCCCCTTCATCTCTTTCATCAGTAACAGAGCCCTGGGGCTTTCACCCAAGGAGCAGCGGCCACTTCTGGACGGCATGATCCCTAAAGTCAAAAAGCTTTGAACATCCTACAGACTGCTATATAAAAGTGAGGAGGCATGACTGCAGTATTTACACACAAAAGCTTGTTTTCCCTCTTAAACATAATTGGTATGTCCAGGCACATCAAGAGCATTTTAATAGACATACCTGTGGTGAAAGGGATTATGGCAATGTGCATTCAATAGAGGATTTGTTATGCTGCAAAACAAGTACCTCTTTGTGTTTCCATTTTAAAAAAAACTATTGGGAAATCAAATAATAATAGAAAACACATGAGAAATGAGGAAGCAGATGGTGAGGTGGCTTGTTTCCTTATTGCATGGTTAGATAAATATCAGACATACTAAAATATACTTTTATATAATTTTACTGCATACAATTGAAAGTTGTTCGTCTATGTGTGGCCCTGCGATGGACTGGCGACCTGTCCAGGGTGTACCCTGCCTTGCGCCCGATGTCAGCTGGGATTGGCTCCAGCCCCCCCGCAACCCTGTACGCAGGATAAGCGGTTGACGATGGATGGATGGATGGACAATTGAAAGTCTAAAGAAGCTACCACTACTCCTCAAATGAGATTTTCTCAATTGGTCATTTACACACAAAACATCTGCTTTTATAATAATAATAAATTTAATATCCAATTTTGTGACCACCAACTCAGGATGGAATTAGGATGGGATGTGCATACAAATTGTATAGTTTGCATCTAATTATAAAATTACTCAGCCTGTGGAAAGGAATCATAATCGAGGACTCAGGTGTGCAAAGAAAAAAACCTAAACAGTTCAACTGGGGTCGAATAGCTGTTCCAAACCGCTGAGGCGTGTTGCCATCAAAAGTGAGTACGATTTGATAGCAGGTCTTCAGAATCCTTCATCCTGAATAAATTGTATTACAAAGTTGTGTACATGAGACTGTCGCTCCATTGGATATCATTCAACCAAGTTTTACCATGCTTCTCATTCACTTAAAAATAACTTAGAAAATGGTTTCCACACTGTGTAATTTGAAGGAAAGCAAAACAGCTGAGAGGTGACACAAAGTAGCTTTGAATTCTGCTGAACATTCAGGAAGCAAAGACCCCTGCATCATTACATTTCTAGCCCACAGTGCCTCTTAAACATAAACAACATCACAGCTATATTGAAGATGTGCTGCATTAGTTGTGACAGATGCTTAAGTTTGAATTAGTCTTTAAATTAAGCACATAGCTGACATAAATGCAAGGATTTCTCAGTGAACATTTATATTTTTCTGCATCTACCACCTTAGTGGAAAGAGTCTTGGCAGTATTTCAGTAATTTATGGTCTGACACACACAAAAAAAAGAACATTCACTGCAAAATATGCTGCAGACACATCCAAGAGAGAAAAGCTAGCATTGGGTATATAGTCTTAAGAACATTACTAGGAGTTAACTGGATGTTTTGATATCTTATTTGATGGGAAGACAGTGTGTGCTACACAGATAAACTACATGAAATTGCAGTTTGGGACATTTAATTCTCTATCAGAGTTGAAAGTCATGAGGTTGAATACTGTGTAGCAAAATTGAATTTATTCCCCACTGCCTTTCTTGGTGTTACAGCAGTAAACATATAGCTGTGACAGTTAGAGGTAGAAGTGTGTGCATTTTCATTTTGCTCTTCAAATGTTTTTTTTCTTAATGGAATGATGTCCTAGTATAACATAACTGAAAATATTATTACTGATGCTGTATTTAATTTAACCGATTACAACTGCATCCAGTTTATGATGGAAATGATGTGGGAGGGATTCCCCCATCGCTGTTCATGGTTCACTTACAGGGAGTGATTAGAACAATAAAACAGAGGAGACACAATATATTATACTTCTTTTGAGGACAGTGGTGGATCTGATTAAAATATATGCCACTAATTTGATTTCTCCCTTTAGCATGTCTCAGGTCACAGATGATTGTTGTTTAACAACATGAAAACCACAATTCTTGGGACAGCTGAGGGGACTTGGAAATGTCCCAAAAAACATGAGAACATATCAAGCGCAGCGTTCAGCCAGAGGCACAGGCTCATGCCGCCTGAGCTGTAAGTGTCCGTGTAAACCAGCCTTCAGGGCAAGCCTGGAGCAATGGTCAACAGAAGGCTGCGATGGGGTCTTTCACGATTTAAGCAAAACACCTAAGCATTTCAAACCCAGCACTGTCACACAGACAGACAAGGCACACACACACACACATACTGTACCAGCAGACAATGAAACTGGCTGTGAAAAGACTTTCACCTCAGAATAAAGCCAAGAGTCAGAGAAGAATGGAACAATGAAAACAACCCTAGCACGACTTCTCCAGCTGCTAAAACAGTGGGCAAGCGAGCAAGCTGGGGAAACAGTGAGTAATGTCTGAGGACAGTCCAGGGGGATCGACTGGAGGCTAGAAGAGAGCAAAGAGTATATGTATGTTTGTGTGTGTGTGTGTGTGTGTGTGTGTGTGTGTGTACTGCCAGAGATGCGTTTAAGTATTCCACTTTGGTAAATTACTCTTGCTTCACTAGTTCTTCGATGTGTGTGATTCATAGCCTCCAGACTTATGGAGGATAGTGTAGGTGGCTCCTGTAGCCTACTGCTGAAGCTAAAAGAAGCTTCTGATTTTCCAATATCTGATGAACTTTATTTGATCCTTTGAACAGGTCTTAGAGAGGATAAGCAGCTTCCATTTTGAGACATGGTAAACCAGTTTAAACCTCTGGCTCAGAAAGATGGTGGATCTTTTTTTCAGATTGGCTAGGACTATCCAAAATGACCATTGTGTTGGATATATACAGTGATTCAAATTGCACTCATCCTTGTAATTCAGAGACAGTTGATATCTGTATATTTTAGTGGTGTTCTCTTCTTAATACAGAGTGAAAAAAGTGCCTTTCTGCCTTAGCCGTGGAGTTTAGTACGTCAGCAAGATATCTCAAAATTTAAATAGTCATATGTCCACAGAATTGGACATAAACAGTACACGCTTTGGGCCAGGGAGCAATTGATGATCCCATTATATCATTTTTGCCTTAACTATAAAACGACCATAGTGTACAATGTATATTTCAAATCCTAAGGGCATGTATTTTCAATTCCACTCAGATCTAAAGTGAAAGGAACATGTCTTTAGGTGTTGCTGTAAATTGAATTGAATTGTCCCTCTGAAATGGTACAATGCACAGAACTTGTTTTCTTTTTCTAACTCTAAGGAGAAAAAAAAGAAAAAAAGCTCTGCATGCTAACAGCACAGCAGTGCTAAAAGCTAAATGCAAATGACAGCATGCTAGCATGCTCAAAATGACAATGCTGATGTTTCACAAGTGTAATGTTTACTATGTTCACCATCATGTTTTAAAGTATTAGCATGCTAACATTTGCTAATTATCACTAAACACAAAGTACAGCTCACAAAAGTAATTAGGATACATCACATTGTCTGGGGACCACATATTTCTGTATAAAATATTGAGCCAATCCACATTGTAGATGTTGAGATGTTTCACAGCATATTTTAAAACTTGGACCTGCTCGTGGCGCAAGAGGAAATGTCAGGGGTTCACCAAAGTCATAAGGATTAATCCTATGGGTACTGTGAATGTAATGAATGAATGAATTTAAGATAGTTGGATTGCTGTCAAGCATGGCAAAAAACGTGTTTAAAACTGACCCACAGAGGGCAACATATGATCAAAATATCATCATATTTCCATCATGAATAATCTGATCAACAGATTTGTGCAATTAAGCATGTCCATAAATGGCAGTAGGGTGTTAACGGAGTTGAGGGTGATATTTCCTGACCAAATGTAGAGAATATAGATGGTGCCGATCCATACTAAGAGAAATACAACGTTCTTCATGAATCCCGACTTTGTAAGGGACCCCTTACACATGCTATTTTCTGGCACAGGCACCAAATGTAATTATCACCCTGATTTAACTCCTGAGAGTGAAATGGAATCTATTTTTCCTCATTATGACCTGACGTTAGGACTGAGGTGCAATATTGCATCAACACAGTCTCCTATTTGTTTCGATGTTGTACCTCTCGGGCGGCTCTCTTGTAATGTATTCTATGTGGATGTGGTGGCAAGACACTGTTGCAAAGTCGCAGTCCTTCTCACCTTTTGGCAATGATGGGCCACTCTTAACGAGCTGCCTGCCAGTCGTCCGTCAGAGCAGCAGAGCCAGCCAGCCCCCAGGCCTTGGCCTGCTGGCCCCTGAGCATACATCAGCTCTGCGACAGCACACATCACTAACACCACCACTACCATGATGTGACAGCTGAATCCATCTCCCACAAGCCCTACCTACAGACTAAACAAATTAGAGCCCCACTGAAATTAATGCCAGCACACCAATACTAATGAGCATGCGGTGGAAAGGGGGGATGAGGAAAATAATAATAAACACACAAAACCATACGTCAGCCATACACTAGAGGTTCAGGTGACACATAAGGTACTGAAATGAACCTGTATGCATTATATGTGCGTGTATTTGAGTGTTTCAGCATATGTGCGTTCACACGTTCATGTGCAGTTATCCATTTGTAAATATCCAAGTCAGCAATCAATATTTAATGAAAAATATATAATATACTATAATTAAACAAACAGGAATGAAAAAAGAATACATACTTACATTTTTTCAAACAAATAGCAGCCTGGCTGCATAGGATTTTTTAGACCGATACTGATACTTGAGAAATACTGAATAATGATGTATTACCAATATTAATTTTCTTTTAACAACTCCTAATATAATTTAACATTTTTGATAAGGTTCCTTTGCATTTGTTTTTTGTTTTGTTTTTTTTTATTAACAATTGCGACCAAGAAATGCACTGGGTAGGACATTTTTATTACTTGAAAAATAAACTTGTAACTACTGGAGTTGGAGTAAATTAAA
Source organism: Micropterus salmoides (assembly GCF_014851395.1). NCBI lineage: Eukaryota > Metazoa > Chordata > Actinopteri > Centrarchiformes > Centrarchidae > Micropterus > Micropterus salmoides. The sequence goes on from NW_024044459.1 coordinate 26,831,910, forward strand.
TCTCAACCAATAGCACTAATCGTCAAAACTTCAAAAATAACTTTAAAAAGTCACGCAACATAGTTTTTCAACATTATCAACATACATTTTAGAGTAACCTGGCATATTTAAATATGTAAATCAGTGGCTGGCCAGCGGTGCCAAATTTTTTTGTACTGTACATTTTAAGAATGTTTCACCACATAAAAAAACCCAAATGTTTATATTATACGTCACATGTAATAAAATGGTTGAAACAGGCAGTCAGCAACACCATATCAAAAACTGTTCAATATGGAGTTATGACAAAGCTAAGACTGCTGACAAAAGCTCATTGTTGCTGGTCATCACAGTAATGCGACAAACTTTCTGGCTGGTGATTATTCTGGGTAAATAGCAGTCAGAAACAGTGACTGTCAGAACAAGCGTTGGAAAGATTTGTCACTGTAAACAGAGCTGCAAGAAACACTGATGAATCTCAGCCCTCAACATGGTCTGAGATGACCTAATGTAACCTGAAATGGCCAAAAGAGCTGAAATCTAACCTAAATACAAAGAAAAAATAAACAAACAAAACAATAAAAGCATTTACACTTCAAAGCAACCTCATGAAAACATAGGCTAATCTCCATCAAACAGCCAGAGCTTCTAGCTTACTGCAGTAAATAAAGATACATGGCTACTGGGTTTTATTTGATGCTACAGAGGAAAGTGAGTTTAAGCAAAACTTGGTGAACTTTGAACGATTTAGCTTCTGCTCAAGGCCGATGGTTCAACAATTATCTTAGCCTTACGATGCTTTTGGAAAACAGGACCGTGAACAGTCATCACCTTTCCTCAATGTTGGATCTTTAACAAACCATTTAACCCATACTAGTGTCTGAAAGCATGAACGTGTCTGGACGATTACAGCCCGAATATGTTTCAGCAGAAAGGCTGAGGCAGCTTGTGCCAAGTGTTATCTCTCTGTATTTCATGCCTTCTTGTATGTTTTATTGGAATTCATGTTGGCAAGTGATGGATACGATTCTTCTTCTTACTTGTCGCTTTCCATTGGATCATGGAAATAAATATTGAAGGCACTGTAATTATTTCAGTAAAATTGGATTATCACTGAACATACAGGCAATGGCCAAAAGCTCCTGCCTTCACATAATATCCTCACGCTGTTTTCTGGTATAACCAGAAAACATACAGCTGCATAAACAGCCAGTGTGTGCTCAGGGCTTGCCCACACACACAGCGTGGGTTGCGAGAACAAGTCAGAGGAGATGACGAGTCCTTGTATATAAGTACATTCCTGGCATTTTCTATGTATGCTATATTCATTGGGGGCCCCACCGACTGTACTTCTTTTGATAAGGCTGCAACATATTCAACAAACAGCTTGGAATTTGATTTCAAAAGGGACAATCCACCACTTTTACAGAGCACTGGATTTCAAATGAAAAAAACAAAACAAAATAAAGAAGGTTACAGTGCTTTTAGCTTCAGGGGTGTTTGGGGTTGTTTACGTACATACATACATACATACATACATATATATATATATATATATATACACACACACACACACACACACACACACACACACATATATATACATACACATATTATATATACATATACATATTATATATATATAGGGTTGATTAGTGAATTGCTGCCCTTATGACACTTGGAAGATATGTATAAAAGTGCTACAATTTCTACAATGTTCATCTGCTGTGGGTAAAATACCATCAAATTAAAGCAGAGAGCCAGCACTTTCATCTCATTGTTTCATTTCAAATTTAATGTGTTTTTGTACAGAGCCAAAGCAACCATCCTTATAGCCTGCACTGCAACTTTTGAAAATAACAGGCTGGATTAATGGTTGTATAATATACTGAACAAATATTGAATTAATATGGGAAAATGGAAATGAGCGTCATTAAACAAATAATGGTGCTTAGCATATGTTCAATCAGCAAGACATAATCTTTCTCCTTGAGTTTTTCACTCACTACACCAACCGTCAGTAATCAGTCAGACTACACATCTTTACTCGTCTCTATTCATAAATGTCCCTCTGCCTTCTGTCATACAGTTTATAAAATCGACCACAGCAATTCCCACCGTTTCTCTCTTTCAGATGCAGACTTCTTCAAAATTCCTGACAGCAGATATCTTTTCTGTTGCTGAACAACTGTGCTACACCTAACAGACCATCTGATTAATTAATTTGTGAGTAGCAGTGCAGAGGTTGGCTCAGGGCTTCGAGACCACTGATACATTAATCCTAATATGTTCCTAGACTGAGCAGACAAAATCCCCACAATTACGTAATAAACACACAAGCCCCTTTTGAGCTCCCTGGCGTCTTGTAAAAAGAAAGCCACTTCTGATAAGACAGACACTCTCTCCCTTTCTACACCGCCACTGTGCAAAATAAATTAAATGAGGGCTCGCAAGCGCAAAGTTACTGTTAACTTCTCAGCAGTCAAATGTTTTTATTTGTATTATTTTGCTTTGGTTTGTAGTTTTCCAGGCATTGTAATTATATCCTGAAATCCATCTAATAAGATATAATTAGGGAGAATTATTAAATGAACACTCCAGACATTACGTTATGTATTAAAAATCCCAAGAGTTGTGTGAGACACAATATGGTCTGAACACCTTTCAAACAGCTATTTAAAACTTTTTGTAGCATCCATGAAGAGAGAACTTTGCATGTACAATCTAGCAAACAACTACTTTCCCTCTCTGGGGCTAGCTCCTCTATCTTTCACTGAAACATATAACTCTTATCAATCCTCTTTACTTGACAGCTAAGCCTTCCATCCATGTGACACCTTTACTAACAATGAGCAGTTATGATAATTGTTTTGAACAAGATGGGCTACATGTAAACCAAAATAATCTATAATAATAACAATAACAACAATGGATATCATGAAACATATGCAAAATCAAAGAAAGAAAAGTTTTCATCATGGGTTGATGTACTATCCATTGAAGCATGGTTAGATGCTCCTTAGGGTAAGTACCAGCAAACTGTCTTTGATCGATCAGCTTGCTTGGCTAATATACTACCTGGCTAATTGGCAAATAATACTACCCACTGCGCTATGACCTGCAGCATCAGGTGTGCTGTTAAAGATGAACAGACAGCTGCAAACGAGTTCAGGATAAACATATAACAAAAGAAATATGAGCACTTACTGTACTGACAGTTCCTCCCCATGTACTCCCCAGGGCATTCGCAGGAATAGTTGGCAACCATATCTGTGCAAATGCCTCCATTCTTGCATGGGTCCCTTTCGCATTCGTTAATATCTAGAAGAAACAAGCAAACAAAAAAAAGGTGCATTCATTTACCTGAAGCAGACATGTGGGCAATTAGAAAGACCTCATCCTCATTAGAATGCATGGGTAGGGAGCATATTGAATTTTCTCTGTGTGTTACTTCATTCTGTATGCCTATAGAAGCTCTCACAAAGACATTGGTTTCTTGAAACTAATAAATCAAATACCTCCTTAATTATTAATTCTAGAACACAGACCAAAGTTTTGAAATGTTAAGAACAATTAACCTAGTGTCCTTTCTTTGTATTTTAAATAATTATCATACCATGTATACCATTATTTTGCTCTGCAAACCACGTTTGCTCATTTCTACAAACCTATGTAACTTGAGTATCTTTGTTTTCAAAACAATAACTACAAGTTACAACAGTTATCGTTTTTCTTCTGATTGGCAAGTTTATATAAATCATCACATGGACCACATGATAAATTGATGAGAAAATGAAAGAGAATAAAAATGCAGTTGAGTTGCAGCCCTCCTTTGGCCGCTTAACAGTCAAATTGCATTTGCAATACAATGCAATTTGATGGCGCCATTCTGTGGATTTGTGATAGTAAAATGGAAAAAAATAAAATTGCATTCAGGCAAGTTAAGGTGGCCAATTAGATTTTAATATAGATTATCCACAACTTAAGAGAGGCATTTGAATTTAAAGTTTTTGCTTAGCCTATTAGACATTATACTCCATACTGTATACATGTTTCTTCACATTTAATCTTTCTCTTGTGAGAATAATTGGCTCTGTTAAACAATATTCTGGGTACAGCAGCAGACAAGACGAGTATATGCGCTATTGCTACAGCAAGACATGAGCAAGTCTCAACCTGCCAGCATCATATTTAATCACTATTTAGTGGCACTTTGTGCAAACCAGATGAACTACAGTTGGACTCATTTACATCTGTTGTGTCAGTATCTAACTATGCTAAATTGGAAAATAGCAATGACCTAAAGTATGGAACCACTGACAGTAGTTTTGCAGTAGGCTTGGTGAATATCCTCTCTCTCTTCATAAAAATAGCACAGAAACACATAAGGGCAGTACAGGCTAGCGATGTGATAAATTGTCACTTAATTATCATCTACTGTACAGCCACTTTTGCTTTGTAATTTCTCTCTGAAATAGCTCTTCTCTGATTGATTCATCTAACCTGTTACAGAAGGTGACAGATCCACATAACCACCCATTATTTGTGCTGTTCTATTCTAGGTACAGTTAAGGGAAAGAGGATTATAGGGGTAGTTAATGAGGCGAGGGAGGAAAAGTGGTAACTTTTGAACAATTTTGAACACATTTCTAATGATTTGCAAACTTGCCTATGGCTGCTACAAGACTTTTAATCCTCTAAAACATACCGTGATCCATCTGTGACTCACAGGTTTTGGCTTCATGAATATGTAACCAGGGATGCGATTTAGAAAGCTTAAGGAAGTGAAACATGATTAAAGTAAGTCTGTCACGGTGCTTCATCTCTCTGAGATTTTATCTATAATATCTATAATAGTCACTTGGCCAGATTCATAATATCTGAAAATATATCTTATTTTCTGTGAATGTGTTAAGCTCCGAAGAAAAAATAGTCACTGTCCTCACACATAATGGTCACCGAGGTTCTGTGACTGGAAGCAGTAACATCTTTAACGTTCAGCAGAGCGGAATATTAAAAAATAAATAAATAGAGTGGAATACCAGAGAGAGAGAGAGGGCACACAGAGCGAGAGATAAATGAGAAATTTTTGTGATTTACCCAAAAATCCATGGGGGACCCCGGAGACAACTATATTTGGGTGAAAAGATGTTTGATGATATTGAGCTGTAAAACTTTTCCCAAAAGACAATACTAAAGTTGTGCAGGTTGAACTTGACACACATATTTATTTTGTGTTCATTTATCTGCTGTGCATTCTGCCTTCCTAGATGCGTAGAACTGTCTATAATACTGAACACCATCCAGCACTGTGTTGTTATTTCATTAATTTTTTTTTGATTGTGAGCACAGCTGGAACATGCAAGACAAGACCTGCTGTGTCTTGTAATGTGGCGGATCAACCTGCCTCAGATATAGCTGATGATAGAGAAGCCCTGCTATTTGTTAATCCTCTGCTATACAGCCATTGTGAAAGCCAAGTGAAATACAGTAGGTGATAAATCAAATGTACTGTGCATGAGATAAACAGCAAAACACTGATCCTCGAGGTGTGTTGTGACGCAACTTGTATATTCTAGCAAATCATTCTAAGGGAAGATTGAATAAAAAATAGTTTTACCAGTCAGCATGTCATCTTGTGGCTTACAAAGCACAACAAAAGAGCTGATTTACACATTTGGCACTAAAAAGGCTACTCTTGAAAGACAGACTGCATCAACACACAACTATGTTGGACACAAAGTAGGTCGATCAAATGCAAACTGCAGGGTCCACTCATCTTAAATTATGATGGAACATGTAAATTATATCAGAGAGAGTGAAACACACAACACAAACCCAATTATTTTGCCTTTCAAGTTGTGAATATTCCTACATATGACATTTGTTATTAGGAGTGTTGCTTTATTTTTGCAGTTTGCCATTGCACAGATGGTTTGTGATAACGTGTCTGTGTATGTGTTTTTCTATTGTCCTCTCGTTTCTCAAGACATTTTCTAACCCACTGAATAAAACCATTAAACAGTTGGTGCACAGTCCCCATCTCCCCAAAATTACACCATGGTTGGATCTATATTTGTCTGGGGAGCATGTTGATTCTACATGGGTTTCATCACGGAGACTGGACCTGAATGAGAAAACTGGAGAGATGCACTGTGTGCATAATATGGACTGGAAGCTTAGAGAGGGACAAAAAGAATAAGAAGAAAGAAAGCATTACATTTTCCAAAACAACAAAAAAAACAAACAAACAAACAAATAAAAAATAGATCTGATTTATCTAATCAATGTTATTTGATAGAATTTGGTTAAAAAAGTTTTCCACGATCTAAATCCTACCTTATTGCTGGATGTAAGAGAGCCAATCACTCAAAGACTCAAAGTCTCTCATTAATGGGGCGGTTTTGGGTGTGTTGCAATAATCGAACTGTTTGCTACAATCAGATGCAAACTATGCAGTAATTAGTTGTTCTTGTACTTCCATGATCTTTTCTGCTCCATGCCTCGGCTGCTTTGATGAGCTAGTACAGGACCATCTAATATAATTACAAATCCCAAAACAGCCTGCATGACTAATACAAGAAAATAGCCTCCTACTAACAACACATTATTAGCACTGAGATGAACAAACAAGCACTTGTCAGAAGGAAACATCTTGATAATGGGAGGTTACTGCAATCAAGCTGGATTATGTTTTAATTCATTCTACTGCGAGTGGCCCTGCGATCCTGTTAAAACTGAAGAACTGTTAAACTAAAAAACTGAAAACTTGAGCCCGCCATTTAGAGACCAACAATGGCCACTCTTCACTAAACAATTCAGGTTTTGATTTTTTTTAATGGCACTAATTCTCGAGAACCACTAATTGTTAGCAAGTGTGACAACAACAATGAAACTACTAATACAGTTATTAATCAGGGGTACAGCATGGCCATATGAGACATCATTAATGTCTTTCACAGCAGCAGTAATTTGTACAGGGTATATTTGGTCTTTACTAATTGCCTTAGTGTAACACTCAAATGGAAATGTGATTTTATATCCACTTTGATATATAGTGAACATTGATAGTTATTCACAGAACAGGAATATACAGTAGCACAAAGAACATCAACAATCCTCAGCTCATTCTGCACATAGCACAGCCCACTGTTATTTCACAACTGCAACCATACCACTTAAATAAGTGATGCTGTTGTTACCCTTTAAGTTCATACCCTGCTTTGTTGCCACCAGTACCGTAGGTTCAAATACAAAGGTGAGCCAAATGGGCCAGCCACTCAAATAGCCTGGAGCACAACATACCACAGAGAGAGGAAAACACAGCTAGCCCGTTTTATAATTTGCTTCCCTTTTATGAGAGGCCATCAGCCCCTGGGAGACCAGCACAGGGAAAGTGAGACTTAAAAGCGGTGTATTGCCAGTAAATCAGGTGGGAGTAAAGGGATTACTTCAGGAAATGTAGCTAATCCAACTGATAAAAAAATTAAAGAAGAGAAGAGAGAAGAATCATGGAGAGGAGAACCTCTGAAAGAAAGAGAGTAGATGGTGAAAGAAATGTACAGAGAGAAATATTTCCTAGTCCAGTGGTCAGGTAAATAAACTCTGTTTACACAATTTATTTAACACAGTTACAGGCATGCATCCAAGGGGTTTCCCTCACTAATACTAGTCAACGTCTACCATTTTGTATTTAAATGTGTCATTAAAGCCTTAAACATGGTAAAACAACATTTTGCAACTGATGTCTTCAGTTTAATGGACATGGCGATGTCAGGATCATAACAATTTTTACAAGCCAGTTTGAGTAAAGATTTCTACAGTGGATGGAAATAAAACTACATTACAATGTAATGTAATACCACACACTGGCTCTCCAATAATACTACTTTAGCGAAGCTTATAATGTTCAGTTTTTGTTGAAACTGTGCCACGATGATGATGATTGAATATGGTGTCCACCTGCATATACAGCGGTGGACAAAATGTAACACAGTACAATGTCACTAGCTACAGATGAAGAGTTGAATCAAGCCTCAACAGAAACTGAACATAACCATCACAAAGTTACTATTGCATTGCATTTATTGAAAGGCTAATACAGTGAACAGCATTACAATGTACAGGTCAGACTCTCACCATGCTCTCATCGGTCCACTGGAAGGTCTCGCTCCCTGGCTTTGCTCCTCTATTGCTCTTCAAAAAGTGTCTCAGTAGGACAATAATGAGAGCAATGAAAAGTGCTATGTGTCAGGGACTAAGACTTGCTGTGAGCGCTAAATTGGCTATGGTGTGTCCAGAGCAGGAGCAGGCCTGCATTGGGAGGGGTCCCCTGTGCCCTCTCTACTGGGCTGCACTGACCTCTACAGCGTCTGCACCTGCCACAGCCACAGAAACACACAGACCGATGAAACTACTTTCCAGTTCATTCAACGGTAAAGGTATTGAGTCAAATCTTGCACAAAGAAGAGTTATTGAAGACGTAAATGTGCCATGAAGATGAGGCAAAAAAAATGATGAAATTCCATCAAGTGTATTAAACCTTTTGCGCCTGTCTGAGTGTAAATGATTGTGCGGTAATTGTTGCTGGGAGACACTTCAAAGTTAGAAAACAGACAATCCAAGGACAGGTACACCCAGGGTGAAGTTAAAAGTGGTTTTAAATAACAACGCCATTTAACATCTAAACTGTCCGTTTTTAAAGCTGTTCAAACTGCTAGAGCTGACTACCAAGAAGTTAAATCTAGCCTGCAAAAAGACATTCACATGTGGGTGTTTGTTCAGCAAATCAAGGTTTAAGACAAGACGTGTCCATGCTTGCAGATAAGAAAGAGACATCTCCTGGCTCTTTTCTGTCTGTGTACGGGCTGCAACAAAATCATACAATGTACAAATAACCAAACAATGATTTTACTGCTTTTTGCAAATTCTGTTTAAAAGAAATTAACTACATTCTCCGTCAGTGGTACTGGTTGTTGTCCTAAAAGAGGAGAAAAAATGTCATATATATATATATATATATATATATAGCTGATTTATATTAAAATGAGCATTTAAATTTTAGTTGGACTTAAATATACATGCAGTAGCATTAGAAAGCCTAAAGGGGCCCCAAACAACAACATAAATCACCCAAATGATTGAAATAAATGTCTGCTAATAGCTTGTAATCCTCTCACACTTGTAAAGCCCCCAAACTTAATTAGCAGAATTAAAGGTAATGTCCCAGCAGTATTGCCCCTACATCTCACCCACTTCCTTCATTAAATTACAGTCAGATGTTGGGAAAAGCCTTCTATTCCCTCTGCCAAGACACTGTAAGCCACACAATCGGAGGTTAGTCAAGACATTGTTTTCATGTGGAGATGTCTCATCATGTTACATATCTGCATCTGGACTCAGTTTAGCCCTCATGCAGTTTCCCGTGGGGAAGTTTCAGCTTATCTGTTTTTATGTCAGAGAGCCAGTGGACCCACAGATGTTTGGTAAGCAAGCCTCCTCTCGATCCCCTTGACCTCTCTATCTAGACAAGAAGCCGTGGTTTGACCTCTACGGTCAGTGATTGACAGGAATGAAGTCGCCGACCGAGTGTTTATGCCTACCACATAATTAACCCCTTACTTTGAACACTCGTACTTCTTTGGAAGTAATCATCCTATTTTCTTTTTAATAGCGGCTAGCGTTTCCCCTGGAGCTACTGAAGCCCTGTGATTCATGGTGGTACTGCAATGTTGGATTTGATACTAAAAAAACATTGCAATCTGTGTGCACATAGAATGAAGTCATCAGGTGAAAAAATGAAAAGCAAACAGCCAATGAGTTACATGACTTGGATGCTAGTCTGAGTAGAAAGTATGTATATGAAAAGCCTATTAGCTAAGTGAGCTATTTAGGAAGTTATGAGAACAAAAAATATGAGATTTCACATTATACACACAGTATAAAGATTATTATGTTACTTTATATGGTATCCACTTCATTGGATACTCAACAAACTCAATAGCACATGCTGTCCTGTCTTTCATTCCCCCTGTGATTAGAGTGCTCTTCTATCCTCAGCGTTATTTGTTTTGTGAATATTATTTTCCCACCCTCTCTTTTTTGGCAGTTTTGATGTAACATAGCACCCATTTGAAAGGGACGGGGATAAAAGAGCCGCCTGCTCACATCTCAGTGGTGACAGGACACCTCAGTAGGTTGTACGTACAGAGTGAGGGCTTTATTACCACTAAAAGTCAGATGCATGCAATGTTTTTCCACCTGCATTTCATCACGTCATATCTAATCCGCTCTGTCCTGTCAGTGGGTGCGCTTCTCATTTTTTCACAATCAAATGCTCACACAAGCTTTAGCACAGACTGTAGATGCAATACACATGCATGTTGAATAGATTATTGCTTCAATATGTCAATTCCAGTCTGGATAGTTCTATAATTCTACTGTGCTTTAAAAAGTGCTGGCATGTCTTCAGAGCTGCATCTTTGTATCTTCGATCAGCCTTGGATGTTGTGTTTGACAGGTCCTGGTGCAGTGAAATGTGCCTAGTCCACACTACACAAGGCCCAGACAAGCCCTGTCTCTCCAAGTTGAGTCAGAGATAGAAGATTGAACACGGAAGTGCCTGTCTCCACTGTCAATCTATCCTGTCAATCTATCCTAACCTTACCCATGCCACTGAAGTTACTACCACCACATAAGGTGGGGATTCCTATCTGGGACCTGATGAAGTCACACAACCAGTTGAAAGACAGATTTAAAATTATGATTTCACAGTCTGTCTCAGCCTTGGTCATATGCATCTAGGCTTAGCATGAGAATTTATATTTTGGATCTCCTATACAGAGATCTAGAGGTCTTAAATCTCATCTCATATGCAGGTTAGCTTTCACAGTGGTACCTGCTGTATGTTTCAAGGGATATGATGATGCATGAAGTTGTGAATTCGGGATTAAGAATAGTGTATTCCAAGGACACTCTTTTGAAGTGGGATTAGCCCACTGAGAAGTTATTCACAGCAGAACTCCTGAAACCCTTGAAAAGGTATTTTAGGATGCATTGCGGGGAGTTTTGAGTGTCTGAGAAGCACAACACTCATCATTTGGAAGACATTCAGGCCGGGGGGCTCCTCCGAAGCTGGGGTGTGCAGAATGTGAAGAGCCCTCAGCTCTAAGGCAGAATGGCACTCAGAGGAAAGCCTTAAGTGTCATTTTAATCTTACAGATGGAGTCTCCACAGCAGGTGTGTGTGTGGGGAATACTGATCTACCTCAGAACAACAGTGGGATCCACAAGCTCTTTACCATCACAGAGGAATGCTTAAGAGAAACTTAAATGGTATGAAATGCAGATGGAAAGTGGAGGGAGGTGACGGCCAAAGAGCAATCACAGACTGGATGTGGGGGAAAATGAGGATAACAAGAGATGTCTGCTCTTATAAGACTACGGCATTTGAGTATATAATGTGTTAACACACAATAAATATAAATACCGTGTATTGTTTTTAACATAACCTTTACATTTAAGTGACAAAATCATGTAAATTATTTTCACCATTTTAGTTTAACATGCTACCATTTGCTAAATCACTAAACACAAAGTACATCTGAGTGTGATGCGAAAACCATTGGTTTTGCAGGTATTAAGTCATAAGACACTGGGCAAAAAGACATTTTGACCTGACTATGGTGCTAGATATTACATGGGACCATGAATGTGTGTACCAAATTTCACAGCAATCCAACCAATAGTTGTCAAGATATTTCAGTCTGAACCACAAATGTCCACCTCATGGTGGTGCTGGAAGAAAAGGTATGTGATGACCAAAGTCAGCACGATTCATCGTCTGGGGACCATATAAATCTGTACAAATTTTAATGGCAATCCATACAAAAGTTGTAGAGATTTTTCAGTGCGGACCCAAGTGGTGGACAGACTAACCGACCAACATTACCATCCCTAGAGCCACGCTAGCATGACTAAAAAAGTTCTTCACAATCAAATAAAAGAAGCAAAATTATACTAATGATATGAACGCAGGAATGACAAGTACATATAAAGGATTTAAGGAGTTGAGTTAAAATAATTACTTCTGAAGAAAAGGTCATGACCAAATATTTAAATTCTGAATGACTTATAGTTTAATATTGTGCATAGCCTAATATTGATACTGCTGCCAAATTAAGAAGCTTCAGTGGTTTCAACAGAGAGTAATTTAACACAAGAGGAGACTGGATGGATGCTTTGATAAAAAATTACTATCGTTCTCAAAATGGCAATTCACACATCTATATTATTTTTTCCATATTGAATCATATTCATGATTAATTCAGAGGTGGAATAACAGTATAAGATCTCCCTGCTAGGCACCAGCCAAAATCCAATGTTATGGTTTACAAACTGCCATCGGCCTTAATGTCTTTTTTCTTCCCAGTCACGTTGAATGAACTCGGTCAAAAGTAAAACAACACTGATACTAATTTGGCCACACACTGACCATCCTGAATTAATGCAGCTCTGTTTAGTCAAGCTGAACATTTATCAGTGCTCTGTTTTGGCTTGCAGTGCCAGCCAAAAGCCCTGGGCAGGACTGAGTCTAACTCTTTTCCACCACCTGGGATTTGGGAATGCATCTCTATTTATGCTTTGGCCATCTGCCAACAGGTCCATCCTCACTGCAGAGGCTAGGAGGTGACAGCGCAGCTCAAGTGTCCGAGGGCCCTTACGCAATTAGGCCCTGGTAACAGCTTGTTCCCTATAACACCTCCACAGGAAGGATAAACCAGGTGAATGGGTGCTTAGGGACTGGGAACAAGGGGGGTAGAATTGATGGAATTGAACAAAAACATCCTCCATTTTGGCAATTCTCAACTGATTATTTTCTTCATAATGTCCAAAGTAAATACATTTCCAAGGCTTTTGTTTGTTGTCATTTTCGCTTTTAATCTCAACAAACATAACGAAATTAATCCAGGCTCTAACAACATCTCTCTTGAAGCACTTTGTCACATTCACATTCTTTCAAAAGTGCTGGCCTTTTCCCTAGAAGACTATGTTTTGCTAACAAGACTGCACTTCAAGCCACCGGCCTATTTTATACAGCTTCAAATTCCTGAAGGCATTCTGTGTCATTATATTTGGTTTTAACAGCAAAGTTGCAACTTGTCTCGCCTGTAATTTTGCTGGCAAAGCATTACTTTGCCAAAGAAGAAAGGTCATCTTACTCAGTGTTGTGTTACTACAGCAGTTTTCATCTTAATAGAGGACAGCCCTATATTTAAGGAAAATAGGCCTACGATTTTCAAGAATCTAAAAGCATGCAATATCAAAAAGCTTTTGCTAAAGATAGAATTCTGATTCAAAGCTACTTGAGATAGATTATTATTAATGCTTTGCAATTTATACAGTTTTGTGTGTATCTTTTATTGTTTTATGTGTATAATTTTTTTTTCTTTTAAGAATTATCATATTTAATTCTGCAGTGCAAAGATGCCTCGTAAGGAGAGGAGGTTAAAACAAAAAAATGGAGCGGTGTGAGGCTGCTAAAAGGCAGTGGATCCCTGACCAGCTCACGGCAAAATATTCAATTATAGAGAACAGCAATAATAAACGACATATTGCAGTGTATTTGTTCTTTAACGTTTTCAATAATTACCAAGGGACCAGGTAGGTTTATTATTGATTAAGAGCTGGAGTTGCTAAGTATGGTTAGTAAAGAAATAGATTAATGATGCAATAGCAAACTAGGCCTTGTTCTCAGATGGAGAGCGAGTGTAAAGTGATAGGTCCGATGAGGAGATGGAATCATAGCAAGGAGAAACTGAGAAAGACACTGAGCCACAGCCAACATAGGTTGCGGTTTGTTGGAAGATTCCTTGTTCCATTTCATGCTCATATTCTGTTTGAATATGGCTTGCTATAATTTAACAGGTTGTGCTGTAAATTACGTTGGTTGTATGGCGTTATATCTTGTTCCATGTGACCTCCCTGACTTCTATATTATCAGTGATGGGTCAGAGCACTGATGGCTGATTTTGTGAGAACTTGCATAAGGCTAACATTGACAAGATTAGGGCCAAGCACAGATGGATCCAGGTAAATATTGTTTGTCCCATTCTTTTTATTTAGTAAACTTGGGGATAAAACGTCATTTTTGATCGGCCAAGCAAAAAGCCCCATCTATAGGCAAAATGAAAATATCTACGTCAGTGGCACAGAAAAAGTGGCCACCTTGAATCCAGCTTGTTATCCAAAATGCCCTTTAACAGAGGCAAGATAGGGTCAGGTCCTTCTGGGATGGAGAAAGGGGCAGCAGGATACAGAGAAAATAGACATTTGAAAGACAACACTGATCTTTGAATTGGTCTCCTTCACTTTGTGGATGCATGTCCACTCACACAAAGAAGCGCACACACACACTGAAAGAAAACAAAAAACATATGTTGTGGCAGTAAATGTTAATATTTATAATACACTTATACTGTTATGGAAGCATACTTTGACATACTGTAAACTATATATACTATTGGTGGGCCTTGTTTAAGTAAGTGTAAGTAGTAGTTTACGTAGTATAGTGTTTCAACAGCTACTGAGAGAGAGAGAGAGATGCATGAGCGAAAATACCGGAAACCATATCCAGTACCGCTAGTGTGTTTGTATATATATATCACAGTGAAGAAGCTGCACATGTCAACCCAAGAGATGTAGCTGACTACAAAAGGTAATACCTCGCCTGGGATATCTACTGGCAATACACCATTGACCCTCTCCCCAAAGTAGGTGCCTGCAGCTATATTAGGACAACAGAAATTAAGTGTAAATGTGGATGGGGCAGGCAAAGTGGCAGTGAGGCATATCCCAGTCAAGAGTGGTACCACACCACATCTATGATGCAGGTAAAATGAACCCTCACAACTCCCGTTGTGGCACACAAGTACCCTGCTGTATAATATCCAGAATCTAGGTAGGGAACGAAGGCCTTTGACTGTAAAGCCTCTGTGCTTGCGGCATGTGATCCTTTGTCAGGGATACACGCTGTGGCAGACACACCTTTGCTAGTGTTGTTGAACCTGAAAGAAACTGAAAACTGTCAACACCAAATAGCAGCCGGTGTGGGTTAGCCACAACAAAGCAAATAATTAAGCATCTCTAAAGTAACTTCATGCTGGCTACATTCTGCAAATAGCAAACATCTGCTTTTTTTCACAAGAGCCCCAAGAGTAGTCAACTCACCTGGAGACAATCAGTCACCCTGTGGCACTCAGAAGGTCTAAAAGAGAGCTAAAGTCTGCTACAGGGGTACACACACACACACTCACACACAAGTGCACATAGGTGCACAAATTTCTTTATGCTACTATGGCCTACGCTTTCTTTTTCCCTCCCCAAATACACTGATGAATGCTGTGTGCTCAAAGTAAAGGTGGGTGCTGATGTTTTGTTTTTAAATATCACAAATAGTGTTAAAGCTTTTTTAGACACACAAATCTTCACACAGAAAAAAACCCAACAACAACATGAAAGTCATCTTAAAGGCCAGATTTACTGACCAGATTATGACTGAACCACCACACAGATAGGTGGCCCGCTGTTTTCCAGTGACACACATGTGGTGCTTTGAAGAAACGAAAGAGACCAAATGTGCAGTGAGCACGACTGCTGGCCCACAAGCATGTCCATCTTTCCATTCTGATCTGCAGAGACTCCCACGCAGACACACTCACTGTCACTCCATGAGTTGCTGATCAGTGGCGTCCGACGGTTTGGCTGTGTGATTGTGGTCGCTTCTTTGGATGTTTGGTAGACTATAGACTCTTCTCCCAGGACGGTCTACACTCATCTCTTCCTGTAAATGTAGCTTTCTAGCCACAGACTGAGTGCAGTGGGTGGGCTGTGGGACTGTGAATGCAATGTTGAGAGGGTGTCTGGCCATGTCCTCCACACAGCTCTACATCACAGTAAAGCAGCAGAAGTGCCTTGAGGCTGCCAGTGTTCACAATAGTTCTGAGGCCACTTCAGGTAGTGGGGCACATTTTTAGATCTGTGATACACTGATGACCTTCGGAAACTCTAGCAAGAGTGCATCTATACTCACAAGATAAATGTGAGATTTTTGAAGAATTTCACAAAATATGACACTGTGAATTAAAATACATTGGAGACTCTTGAGTGAATAACCTAAATAGTGGACTATAAAATAGTGCTGTATTGATATGCTGCTACTACAGACTATTAGTTTGAAATAATGTAACACAATTAACAGTTAGTTTTGTAAGTATCTGACCCGAAGATGAAGAAGAAGAAGATGAGCCTACATTTCAGAATACATTTAAGTTATTCTGAGAAAACCAACTGGTGTTAAAAGTTATTCATGCCAAATTAAATAAAAACGGGTGTGCAGATTAGCATAATTTCAGTAAAACTTCCCAACTCTTGTAACCCAGAGGCTGTTAAGACGAGACAGATTTATACCTACAAGAACAGACCTCAGGCACTATGACTAAAGCGATGCCTCTGTTTATTTTGAAAATAGGTTAACTTTTCTGTGGACAAAGTACTCCTTCCGCCTGTTTACCATGGAGAAGTTTTTCTTCAACAAACTTTTGCACTAACTTATAGCTGTACTTAAATCAATCTTAATCCAGTTAGCTAAGCCTGCCCTGAGAATTTAATTTCTTAAAACTCCAAGTGAAAAGCTTCCCTAAAACAAAATTCAGCTATACTGCTCATGTGATCTAAGACAGTTAGTGGATTTCTGTATATGAACAACTTTCCCCCCCGGAGCTATAAACAAAATAGCAATAGCACTTTGTGGTGCTTCACCACTGAGATGAATAGGAAGCTGATTTTGTGGACACAGTGGCAATTTGCAGGATCATTTGTTGGAAATATGGGTCCATTTTCTGGTTCAGAACTGTTATCATTTCTACAAAATAACTATGAACAGAAGGAGCAAACAAACACTCATTTAGTCCACACCCAGAGGAGCAGCTCCAGAAATGATGGTCCTAACATTGTTGATAAGGCGGAAACTCCCGGTATATTTATAGGTCCGGCAAATAACTGATTTTGATACATGCTCATAGATATTAATTTAACCATTTAATAGCTTGACTTTCTTTTTTCTTTCGAGATCGATATATCAATGTTTAAAGAATATAAGAATGATTTTTCAAAAAACACTAGAAAAGGACATTTCAATTGCTAATTGAAAGGTTTTGGAATTTTTAAGCGGCAACAAGATGCCATTTACATTTAAGAGCAGCTACAAAAGGAGATGCTTCATCGTGATCTTTGCTGGAGTGACTTTAACAGTGCAGCCTCACAGTTAGAAGGAGATAACAAGTGCTTCAATCATGGTGAGAGGGAGCAGAAAACCACCAGCCCACCAATCTCTCCCACTGTCTTCTCTCAGTGGCCTCCATGGGAGGAGCGGAAGATATGCTAACAAAAGCTCCATCCCTCCCTCCCTCCCTCGCTTTCTCTCCCTGCCATCACGACAGACTGTAGATCCCCCGCTACAAAGTCACCTCCTGTGAGGCAGTGGCAGGTTTGAGAAGGGCAAGTCATTTTTCGCTTGAAGAGGCGCAGGTAACCACTCAGAGGTGTGGCAGTAAAGTGAAGTGGTGGGTGTTCACAGGGGCGGACGGGGTGCTGGAAAAAACTGTTGGACCTATGCCTCTGCCGTGTGCCTGACAAACAGAGTCTATTGTTGTAGTCAAATGTTTAAGGGTTACGATGAATATAACCACTGTCCTTTTGATACTCATTCATGCTGCCTCGGGCTGCAGTGCTGTTGTCTATGCCATCATCTTACTCTTAACCAGTAAATAGAGCACAACAAACAGATGAAGGTGGAAAATGAGTCAGATCTCTATTTATCTTGCTCACTTGCCAGAAAAATCCACGTGAAGGAGAGGAGTCAGAGGGCTGAGAGAGACAATGATGAGTAAAAAAATAAACAAGAAAAGGAAATCTGAGCACCACTGGAAACCTCCACACCAGCTGCAAAACACACCGAACAGGTCACTAAGGCAGTCCTAAATGTGGTACCAAAGAGTAAGCACAGAGCAAATCCCTACAGAGTCTCTTTCTCTCTCTTGTGCTGATGAAAGGCAGTTTGTGATCTGTCCCAGGTGAATCGAAAAACAGTAATGGCAACTTGCGGCTTTACATCAGGCCACAGCTATAAACACTGGCTGATTATCCTGTGGAGAGAAGCTGGGCAGGCAGCAGGGCTAATACAGCAACTGTCAATACACGATCAAATACGGGGCCACGCTTTCAAAAAATCTCACACATCCTACATTTAGCCTCAATCAATCCTGCCCTGCTACTGTGTGTTAGAGAGAAAGGCAAAGATGCATATTGATCAAAGAGCAAGGAGGAATCTGCTCAAAGGACTCACAGGCTATGGAGGGATGGAAAGAGACAGAGTTAGAAAGTGGACCCCAGTCATCTAAGAGACAAATTAAATTTACAGTGCTTGTATACGTTCCTGCATAATCGATTAGCTTAAATTTTCTCTGTGATTTGTAGTGTGCTCTACATCCAGCGCAGTGTCACCGAGTGAGAGCTTAAAGGAATAAGACTAAATCCACTTCTTTGAAAGAGAGTAAAGAGGAAGGAGCATGTGATCTGCCAACTTTCCAAGATATGATCTAGTATTAGGGCATCAAATTCAAATATGTTGTTCAATCATCACAAGGTGGGCTAGTTACATAAGGCTGTTTATGGTGAAACATTAAAGCAAATTTTGTGCTCTTACAATAAAAATCCCAACAGTTTATTTTTCATTTGTCCTTGATAGACTAGAGTACGTGTTCCCTGAAAATGATCTGCAACCTCATGACGACTGAGGCAATCAGTCCCAATCTTCCTGCTGTGACAGTTCATTACAACGTTTGGCTACATGCCCAATAATGTGGCACTTGTTCTCTTGTCACCACAGGGATGTGACACCGCACTATTCGAAAGATGAATGACTCTCTGATAATAAGGGTGCTTATAATAAAAGTGGTGACACTGGCTCCAAGTTAACCCCAGTTTTGAGACTTAGACTTGGTAAAACTGATTTAAAACCGTTAAAACTTAAGTAAAACCTTAAATTCGATGCTATGGGGTGAAAACTCAAATCAGCACGAGCACTTTATTAATGCAAAGTGCAAAAGAGCACTTTGGAATTTAACAGTTAAGCTATTTCTTAAATGGTAGAAACAAGATACTGTGAGATTCTATATCTATTCTGCATAAAAATTTAAACTAACTTTAAAGCTCACTGCGTCTTCACACTGCCATCACCTTTAGCTGTGATTATTTGACATCTGCCCTGAATATGGAAATCTCAACACCTTAAGTTGACTCACTGACAGCTGTGTTGTAAAAATAAAAAAAACACACACCCACAAAAAAAGACTGAATTCATACAGTACAGTATTTGCCCATCAAAAAAGTTTAAAATAGCTTGCACTTATCCCACCTGTCCATGTACAACATCATTCCTGACTGTGCTTCATAAAAATGGTCCACAAGCAGGATATGCGGTGCATAGGATAGCGTTCAAAGGTGTGAAATTGGATTTGGCTCTGACGGAGATAGTAAAAGCAACAGTAAAAAGCCAGGGCCGGCCTACACATACATTATGTTACATCTGTAAACAAGTACATAAAAAGATATAAAACACTGGAATCGATTATTTCAATATCACATAAGATACAGGCTAATGCTACAATATGATTTAATCCTGAATCCAACTTAAAAAGCTTTCTGTAAATACTCTTTAATAATATGCTGTTGGAAAGGTTTGTTCCTTTAAGGACTTTGTATAATATTTAATAATGACAAGAAATGTTTCCAAGCAAGAGACATCCATTCTGTTGCAACAGCTGTGAGCTTATTAACAAAAAGACTAATGCATGTATTGATGAATCCATAATATCGACAGATGCGATACCAAAACATTATGTACAGACTTGAACTCTCATCAGCAGTATTATCTGTCCATCAAATTGGGTGATAAGCATTAAAATAACACACACATTAAGAATTGCTCAGCAAGGCTAAAACACTCCTTGTTTTTGGGTTGTTTCATGTATCCTACGGAATTCCCAGACCCCATTATTTTCTCATTTTGATCCTTTTCTTCAATCCATTAAAAGCCAGCACCATACCATAACAAAGCCAGCTATGCTGTCATTCTAAACGGACAATTATTTATATGCCTCTATCATTTAACTGCAGGAATTATCCAGACGCTAGATTTGATTATTAATGTCTTCAGATACAAAATTGCTCCTCTCTCTCTCTCTTTTTCATACCCACTCTCTTGCATTCATCTGTAATGACCGTGAGAAAAATTGGCAGACATTAATGTGTATTCAGCCCATATCGAATCAGTTTCTCACCACCCTAAAGGCTTAATAGGAAACAATAACTGAATTATGACATGAATGCTAGCCAATTGCTCAGAATTCTGGCTGTAGACAAACACAATGACATACCGTCGATATAGTGACTCGCTTCATTTCCTTTTATGTTTTGTACATTTTCATAAAATAAGGAAAACAAACAGCGATGTAGAAACAAATAAATAATGACTGACACTGACTGTCCCCAAATAAATGCTCCTTTCTTTTTTTTTCAGTTTACCACTAAATTGCTTGTCTTGTTTAACCTTGGTGTAAGTGTGGCAGAATTATGAGACACATATAAATAGTTTCTTCGAGTACTGGTTAACATCTCACTTTGTCTCTGTGTGTCTATCCCTCTTTCTCTTTCAAACCAGCAATGATCCATCTCACCACACAGTTGATACATTAAATCCATTACTTACAAGCACACCTGCGATGAAGGACAACTGTGTAGTGCAGCCTAATGCAATGCTCAGTCAAGCACACACACAGGCAGGGCAGCCACAGGACTTGGCCTATATATCATACTGGAGGATTTAGCAAGATTTAGTTAGCACTTGCAGAAAAAGCTACATGCTATATCCAAACCCTGGGATCTATTCAAAATTTAGAAGGATTTTAAGGCAAGATTTGAATGCATTATACTTTTGTATTTCTATTGCTGGCTAGCTGATGTTGATTCCACGTGTTATTAGACATACTTTCCTCTTTAAATAAATTGACACATTAACTTAAAAACAGACTCATTTGGTATATGGCACTGCAAGTAATATTGACACAAACAAGCCATGACCCAACCAAATACTTAAAAGTGAAACGGGGTGGGGGGGGGCGGGAGTAAACTTTTGGAAATGTCAAAACAGTTCACTCTGGCAACTCCTTGTTGTTGCAGTGAACAGTTATCAAGTGAAGCAGCTCAGTTGTTTGTAGCGGTATTTCAGGAGAGAGGGCTGGACAAAGCTTGGCAACAATAATCAATAGATGTTTCTGCTGTTTTGAAAAAAGTAATGTTGCTGATTTCCAGTTATTTTGCCTTCTTACGATGTAAAATGTTGTAAGACCTCTAATTACATAATGGTGCAAACCCAGTAGTACAGGTCCAACTGCTGGTGTTGGTTATACCCACATGCGCTGGTAACTCACGGTTGCATTAGTGATTACCCTTGTGCCCAGTTTCAGGGCGTTAGAGGCTTCAGAGTTCAGAAAGTCTGTTTAAAGATAGAGCATAAATTGCACTGGGGTTGAGAACAATGCTCCTGTTCTAACAGAAAGTATTATCTTATAGGCAGCAAAAACCTTCTGACACTAACCTTTATTAACAGCATGCTCAACAAAAGAAAGCAAGTCACCATTTCTTTTCTCTAACATTTCCACTATCATTTTGCTGAACTCGTCCTTTGAACAGCGATTTATTTCCTGTCAGCTGTTCAACATTCTTCACTACTCAAGGTCATTATTTGTGTTGGCTAATCTTTCAGATCAAACAGTCAGATCATATTTCATGGAAAGGTTTCCACAACCTCACAAAATCTTTGATTTGATGTTCTATTTTTTTGATCATTATCATTATCAAGTGTTTCGAGGTTCTTTAAAGAAGCACAGAAGAGAATGGTCCAACTTACTGTGTTGGCAGTGAACTCCACTGAAGCCTGGTGGACACTTGCAGACGTAACCAATGAAGGTGTCGCCCCTGTAGGTCTCACTGATCTCACATGTTCCTCTGTTGTGGCAAGGGTTTGGATGGCAAGGGCCTGCATGGTAAGAGAGGACAATACTGTTAAGAAGTCTGTTTTGTGCCAATATTAAAACAGTGTGGTAAGACAGCAAGTTATAATGGGCTACATCTTTCACTTTTACTCTGTATACAATTACACAGTGTTCTATGCAACTCATTCTCTCTGGTGTGGCACACTGTTTTTCAGTGTGTGCATGAATAAAATGAATACTGCCATGCCAACAGTGACACAAAACATTACGCAACCTTACCAAGCCAATGATTTAAGAAAAAAACGTGAAGTGTATTTGGCCTGTGCATTTGAACACTTGAAAATTTAGAGTGAAAAAGGTTTGGGAAGTGGGAAGAGGCTGGTTTTCAGTGACTGCTGCTGGTCTCTGCGGTCTGGATGGCAGCCCAAGGCAGCATCTAAAATCATTGTATGTCCACTCCAGGGAGGCAACACAGAGAGGATGGAGAGCACAGACAAGCTGCAAGGTAGAGTACTATCACCTACAGTATATACACAGAAAAGCATACGTGCCAGTACACACACACACACACACACACACACACACACACACATACACGCACACACAGTGCAGGGGGGGGGAATGAATTGCTTATCCAGATTTTGGTCATCTGCATACTGTGGGGAATCACTTGAATTTAAAACAGAAAAAATGTGATCCCCCAGATGCCCATAGACAAAATAGTAAGTTATAATAATAATAGTAGGTTATTTGTTACAAAAAAAACAAGTGTTTTCTTTGAAATAAATACAACTAAATGATATACAGAAATAGTGTTTGCTTGAGTGACTGCATAGACGTTTCTTGCTCCGCTGGGAATGATGCAGAGGCTCACTGCCCTTCAGCCATCGGTGCTGATATTTATTCTTTAAATAACAGAAGGTGCAGTATAGTGGCCTGGACTCTGCAGAGAGCTACATTATCACACATCCTTTTAAATATTCAAAAATAATGTTTGCTTTAAATAAAAATACAGGAATAAAAAAGTCAACATAATCTTGGCTACAGTATTCATTTTAATGCTCAAGGTGCTCTGAATTCAACATAAAAACTGTAAGATTAAGAAGAATTCATGTGCCTTTAATGATATATAATTTTTTTTTTTTTTTTAAAGACAAGACCCTGTGGCCTTCCAGTACACAAACTCATCACCAGGAGATAATTACCTGCCATTAAATTTGGCCATTTAATGAGAATATGTACAACGATTGACAAGGCAACTAAGCTGGTCTTAGTTCTGTGTTAGAGAGTAACTTGAATTCAGAAGGTGTATGATTGTATTTTTTTGTTTCATAATAAAAATAGGTGTGAAAACATTTCCTTTCTTTCATGGACACTTCATCCTGTCTGCTGTGGCCTCCCTGCTCTGTGTGTGTGTGTGTGTGTGTGTGTGTGTGTGTGTGTGTGCTGGGGGGGTGGGGGTTACAAAGAACAGATTTGGACAAGAACAGGTCAACTCAGCAATAAGAGTTCTAGTCATAAAATATAGAATGTAAGAAAAAATAAAATAAAATAGATGGTAAGGTAACTATTCATAATACTTTGAGTGTCACAATAATCACAATACATTTGAACCAATTTGAATTTGAAAGCGCTTTTCACAAAGTCAAGGACACTATAAAGTGTAAAAAAAAGTTGTATAGTAAAAAAGGGAGACAAAAAACATCCCTGTCTGTCAGAGGCTGTAACTGCTTGAGTTTGTTAGAGGGAAGTTTCAGACATCTCCCAAAACTAGAGATTCTGTGGATTCCATCAAACTCAAGGCCCGCATGCGGCCACGTCATTTTATGTGGTCCACGAAAGCTTTAAAAATTAATGATTGTCCTAAAATAAAAGTCTATGCTGCCATAAACTACATCTCCCACAATGCATGTCAATTTTGTGACCCGAGAAGTGACGGCATCCCAACACTAGATTGCGATGTTTCCACACCCACTACGGTAGTTTTCCGTTCACACTACACAACTTGCCGTCTTGTGACGGGAGTCTTGAAGTCGTTGTGGCGTTCACACTACGTGACTGATCGGTGACAGGGGGTCACAGACTACAAGAGCTGACAACGGCTCTGTCACCCGACACTGGTCTCCAAACCACGTTTTGGCAAGAAAATACACGTGAAATGTTAAACGGGAAATGACGCGAACATACAGACAAAACAGCTGTTTCTTATTATAAAAACAGCAATTATAAAGACAAAGAATCTGGGTGAAAGAATGGATTAGCACACTGAGGTAGCAGGGATTGTCTGAGCTACAGAGCGAGCTGGAGGTGAGTAAAAAGTGTTTTGCGGTGAAAAAGTAGCTGACTGCTCTGCCAGTTACCTGCTTTCATTGGCTGGATGTGGATGTCAAGTCAGCTGACTCTTCCAGATATTTGGCATGCTAGATATCTGGCAGATGTCTGCGATGTGTCAGAAATGTGTCGGGGAGACGTTTTGATGTGTTGTTCAGTAGTTCACACACAACGACTGGCAACTGCATATCAACCGCTGATTTACTCCCGATCACAGCCCGGCGGTCGCCGAGCAGCAAATCGGGCAAAAAATCATGCAGTGTGAACTAGGCTTAGGCTACAGTAGCCTATACATCTGCATTTTTCCAGGTGATCAAGCTATCTCTCATTAGTTGGATGCATGCCCTCTGCAAGGCTGTGTGCAGCCGGACTATTTGTTTTATCAAATGCCACATCTGTCCCTCATGTTATTAGCAGCTCACGACTATTTGTTTTACCATGGTTCTGCACCTCTGGACTGAGAAAAAGTGAAAAGTTACTGTTATGTTAAGCTTATTCTTGATGATATTTGTCTTTGTTATTTACTTGAAATGTTTGATCTTTGATTGATGGAGTAATGAGGGTTTTTAAATCTGATAAATTTATTTATTTATGTTATAATAACGCAGAGAAATTTTCTTACTTTTTTCTAACTAAGGCCATATTTTTACATCTGATAAATGTCCTTAACTTGAATACATAATCATATAAAGACACATTTATTTAGTTTATTTAGTTATTTAACAATATGTTAAGGAGTAGTTATGTTTATATAGTCTTACAGTTGCAACTGACCCTTTGAGGGTAACCATAATGCTTATGTGGCCCTTGGTGAAAATGAGTTTGACACCCCTGCCATAGATAGTACTAATAGCTCCATGGTAAATACCAGTTTTGTGATGCACTGGGTCTGTCATCATTTTTGCATCCTCCCTGTTTGCCAACTGATAAGTACTGTAGTTACCTTATCTGTAGTATGTCGTATACAGTATATTCAATTTTATTAGTAGCTGATTTAAGTTCTTAGGTCAGCAAGCAACACAAGAGAACATGCAAACAACACAGTAAACAGCAATAGTCAATGCAGTAAAATTAAATGAAATTTATGCAGTGGTGTTCCAGGCAGAACAGCAGGGACCGCTCTGCAAACACAAACACCCCAGATGGTCTTGGCTTAGCCCCTCCTAGAAACGCCCCTGCCTCTATTCAATTTGAATACTGGTCTACATAATAAAAGTTTCCACATGTTGCCGTTCCACACCACAGAGATTACATCTCTGTTCAGCATTCCTACTGAAAATCAAAGGGTGCTTTTGTACCCTGCGAAAGTCAGTGCAGCCCGGTGCAGAAAAGGCTCTCATGTGCCAAACACTAATTTGCAAGGGAATTCATATTCATTTCCACTAAGCACGTGTATTCCTGCTTTGTGTGCAGCATTCATCATTAGCGCCCAAGCACAAAGGTGCAAGGGCACCAACGGTGTCCTAGCATGAAAGTGCAAGGAACCTATAGTTTTTGCTAGGATTGTTATTATTATTATTATTCTCCCTCGGAAACGCATTTTTTGTGGTCTTAGGATAATCGAACCCTTATGAAAATTTGCACATGCGTAAGACCTGGTGAAAATTGCAACGTTCTGTAGTGATTGGGCCTGGGCATGGCCAGGGAGCTCTATAGTACCACCAAACGCAGGTCATAGCTGCTATCATTATAAAGAACACATTTCCGTTTCTTTTACAGGATTTTACCAAAAAGGAAGTGAGGCATTTTGCATTTCCGTCATCATTTAAAAATTTTTAAACAGATATTTGAGGCCTTTTAAAATGCACAAAGAGCAAAAACTTTGCAGCCTGTCTCGAACTGGTAATGTTTCGATTTGATGTCATTTTTAAGATTGAGGGTTGCATATTGGCCCTATAGCGCCGCCTAAATCCTTTTAAGCTGTCACATGGCTAGTCAAACCCTCACGAGGCTTGGCACACTCCTCAGAGGGGTTGTTTTGTATTGGCTGATATGGTTTGGGAGCGTGGTTGCCCCCACCATACATTTTACCTAGCTTTACGAAATGTGAGAGACCGATGTATCATCTCTAGACTTAAAAATAGCTCTCTTGGAGCCATACCCTAAACCCAACAGGAAGTCGGCCATTTTGAATTATCACAATCTGTCACAACTGTCACAAGTAAACCTCTTGTTTACTTGTGACTTACATGCCAATATCCAGTGATAGTGATAGCGCCACTTATAGTACCTTGGAGGATGATGTCCATAGTGAGACATATATGCTCCTCATAGCAGGTTTACCACATCCATCTCAAAGTTCCTGTCAAAAGCTGTTGCCTTGGTGAGTAATTATTCACCATGAAACAGGAAGATGTTTTTTGTGGGCTGTATCCTAAACACCAACAAGAAGTCAGCCACTTTGAATTGAATAAGTAACTGACATGTCAAACACAAATAATTTCCACACTTCACCTGTGTAACATGTGCAGTGTTAACTTCAGTGCCGTGTCAGCAGGCCTGCTGTGTAGAGACTCAAGCTGTCGCTCCACCCGAGGCGCACAAGGGGGCGAGGGCTTGTTCCACGCTGCTTGCAGCTTTAATTACCATTGTTTTCTTTCTTTAATATTTGGGTCAAGTGAACACTGGGAAGCTTTGCAGAGCCACTAGTGAATTCAAGCTTTGGGGATTTAACAAACAAAATAAAGAACTCCTGTGAAACAACAACAAAAAAGCCTTAAAGTTATGCTGATAATGATTAATAACTCAGTTGGAGGACTTTTTCTTTTGTGAGGGTTTTTTTTATTTATTTATTTCTATTTATTCTCCTCATAATTTACATTTTATTTGATCTCTTTGGCACCAATGGCAATAATTTCACAGCAACAAATTACTTCACTGGCAGTGCCCACAACATGGTGCCATATTACTGCAATCTTTCTCGGACTAACCTGCTACGTGGGGCCAAATGTAAATGGCGAGGCCTTGACGCAGGGGTTATTGGTTTCATAACTCAAGGGCCTGCCAATAGCTGTCTCATCTTTTAAACATTGAGCTGTACAACTGCAGAGGGCTGTCAAAACTTTGTGGACTGAGATTGTATGGGAAAACTTTAGATGTCTCCCATTGGATGCTAATGCAGACTTGACTAAACCTCAGCGCATGTTGACCATTAAATGACTGATGTGAAAAGAAAGTCTGGTGGTTTCTGTGATAACTTATGGTCAGTACTAAGCTCGTGTTGACAGAAGAACCGGAAGGAGCAAAACAAATTTGCTTCAGCGAGCCAGTTTTTTCAAGCTTCCTCTCTCTTGATGCAATTTCTATTCTAGTCCTTTTACAGTCATACCTTACCATTGACAGGTAAACTGTGCTCTGACAGGTATTACTTCATTTTAAGTGATACGCAACAAGAAGAAGTCTCAAGGGTGAGACTATCATGCCCTCTTAAGTCAATTTGACAAATCACCAGATATGAGCACAAAATTCAACAATGTCAAGTAAACAGGTGCGGCCTTGGATTGTATACTACATCATGTGCTCAACCATTTAAGACCAGCTCCAACCCAGCAAATGTGTAGGCTGAACATGAACTCAGCAAAAGGAAATAAATAAATAAACACCACTAGCAAGTTTGTAATTGTTCTCTTGTTGAAATGAGTAGGCCTCTGGATATGAATTACAAACGAGTTAATCCTATCGAAGTCGTGCCATTTCAAAGCCAGGACCTGTATCAGTAATAATGAGAGCGGTAGCTAATCAGTTGAACAGAAGAACGTATAATAGCTTTCACAGAGGCCCTGCTCTCTCAGGGGAAGGGGGGGTGACAGGTTTCAGGGCAGTTTTGACATGGCGATCTATAGTCGCACCAAGGCTTGCTGACAGCTTCCCTAATGGAGGGTGCATAACGCAGCAAGAAATCTGGGAGGGAAGGAGGCAGAGAGAGAGAGAGAGAGAGAGAGTCAAAGTGAGTATGTGAGAGTGATACAAAGAGACAAAGTGTGCATTTTATATGATAGCTACGCTTGAGTCTTACATTTGTTTTTTGTTTTTTAGATGTAAAAGGCTCCAAAACATTACAAAGCAATTTCTCAAAAAGAATGATTTACTGGGCGACAATTCTAAACCCAGGCGAATTCAACGTGAGGGAAACACTGCATACTTTTACACCCGTGTGTTGAAAAAAGCCAAAACCTGATGGACTGCTGCAATGTTGTGAGTCAGCGTCAAATGACACAGTTACATTAGTACACACACAAAAATCCAGTTCCACTCAGCATATTATATCAAAAACGATTCCACTGAGTAAATGCGAACTAACGTGTCAATACAAAAACACAAAGTCTTGCTATTGCTAAAAAGAAATAAACAAAAAAATCTGCATATGTAAATATAAATCTGTGGCTGTTGGACTAAAAAATCTGCTTCTAACTTCCTGACAAGTTAGAAATATATATCTATTTATAGAGCCCTGCGATGGACTGGAGACTTGTCCAGGGTGTTCCCTGCCTTTTGCCCGATGTCAGCCGGGATTGGCTCCAGCCCCCCACGACCCTGTAGGCAGGATAAGCGGTTGAAGATGGATGGATGGATGGATGGATGGATCCATTTATAGATTCAAGGCTTTCAACAAACAGTGGCACGATGTTTTCCACTTATTTATTTCCACTTTGGGAAATAAGGTGTTCTTTTAAGATTTAAAGGAATACAATTTCAGTAAAGCATAAATGCATAAAGGAAATGACAGGCATGATGGAAGCAGCAAGCGTGAGTGGATGCCAAAACACATCCAAGGAGAAATAGACCACTTTGTCCAGAAAATGGCAAGGAAGTGGACACTGTTTGTCATCTGAGGAGATCTCATTCGACTGTCAAGAGGATGCTCGCTTCACTCTGCGTGGAAGCTGTGTGATGCGTGTCTGTGAGACACATGTCTGGAGGAAACGTTGGCAGCCTTCTTGTATGAATGTCAGCTGCTGCTCTGCTGTACAAGCCGACGCTCGCTCCGTGATTGATGTGAGCCTGTGTTGTGTCCGGCACGGACGCTGTGATTCCTTAGTCTGGGCCGCAAAGAGAGTCCAATCAATCAGCTGTGAAAACCTGACCAATGGTTAAACACAGGAAAGCATGCTTTGCTTCCATGTCGATCAATCACAAACGCGTGACATTTTCGGGGTTAAGGCTACATATGTGCTTTCACATCTTCGCTGACAGCTGTCACAAATATTAGCTCGTTCCAAATGTATGAGCAAATTCGCCTTTAATAGCCTTATAATTTCATTACACTGCACCTTATGACATAGACCCTTATATATTATCATAATTTACAACACTAAATTTTACAATGCACCATTGAAGCTGAGAGCCTTGAGGTATTAAGACTTACTTGATTTTATAAGAGGCATATAATTAAGGACTGAGTCTGTTGTTCACTTTGTTTTCTATTAGAGAGACTCAGAAAAAACATTCCTCTATTAAAAAAAACAATGTGATGCAGTATAACAGCTATTTCACGGGCAACTGAATGCATGGAAAAAAGACAGACATCTTGCTTTGTCTGGGGTCATGAGGAGGTCTGACAAAGCATTACTGCCCGTTGATAAAGATGTCGGCTGATCCCAACTGAACTAACAATTCACAACAGCAGTGAAGGAAGCGACTTTAATCTAATACTTTTACTAACAGCAAACAAGCATCTGCACACGACTTCCACTGACAGGTGCTCTGAGCAACAGTCCCCCCAGTTACACCCACCTTTATTTCAGGGAGATTAAGTAGATGACAATTGAAATGACGCCCCTGAAAATGAAATTGTCGACACAGAGTTTCAGTTCCAATTTCTCCACCTTATTTGGCGCCGAGTTAACAGTGACATGCCGGCCCGTCAACCACCTTGTTAACTTCTTATAAAATCTTTTTTCAAAAAAGCACATTTTACCTGCCTGACGAGAGTAAAATTTGCATAGAAGCTCCTCAGCTCTGAATGTGCACCCGGCCACATCACAGAGAAATCTGACATGGCCTAATTGTGTCAAATCTATTTTAACCCAGCCTCTTTTCCTATGATGGCTTCACTGGTTCACAAGCTCATGGTCACTGCACCCATCCTTCACCTCGGCTGATGAAAGTTGGCACTGTACCACCTAATATTACATCAGTGCTCTCAGTGTGAGCCGCTTTACTTTCATGCTTTTAGTGAGTCTTTGGCCTACCATTCTCCGGTGCCCTTGACACTGTGCCATTCCAGCCCATCAGCATTTGACAATGTCAGACAAATGCACTTAGAATCTAATGTAGTAAGAATTGCACAGAAACAAAATGGTTTGGCATATGTCAAATAAATATCCAAACGGAGGGAGGTCACACTGAAGATCAGCATCATTCTTGGAAGATCCAGAGAAAGACAGAAATGGAGGATGTCTTGTCAGACTAAATGCCATGAAAATGTCAGAGCTGTGTCCCTCCCTCCCAAAGGCCTGCTATAAAAAAGGCATTTTCTTGATTGTAATGTTTGTGAGCAATGCCAACTTGTGTATGGTAAAAGAAACTGGCTGTAACTTAATAAGATTTGAGATCATCAGACAGAGGCTGGCTCCAACCTGTTCAATGGAGAACTACTGTTCTGTGTAATGCAAAGACACTGTTAGTTATCCATTTAACCTCAAGGCTCAATTATGCTTCCCGAGGTCTCAGTGGCATCCGCGGTATTTTGAGTGCACATGCTGCAACCACGGGGCTTGTGCATTTCTAGTATTTGTTGGGGCACCTGTAGCATTATTGTGTTTAATTTAAGGTTATCCATGACTCTGCAACAAAACAACACTGCATATATGTGAGTTGTGCTGTGCTGCCCTAGCAATGGCTTTGTTTGTGAGTGGAAGCTGGAGCTCTCATGGACCCTCCACAAAGAACTGCACCCAGCATAACACAGTCCACTGTTAGCATAAAAGGAACTTTGCTTTATCAACACCCGGACCACTGTGGCTCTAATGGAGTGATGCCAAGCATTTTTTTAAAGTAAGATTGTTCAGCCACAGAAAGAAAACCAAAACGGTTAAATTCAGGTCCTTTAAGCAGAGGATATATTAATTTACCCTATACTAAATACTAGACATTACAGCACGTTAAGCACATTTCAAATTTATATATACATTTCAAATTTATATATGCAGAAAGCACAAACAGTAAATACAGCGACACATCAAAACACATCAAGCCAATACTGAGAAAGAACTGTAATGGACAATGGGCTTCAGAGGACACAGTTCTCTCAGATGAATAAGCAAGTAGGCCACAGAAAAGCTATTGTAGCACAGTATTTCTTTGTCTCTAATTGTTATACTGATATACTCAATGTAGAGAAATACATTTTTTTTTACTTTAGCTACTGTATTATGCAGATGATGTGCTCATACTGCTGAAAGTCACTTAACAGTTTTGAGCATGTGACCATCTGAGAGGATGGAAGTCAGAGGAACCTTTTGTTATTTGTCTTAAAGTGTATGTTTGAGTAAAGAGTCTCTTCCACCAAAATGAAAGACCATTGCTCATTTAAATCACTTCCTGTTAATGAAATGAAAAAAACGACAAAACAGACTTAAATGTGCTTTTTACTGAGCAGATTTGTGTGCGTCTCAATGATCAGATTTAGTAAGAAAAGATGCTTATTTAACACTTTGGCATTCAAGATAAAATTTAAGAGAAAAAACTCACTACATGTATCATTGTTGTTCAGCGTGACATTCAGTTCTGCCTTTGCTATTCCTCCGTGGGAGTTTCTGCAGCTAAAATGTTACGGTACACCTTTGTCCTTTGTGTTTTCATTGTAATCAAGAACGTCCATTTCTTACAACATGAACAGATTTTCCTGGATGTAAAGAAATAAATCTCTCAATTATGTACATAAAATGTTGCTAGTTTCCTTGATTTTATTATTCCACAGGGGCAGAGGACAAAATGGAATCCAATATTCTGTCATGTTTAACACTAAGCAGGTTTTTTTCACTTTCAGCTTTCACTTTTAATAGTAGCTTCAGATGCCGCATAGATTGTGGGCCAATGTTCACAGATTATACTACAATACAATCAAATCAGCGTGGACGTAGGCACAGAGATACACAGAGGCCACACAGGCCGAAGAATTGCCCCCTTTCTGTGTGGAGACAAAGGGTGTGAATATGTAGATTAAAGATATGAAGGCTGTGAAATAGCAGCTGATATGCTAAATGCTTCAAACCTGTCATGAGTAATTTGGCCTTCCACATCACCCTGTCCTATTTTCTCTCTAAGTCCAGTTCCAGGTCAGTGGTCACAAGTCGGACCTAATTCAGGTCATTTTCAGATACGATAGTTATTTCTTGTGCCGTTTACCACATTCTCTCTGTTATCTGAAATGTGTACAAACGCTTTGAAAAGACTTTTGAAAAGGCAACAGGATTTATCGCAGTTATTCTTGCAAGCAGCACAAACGAATAGATTTAGACTGAATGTTTATACATTAAAATGACTGTAAGATCTTATTAACTGAAATTTTATTTATTTTGTGTGAATTAAATCTTCTCATTATTCACTTTTAGTTTAATTGAAAAGCTTCATGTTTTGTCTATTGTAGCAAATGCATATTCGGATTATGTATGCATGTGTGTGTATACATGTGTTTGTTTCTATTTTTTAACTAACTTCTTTAACTTCTAAGGTTAGCATTTGCCACAGCAAACTGCTTTGGTTTCTGGGGCATTATGCGTTATCTAAATAAGTCATTTTTGTTTTAACCCATTTGATCTTAAATAAATCGGCAGAGATTAATATTAATGAAAGAAACATAGACAAAGACAATTAGATGCTGAGGATGCACTGACAACTAGGAAGTTTGTATGCAGTTGCTGTACCTCCCCAGGATGTGAAGTGACATTTTAATTACATCACTGATGAAGATAAATCAGGTTCTTGTTTACTGTTGTCTTCTGGGGTCTTGCTTTTATAATAAAACTCTTGTTACATTAGTTCTTTCAATAATGAGAAGCCGTACTTCTGAATACCAAATATGGTCTCTAAGGAAGATGATGTTAAAAGGAAGTTTCTGTATGATAATTCACATATCTTTGCTTTATTACCCATTACATGCAAACACTAACAGAAGCACAAGACACACTCACAGCACTCCTAAGGGAATACATACACTGTACATTCAGACTGGTGCTAATGGCATGCATTTAAGGATACAATGCATTGTAGTTTAAATAAAAGAATGCTAACACTCACACATACTGGGAATGATTTTCAAAAACAGCCCTAGAAATTATGCTCAATATTCAGGTATTCGGAAAATTTCACTCACAATGAAAAGCAATCAAGCAAAAGCAATCACTGGACTGAATTGGACTGTGAGGTTCTGAAAACAATCTCAAAACTCTGTACCAGACAAAGACGACATATTTCTCATGAGTAACACTATTAGAATAGGTTTAAATAGGACTGTCTTATGAACTGAACTACCAAATGATATAATCATAAGTGCTGCTGACCAGGCATACAGGAATTAGTCAGGAATTAGTGGTAATGAAGGAAGGCCGGGCTTGGCCAAGATTTAGAAAGTGAAAAAGCTCTCTCCCTTCCTCCCTCACACACACACACACACACACACACACACACACACACACACACACAAATGAAAGGAAATCACGTTACCAAGCATAAAAATTTCCCACCTGCTGAAGTTGGTTCCTCACCATCTGCTGCTGTTGAGACACAGAGGAGGAAAAGAGGGAGGAGGGGGAGAGAGAAAAAAATTATATTAGCTTTATCACTACTATGTCACAGTTTTCAGTGCTGCAGCTGTATGCAACATTGCTGATTCCACTATACAATTAATTGCACTGTGCACAACCATATGTACAGTAACATTTGACATTTAATTCAAGGGAGGATACAGCATGTAAAGCCACACCTGCTACCTACCTGTAGGGTACAACTTCCTGCCAGCAGAAATACTCCACACTGCTGCCATGAAGTGTAACCTGGCACTGTGTCACAGCCCATCCCCCATTTATGCACTGCTGTTATGTCCTGGTCGGTGGCCTTTGACTAATATGTGTTCATCATTCTGGACCAGTGTAGGATTAGTCCCTGTGGCATACATACTTGCTGCATTCCTGGCTCGTAAGACCCAGTCCTGCTCTGTGGCTGAGATTTGGCCTGTCCACCATCATTACCACAACCCTCCATCTCCATCATCACTCGTAAAATTGCTCTGAAAATGTGCCCGGAAGCTGGATACAGCCACAGAGGCAAAGGACCAAGGGCATCAGATGCATGGGATGACAAATAAAATTGCCATCTTTGTTGGGGATCATCAGAAAATGTATTACAGGATGAACCGCTTCCCTTGGAAGGCTTTATCGGTTGGATGGATGGACAAATGTGAATGTATTGGGATTTAGTCCTCTGAAGACCCTATTAAATATGTATGTATTTTATGTCTCAATAGTTAATGATACTGTCATGCGCATGTTAGCTTAATTAAAGTATGATTCAATGTCATGTACATGTTTTCATCCGCTGCATTGAATACTAACTAGGTATTAACATATGGAGAAGGTTAAGGCCACATAGATCATGAGGCAGACAGGAAGACAGTTATAGATGCCAGCATTCCATGCAACTCCAAATGCATCCAAATCCATCTTACAAAACTAATGAAGTCTCATTTCCAATCCCAACACAGCCGACACATGCACAGAATAGATTTCTCTCCTTTCCACAAACCAAACATCAGTGCTCTGACAGTCTGAATTCCCTGTGGTGTTTTTGGATGTAAAAGTAATATCACTCCACCAAGTGCTCTTACAGGGTTTTAAAAACTTTTATATTGCCAATTTAACGTGGTGCTTTACTTCCAGGGGGTCTGTTTTCAATGTTTCTGCTAAATGTTTAGCAAGACAAGCTGAGCTGAGTGACTGACAAACTTAGGACACCCCTGGAACAAATGATTTTAACTCTGACAGCAGCCGTGAATCATTTCTCAGTAGCTGCAAACCGAGGGGCGAAATGACTCATTTGGACAGCATTGTGATAAACAGTAAGAATTAAAGGGGCGACCCACGCCCCTTAACGCTGCTTAAAATGAGGGAGGAAGCTTAAATTGTCACAAGGAGCCAAAGACGAGCACTTTCCCAACCTCTCAGCTGTCTGGTGATAGAAGCTCCCCTTTGTGTTTTCTCATGCACATGGGCCGATGTAATCCCAACACCAAGCACATTCCCCGCTTCACTTGGCACGGTTTTCTTTCTGCCATTTGCTCTCCTCCCTCACCATAGGGGTCAAGATGCACACATACAAGCCTGCAGACACATACTGTATATAGTGTACATTCCCAATTGTACACACACACAAAAAATAACCTGCCTTACGCCTTGAGTGCAGACAACTATTCACACCCACACATAAACACATGCTGAGAAGATAGAACTACATAAAAGAAGGTTTTTTTTGTTGTTTATCCAAGTGTTGAAGTGGTAAGTCACACCAGTGCATAAGCGTGTTAGTTGTACAATACACTGTGCTGGCAAAATGCATGTCTCCGGTTGTTGGTGTTCCCCATAGATGAGTCAAAACTGGCTTAACCCTATGTATGCATGTGATGTGTAGTAGGCATGGTTGTGTGCAACTGACATGTGTGAGCACTGTTCATGCCCCGTCTTGTACCAACAGTCGATGTTGGTTTCTCTTAACCATTGTGGTGTTTCCAAGCAGTTTCCGTTGCCCAATCTTATCGAGACATTAACCACAGACAAGGCATGTGTAGTTTTTGGAAAGACACTGATAAGTGACCTATGCTGTTGTTAGTTAGGGTAAGAAGATTTTGATTTATTAGTCAGTTAAATATTATTATACCATGCCTTTAAGAAGGGATGCAAAGAGTGACTACTGTTAAGTGAATGAATACATGGCTTTACAGACTCGGTTTGAAAAACTGCTTGTCTGTCTCACCCTGCTGTTGAAGCCAATGCTACTAAAGTTCTGGTGTGAATACTTCTAATAGTGTATTGAAAAGACACACACAAAAAGAAAAAAGAAAAATGTCAACTAACATTCTAATAGTAGGAAAGTGGTACTATGCTGGTACCCATCTATTCAGTAATAAAGATAAAACAAACACCCCAAAAAGTCATACCCTGGCAAAATGACTGACAACATGTGCCTTTCTTTGAGCGCTTAAGTGATTCTCTTCATAAAATCCTTCAAATCTAACATCTTTCAATTTCCCTTCCCATAAAAGTTGTCATCACAGCCATGCCAGCGTATTTCCCTCAGCATTAGGGCTATAAACAGATCTATATTAAATCTTGAAACAATCATGGTTTACCACTCTAGTGTGCTCGTTTCACACTGTATCTCAAAAAAGTGCGGTGATATGGTAAACACTAACATTAAGCAGCTCACTTGTCCATCATCTTTAAGTGGTGAAACCCAAACCCCATCTACACATTTCAGCTTACGGTAATATTCCACATTATTCAAAAAAAAAAACTACCAACAACCTACAAATTAGTTACACAACATATTCACCTAACATATTGTTCCATTTTGTACAACAAATACTTGACACAAGAACACATGTTGAGACTTGCACTAATAAATTTGTAAAACATGTAAGGCTCTGGAGATGACTTATTTAAATTGCCCCTCCTCCTTTCCAGGAGAAGGTCCTCTGCTTTGCACGATGAGCCTCAGTCCTGGGACATATTGGTTTAATCGGACTGACAGCCAGGAGGCAGTAATAACCATCCATAATCTAAATGGGAGCCAGCCTGTCTGTCCATAGGGCTGATATGACCTCAAGGTGTTCGGTAAAGATAGAGGAGCTGGTGCAGACGACGAACAAGTACAAAACACACATACAAAACATACACACACACAAACACATTTTATGAGGAGGAGGATAGACATGTTTTTTTTTGAAAACGCACATATTAAAGCTAGAGTACAGGACTTTTACATATAAATTAACTTCTGTTACATTCAAGTCCTTGCCAAACAAGTTCACACAGCACTGATTAAGCCTATCACTGCCAGGTAAATCGCTCTGCACTCGCAGCATACGAGTGTTTTGAAATCCGGTGTGTGTGATCCAGAAGTGATGTGTTTTATGCCAACCAGCAACGACTGGCTTGCCAAAGCTGAGGGGGCGAGGCCGTGTGTAATTACTCTCACTGTCAGGAGGGGGAGACAGAAGTTCCACATTGCAGTTTTCAGGGGTTCACATATAGAAGTGGGTTCGGGTTGTGGGAAATGTGCTCGCGTAGCTATTACACCTTCATCAGCAGTTTTGGAAAAATGGAACAAATGAAACCAACGGCTCCACAACAGAAAGAGAATTTGTGTCAATATATATTGGAACTAAATGTTATCTTGTTTATACAGGGTAGGTTACCAGCAAGGACCTGTTTTGCGTACACTCATTCACATCCAGTCACGCAGTATAAATTACATAAAATCAATAACACTATATGGATCAGTTGTACATTTAATTCAAACACACTGACTAATAATCTGCATTTCTTCTCAAACTGTGATATTGTCCTTCATTTATAAGAACAAATGCTTTAACAAAACAAATCTGATCTCTTTTACCCTGCATAGACTGCCTCGCAGTGAACCTGAAATGATGTGCAACCCCATTCTATTAACCCTAAAACAGTCAATTAATACATGAATACCAAATATGTGTATAAGTCATTCATTCAGTTTTACAGATTGGAGCAGAGGTGCTTGTTGCTGAGGTTGAGGCCATACAGGCTACATCGTTATGGTCATAGCTCTCATATGACCATAACCAAAGTGAAAATTTGTTAAGTGGATTGTCGCAGCAGTGAACACCAAGAGCTAGAGCTCAAATTAAGAAGAAATGTTCGAATATCAGAATAATGACTAAAGTGCATCCCCTTGTCCCTTTAATAAGACTGCATTTTCAGTGGTGTTGTTGGTCTGAGGCATAAGGCGACACAGAACAGCAATAGATGTTTCCTGTGCATCAAACTAAGGAATAATCTTATTTAATATCAACAGCAACCACCTTACTGGGAAAAGCAATGAGGAAGCCATCAATACAGTATAGTTTGGCCTCAAAAACTATCCATCATGTTATTTATAGTTCTTTCACCAGCAGCCTATAGTCAGGGCTATGTGTTCAAGATGTTTAATTGAAGGGGCTAGTAGTGAAATCACTTAATTAAGGCTGATCAGCAGGGCACACATCTTAGCCTATAAACAAGGACAACAAAGATTTGCTCAGCCACATTTCTAATTTCAATTTAGTACAAAATCATTAATTGGTAAAAACAATATAACACGTCACATACTGCACTTTAATATGGCATTTTAAATCCAACTGAATGGCTGTATCACCAATTATTTGGAAACTTGTAGATGGTTTATGTGATATATTTGTATGAGGTGCCAAAAAAAGTGCTTTGCCTGAAGTGAGTGAGTGTGAAATGCATTCAGATCGCAGTCTAACATGTGGTCACACTATCACAAGCTGACAGACACCAAGAAATGGAATTAAAGGAGTTGAGAGGGATAGAAGAGAGAGAGAGAAACAACATGCAAAAACACTAAAAAAAGCTACAGTGCTGTATGTCATCCTATTAGTTAATCACTGAAATGATGGACCTTACTATACAGTATGCAGCACATGGGTCACATTGGTAGAATAAACAAAGTAAAGTAGAGTAAACAGTAAATATAGAAGAACACTCTTTTTGTATTTCACGAGACATTCTGTGTAAGTTATATTCACAATAAAAGGTTTCATCTAGTCTGTGGTCGTATTTTCAATTTTTTTTTCTCTCTTTAATGTGGCCACTTCAAATTTAAACAAGAGAAAGCTTATCCCTACTTAAATTCTTGACAGCTGTGAGTGTCCTAGCACATAATGTAAGTGCCAACAGTGAATGCAGACAACAGAATGCCTCTCAACATCACTTGCTGAGATGGGAAAAGGTTACAAGTACAAAGATTTGAGAGGATACTTGTCCCCTGCCTAAAACACCAGTATGATATGATGATTAGTGTGAACATCGAGGAAAGCAAAGTTAGTATTACAAAGGTTTGATTAAATGTATGTTGATATGAGATTAACATTGTGCTTGTTTGGCCAATTTCTAGTCAAGAGAAAAATATGTATAATTATGTGTCAAAATATGTGTCCATTAGGTGCAATGTGATAAAGTAAATACACATGGGTCGTTTTGAGTGGGATGAGGTTACATGAAATATATTTTCTGCATTTTTTCAGTGTTGTTTCCTTAGCATTAGCATTAACCCATAACCCAGGAAGGCTTTCATAATAAAGATGAAAGCACAGTTTAGATGTATCCACATCAGTCTGGGTGAGAGGTCAACACAATGACTGCAAATACTGCAATTATTGTAGCAATCTATTAAATAGCTGTGGGAGCCAGCAACTGTTTCACAATGGCACTGACCTGGTGGATGTTGTGTACACTGGAAAGGTCATGGAGGGACTTTGTTTTAATGTTTAGTTATTTACAAGCACAGGCTTTTTGACAACTAGTGAGTTTTTGCACCTGAGAAAAAATATGGCTCACGGGCCATATCTGGCCCGCCAAAGTTTCCCATCTGACCCACAGAATTGCCACTGATGAAAGTAGGCCTATTGCAATATTAATATATTTGCAGTATTACTAACTGTGCATCTGTGGCGAAATTCCCAGTAGTATGCTCTATCAAATTACTGCTAATGCAAACTGAACATCTCCTCATTATGCAGCTTCACGTTAAAATAATTTAACTGGCAAAAAACAAGATGACTTTTATTTTGAAGTTGTCACAGGAAATGCAATGTGTTTTTTGTTTGTTTGCTTGTTTGTTTTTATTTGAGTGAGATTAGCACTGACCGCTAACGGTCATTTTCAACATTTTATGACAGCTGACCAGTTTGAAATATTGCAGTGAGTAATGCTACAGTCATTAGCAGACACAGTGAGCTGATAGGTGAAGAGCTGCAGGCGACAGGCTGCACACCTCCACCATCACAGCAAGGTAACGTTAACCAACTCATTTCACTTTCACTGTTCGCAGACTTGTCTTGAATGAATAAAGTTAGATCATGACTGCTCACATAAATATGGAAAATGTCCAATCATTGCCTGATAAAAGTTTCTTTAGCTTCCCCAGACTTGTGAGACCTGGAATAGGACTATTAACCTGCATTTGCTGTTACCACAGGTAGCATAGCTAAACATTAGTGACTATCGGGGATTTAACAACTAAAAAAACCCAACAATGATGTCTGGAGAGAAGTAAAATTGAGCTCCGTCTGACATGATGGGTCCGTAAATCTTATCACTCTTACCTTCATGGGCAATCGGCCCAAGACAAAGTCAAAAACAATCCGGGTAATGGATTGCATTTCCATTTAGCAGTGTAGCATCAAGAGTGACAGTCAGCTGTCATTGCTAATGCTGGCAAGCCCAGACACCACTCACTGGGGCTGACAAATCCTGTTTGTGTCTGTCAAGTGTCCCATGTTATGAATCTCAAGCAGTAAAACTTTTGTTGGAGTTTTCTTTTTCTTCCCAGCATTCGCCAGTGTGTATGAGATTTGAGCCGTGTTAATCATGATACAGTAGGCCATAAAATCATCACACAAACCAGTTTAATTTGCCACAGGACTGCATTTAATTACTGCATGACTCAAGTCACAGTTGAAAATATTCCATGTGTTTTCATCCATAAATGAGGAGTATAAATTATCACAATTAACTTGCCAGGCAGCTGCAGAATAGAAATTACATAAATTAGTATAGGCTAGTTGAAATGGTACTTCTAGGTGACAGTTATTAATATAAGTGACACGATTCAGCAAATCGGCACTTAAACTTTTTTTTTTACACACACACACACACACAAGTTTTAATTCCACTCATATTATATGGCCAGAATATTTGGAAAAGTAGACTGGACCGATGAACACAGTTGTTTTGTTTGTTTGTTTAAAGACAGTCACAGAACTCAGTCCAGCTGGCAATAAACACTGTCAGAATTTATGCCATATTGTTTTTCTGTTTTCTAACAGAAAAAAAAACAATGTTTAAAGTCGTTTGTTGCAAACGAGTACATAGTGCTGCACTGTGGCACATATGGCAATCTGTGTACACATGCTACATTAGCACTACAGATATAACCTTTCCTTGTACCCCCCCTACCCTCGCACACGCGCTCAATCTCCAACCCCCAGCAGATGCTCATCGCACATCTATCTCCCACATAACATCACCCTTAAAAGTGTTTGTTCCATCATAGCTGTGCTTATTACCATTAAATCATCTCTATGGAGTGGGTGGCTAACTGTGAAATGACTTACAGACACAATACCAACGATAATTAGGGAGGCACTGTTGTTTTTCTTCTAACTAATAACAAGGAAGTGCAATAGCATACAACTTTATATCAAGTGGAAGG
Organism: Micropterus salmoides; assembly: GCF_014851395.1. Lineage (NCBI taxonomy): Eukaryota > Metazoa > Chordata > Actinopteri > Centrarchiformes > Centrarchidae > Micropterus > Micropterus salmoides. The sequence continues at coordinate 26,873,797 of NW_024044459.1, forward strand.
GGAAACACTATCTCTCTTTAAGTAAATAACCCATCCATCCTCATTTTATTTTTTTGTCAGCGAAGCAGGAGTGCAAGGTGAAGTCCTCACTCCAGGATGAGATCAGGGATTTTTTTCTTTACAACTCATCTGGCGTCTAGGGGTGCTTAACATGCTATTCCAACATCTTGTAAATAAGTAATAATACATAAAAGTTGGAATATTGTTAAAAACAGGGCTGCACAACATGAAAAAATAAATCTTATTGCAATTCGACTGCCATGTGGGTTACAATGTATAATATTTTGCTTTAGAGCTGGATTTCCCAATGCAGTGGTAAAAGCACTGCCAAAATAAGTATCACACACTGTTCATTCAATAAAGCAGTGATGGATTATATGCATATGAAAATTCTACTATTGGTTAATTAGATTTTAAAATTGACTTTAGTAGAGCCAGCCTAATGAAGTGCACTCTATACTGGAGATGTCAAATAAACAAACCCAAACCATTTTAGTTTCTTTAATGATGTGACAGCAAATACAACTGTATTCTTCTACAGGCATGTGGTAAATAAAACAAACATGAAAAATGACTCCTCTCTTTCCAGAAAGATGCATTTGCCAACTGTAACATTTGAAATATAATTAAAATATCAGACTCAATCAGTATATTCACTGAATCTTTGTTAGCATTTGCAAACAAATGGTAACATTTTCAGAGTAATCCAAAAAACTTGCCATTGAGTTGTTGAATCACAATATCAATATGAATTTAACATTTTGACCTCGCCAAAACAAAGCAGTGATCTTAGTCATTTTCCTTTGACAAAGTGCCTGAGTTAAATGAAATAAACTACAAAACTGCTTAAAATCCATAATATCCCAGACTGTATCCTGTATGCAGTTGCTTGTAGAGGGGATGTTCAGTCAAATAGAGCACCAAATTGCTATTCCAAGCATAACATAAAGAAAAGCCCATTGGCTCAGACTGTCTACAGGGAAGTGTTTTTGCAATGTGGTCAATACAGAGTGCAACCATATCCAAGGTCTGATTCACACTGTGTTTTTGACACACAATCAATATGTTTTTTAGTCAGCTCTTAAGTGTCAGTGTGCAAAACCAAGTGTCAGCAAATAATATATGTTCTCAAAAGTGCTATGGTCAGTATTGATTGGCTATACACTATAGGAGGCTTCCTCAAGAATACAGAAGTAGACAAAACATTTTTTTTCCCTAAAAAATGCAACCCCTGAAGCTAATTGAAGTTGTGTACAAATTCTGAAATGTGACATTTTCCTCAGGCAACAGATAGTAAAATATAAGCATGTTGCATGTCATCCAGCCTGATAACAAAACAATTCATTTACAGATTAATGATTGCTATTCTTCCAGAAATAATTCTAAACTGAGTTACGGTTGTTGCGTTGAGCAACAACCAGAACAACCAGATGCCTTGGCAAAAAGGCTAATATGCATGAAAGTGCAGCAAGTGATCCTTTTCAGATGTTGTTTCAAAGCATGATTTTCACATCTTGCTTTTGTCCAACTGTGCAGAAAAAAATAAATAAATCTTAAACCTTACACTTTACTCAGATAGATGGGGTGGTGGACGACTGAATCTGTCGAGTTAAAATTTATTCCATAAGAGTTTGAGGGTCCAAAGAAGTTTCCACAACTATCTGATAAAAGGTCTGCTACTAAATGTATTGTGTTTCCTCATGTACTTTAACACGAAAAGCTGTTATAATATACACAACACTTGCAATGTAGTCTGATCAAAATCCAGCTTCTCTGGTTTCACCTTTTGTGGCTTTTGCAAAAAGCAAAAAATAAATAAATAAAAAAAAAAAAGCAAGACAGCTGATACAAATAAGGTCCCCACTACTAGGAAGAATGTATATTTTTTTGATCTTTGTATCCACATAAATAATGCAAGTAGGGATTATAACCGTAACAAAAAGCAGAAAACTGGAGGAGGGAGCAGAAACAGCATACTACAGCAGTAAAAGCCAAGGGGCAAAAGCCTCCATTTGAGACAGCTCGCCATCATCTTAAAGGAAAGCATCTAAATTAAAATGCTGTCATCGTTTTCTTCATCCTCATAACAATGTAAGTCAAATTCCAATCAAGTGTGTACCACCAATAAACAAAAGCAAATAAGCTCCCTCAGTGCCAAAGCACACTGACCACATTATGTTACACAACCTCTTCCAAAAAAGTTATGGTAATTTTCCACCCCTTTTGGACCACAAACCACTGTTTACCTCAACTGATCTGAGCTGAAACTATATAGGCTAACTCCTATTGTCTTTGAAAAGACAGCTATAAGCGTTTTAAATTTTTTTTGGTGGAATTGTTCTTTTAAGAATACACAACAACAACACTTTATCATGTGTGAACATATATGGCATTATACCAAAGTGTTAGTCAAACATGCTCCAGCTTTATCATTTGTGTCACAGGAAGCTGCTGTCACGGGGTATGGATGCACTTAACACGATTAGCTTGTTTGTATGCTAGCAACATTGTTTTGGTACAGCAATTCAGTGTGGTAGATGCAAGACCTGAAGCTAAAACTACCTCAGTATGAAATAGCACATGAGCTTTCTGTTGATTAAAGAAGCAAGCATTTGTTTTAGGCCATTAACTCCCAGGCCTCAGGCCTGCATTGTTTTATTTAAGGTTAAGGCATATTATTTTTTTATTTTAGTTGCACTGAGTGTGTGTGTGAGTTTGGACCTGTAATCATTAGATTTGGTAGCTGGTTAAAGTTTATTTTATAAGACCCACTATTGTTTATATTGTTTTCTTATTTATTTTAGATATTTTCTTGCATCATTGCACAAGTAGTTAAACTATTTGTGTTAACTTTTAAGTTGAACTAAATGTGTCTTCTAGAATGTGACATTGACATACAGTATGTCCTCAGTCTGAAGTATCCTTTCAAACTTTTCAAACTCCTGAGACTTCATAAAACATGGGAGGATAAAATCAACCTACAAGTATATTAGCCTGGCTTAGATAATCAAACATGGCTGTTGGCCTCACACAGCTTGTGCAAGGCTCCTTTGCTCTGTACTCCAGTATGTGGGGTATAGTGGGGAGCCGACATTTTTTTTCTTTTAATGGTGTGGGGAATTTCTTTTGAAGTTTCATGGTTTAATGGACTGGGTTTATAAATGAGACACTAAGCTGCACTTTAAAATCGTTGACTGTATTTTCAGAAGTTTGCCATTTTGGAAACTGGCAACTTTCTGTTGTGTCAGTGCTGTGTAGTGTCTGTATTTAAAGCTCAGTAAAGCATGTATGTCCCAGAATGTGAGTTATGTATGAGCTGTGAAGGTTTTTATGTAAGCTGTAATTAAATGGCTAAACAGGAATTTTAGGAGGTTCACAATTTTGGAAACTAATATCAAACACAGGGTGGAATTGTAATTTTTGTGGAAGGAACAGTCTAAAATGGTTACAGGTTTAACTTTGGACAGTGTTTAAATTCACTCTGCTGCGTTAACAAAAATATTTAATGTATTTGATTATTGATCATAAATGATTGAATGTTGACATTGTAATATTTGTTTTTCAATTTCCTTTTTATTTGTTAAAAATATGAAATATGATAATGCTAACTAACTGTTCAATGTAATATTCGATAAACACAAAAAGAAGAGTTGGTAAAAATGTAACTGACCATCACAGCTGATGCAACTGAATTCAATTCTCTTGAATATTATTAAATTTAATCTAGTCTAATGTAATTTGCATGATGACTTGATTAAAGTTGGCTGAACTCATTTCCTTTGCTTTCTCATGCAGGCTGTACTGAATTTTTTGTCTTGGAGTTACTGTATATTATTGAGTTTGCCCTACTCAAAAAATAAGAAGAAGAAGAATATAGAATGGCTGGAAAATGTTTCCTCATTTTTTGTGTTATATCAAAGTACATTTTTACAGTGTGCAGTACTTGACACCTACAGTATGATGGACAATACTAGGGGCAATTTTTTATTTATTTATTAATTTTTTTTAATTACATTTTTGACTGTATGACAGCGCTGATGTGGGTCACAACATTGTTATGCACTTCATTTCTTAATTTATCTCTAAATTGTTTTGTAGAAATAACCTAGAATGTTAACTTAAGGTCTTTTGTAGGCCACTGATTTTGCAAAAGAAAAAGGAGTTTAAAGATCATCTTGAATATTCTTCATACGCAGTCCTGCTTTATATTCAACTCAAGGTCCTCTTAAAGTTTGCATAGAAGAATTGTCCATGCAGCGATTTGTTCATACACATGTTCTGCAGAAAGAAGAATACACAACGGCAACCACCAAGTCAGCATAACTGACATATATAGTATCAAAGCAGCTGCAATGTGATGATCATAGTTTGTGGCCAGTTAAAATGTTATCACAACGCCTCTACTATACTTCAATTTAAAACAAAGAGTTCTTTTTAAGTTGAAAGAGAATAGCTGAAATAAAAGAAGGCATCAATCCACACCAACAAGTGTTTTCGTCTTCCATTGTGTATCTTGTTGTTCACCAAATGACAAAGAATCAAAACTTGAAAGAGTAAACTGGATCTCTGTTTCCTTGCCAAGTGTGTATCTGAAGTGTAATTTGTTCACATCAAAGAAGAGAAGAGAAAACCCTGACTCATTCCACTGAATTCCACATTGTTAGTGTAGAAAGGGAGGATGGGTGAAACTCTCACTCCTCCTAATTGGATGTAATAGCTAGAGGGAATAAGCTAGCTTTGGCCTCGGGGAGGGGGAAGCGGGAAGAGAGAAGATGTTTAGAGGGGGCTGAAAATGCTAAACACTCATGCAAGAGTAGAAAGACAGTGTGGCCATAGTAAGCTGAACACATACACAGCCTACTGTTCAGAAAGAGCTCTATAAAGAAGAAAGAGACAGGATTGTGGACTGGAATTAAAAGGCGGAGATAGACAGAAGAGAGAAAGATGCGAAAAGCAGCACATCAAAAAGATGAAATGGATACTGATAACAGAGAGCATGGTGGCCGCCAAGTCTGTGAAAGCTTTTGGAAAGTCCAGAGAGAAGAGATCTAGGTCTTCGTTGCTGGGACATTTTGCATCTGAGAGAAACCTTCGGTGCTCTTGTGAAGTCAATCAATTGCTGGGGGCAGTCCTTTAAACGCCCCCCCTCTCACTGTTCAACAGATTTCTACAGCTTGTGGAACCGAGGCAGAATGAGTTTTAGTATTTACATAGGTCCAACCAGCGATTTCCTCATTTCAAACAGGCCTAAATCTAAAGGCTCGGACAGGCCAGGGACATTTTAGATTAAATTGTTTCAATCATTCGTTATGCTCATGGCTCCAAAACCAATAAGTGCTCTTGTGGGGAGTTCAACTTAGGTAAACTTTGACATGGGAATTTGAGCTGTTGACCAATTGCTGTCAACTGTCTTGAGGGACCAGACAGTCCAAAATGGAAGAAACTACAAAACAGCCGTGTAGTTTCATTTAATTTTATTAATGCTGCAATAAGTATAAGAGTATAAACAGAGAGGTAAAGAGATGACATGTTCCACAGTCAATCATGAGACAGGAGTGGATGGGACCAATATGCCCAGTTACTTGGCCAGTAAGCTCAGTTTAGCACAGACACTGGAAGCTGGAAAGACACACATTAATTAGTGAGCTTTATGTGGTGCCGGTAGGCAGATTTCCGTTACCTTTGGACAGAGCCAGCCACCTGTTTGCAGTCTTTATGCTAATCTAAACTAACCAGATGCTGGTGGCCGCTTCATATTTGCCTCACAATAAAGTGGATTTCCCAAAACGTCAAACTATTTTATCAACTAGTCACAATGTCATTAAGGTTCCAGCTCCATCTATTTTGCCTATTATTCAACTTTCTGGTCTGAGCAGGCCCTAACACAGAGAGAATAGCCAGTAGGGAATACATATGCAATGTAACTTGTCTTTAAAGTTTAAAGTTAATCGTATTCATCTGTTGTTGGACATGAAAGAACCTTTTGTTTCAACTCCATTACTGCTCCCACCACTACGCCACATGATGTAAGGTCTCGGCAAGCCTAACCAAAACCTACAGCAGTCATGGCCCAAAATCTGCGCCCGTAATAAGTATGGTGTGGTTGAGCTTTGGTCACTGTGGAGTTACAAGCTTCACCCAATGTTATCATCACCTCAAAGGCTTGCACATACAAAGTCTTCTCTTTGGAGTCCTTGTCTTAAAAACAACTTCTGTTGCCGCAAAAGCCTCCAACCATAGCACTTAAACGAGTGGGGATCTTTCTTCCAAGCCAGAGGTGTCCTACCCTGTTAGGTCTGGATAAGTTCAAACCACTATTTCTAAGACATGCTTTTAATTGTTTAGGAGAAACTCTACTGCCCCTCTGACTTCATACTGGGAGTAAACCAAATTTCCTTTTCAGACAGTCTGTGCTGAGATATATTCCCACGGGAGTCCAACATTCCAGATAAGACCATCGAGGGTACAGTGTATGGTGAGGTTAAGACCTAAACTGTGCTCAGAGAAAGAAAGAACAGAGTGGCCTGAAGGGAGGGGTTAAATAAAACGAAAACACAAAAAATGCCCACCTAGCTTCTTTCTTTTCCTTTAGTGTAAAGGTCTCCATCCTTGTTAGGAATAGGCTGGTCCCCATTCTGCCATCTATTGCTCTCATTACTCTGTATCCTGCCTCTGCCAACCTTAAGCCCAGTAGAGGTGCACAGAGGCTTTTGTCTGAGGATAAGATCGATACCTCTCCTCATCATAGGTCAGGGGCAGTGATAATGCACTCTGTACAATGTGAACCAGGATGTCACTATGGAATAAAAAGGTGCAATGGTTCCAAAACTATGGTGACATTTCAGATGTGTGGTTTTAAGATATTAAAATATATATGAAGGATTATGTTAACTCAGAAGGTGATTAAAAGTATTACTACATCATACCTCCATTACGAATCACTATAAAACACAATCAGATGCAGGAGCACCACCTTATATAAACGTTACAAGTTACATTATTCACTGCCTTCATCATGCCCCTTTCATGAATATCTCATTCCTTTAGTCTTTAAAAACTGGATGTGGCGACTTTTGGCCCTGCAAATCCAACACAATACACAGTACCCAAGCGTTTTTCTTTCATATGCAGTAATAAAAAACTAAGTCTCTGACCACAGCACTAAGTTCAGCTGTAAGTTAGCCCTTAGCTGGTCTTACATTGTAAAGCGATTTATTTTATGTGATGGCCTTGGCAGGTAACTGATAAAACTGCTCAGAGGCAAGTTAACTGCTAGGGCAGTATTTCCTTAAGGTTTACTATCCCTTTAGGCCAACAGCAGAGGGTAATTAATGATGATCATAACAATGCTAGTATTGTTACAGGGTTATTTATGCATTATAAGGAAGAAAGAGCTAACCAATATGACCCCTCTAATCTTCGACATTTAATTATAGCCACCCTAACCCAATGAAATCAACAGTTATATATAAAAGGAAGAAACATTTAAAACATATGAATGCCTTTAACTTCTCATGTGTACAATTCTCTTTTACTACTTTAGTTATCTTTAACACCTACAGTACAAACATGGTCACTGGGCTCCAGACATTTTTGTCAATCCTATTGCAACCAAACATAAATCAGCATAACAAATTGTTGGTGTGTCTGAATCTCTGCCTGGTGTAAATCAAAGACTGGCAGATATACATAACATCAAGGCCCCATTATGAATTGTGCTAATTAGCATGATAGATATTAATTTGCATCCATCATATTTCAGGTTCCTGCTAATTAAGAGTCAGCTAAGCCCATATGGTTTAGTAAACAACTTACTGGATTCACAATGTTATTTTATGGAGAGAGTAATGTCAGAGTGACATTCAGTTTAAAATGGCTGCAGTAAACAGAATATTGCTGTGATATATGCAGAACAGTTTGCCATTACATACATGCATATGCTAGTAAAATTGGGTTGAACAAATCACAGATTCTGAATTTTGAAAACTAAATAATGGGCTGTAACATGCTCAAATTCCTACAAATGTTTCTTCAGCCTTGAGTGTCCATTCTAGTGTCTGTGCCTATCACTGACCACCCACCCTCCATCCTAACGTCCACTGGAACTCTGATGTTTCAGCTTGTGGCTCAATTCAGGTTTGCAACATGCCTCTCTCCCTTCTTCACTGCCCCCACCACCTCGCTTCTCTGCATGCTCATTACAGATGCCCTAGTTTGCTCGTGAGCCAGGAGAGCCTCGCTAGCCTCATTAGAAACTTGGAAACCTCCCATCTTTTGTACCTTTTTCCCAGACAAGATCGCCCACATTCATGCTTGTATCCCAGAAGTGGCATAAAAAGGTTCATCAAACATGTATAAAGAATTGGAGCTCATGTTTCATCCGAATCTTCACAGTAACAGCTGAAGAGGAAGGTGTCTGTGATGGGAAGCGCCAGTGCAGATTAACAGGCGAGGAACAAAAAAAAAAAAAAAAAAAGGGGCAAGGGGAAAATGCATTTTACTCAAAAACTGTGTTACTAATTCACAGGATTAATGCATATTCAACAGCACATGAAGGCATTTTTGTGACCCTGTTCGTTAAATGTTTACCTCATTAGCGGTCTTGTTGTCATGTTTTCCATGTGGCATTTTGGATGAAAGGGAAATTATGCCACACAAACACACTCTGACTGAGAAACCATCTGATTCTAAATTCACAGAGGATGCACTAGTAACAAATTAAAATGTTTAGTCTTTTCGCTGTGTTTTTGAGTGAGTGTGTAAGAGACAGGGTGACACAGATAGCTTCAAAGAACCAATCATAAAGTTTGATAAATCCAAGAAAAGAATGTAATTGAAGAATATTATTTACATTATTATAGTATTTTTAAATAAATTATGTGTCTTTGCATTAAAAGACACATTTTAGGATATAAAAATGCTTATTCGCTTATTACAAGAGTAGGATGATGAGATTGATACCACTTCACTTTCTAATGTCTGTCAGATTAACTTTGAGGTGGAGCCAGTACCTAGTTAGCTTAGCATAAAGACTGGAAACAACTAGCCTGGCTCTGTATGAAGAAACCAAAACCCACCTGCCAGCACTGTTAAAGCTCACTAATTATCAAGTTATATCTTGTTTGTTTAATCCATACAAAAAAATTAAGTGATGGCAAACAACAATTTGCCATTTCATGTCATGACTTTCTGGAATCTCTGCAGTTGCAGTGTTATCACAATAATGGTGTGACAACAAGACTCCAGGAAATAGTTCTGCACAAACTCCCCTGTGAAACTTTTTTTTTTTTACTTTGGTGTCTGTGCAGATTAAACAAATGAGAGTTTGCCGACTCCAGTTACATATTAAACAGACAAATATCTTCTCATCTAATGCTTTTCAACAAAACAAATACGGTCATTTCCCCCAGATGTCAAACTCTCCCCTTAAAATCTATTCTGAATGTCATCTCAATCTTAACACATATTACTTAAACATGCTTACCCACAGCTAAGCTACCAATCAATATGGGTCAAATGGTCACCCATATGGCTAACAAACATTGCATCACATGCTTAGCAGGTCTATCATACGCATAGCAGGTCTTGATCGTTGTTCCACTGATACTTCGCACCGCTGGCCTAAGCTGTGCATTGTGTGTACTGAAAAGGGCAGGCCTTGACAAATTGAATTTTTTCATCCTGCTTACCCCTTGGTCAGGGAATTTTATGTAGCAGGCGCTACTTACTGAAAGAACCTCAGAGTTGAGCAAGACAGGGCTCAGTGTACAGTAGCTTCAAGAGTGATGGTACAGTCACGGGTGATTACTGAACATCAAACTACTATAGCTACTTATCAGTTCATTTCAGTTGTAGGATCAACACTGAGCAGGAAAATGCAAATAAACTGTCACAGATTTAGTCTTTACACACACATTGGAAATGATGTATAGGTGAACAACAGCATCAAACACATCAGACACAAATAGACAGCAATCTTCTTTGAAATAAGCACAATCTAACACACAAGTTCAATACACAGTGCAGGCAAAACGTATCCAAAAGTTTTATTCACATCATTAAAGCAAATCCCTGCCCAGCTGCAGAAGCCACCTAAGAGCTGTGGTTTGATGTGTTACAATTATAACTTCTAAAGTTTGTGTGCATGCGCCTGCGCGCATGTGTGTTACTGAAGGAGAGTAGAAGAGAGTGTGAGAAGGACAGGCCGAGATATCCCACCAAGATTCCTCTTCACTGCACTTAATGTATTTAAAAATACCTGCAGTGTGGAACTTTTGTCTCCTCCTGACAGTGAGAGCAACTGCACGGTAATGTCGACACTCGCTTATGATGTACAGGCTCTGCCATTCTGATATGCTGCTGTCGCGACCCCTTCAACCCTGGTAAACCAATCATTTGTGGTTGCAACACATGATTACTGCTATGCCAGTGCGGGAACGTCACCACAGACACCAGACTTAAAAACACCGGTATACTGCGAGTACAGAGAGATTTACCTGGTGGTCATAGGCTTATGCTGGCCACACACTAAAAAATAATTGGGTCCGATTCACCCCTCACAACAATCACGGGGGCATTTCCAAGCCAAGGCTGGTTGGAACTGATTATCAGTCCAAATGATCCCGTAGTGTGAGAGGTTTACAGAGATAATCTTAAGGTCGCTGACTGGATTGGAGGCACACCAATTTCAAATCGTAAATTGAGAGTGAGCTGACCGGGAAGCGTCTCCAACGTGTTGCGTATTTGCTTGCACTACAAAATTTATAAACCATGCTGATTCCCTCTTCTCAACCATGAATTCATCCTGAGTTAATTTTTTGTTTTTTGTGCAAAACTTAGTAAACACAAGTGCAACTAGCTGCCTCCATGTTTGATTATGTCTGAAGTCACATTTGATCACACAAGTTTCCTGGAGTTGCCACTCTGAAAGTGTTTAGTGTGAACGCCAAGTGCGTGATCTTGTGTCTATTTATGTCTGTGATATCACAAGTTTTTAAATTCAGTTAAGAGTTTAAAATCCTCTAGTGTGCACCAGGCATTAATCCGCATTGTGTGAACTCTTTAATGTAACCGACGTTCATTTATATGTAAAAGTATCGCGCTCCAGCTTTAAACTTCTTCAGCTGCTCATTTAACTCTTCCGACTAGATAGACAATAAAATATTTACAAGCATAGTGTTCACAGTGTACTTCAGTATGATTTCGCCTGCATCTGCAGTGGAGCACACATACATAAGAATAGCTGAGGCAGTAAATTCTTCATATATTTTAAACAGTGGCTAATAACAGAGACCATACTGTCGAACTACCTGGTTTAGAAGTAAAAAAACAGAAGAAGCAAGACACCGTTCAGCATGGTGAATGATGTCTGTTGAATTAGCTTGGATGTTAAACATGGAAACCAAACAGAATGTCAGCAAAGTTTCTTTAAATAAACTTTAAAACATGGTCAGTAAGGTCTAGATAACATGCATTTCATGGATAAAGCTTAGGTGGTCCTTTCCAAGTTATTATCATTAAAAGACAATCTAAAGACATTGTAGTGATTAAAAATCTTCTCCTTTTATGCCACACCTGGGTTATTATTGAATTAATGTCTTTTTTCCTGTCCTCCATTCAGCTTTCCTCTCAGTGTTTTAGGCATAGCAGTAAGAGTGACAAAACCAGTGGTGTGCTCCCATACTGTACAATACGGTTAATGACACACACTGTACACATTTATTTATACAACATCCTGTATTAATACATTGCATTATAATTAAGTGACAGATTATGTGATATGTGTGATAGATAATTACTATCTAAATGCCTAGTATGTGAGACTGTGGGTCTATTTTTGTTGGCCCCTTGAATGACAGCGTGTTCAGGGTGCACCGTCACTCAAGGCCAATGCATGCTGGGTTAGGCTTCAGGCTCCCGAGTGGTGACTTCAATGACAGAAACAAAGACTGGCGTTAAGGGGTATAAAATGTGATCACACCTGCTGCAAACCTTTTGGTGATGCAATCTTATAAGTTACTTTTTTTAATAAAACCTCCACCCTATTCTTTTAATTGATGTCCACGTAAATAGAGAGTAACATAACCTATACAAATGGCTACAGCAACAATCAGTTTTAATTAAGGATGGGGATCATTAACTTTTATTGATATTGATACCCTTATTGAGACTGCTTAACGATCTGATTCTTTATCGATACTTTACTATTATTATACCAGACCCAACGGGCATGAGGTAGGCCTGCACGGTATAGGAAAATATTCAATGTGTGATAACGTTATATATTGACATGACATATCACTTGCGATAAATAAACATATATTGAAGTGTACATATTAACAGCCTGGTTGTTTTTAATTTAATATTTTAATTACAGCTAAATGTTGTTTCTAGGGCAGCAACATTAATGTTTACAACAGCAAAGTAACATCTGACATCACAAGTATTGAGTGACGTTTTTGAAAGAATAACATCAGTCTGTATAAGTTGCTCCTCCTCTCTCGCTGGCTGCAGGTAACGTTACCAGGTGGAAGGAGGAGCAGCTGGTTTGTCTCAGCCAGCAGCTGAGTTTTTAAGACTACAGACCAGTCTGTGCTCCAGACAGACAGCTTTCTATTTAACGTTAGCTTGTTTTTAACATTTGGCTAATGCCAAGCTAGTGTTAGCTGTGCTTGTATAAAACATACAGGATGAGATACTGAGGACAGAGATGATTTAATTAACCATTTCTACATGTTTAACGTTACCTTACAGACAGGTTCATTGATAAAGTATTGTCTTTTTACTTGCGAAGGTTTTATTGCACGTACTGTCATCAACTAACGTTACAGTAGTTTGGAGCTAACTTAACCCTGACCGTAACGTTATTCCACCGCGACGGCGCAGCCTCTCGCTCTGCTACCGGTGTGTGTGTGTGTGTGTAGGAGCCGACAGAGAGCAGGCAGAGACTGCAGCCTAATGATTTTCTTATCCATTGCGTTGCAAAATAAAACCAAACTGACGCTCGAGACATAACATTACATCATAGGACCCGCAAGTCTCGATAGCAGTATCGATAAGGTCGAACCTTATAGATTTTCGGGTTTTGAGAAATTTTGGAACCGGGTCTCGATCTCCATCCCTAGTTTTAATATAGAGCTAAAGTCAATAATAAAACACATGCTAAATATTTTCCATTGCTAAAGTGCATTGCTGCCCATTGGCATTCAGTTAACTTCAACTTCTTGTCACAAAGTCAAATCATGTTGCTCTTTGTCTGTCAGTCATATAAAACTAGTGACTAGGGGCTGCCTTGCTGCTTGTTGTCATTGGCTCAGCGGAACTTAATTTGTAGTAAAACATCTAATCACCTCTACCAAAATGGTGCAACTTGTTGCAACCCTTGGCCTTTTCAAAAGTGACAATGAATATTACACAGTGTTTGAAGGTGTATGGTTGCTGTTCATTGAGCTTTACATTAAAGGGGATTTTCATTCTGATCTCTTAGCTCTCTCTTCCCCTGTCTGGTGGGACACTCCCCAAGGACAATCTAAAACATCTGGACTGGAGATATTCCACTTTAAGAAATTGCACGCCAAAGTACTTGGCAAAAGTCCAGGGCAGTTTTTCATATTTGAGTTGAAGAACAGGCTTTCAGTTGGAATTCGGATTGTGTACAGACTGTTTGTATCAAAGAATAGTACATCAGGGATATTTTGCCATTTCTTTCAACAGATACACTCCTTCTTGTTCTCAGACACCCTCATGTTGGAAGCACAATTTAGTGTAAAAGCAGGCTGACTGACATGATAAATAAAGGCATGTTGTTTTTGTTGTTTGGCAAATGAGTGAAGAATAGGTGCACATCCTCACTGTGCAAAAGCACCAGAATTGCTGCCTAGACTTTGTGTAATGACATTTCTGGGTTACCTCTCCGAGCTTCGAGCACACAAACCCGCATGACTGTGTGCGCACACACAGACACACACTCACACAGAGAGAAAAGAACACAGCAACATCAGTATGTGTATCTCAAATATAAGTTAAAACGCTGCAAACTACAGATCCGATGAGTCTGGGAATAAGATGAAATGCACACAAAAATCATCAAACAAGGCCTACTACAATTCATTAATTATAATTAGAACAACAGATGAATGAAAACATAATGGTTAAAGATGAAGGGCACCTGGCACAATAAAATTTTACATTTGAGCATTATTGTCAACCAACAGTTAATTTATAATCAACTCTGAAGAATGTGTGTTCTGTGGCATCATTTAATGTACATTAATGCAAAAGTAGAAAAAGGGTTAGTTACCTTTTTAACCCTGGTGTGTAGTCTGTTACACGGGGTTTCATGATTTAGTCATACTTAAATCATGAACCTCTAGAATAGAAATAAGTAGCCCACATCTCCTCAAGGCTTGTTGGAAGTAAGAACTTAAGCCACCTGCACCCATCTCATCTCAAATAAGTAGATTGGGCTTATTGAAATTGCAGTGGTGCTCCAGAGCCCAACAGAGAGACTCTATCAGACCAAGGCAAAGCTCATTGCTTTAACTTCTCAATCTTATTTTGACTAAAGCAGGCTTAACTTTAGTCTGCAGCCACATAAAGCATGCTTGTCCAATAAATACAAGCGCAAATGTTGCAAGCTTTGGGTTTATTTGAAGTCCCGCAACATTACAAAGTTAATATGAGACAGGATGGTCCATGCGCACCTGACAGTGCTATTAAACATAAAGCATTAATCTCACATTGTTAGAAAAGATGTAAAACTATATAAAGTCAAAGCGCACACTCAAACTCTTAACATAAAAGACATTTATATCATCACAAAGAGCATGCATTACATCGCAAAAAAGCGGATAAAACATACAATGGTCTATGCTCTGTTGATCCGTCCATGTACAAGCTTTAAACTCTGAAAACTGACATTTCAATTTTAATCTCACTGCCTTAAAGCTTTGGTCTCACAATAAAGCTCAAACTGCCTGAAACTGCTCACACCCCCTCAGATTTACAGCCTGCTGCAGTTCTACACTTAATCCTAATAATTTATTCTGTTTATTGATATGCTGTGGAAAGGTGTTCTCTTTCACTCACGGCCAACACTGATAGTGAATGGCTGATGTTGTTCTGACACCTCCCTGAGAAAAAGAGTGGGTCAAGAGAGCTCAGTATCCCCTTCAACTACAATGCAAGAATTTTGCTTGGCTCACATAAGGAATACAATCAAAACCCACCCTGATGCTTATCAGCTAGCAGCTCTGCATTCCTGCCTCCCAACTCTCTTCTCTACATGCACACATATACACACACGTGTACTTGCCATCTAGCAATATCTTAACACGCCGAATCACTTTTAGTGTGTAGACTTAAAAAAGCAAATGAGATTAATTTATACAGCAATTACATTGTCCTATTGGTGCAGACTGCAGGCTTTAAGTTAGGGTGCTTTTTATTTGCCGTGAACAGCTATTTAGCTAATATAGAATGTCTAAATTGGACCCTGGCTGGTTAAATTATAGATTGTTAGATAGATAGATTATGTATGTATAAGTTAATAAGAACAGAGAATGAAGAAACGTGCTTTCCCATTTTGAGGCTAAGGACCGCAGCTTTAGGAACAAGGTCGATTGAAAATTTGTTAGACAGTGTTTCTCAGATAAAGCGCTCTAATCTTATTCGAGTTGTGATTTAAAAGATGCACACCGTGTTTGATGATGCCAGGCTACTGTGTGGATGGCAGAGATGTCTAAACTAATGTTTTCTAATGCAATTAGCACAATGCATCCCGACCGCCTCAAGTGTTCTCTTTGAACAAAATAGAAGCTGTATAACACACTGCAATAAATATTATGAAGGTATTTCAGTGTTCACTTTAATTGTTTGTGTTTACATGTGAAATCACTGAGTCAAATGAGTATTTACCCTGGCCTCTATATTAAGCCACAGCATACACTGTGATGAATGTATATAATTAAATCACATACCAATATGGGGAAAAAGTTATAATAGTTGGAAAATAATTTGAGTCATATTCCCCAGGTGCAGCCACAAGCAAATGCATGAGAGTAAATAAAGAGGTGCTGTTCATCTTTTACACGGTCCTACCAGTTGAGTAACTGTGTGATGATTAGCTTTGACTTTGAGGTACCAAGATGAATTACAAACAACACTGTTCAATACCAAGTGTTTAAAACTTTATTTCAACACCACATAAAAGTCTTTTTTTTTGTCAAGACACATACCATTGCCTCTACAAATGATGCGCCTCCAGGATGTCTGTGTTAGATCTGCATTCAAACAGCCAATTCAACTCTTCCTCAGAAGTGTCAGCTCAACCTCAACATCCACTGACAGTGAGATTAGCTACTGTGCAGTAATACTGAACAGTGTGGTGTACTGTAAAATGTCCCTCCTGAGTATTGCGAGTTAAAAAAATTTTGTCTAAGCAACAGTTTAAGGCCAACTGTTCCGTAAAATTACATTATCTACTTCAGGGTGAATGTGTTCTATATGGATGGTGTAGGATGACTTTTCTTTTTATATTGTATTTCTGTTTATAACAGCGGAGTCAAGAAAGTGGTGAGCCTCCCCTAACTCGTGAACAATCCCAAACAATATGTTATGGTTGATACAGTACATGTGTTTCAAGCCAAGCCATTATATCATTTTATTATTTGAATTTTTTTGGGGGGGGAGACACAGACACACGCACAAATTGAGTCATTAATCGTGACCCAGTGGGATTACTTAGAACCAGCATGTGGTCTCATGAATGCTCAAACTATGAAAGGATGGGCTGATGCATGTTCTTAGCCGAAAAAGTGAAGTACACTCAACATGAAATGACACTACAAACGAAACGTTCATATAATCTCTTTACTGGTCCAGAAGCCCTTTTTTTCCACTTCCTGGCACATGGTCTGAATTTTGACACTGGCATTAACAGAATGCTAAGAAGATCATTGCTTAAGCCAGCTGTCATTATGTTGCATGGTGCTTTTAGTTACCGTTAGACTTTTAACGTGTCTGGGAAAATTCTGAATCATTGTTTCCACAGTTTTGTGAATGGAAACATTGAGGCACGGATTTAAGGATTTGAGGGGGAAAAAACAGGCAATGTCTGAATGAAAAGAGGCTATTGTTACAGCTGATAAGTCTTTTGTATTTCTCTTTGGTCTGTGTGGTGTGTTTAAACACTGTGCCTTTTTTTTTACTCTCCGATGTACATGTGCAGATGATGATAAGCCTGAAGTCACCTTGAAAATCTAGAACTGGGCCTAAGGCACTGGTACGTCACCAACACCAATATTTTAGTTGAGTGAGACCACTTACCAGTCAGGTGATTTCTCAGTTACAAGGGAGAAGATTGGATACAAAAACATAACAAAACAACAGTGACATAGTTGTTTTGTTTCTGTCTGAAAGCTTATGAGGGTGTTGTGGCTCAAACATATTATTTTTACTGTGCTGCCCATCCTCATGTCAGGGCCTTATTAAAGCTCTTTGGTAAGCACTTCCCCACGGTGTGTCCTTGCAACCTCTATAACCGCCCTTCTAGTGCCTTCCCAATAAGTCAAGCATGAAATGTAGTCAGGACAACAGAGGCCAGAATACAGCAAAGACAAATAGTACTGTATCCATTAACTTGTCAGCATAGGAGACAAATGAACTCGCCATCAATTATTAATGGGATTAAGGAACATCTGCAATGACAACCAATAGCCCAATCAAGTTCAGCAAACAGAAGACAGATAAAGACTGGCCAATGTCGCTATAGCAGCAGGAGACAGCTTTGTGGAAAGAATAATCCCTGTGTTTTGACATTCAGTGATGACATTTCTTTATGTGAGGGTTGTCGTTCAATGAGATGCTTTGATTCCTTTGGTTATCATGGCTGCCGATCTGACAGAGGTCTGACCTCCCTCAACTGATTGAAGACCGTGCCATTTAAAAACCAGAGTGAAGAGAGCTGTAGAGGCAGGTTGCAAGTCCTCATTAATAAACGTCACCTGTACATCAACCATAACCTTCAGTGGCCGGTAAATGTAATAAGCTTTAGACCGCTGTCATCTGCATGCATTTAAGGAGAAAATCCTCCGTATCCGCAACTGTTCTGCAAACACAAGCTCTATATCAAATCTAAACAGGGATAACCAATTGACTTAAATTATTTCACTTAAAGGAAAGCCAATTCATTTTGTCATGTATATTGTCTCTAAGGGCTTTTGTAGAAAAGGCAATTATTTTCATTATTGATTAATCTGCGGATAATTTTTCTTGAACGTCAGAAAACAGTGAAAGGTGCCCACTATGCTTTCCCAAGCCGTAATATAATATATTCAAAGTGTTTGTTCTATTTGACAAACAGTCCAAAAGCCAAAAATATTCAGCTTACAATCAGCTGTGACACAGAAATAGCAAATCATCACATTTGAGAGGCTTTACCCAGCTAATATTTGGAATTTTTATTTAAAAAATGACAAAAAAAAAAATTTAAATATCAAAATGGTTGTTCACAAATTTTGTGTCATTTGACTAATTAAATTATCAACTAATCACGGCAGCTCTAGCAAATGCTGTACTGATGCAGCCACTTGTTTACAAATCTGAGGTCTGCCATGATCAATGCATCAAATAACTCATGACAATTAAAGCCCACTGTGTGCATATGCTGCAGTAAACCGATGTGTCAGAGCACAATGTGAGTGAATTAGTCTGTGCTGCGTCTTTGATGTTCTATGGCTCCACGATAACCCAAGCAGTATATAGTTACATCCAGCCAACATTTCCATCCCCCTCATTTCCATCCAGGTCTATTGTTTATCCAAATGAGCCAGATGCCGTCCCTGCTAGCAAGGAAGTAGCCTTCTGTCAGTCTTTCTCTCAAGTTTTAAACTGACAAATCTACAGTCTGTGAGCATGATGAGCAACTAATCAAGCCAAATCTAAACCCACAACCACTTTAGAAATCGCCTTTCCACATCGGCGTATTGTGTTTGACAAAATTCTTCACATGTGTTAAGCAGGTGAAATATTTGAGCGAAATGAACAGTGACCAACAATACTAACACAAATCTTGATTCACCAATAGCCAGGCAATCACATCGCCCCTCCAGGAGGCTGTCCATTTGCC
This sequence comes from Micropterus salmoides, assembly GCF_014851395.1. Classification (NCBI taxonomy): domain Eukaryota; kingdom Metazoa; phylum Chordata; class Actinopteri; order Centrarchiformes; family Centrarchidae; genus Micropterus; species Micropterus salmoides. The sequence goes on from NW_024044459.1 coordinate 26,892,923, forward strand.
TAAAAGGCTCTAATTGCACAGCTATTATGACAAGAATGAGACTAAAATTAAGATGCATAAAATTAATTAAAACTGACTCTCTAAACAAGCACAAAAGCATCTTACATTTCCATACAGAGGGCCCACTGGTGCAGTGATGTGCTTTGTCCAGGCGGACAGGCAGAATCCCAAACAATGTGTGAGAGTCAGCACCAGTAACCAACCAGAGGAAGTGATGTATTGCACACTGGCTTGGAACAATGCTGCCTGTTTCACCTGAAGGTGAATGTTTCTACCTCATCAATGTTTTTCAGTGGACAGAGGTGCCCGGTGACATCCTCAATAGAGTGTTTGTTAGCAGGTGTCTTCAGAGACAGACTGCAACCTTTGAGCAACAGGAAAAGGTAACTATAATGTATCTTTTGTGCAATAGAAAAAGAGATTTCTAATCATCACATTGCACTCTTTCTTTGTGACAGGGAGTTTGAAAACAGTTGGACCTTTGGAGCCATTTTCAGTCTGACCCTGGGATGTTTGCCTGAGCAGTTATGTCGCCAAAATAGCTACCAGGGTGACCATTATGGCTATAAGGATGCTCACACACAGATCAAATACTGTGAACACCCTCCATCCACCTCCTTCTCTTCCTCAATTCAGCTCCTCGCTGTGGATGAGGTTACAGTTGTACTCAGTTTGGAAACAGATAGATAAAACTCCCTTTACTATATACAAAACAAATTTAACTGGGGTATGTTTAATTGCGGGACAAGTTCAGGATGTATTTTTAACTCGCTGAGCCTTGAAACAAGTAGACCCACGGCACCACAGCTCCCCGCTTTTCCTCTGCATTCATTATGCCAGCCTACCGGGGAGCATTACATCTTGTAACGGCTGACTCTGAGTTGACACCGTGAGGCTTAAGTAGCCTTAGAAACTCTGCTTTAGGCACTCTCCTGGTGAAGAGACTGAGGTCTGTCTGACATGTGTGACTCCCGAGGCAACCATATTGCTAAATGAAAAGAGACAGGAAGGATGGCATGACCCACTTCTATAAGGGCTATACTGCTTTCTTTACACAAATCCCGCAGGTACCGTTCAGCAGGCGAAAGCTTAAATATTCCCATCACCACGAAACTGGAGGGACAAAAGGAGGAGGTGTGTGCATGTGAAATGAATGCTGGTCCAGTGGGTCAGGTGATTCTATAAGCTTTCAACAACCTCCTCTTAACATAGGGCAGTCTGACAGTTTTTTGGTAACACTCTACATTAGACTTGCAATGCACAATTGACCTTCTCCAGGTGTCATCCTTGTCAATAATGGTGCTGCCATGCCACTAATACATGAGGCTCTCTAGCATATCTCCACTAAGTGATTGCATCTAGGTCTGTCCAAAGCATCAAAGAAATATTTCCATTTACTTAATTCAGTGCCTATATGTGTTTTTTTTTGGGGGGGGGGTGGAAGAATCACAGAGGAGTGAAGCAAACAGCTGAAGATTATCATTGTGAGGGCGCACAAAATACTGAAGCAGTGCACATTTCTACCTTAAATGTGCGCGCCTGATGTACGGACTGATACGGCCCCTTATCACTGAGATATTAGGCACGGATATAATAAAATGAATTAGGCTATCTGTTTCATCGACCCAAACAAGTGCCCTTTAAACACAAGTAAACCAACTAACGAGTGGTGCACAGATTACAAGAGGTAGTTTTCTATTGCCAAACCGTGCCGATAGGCAGCTCGTACTAATTCCGCAAACAATACAGTGTCTCCATAGACTCACATTCCATTTCGCTCAGCTATTCTTGTGCCCACCGCCGCCCCCCTTTTTTAAATGATCAAGTCACTGTCAATATGTAAATTTGCTCCGATCGCTATTGACCGCTTTGTGGTAGCCTACTCCCACGCGGAAGGGACAGCCGTGTGAAATGTTTTGACAACGATAATAACAGCTAGACACTTTTTTTCCGCTCACCTTTGGCATGCTGCGGGACAGCGGCGCTCAAACACAGGGCGATGGAAAGGAGTAGCGGTCCCATCCTCTCTCACAATAAACAGGTCTGACTTCCAAGGTTACGGAGATGGGGTTAAAAAAAAAATCACGGAGCAACAGCCAAAAGTTCTCTCGCTATGTAGAATTGCCCTGGGAGATGTCTTTATATGTCCTCTCAGGTAAAGTCCTCCTCCGCGATAAAGTCGGAGACACACTCGCCCCCTGGATTTGTTGGTGAACTGAGCCTGCCGGGTCCCCTTGCGCTGCTGCCTTCCCCGCTCCTACCGCAGTGGTGCGATGTAGTGGAGAGAGCGACGTGTGCGCTCAATGCTCCCGGACAACTTCCGTCAAGCCACCCTGAGGTAGGGAAGTCACCACTTCCGGTTCAGACTTCCAAATTAAAACCAGGCGATTAATACATTTTAATCCCAAATAATGCTGAATTTGATTTATTGCAAAATAGTTCCTAATATCCTTTACATTAATTGCAATGCTTAAGAAGGATTGTGCAAGACAATGTTTCACTCAAAAGCCTGTTCAATGCATTTCATTTTTAATGACGCCTATTAAGTTGAAGAAGTCGCACTCCATATTTTTCTTTTTGTAAAGCAAAAAAAAAGGCAAATTAAGTTTTTGTTTTGAAGGTATAATCATCTAACATCCTGGCTAGGCTGTGAACATTGACGCAGCTTCAAGGATAGTCCATCTGGCTCACCGGACGATGTGCGCTTCACGATTGTGACAGTAAAAACCGACTGGGGCGCTGTCTCGCTAATGGTGACAACTAGACAACTCTTCCTCTTCTCTCCTCCTCCTCCTGGAGCACTTCGACAAGCCTGACGGGTTGGGAATTTTAAACTGTGTATAATCAGGCTCTTCAATCTTTCCTTAACCTATTTTTATCAGTCTCTATGGCCCAAGAAAGATGTTACCTTAATAAAGTGTGCTGCTCATCACAAGTTACTTGTTAACAACACTTAAAATATATTTCTTTGCGTGCTGTAGGCATCCTGTATTTTAATGCATTAGAACATTAAATATCCCTTGTTTACTTATCTCCATATTGTCTAAACAGTGTAAGAGTGGTGGTATGTGATGGTCGCTGAAACACACACAACATGCAAGTGACTTTGATTTCAAGGATATTAAGGTGAAGTGTGTGTCCATACTGCAACATGACTCCATGAATGACATTGGCACCAGTGCAGACATTTCCATGGCCTAGCCCTTGCTTTTCCAGTTGAAAAGTCACTTCAGCTACTTAGAGAAATGAAACATGATCTGGTGAGCTTACTGAAAGGCTGACCTTAATGACCAGCTTGGGATTTCATCCATCCATCCATTCAAGACACCACTGACAAGGCACTGATGAAACTAGAATGTTAACTGCTGTAGGTATCTCACTGAGCTGTGGCATTTTCAAAATTCGATTATTTCCACAAGGGTGGCACCACACTGATTGTTCATGTGCCATGTGTGATATTTCAGCCCCCACTGATTGGATTTTGATGAAACTCGGGTTTAAATGAATCTGACAAATGCACTTTGGCAATTTCTAATTTGCACTGATTAACCCATGGTGGGGACTATAACTACAAGCCAAATCAAATGCTATGTTTTGCTATGTATTTTTTTTTACATTTTTTGCAAAACGTTTAGATGTTGGTTTGAGCAATGGTCTCCTGTTGCAAGGACTTGCAATTCTGGATATGATATTCTCCTCAGGTGACATTTACTGTAGGTCAGTTATTGGCCTTCCGGGAGAATGCATTATTTTTAAGGGACATCATGCATCCTGTTTAGTATCATACTTGTGAACTCAGTTTCTGTTTCCACAAGTTTCCATGAGCATGCTCCACAACTGAAGAAAGAGCAGGGCAAGGCTCAGACTTTAATCCAATGACATTATCCAACATCCCATAGTTATCAATTTGACCTTGAGGTGTTTCGGAGCTCCTCATCATGAATCATGAAAGATATCAAGTGTCTTATGGTTTAATGTAGATAGAGACCCATAACGGTATGCACTTGGTCAAGACCTATAAATCATCAGCAGCACCCACAGTAAAGTCCGCTATCATCTTAATGAGACGCCGCCCTCTATTCCTATGTTCAGAGCATTGTTTCGAGTTTCCAGGCTCTATCTCCATAGCAGACCACTCTTAGTGGAAAATGTGATTTATTTAAAACATATGAGAAAATAAGAAAACAACTGTGTCCTGAAATGTCTTACATAGCATTGGTTACAAGTTATAACTGAGGATAACATACTAGACCTGCATATCAAGACATCAATAAAATGGTGTTGTTTTTAGGGCTTCCCTAATAGTCGACTAAACCGTTTAGAAACTAAAGTGTTAGTTGACCAGATTTTCATTGGTCAGTTATATCAGGTGATTTTTGCTGATCATGGATGTATTAACGCTTAAAGATGTATTATTATACATCCATAGCACTGCTGCTAACTATAGGCTGCCATTAGCTAGTTAGCTCAGTTAGCGTAGCCTATAAGCTGAGTCCGCCTGGACTGGGAGCTCGGAACACCAGGGAAGTGTTGGTGTTTGTTAACACCACTAGCACAGGGGCTTTAGACCGCCGGGAGGAAGAGGTTTACAGGCCCTGAAGCAAGAGACTTAGCGGGGAATGCTGCCAGGGAGCAGCACCTGGGTGCGCAACAGAACAGGACCCTACCAGTCAACACGGACAGGGACTGAACATGTCCCCGGAGACAGATGGAAGCCCGCATGACGACAGGGAATACAGTACATAAGTGATTTACAGTGTGTTGAACGACAAGACTTGTTAGATGGCATACTGTGCTGAAAGTTCAGTCTCCTTGCAGGTTGTTGCGACGCATTCAGAATCATTAATGGTTGTCATTAACAGGTGGCTCACATCATGCCCCTTGTAAAATGTATATTTTAAAAAGGTTCATTATTACGGTTTTGTTTTTCTCTGTAATGTAGCACGATGTTGACAATGTTACTATTAACATTATTTCTCAACCCTGGAACCTCCAATGCCCCGAAAAATATATATTATATAAACATATTTTAATGAATAAAATTAATATCATAAATGTGAGATGACTAGTCGACTAATGGCTTGAACTACAACTAGTTGGATTAAAAATTTACTATTTAAATAAGATAAACATTATTCATTTTCTTTTCATTTGTCTAGCTAGTGTGCATTTACTGTCATAAAACAGACACAACTACCCATTAGGCTTCCGTTTCATCTGTGCCAGAGAGAGAGAAAATCAAACAACAGATGATCAGAGGGTGTTCGGTCACCGGCACAGAGGCTTGCTGGTAAATCTGTACAGTAAGTACAGACTCCTTGACCTCCTCCCAGTCTCTGCTGCCAGCCTACACACTGAACACAACCCCTACAACTGTATTCTGTAAATCCTCCAGACTAGTGTATCTAAACCTCACACCACAGCCAGTCTTCCTTCGAACTCAACTCTTCTCGTCTCCTTTGCCCTTGTTTTTCCCTTGGCGTGTCGAGAGCCTGAGCTCAGACCAGTGAATCCTCTTCAGCTCACATCCATCCTCATTTAGGCCATGGGGACCCATTTAGGATGAGCAACGGGCTGGAAAACACAGTGACCTTCTCATATCTGACTCATTTACTGCTGTTTTTATTTCAGCCACTAAAAAACGGGCACCATGTTTTTACTTCAAGCAGAAGTTGGAGAGGAGTGGCCACTATTCCTCTTCCAGCAATAATATGCACCTCAAAGGGCAGAAAGATTTTATCCTTTCATCCAAATGAACGGGGGGGGGGGTCAGCACCTTTAGGATGCAGAAATAATCTCAAATTGAAACTTAATGGTTGAAGACTCCAGGAATTCAGGCTGAGAATGTACCATTGGCATGAGGCTTTATTATCTATCGTACCCTCAGCATTTTCATAACCACAATTTTAATGAGGTTAACCTCTTTAAAACAGTGGATAAGGGATAACCACTTTTTTTTCCTTTCTTGTCTGTCTGTGTTTCTATCAGTAAGCTCCCTCTCCTTTCCCATTCCCTTTGTCTCTCACAGTGGGAGAAGAAGTTTTTCATATCCACCCGCTCCCTCTCTCATCCACCATGTCTCCGGGTTCTCGTGCTTTCCCTCCCAATCAGACTGCTTGAGTCGTGTTCAAGGCCTCCCTCATTCTCTCTGCACTCGCCACAAAGACAGTCTAACAAAGGCCTAAGGCAGAGAAAGTAAAGGGAAAGAGGTGGTGGTGGTGGTTAGAAGGGTGGTGGTGGTGGTGGGTGGTGAGGGGAGGCACAGAGCAGGATGGAAACAGTGAGATAGTAAATGAGATGGGTGAAGAAAGTGGGAGAGACAGAGAGAGCGAGGGGCAGATTGAGACTGTAAGGAAGGCAAGCAACACTAAATGATATGCTCTTGGAGAAGAGACAGTGAATTAATTCCAAAGAGAATATTGCATTGTGTCTTCTTTTTCACTTCCTCTTTCAGCAATGAGACACAGAGCGGAGTTATGTGTTCCCCCAGCAGGCTTCTGTATTTCTCTCTTTTCTCAGACCCAGGCTGTTGATACCACTAGCATCGGCTTATTCTTATATACCCCCCCCCCCGTCCCCACACACACACACACACACACACACACACACACACACACACACACACACACACACACACTTTGTCGTTCTGCTTATTATTACAATACTTTTTCTGCAGTGTATACACTGAGTGCGAACATTACAAATGCACTGAAAATGAGATTTTGATTGTGCTATGATTGTGATGTTCAAAATAAAACGACTTTGAGCGTTTGGGCATGTTGTGATTGAAAATCAAGACAAACTCCACAACCGCTATAATAGCACTGGATATTTCGTATCTAAATAATAAAACAACAAGAAGAAAAAACAGCTGTCAAGGTATTGTATTCACATCAAAAGTATTCCTATTTTTTTTTGTACTTTTACTATGTCCCATCCATTGATTTTCTTTTTTAGTTTTCTAGAGCGACTAAACCATGATTGCCTCACAAGGAAAATTTTCCATAACTCACCCCCACTGTGTGACCATAATAACGATGATCTGCCACTGTGCACCCCATCCCATCTGTTTCCACTACGAGCACGTCCAAGGCAACAATCTGGTGGTTGCCTAAAACACTGGCCTGAGCCCCCACATCCAGAAACCTGCATTTCTTATTTATGCTACAGTTGGAGAATTATAATATTTGGCTGGGTTTGCTGAGTAGTCAGCTCCGCTCCGCTGACGTTCCACTCTACAGCATTTTTGTCAGTTTGTGCTGAATGCATAATAGAGTGATACATATGAGGCTCAACTGAATGAATGACATGAGCTTTCACACGATTCTAAACGTTTCTTCTCATAGCTTATTACCATTGTTTAATTAGCCAGGAATGTAGCCTTTGTGTCATATTCAGTACTTAATGAGTGTGCAAGTAATCCTACATACATCTGCAGCAGTTGCACACTTCCACTCTTTCTAAGTCTTTAATTCAGTACAGCATCAGTCAGTGTCAAAAATAAAGGAAAATAATTTCATTTGAGACAGGCACCACTGTAATAGCTGAAGACACAAATAATCACGCAAATTTTGAATGCAAAAACAAACTTTTCAAACCAACAATCCAATATTCTAAGTCTAGCTCAGCAAGGCTCCTTTTAACTTAATTTTACAGATTCTTCAAATCAAGAGTGCTTAGCAGGGTGCTATTTAAACAGACTCATGGTTCTCGCTGGGTTTTATGCAGCTTTTAATTACAGACCGCTTTGTTTATTCAGATTTTCAGGATTTAGTTTTGATTATAGTTTATTTAAAGGTATTCCTTAAAGTCTTGACACATTTAAATTGTGTTCATGTTACATAACTGCTGAGATCAAGGATAGAGTTTCACCAGCCAGCAAGTTAAAGACTTAACTTAGCTTTTCTTCTCAGATTGAGCAAATATTTTCTTCAGTGGCTGAGGCTTTGGGACTAAAGAACAATTTATAGATATGGCACTCAACCCTTTACTGTGGTCTTAACTTCAAAGCCTGTGTACGCACACGTTGCAGTTATGACAAACAGAACTGCAACGACTCATACTTTCGATACAAAACAGGCAAAAGTAAAACTACAAATGTACCGTTATGCTGAGGACTGGTCCTTTAAGTGTGCAAGTCTGATCTTCTTCCCAAAGACCTCTGCAACTCATTTTCACACCACAATGCCACATATCAAAAAAGGCAAATGGCTTGGAAGGACTATATTTCTTGTGCAAAGATCAATAGGCTGTTCACCTGCAGGATTTTAATGATGTGAGTTATGAGGAAGTCCTGCCACCCTCCTCCTCCTCCACCACCCTGATCATCAAATACTTGAGTAAACACATCATGACAACATTCTTCCCTCCTGTCGCTCATCTGCAGTCGTTAACCATTAGTACCAGCAAAATGTCAACAGAAAGGTGGGCCAAGATTAGTATTTACTGATTAAAAGGGTTACCCTGTTTTGTAGGGATCTTGAGTGAACTGAGTTAATTACAACTGGTTTGGTTTGATTTGATAAGCAGCTCAATCAATCAACTTCTCCATTGCTGGCAGGTTAATCAAATAAACAGCCATAGTACACTGGAGGTATTTGGCACTACTCTGCATTGCATCTTTTGAGATGTAAACATGGGGGGGGGGGGTTACTTATTAGTGAGCTTGTAAATGGCGTTACCGTACGTTCTGTTATGAAACAGGAAGACAAATGTAGGTATTCCTGATGAGTATCTTTCCTGACAAGAGTGATTAAAGGCAATCTTTTTTTGTGTGTCAGCAGTGATAATAAATCTTGTGTGAAGTGTTCATTTCAGCAGTAAGCAGTATCAGCTGGCCCTTGTCGGCCCCCCTGCTCTACCGCTCAGTCTAGATAAACCTCTTAAAATCTATTCAGCCAAAACTAAAAATATCTGGAGGAAGCTTGAGTCACAAAGAACATGGGCTTTGGATGTAAGATTCCAAGAGGTTTGCCATAAAGTCCATGTCTGAAGGACATAGACACATGGGTGGCCCACTCTTCTTTGAAGGGTGAGAGCATATTTTTAGCCTAAGCAATATCATCAATCAAGGGAATCACTGGTCTGTGCCACAACTGCCTGAAAATAAATTGTATCAGTGGTAATATCTGCTGGATAATGGTAAAGGGTTTCAGGTAAGAAGACATCATGCTTCAGTGAACTGCTTATAAAACCATTTACTGAGGCTACTTAAGGCCTCTGTTCCAGTGGAACCACAGAAAGTATTTGCTTTCACACCCAGAGGGGTCTCAAAAATAGCCGCGATATAGTGTGCAAATTAGTTAGCTTAAAGATGCTGGTAGGCGGATTTTGTTCCCTTTGTACTGAGCCAGTTGTTTCCCTGTTGCCGGTACTTATGCTAAGCTAAATATCTGGCTTGCTGGTGGGATCTTTGTGTTTAGTGTACAGACACAAGAGTGGTATCAATCTTCTCCTCTAATTCCTAAAATCTAATCTGACCTTATTTTATCAGGTTAGTGAGCACCACGTTTGACTGATATTCAGCTACTGAAAGGGCTTATTCATACTTACATACCAACAGCACTGAAAACACATTGTAGTTAGATATAATGAGCTAGTTGCACAGTGGCTCTTGTCTGCTGAAAATAAAAACAATACATGGGTTTAGACTGTGTGGAACTTAAGTCCTTCATATCAAATTATATTTTAAACCTTTGACTCACAGTATGAGCAAATGTTTCTCTGTCTCTGAGCACTCATGAAACAGTTTTCCCCCCACAGCCCAAGCACAGTGATGATGATACATCTCAAGCCAAAGCACATGCAGCCACTCTGGCAGCGGAAAAGGAGGAGATGAAAGAGAGAAACAAGAGGTGACACTTCAAGCTTCATCAAGCTTCCATTTATAGAGTAAACAGTACTGCAGTGTTTACTTACTCACATGTGTGAAAAACGTAAGTTGAATTATTAAACAACTTGAGGAAGGTGGTGAAAAACTGCAATGATGGCACAGAAGTCACAGATTACTATATGTCAGTTCAGTTGTTTTTATTGTATTTTATTCAGTTACTTGCAGGAGGATGTTCAGATGAAGCATTTGAGCAGCTCCAACATGAATGTACACAGCAAACTATGTTATTGAATGACAAGGAGTATATGTAATAGGTCAAAAACTTACAAACAAAGCTGTAATGATGGGTGTCTTGAAAAATTAAACACACAGGACTAAGAAAAAGAAAGGGGACAAGAACGATCCAAGGTTATTTTCTCTTTTGACGTGAATCCCAAACTAAGGTCCTCATTTATAATGGAAAGAAGCATCAGGCTATATTCAACTATCCTATGCCATTGGTATTAGCATGCTACAGAGACATTCCTTTAACTGGTATTGATAGAGAACAGCTCCTGAAGACTTGCATGCAAATCTGCCTTTTCATGGCAGATACTTTTTAATCTTAGCCCAAAATTTAACACATTTGGTTGAAAAACTGAACGATTAAACCTGCAGAGTGCATAATGTCAGGCCATTGCATTTTTGATTGGCCTGACATTATGCACTCTGCAGGTTTATTCGTATAGACAGTGGGAAGGTAGATGTTAAAGATTAATCCCTGCATCACCATTGAGTGTCCTGGCAAAAACTATTAAATGATCAATAAGCTAAGCAACGCTAGGATGGCCGCAGACATGAAACTAACGGTGGTCCCTGCATTGCAATCAATATCGATCCTGCTTGTGGATACTGTCCCCCCCTGTCCCTATGGATTTTCCTCCATCACATGGCCTGACGCCGAACGCTGTAAGACGATAGCTGTCAAGGAATGTTTATGTCCATTCTCACCCAGCCAGGCATACAAAAGTAATGTTTATGCACACCCACCGGAATATGTAAATAATTCAGAGGTTATGCAAGGGATTGTCTTGGCTGCGCCTCTGTCAGGCAATGAGAAAGTCTGCTAGCCGAAGGAGGATTTTCAATTTTCTCATCCCCCTCTTTACAAAGCAGTACACTTGACATTTTTCCATTTCAATTCAAGGGCCATCTTTGAGCAGCATAAAGCTCCCAAAATTTGTTTCCCCTAGAGATCTGCAAAACAGCTGTCGGAACCCAGGACGCTTTGGAGTAATTAGCACACTGCTGAAGGAAGCGAAACTGGCAATGTGAAATCCACATTTCACATTGATAAGGAGATTTTCGTCTTTCGATAGACTTCTGAAAACGTCAAGTTACAACACAAGGACTATTATTTCTAATGACTTTGGATACAGTTCAGTTAGGCTCAGTCCAAGACTGCAGTAAAATGTAAAAAATTGAAGACAACTGTATGCAAATACATTATTTGTTGCCAGAGGTCCAATGGACCAGATAACATTTTTATTTTTTTTTCTGTCATGGCTGTTTTAATGTTTTAATGTTATTTCATCATTGCATTCTCATCATGCATAGAAACGGCTAATTGCATCATATTGTTGAATATCAGCAAACATGAAAAAAATGACTATATTAAATATGTATTTTACAAGAATACAGCACCATTTTGACTTCAAGAAGATGGGTAAATGAATTTCAAACGTTTGAGTAAATATACACTCAGGATTGTCCTGCAAAGATATTAATGAAGCTGCTGGATTTAAATGAGCTTAACAAGCTTTATCTGCATCCAGGCTCTGGATGATAATTTTGTCAGGCCACAAACAGTAACAGGTCTGAATCAAAGCTGGGCCCTAAGTACAGCAGAACCTGAGCGGGAAAAAGGTCGCTTCTACTACACCACTACCCACAGAGGTCACATGTACCCTAGGAAGGTGTGAAATAAATGGATAAATGCATATCCATATTTTTGTTCTGCATCAAAATTACACAAGTAGGTCTGAGGGTTTTTTTTCTACATATGGTTGATATTTACATTAATTTACATCTTTTATCTACAAAATTGTTATCAATTAGAAATGCTCACATACTATACACACAGACACATACTCTACACAAGCAGTGAGTCTTTTCAAATGTCAGTCAACAAAGGATCAGGAGCACGAATAAGATACTTTGATCTAAATCTGACGCCAGCACTTAGGCAAGTGAATGTCTGTCAAACCACAGCCTAGACAATAAACTCAGTTATGAAGTCCGAATGGTTCAATAAAAACATTCAATATGCCTAATGAAATGGAAACCCTACAAACAAAGTAAACAATGTATGCATCGTCATCAAGTGCCTTTTCTTCTTTTTTATTTTGTCAGAGTGGATTATTTTTCATTTTTCATCGCAAAATACATTTTGTTCACCATGTCACACCCAAATCAGGAAGCATAAAAACACTCTCCACAGGCCGGTTGCATTTTAATTTTGTCCAGTAGGAGCACATAGTTGAGAAGAAACACAAATCAGATCCACTGGATTTTAGGAAAGCATGGAATTGAGGTGAATGTATTTAGAAATCCATCCAATTTTTTCACGCTAAAATGAAATTTAATCGACTATCCAATCACAGTTCTGAGGTGAAAAGCGCAAGAGTGTCTAGGATTATACAAGAGTGTATCCCAGGCTACATTGTTTAAAGACCTCAGAGGTTTGTTGACAGTCCAAATCTTGACAGCTTGTCATTCTAAGTTTAGCTTTAAACCGAAGCTAGAATTCAGACAGCACTCTCTGCTGCCTCAGCTGATCGAATCTAAAAATGCCTTTTTGGACCACACCTCCATGTCTAATTCCATATATATTTTTCTTTAGGCATGAATCCCATTAGCACCAGAATCAGTTCAGTTCAACGCCTTGCCAAATTGCAATAATTTGACAGTGTAATTGGGACACGCCCCCAAGTGCAAACAACTTTGGCCAAAGTGGTCATGTGTTCCAAAAAATAAAATGGTGAGCTCTTAAAGGCTTCACCGGTGGGAAGCAAGGGACAACTCACGAATTGTCTTCTGTTATGATGTTGTTGTTTATTTTCACATAAATCTGTGACTGAGAATCGTTCACGGTCAAACTGAATTTTACAGAGCAGCGTAATGGTATTTTTACTATATGTTCTGTTTCTTATGATGACACAAATATGAAAACATGATTTCATTCCACTTTATGTCCTTTTTGGGGCAAGCTGTAAAAAAAAATAAAAGCTAACCTCATTAATCACACATTCAGATGAACTAGAACAAAAACAATCTGAATGGACAATAACATAATAGAAACAGTAATGAGATGCCCTGTAGAGTGACCAGCACAACGGGAACTACTGACCTGCATGCAATGAAACTATGCGGGCTTGCTTGCTCTCTTTTTCATGAAGTGTTGGCAGTGCTCATGAAGGCAAGCCTTTGGGGAGTTACACTTCCCAAATGGCCTGCGTGTTTTTTGTAGTATCTGAGGAATTGCAGCTGTTTGGCATTTAAGTGTGAATCTACTTACTCTTGGGAATTTACAGGGTTTTTTGTTTTTGGAGTTAGGCATGGTGCTGACATGAGAGTGTGCGCCCACGCTTGCGTGTGTGTGTGTGTGTTTGTAATGATACAATTTCAAGATAAGAAGAGGGAGAGATTTAGTCTCGGGCATTGCAACATAAAACTCATAAGAGGTATAGTCTATAGGGCAGAATATTAAAGGTGTCTGTTTCGTATTTCCTGTGGAGTACAGTACTGCACTGATAGTAGTTTATGATTCACTGTGAAATTGTATATGCATGCAAAGGAAAACGCACTGAGGATTATTTGTCAGAAGTACATTTGAGCTTTTATAATAGAAAATTTAATAGAAAATTGATAATGAAACTGTTAATGGGATAAATGGCCGTTTTGATGACAACAATATGGACTGTACTACTACTACTCTGAGCACATCAGATACTCAGAGATGAGTGTAAAGCCAGCAGTCTAAATCCCAAAAGCTTTTGTTATGTTTTTATTTATATTTTTTTTTGGGGGGGGGGGGGGGGGGGGGGATTAATTCCCTGTCGAACACACATCTCACCGTCTGCACAAATGATGAGTAAATGTTGTGTTTACTGGGCACCTCTGATCCTGTTCTTTGAACGCACACTGTTTTGTTTAAAATGAAAAATGCCAATACGGCTGATGCTTGTTTATGGAATCCTACTTTTCTTATTTCCACCGTGTTGATTTTTGTTCTACTGATCTTGTGTCTCCCATGCCTTCCTCGCAAAACACAGTGGGCACATATGAACATGTCTCATACTGAAGAAAATTGAGCCAGTCAGTGCGTCTGTCATGAGCCAGTCAGTGCGTCTGTCATGGTATCTGTTTGAAGTGTTTCTCTTTTTTTTTTTCCCACTAAGGATTGGTACGCAGGAGAGACGTCCCTGCATCTGTTGTAGGTCAGGCTGAACATGAACATGTAGCAAAAGACGAAGCTGTGTCAGATATCATCCACCTGCCAGACCACAGGGTTACACTGGAACTCTGTATAATCTGTAGAACTACTACAAAAGATGACATTCGTCTGAGGTGAAAATGAAGGGATACATTGAAAGAGAGTGTGTATAGTTCACTTTCTGTCTTTTGTTTGACTGATGCTTTCCCTACGGCATTGAAAGGAAAGTATGAATAATGAATGGGTCTTGTGGCAGTTTAGGTTATTCCCACCTGGAGTATCATGTGATTTTTAAGAACTGTCTCAAAATAATGACAGTAATGTAATCTACTCAGCCTCTTTTTGCTTAGAAGTCATCTTTAAAATCATCATGTTAATGACGAAGCATGAATTTGTTAGAGCCATGCTTTAATTTTGTGTCTATGTTTGCATTACAATATAACAGTGATATGGTACTGTTTTGTTTTAATGTAAACATATTCTCTGGAGATACATCTTCAGACTGTCATTATCAGAAATGTGCTGTTCACAGGTATTCTTACAAGTGATTCATTATATAAGATTAAGAAACAGAGTGCATTATACTACTTTATTACAAAGTAAATAACTGTGGTGATTAAACATGACACCCTCATATTTTTGACTGCTGGAAAGAGGTGGGTAAATATAATAATCAATAAATAATAATGTTATGTATGTGGTTACTACTGTGGTTGGAAATTTGACAGAAGAATAATAATAAAGCTGCATATTAATCTGATGCCAAGATACATGAGAGGGTGTATGTATATATATATAGATATATATATATATATATATATATATATATATATATATATATAGAGAGAGAGAGAGAGAGAGAGAGAGAGAGAGAGAGAGAGAGAGAGAGAGAGAGAGAGAGAGAATGACAATTGTTCTAAGCTTTATAATGTTTATGTTTCAAAAGACCGTGGCCATGATTTGCCATTTATATTTAAAATGTATTCCAGTTAACTCTTTTTGCACTCATGAATCCAATAGACTTTTTTGTTATATTCTGGTCAATTTTTGTCATCCATATAATTCAAAATGTATCATTTAGGATATGATGGGATAATCTAATGGGATAATGAACTTAGATAGTGTGGACACGATTTTCTTCCAAATGTTTCCATATCATAAGACAGAATAGGCCATTTTCCTTCTTACAATGCCAACACCTTTCGTCACTATAGAATTTCATAAGTTTGAGTTCTCTTGGTTTATAATATGTCCTATTGATAAACTTAAAGTGTATAATTTTGTCACGTGTCAAGTTCTATATGCTATGCATTTCATGCCAGATTGTTGCCCAGGTATCAGGGTCTATGTTATCTTCTAAACTTTTCTCCCAGATATTGTTAGTGTTCTTTTAAACTGTCTTTGATCTTGTAATTTTTACTTCCTAGCCATTCAAATTTTACAAACATTTTCTGAGCATCACAAGCATTCAAAAACGATACAGCCTATTACAACATATTTAAAATCCACCAAAAACTGTATCCAGAGAAAGACTGTAATTCACATGTTAGGATATAAGAAAAACTTTTTTTTGGAATATGAAATGAATGTAATGAATGAGCAGCCATGTTTGAGTACCTCATTCATTGTATAATACATTCATGCATCTACTTCAATCCAAACCCACCATCGGATCTGGCAGCAAAGTTGGCATACCGCTTCAAGAAGGCTCGTCAAGGGAATGAAGTGGCACTCATGACTGAGTGCCACTTCAAACCCTGGAAACTGGTGTTTTCCAGCCCACTTCATCTTCAGTATGGGTTGCTCATTTCCAGGGGGTCTGCATGCATAATGTCACCACTGAGCATGTTGGAATATCCAGCCCCCATGTTCTGTCTCTGACACAGACTACAGCTCCAGTATCATTCGCATAGGTGCCTCATGGCTCGGTTGTTTCTTCACCTGAGAACAAGCTGTTGACAGTGGTGGTGGGGCCAATCGCAGGACACATTTGAAAAGTGGCCAGATGATGCGGGGGCTGGAACCAGACTAGTTTAGTACCTCGTATGCTTATCAGTATTTAGTTCTGTCAAAGTTAATGCGCTGTGCAAAAAGTTTTTTTTAATTGTCTTTTTATCTCACCAGGTGCCAGTCATGCCTTTTGGGGGCATTGTGGCTACAGCAGTGTATGAAATAGAGGGACTATCTTGGCCTAAATTATGACTCTCAGAGTGCACTTAGTCTCACGCTGTGAGGTTGTTGGGGGAACTAGACAGCCTGAGAGGAATTGCTGCCTCAGAGGCTTAACTCATGGCAGGAACTCTCTTTCGAAGCACACGCCAGATTAGCAAGGGCACTTGCTATGAACCTAACAAGGCTGAAAACAATGCCATGGCATAAGGAATTCAGTTATTTGAGGTCATCTCATGATTTACACTTACACCAACTTATCTGCAGAACAAATCATGGAGAAGCATTGAAGAGCTTTTTTGTGGATGTTTTTATTTTTAATTCTGTGGTATTTTTGAATCTCAAAATTTAGGAAAATGCTGGGCTTAAACACTGTAACAATGTTTTTTTTTCCCCCGTATTAAAGTCTTTAACCATCTGTGGTGATCCACATTGTGTTCAGAGATGTGCGGTAATCTGAGACGCCATTGATGGTCCATGATCCAGAAAGAAGTGGGTGCTCCGACCATACACATGGTTTTATCTCTACAGGGAGAATATGTTGTATGCTCCAGGATACTGTTGCAATATCCTGCCTTTTCCACCCATCTGTGGGGGTTGCTGACAAACAGAGAGGGAATGCTGTGCATCTCTTAAGGAAACCCGATTCCTGCTCTGCTAAATGGTTACAAGAAGAACAATTTATTTTGGATGCATGGGTAATCCTGATGCTGCAATCAGGGAGGCTGAACACATACTAACTTGACATGTGGTTTGGCTCTGTGTTGGGGTTTGGGGAATTATTTGCATTGCTCTTTGCATGTTAGGCTGCCTATACATGTTTATCACAGAATCACTTTGTGACTTAAGCTTTTGTTTCCCTTGCCACTTACACAACCGCGGGTGTTGCAGACCTCAATGATTTTAACACCTCACCAGTGTTCTGAAAGTTAGATTTCTTAAATCTTAAGCCCTTAATGCATGTCCAAATTAGATTACAGCTGAACCTAAAGCTTAAACACTGCCCAGCACTGGAGTTTCCAGTAATATTAGTGAAATTTAAAACAAAGTCTGTACTGGCTTTTCAATGCGTGGATTTAAACTAATAACGTGACATTTATGATATATGCTTTTTGGCCAAAATTTAAAAGAGAAGATTGATACTACTCTGTACATTAAATATTAATATATTGCCCAGTGCCAACCAGCACCTGTAAAGAAAATCTGCTAAGACAGCAAATGTGTATTTTGCTAAATCTTTAACTATTCCTTTAAATCACCTGAGTGTAAATACCACTCAGAATTATAATTTTTAATTTGCTATATGAAGAGGGTATTCCCTCTCTCTGGAGCTTAAACTGTGGAATATAACTCATATTTCTCATCTGTGACAATAATATGTCTCTATTATGCTAATATATATAATGCATAGTCTGTTGTACTTCATCTGAGCTGCTTTAACCTTGCTGCTTTAAGCCTGTGTTGCAATATGTTTTTTTTCACTTAAACTGTTAAACCTACCTGAAGCTGTGCCCTCATAGTATTTCTGTTACTTACATGTAATTACAGCACACAAGGGGGGATAACTGAACCTTCACACAGCATGAGGCCCATAGCTGCAAGCCAATGCCACTTGCTAAGGACACATCCTGCAATTAATATGTTACCTTAAATAAAAGTTAAAGCACATAAACCTTAATTGAACATCACACCGTGTTAAGGCCATTTCATTGTAATTCAGACATCTGGCAAATGATCTGTGTCATCCATTACTGACAGAAGAAAGGCACCTTGCTGTACGGATATGAAAAGCAATCATATTATTGTCCTTTTCAGTGTTTCCACAGAATGACAACATGCACAAGCAGCCATATTGACTAGCAGCTATGTAAAGCGTGCTAACCTCGACAATCCAGCTGTAGCTATCCTTTAGGGATGACCCTGCATAGTCGAAGATTCGATCCTTTGATGGGCGGAGCCTGATTCGACTGTCAATCTCACAGTCGAAGCTTCGCATCAAAATGAGGATGATGCCATTTTGGCGATATCGGGGTGCTCAACATCTGATTTTACATAAAACCACCAGTTTCCTCCCAATAAGTTAACATACAGCCTATTACAAAATACATTTCAGTGTACAGTTTTTAAAGCGTGTGAATAAATCCAAAATTACCCTTAAAGAAGGCGGGTCTGTGCGCATGTGTAAGTGTAGCGTGTGTGTGTGTGTAGCCCTGCAGTCTACGATGTAGCCTAGTGGCAGAGAGATGGAGCCCCAGCCTCACCGCTGTTGTGCCGAGTTGTGCGCACCTCGTGGGACATTCGGATTATTTATCACCATTGATAAACCACACACAGAATATTATATTATTTTTAAATAGCACTTGAAATTGTGGTGGGCCACCCCAAACAAATCAATGCATGGGAAACATAGCTTTTCATTTGTGTTAGACCTTGAACATAAAAACAGAGCATTGTTACACTTTTTTAGTGCTCAATGCAGTCCTTTCTCAGAACACTGTGTTTTGTCTTTGTTATTCATTCTCACTCCATACTCATAGCTGCTCACTCCAGGGACAACATGTGAACAACACAAAAAACAGGTGGTGGTGCCGGGAGAGTTGTTGCAATGCTGTGTCCCTGTGTGTATGTGTGTGTGTGTGTGTGTGTGTTTCTGCTGTTTACATCAGTGATATGTAGCACAAGACCAAGCATGAAAAAAACTGTGTCTGTTGTGCACAAGTGTGTCCTTCTGTTTGTTACAGTGTGTGGGTGTGTACCCATGACCATGTGAGCAGAGATTACCATATATATTCTATTTGCTTGCCATGTAAGTATGTGCCTTTCTGCAGGCCCCTGAGTTAAGTGTGTCATTCTTAACATGGGCCTTACTTTCTTTTTGCCATGGTGAAATGGAGATTTTAACGATTTATTCATTTTGGAAGATACACCTTGGAAATGAGCTGAAATGATTAATAAATTAGGAAAATGAAATTGATCGTTATAATCATTCAGTATGTATTTTTTATAGTAAAAAAATCGATTACCCATAATGAAAATCCTTGCAGTCTTAACTTGTCTTATCGTTCATATACCATTGTCACATTGTCACAGCAAATTTAAAATTTTCATTAATTTGTTACAGAGTTTTTGGATCAGATTTTCCATTTACTTTTTTTCCTCTTCGTGTTTCAGTCCCACGATGAATAGTGAAACTGACTCCCATCCCCTGGGAATCCCACAGGAATCCAACAGGAATCCCATGACCCGCAGGATTCCCGAAAAAATGTCAGACTCTACCACAAACCCTAAGACCTAAGGAAGGATGGATCTCTACAGTGAAAGGCCCCGGCTGCTGGGTATTTTCTCACAGTCCATTTAATGTTTATGTTGCAACTGGGGTATGTGAGTGGTTTATCACCACAGACCTACTGGAAACCAGCGGAACAGTATTTTTCCCCTCCTGCTCCATACATGATGAAGCTTCAGGTATTGCGGCAATGATCTATAATGTTCTATATTGTCTAGAATATAAACTTTTCCTTTCTTTTATAGTGTTAATGTTATCAATGCCCTGTACCATAAAATGAAAACTAACATCGCCTCTTGCAAAACATAACACTGGGTCCCTCACCAATGTACTGTATAATCCAGCACATCAGGCAAAGCCAAAATGCTGAGTCCGAAAAACCTGCTTTGTGCAAACTTTGCCGCCTCCCTTTGCCTTTTCTGCTTACTCCTACACTTTATCTGCATGCAGTATTTACCCAAGACATGGGCCTTCACCACACAGACAAGAAGATGCTGGCCTCTGGCTTCTGATCTCTCTGATTTCTTGTTGTGCTTGATTAATATTGCTCACTCATTCAAAGCTGAGGTTGTGATAAATTTTCTTGTTGTGCTTCATTTTGACAGGCAGGGTTGTAAAAATTTGGTTATAATCTATTATTATCTGTCATGTTTATTCTTATTTTTTGATGATAATGTAATTTATCCATCTTAGGGAATTATGAGGCCGTCTCTGTCAAATTTTGTCCCGCCTCTAATTCTCAACCAAACTCTGAGGGGTGTCTTCAGGTAAACACCACTTTCTAGCAAGCATTGCACTTGCTATGGTGGCATTACACTGATGTATAGTAATCAGCACAGTGCACCAGGAAAGATATAGCCTGGTAAAAGCCTTTAATTTTTTAACAATACATTAATAACTCAATTGCATTTATAAGGGCATGGAAAGAAGATAAACAGAGACACTGATTTTTACCTCCTTGCTGCCACTGGCTTCCCACGTAACATTAGCTGCCGCATTATTTGCAGTATCTGTATGTAAAGTACTTAACATTATGGTAGATGGCCTTAAATTTTAATCTGTCAAAATGAGGGAGGACCTTTAGATTTTTCCTTTGTTGTAAAAACAAATTCAGACAGTGACGGAGAATATTTGGTTAACGTGACCCTTGATTCAAAGACCTATCCCTAAAGTTGTCTTTGATTATAAATGGGAGTCATGTAAACTAGAGATGTGGGATATGTAAATGACTTTGTCTTTGGTGTGCTGCTTGGTCCCTAGTCAGATATCACATGGGAGGATTCTCCATGTCTTGGATAGAGAAGAGAGAGAGGTTGATATGAAAGGGGTTCCTGGGGGTTTGTGCTCATGCAAGCACATGTTACGGTGGGAATTACAATATCTCTCCAACTGATGCAGGCAGATGTTCTATCAAAGGAGACTGCAAAATGACCCAATATCCAATACTCAGATATGGCAGAATCATTTATGCACTACATTTGGAACGGCGAGCCCTTTTATTTGCATTGAAGGATAGACTTTAGGATCCCTTTTTTATGGCTTTGGCATATATGGTAGTTCTTTAAGCAGTGCTGAATGAATGATCATAATAAGTAAATTCCTTCAGATTAATAGTAACTAGTGCCTGGAGATATCAAAGGCTGAGCGGCTGCCAGTGGAGTAAAAATAAAACACTTGTTAGTTAATTCTGTATACCAAGTTATACCAGATTGTATATTTCTCTTGTTTTGTACACATGGCCATTATTTTACTTCCCCTTCCCTGTGATATAAAATATGCATCTTTAAAATAACCAAGCCAAAGACTGAAAAAAAAAATGCTATGCTTATACTGTTTCAAAAATAGATATATTGGCTTTCAGATTAAACTCACTATTAAAATATTGTTTCCTTGAGGCCTGAGGTATATTTCAGCTGGTGTTGGTATTAAAACACCAATAGAGTTTTGCAATAAAATGACCTAGACCACTTTGAAAGCTATTTGAACGCAAACTTAGCTTACTTTAATATCCACCCTTAAGGGTATGTTTTTCTCTGCTGTTCAGTTACCTACAATATCACTGTAAAGCACATCCATTACATTAATAACATAACTGATCCTGATCAAACCCGGAGACAGACACTGCTGTGAGTCTATCCTGTACCACAGAGCTCTCTTATAGTCACCACAGTCCACTATGAAAGATGTGGACCTATCGATTCCTAAAGGGACATTTACAAGAATTCACAACCCACCGCAGACCTGGCAAATTCCTCAGGATATGAGTAAATTTATCTGCCATGGGCAGTACTGGAACCTCATAAAGATTTTGATTAACTGTAAGGTGTCATAAGGTCAGGATGAAAAGGGTCCAGACGGGGGGAATGAGCCAAGTTCATAAAAGTGACGCATAACCTGGGTGGCAAAAAACATGCATGTAAATAGTTTATGCATGGCAAATGTAAATGTACTTTGCAATGTAAAGTTGAATTGATTCTGGTATTCTGTGAGCAAAGGAAACTGTGGAATGTTGATGTCTGTACTTAGCAAATTCTGCCTGAACGTTTGGCATTTGATTGAAATTCAAACCAATGCGAGGCCAGATAGAGTATTCTTGCAACACTTATGCTTTTAATTTAGGATATAGGAAGATGTAAGAAGACACAAATAGAGAGAGAAAAGAACAAGACAGACAAAGTGAGAGCATTTTTACGGTTCAGAGTGATGAGAACATCTCAGCAGTTGTCTAGAGAACTGACATAATTTGGCTCAGGAAAAAAAAAAACCTGACAGAGTCGGGCTACTTTGGAATAAGCTCTCTATGTACTATCTGGCAGGAAAAAAGTCACACTTCATTTCCCGGAGGCCATCTTGTCAAAGGGCCTGTACTTCTTTCTCTGTGAGAGCTGTGTAATAGTTAGAGGAGTCCAGAGGAACATAAACCACTAAACATTTGAAACTTCTGTCTTCTTCGCTGATGAAGCGATGTGCTCCTCTCCCTCTCTTATTAAGATCTGAACAGATTCATCATGACCAGCTCACAGGGCCACTTTCAAACTGCTACCAGTAAATCAAGTTAGATTTAATCCCAGCATTTAACACCCTTTGTGCATAAATAGAGGGATAAAAATATGTCTATGATGTGTAGATGTTTGCTGGTTTATGATTTATTCATTTTCTTCCTCTGGTTTAACATGCCAAAGGCACCCTGCTTTGGCTATCTCCAGGCAGAAGAGGATGTCTGTCAGTCAGTAAAATTGGAGAACCAAACAGACTGTGCAGCTACTATCTACCTCTGTGGGGAAGATAACACCAATGTTGGTGCACACAGTCACATACACACATGCACTGCACTACATACTGTTCAACATAGACACACATATATATTTTGTTGACTGGAGAAGATTATATGCTAAATATAGGATACAGTATCAAAGTGACGTGCATAATGCAACATTTTTCAGTTTATACTGCACACTTTCCTTCAAAGCAGATGTAACATGAAGCATAAATAACCTATCTGACAAGCTGTGCTGCCTGGTATGTGTATTAGAGCCAAACATTATTTCCACAGACATATTAATTATTATGTGTTAGAAATAACCACTTCAATGTGGAATTTGAACAAAAAACTCAAGAGTGGTAATTAAAAATAATTTGTAATGGTACAGGATCATTTCTACTCTATGACCATACTGAAATTTAAATAAAATAGGCATATTTGCATTTGAAACGTAGTAACATGATGGTAACAGATGGACACCAGGTTTTAAATATGCAACCAATCTTCCTGACAAATGAAATTTAGTTTGGGTGTTGCAAAAATCTCCCTACACACAAAAACACTACACAACTCCTGCTATGCAGATTTGTAGTGCTGTGTTTGTGGCTTGATGTTCTACCATCTGTGAGAGTAAAGTATTTTTGTCCAAATTTTTAAATGGAAATCAAGTCACCGTTGGTTTGGGACTCTACCAAACACTGCACGATTGAATGATGATTGGCTCAAGCAGCAGCAGGGCAAGGAAACACTCTTATCATGTCTAAACAGACTTAACTGTTTAGACATGCGAAATATCATAAATGTGTGCCTAAACGCATATCTCATTGTTTTCAGCAGTGAAACTTATATTATCTTACGGAGAATGAATTCAATACAATAGACTTCCTCCACCAGACTGACTCAACCATAATTAGGTGAATAAATGTGATAGATTATTATCATAAAACAGAATAAAAGCTCCTGCCTAATGTCTTCAAATTCTGGCAAAATATATACTGCAGATATTCACATAGAAGACAGAAGATAAGTATGTAAATAAAAATGCTAGACTAACTTCAGTTAATTTGAGATTCATTTTAACAAATAAAACAAATCAAACACCCCATCAAAACCTGAGATTTATTTTTTGAGAGAGAGAGAGAGAGTGAGAGAGCGAGCGCGCACACCTTCTAGACTGCACAGTATGCAAACAAAACACTAAGCAAACAAATATATAATAACAAATCAAAAACAATCTGCCATGTTGTTTGACATGCCTAAAAGTACAGGACTGATCATATCACCATGGATCATCATCTCAAGCTGAAGGCTCCTTCCAACTCAGAACTGCCATTAATATTGCATGCTAGACTTTTATAGCAACCTATTTTTCATGTGCCATGGAACTGCAGACACTCTCACATTTAAAATATTTCTAATGCCAGAGAAGCAGGCATGCACTAAACCAGAAATAGCTAGCCCAATTATTTAAATAAAAAGATAAAAAGTTAAGATATTCTATGTTGTATGATTAAGCTCACTGGGTGGAGGCTACTCAAAGTACTGCACATCACTGCAACTCAGAAGATGCAGTGATGTGCAATACTGTAAAGGCTACTATGCTCTCAATCAAATTGCAACAATTATATATATATATATAAAAATCTGTGTCATTTTAGCTACCAAATGAATTACAGCACTTTGTCTTGAAGTAAAAAAATAAAAAAAATAAAATTATGCTCATTTTCAGGTTCATCGTTTTATTTAGGGGTTGTATCAGAGCAATATTTTTTGTCATACTGCACATTGCTGTAGCACTTTGTTTTACCCTGTGTGTTGACATTCCATTTTAGATATGCAGTGATGCATCGTACTTTTACAAGATCTTTATTGGGAGTTGCACATGCACAGTACCTAGTTAAGGACTACTAGCCATTCAGAAGCAGAGAAGGGCGGGTCCTGAAAAGCCAACAAACACGGCTTCAGTTCAGTTGTATATGTTCCCCTTACCAGCTTATCAGCATGGACTCGAGCAAGATTTTCAGAGTGGTGAGTTATTAATCTGTAATAAATGTATCTTTCATCAATGCATGCAAACCTATTACATGCACAAAAAAGATATATAACACAATAAAGGAGAGGGAAAAGGCCAAAAAACATAGTAATAAATTAAAAATTTATTATGTAGGCAGTGCAAATTCATCATAAAAAATATGCTTCATTATATCATTGAGGGCAATGACAACAATGAGAAATCTTGTCTTACCTATCTTATCTGGTTCACTCAGGAAAATCTCCTTTTTCTTTAACTTTTAAAGTTTTTGTTTCCTCATGCCCTCTTTCCAACCTTTGCCACGGGGGTTCAAATAGGGATCATTAGATTTTATGGCATGATCATAAACCAAACAGACAATCAGCATAAATACAGCACATGCAGAGATGGCCCTAACTTTACATCGGCACCAGGGCCTGTTTATTGCAGAACACCTGAAACACTTCAAAACGGAAATTGAATTTACTCCCCAGGAGATTTTTGATGAAAGCATCTTAGCTGGAAATCAAAGTGCTTATCAAATAGACGGTGTGGCTGGCAGCTGCTACAGAAGTTAGATTTGGGATGACCTCACAGACCTCCCATGGCTTGGGAACACTTGGCGGGAAATAAGAGATGATGATAGATGGGCAGATGTGCATGGAGATAGGTAGCTGCATTAACACAGTAGTAGAAGCAAAGCTAATAACAAGAGTAAAAAAGTCACAAGCAAGAAGGAAACTGATTTTTAGATTAAACCAAAAAAGGGGAAAAAATATATATTATTATATTTCATTTGTGTCAACAACACACACCAAAACACACCAAAATACTGTATATTTAATGTTTTCTTTATTTTCTATTTTATTTTTTCATTTTTCTCTTTTTCTGCGTGTTGAAACCATTTCAAATATTCAGAATCAATATGTATTGAAAAATTTATGTTACACTAGTAGATTAAGCGCAGTTTTAACTGACCCCAGACTAACTTTAGATTGAGGCCAAATTGTGTGCATTTTGTTGAGAGAAAGGGACAGTAAGTGATGATGAAAGCGGGTGGAGAAGAGAAAAAGATTATCAGTAAATTGAGTATAGTGTACAGTGTGTCAGTTCCGCAGCTTCTCATCATCAAGAACAATCTGTCTGTTGTTTCCTAAATGCAGGAAAAGATTAGCACTAGCAAACATCTCGCCTACTTCAGACTACAGTCTGGAAGCTGAGCAGGAAAACGTAACGATAGGGGAGACTGGGGAAAGTTGCAACATTATTTGCACTTCTCTCAGTTACTCAGAGACTATTTGGAGAAGACCAACCAAACTGTTATTAAACATCTTTCTGTCTGCTAATTATCCATAATATTTAAAAAAGAGTACATATGACATATTGTTCACAATATTTATTTGAAGGGAAGAAGTCACATGCTGTAACTGACCCTGGAGAAAGTGTCAGCATGTTAAAAATACATTAAATTCACAAATTAACTTTTGTTTTCTGTTTCAATAAGCAGAATGGCACTGACATACCGCAACCGAAAAAGAGTCTAGGGAAACACTGCAAAATCAAAATTAACTGTTTATCTATATACTGATACACCCGCTGTGTTTCTGCAGATGTAACCAAAATATATCCCCATTGTTTGACATGCATGACCTGCGCAGTATATATGTGAGAATATAAACATTCCTAAGCCCTACATCAAAATAAAATTGAGTAACATCCAAGCAGTTCATAGCGAGATTGCAGATGGGACAAGAAGTGCTGGTAATGCAACACTATTAACTTGAGGACATTTTTAAAGGGCATGCTTTTACTCATTTCAAGGCAAGAAGTGAACACAACTTTCAAGGAACCCAATGTAACCACAAAAAATGTAAGGTCACAATTACACAATTTTCTTTTCTGGGAGAAAAGTATGTGCTCTTAAATTCACAGCAAAGACATTTAGATTGTGCATTCATCTTTTGAGTCTTCAGCACATCTTTAATTATATTAATCAGGAAGTAGTGGTTTTCAGGCAATGCTCTGTAAGTGGCATCAGAGAAGAGATTGACAATGCTGTCAAAAACGAAATCTATAGTATGATTTTCAGTCTCCTGGTATGCATTGGGCCCATTTATTTCTTCAAGGGCAACACACAAAATAATAGCAAGCGATTATCTTGGCACTCCATCATCTCTAATGCCTTTTCAGAATCGCCCACTATTCATCTGACATTATTTCTGCTTGTTGATGAGACTCTGTAACGTTCCCATCAAGACAGAAATTCATCTTAGAGTGAAGGCATTGCATTGTAGAACAGTGCAGAACCACCAGGGATTTTTACTTAGAGGAAAATGTGTGTTTCCATTATCTTCACTTTCTTTGCACGTACCATTGCAAGATAATAAAATGGTATTGTAATGAAAATATGGGAAGACATCTCATATTAAATACCCTCCATAGAAGTTTTACTTTTGTTACTAACTGAATTGAGTGAGGGCTGGTCTCCTTACCAGTGTTGGACAAGTTACTCAGAAATTGTAATATATTACTAGTTACTTATTACTCCCTAAAAAAGTAATATTACTACTTTACTTATTACTGGGTAATAAAAGTAACTAGTTATGTTAATATATTACTTTCCAGTGTTTCCCACAGAATGACAGCGGGTGTGTGTGTGTGGGGGGTTGTATTCTAATGTTGGACAGGTTTGTGCAGCGGTGTTCACGAGAGAGGGAGAGAGAGAGGGGAGAGAGAGAGAGAGAGAGAGAGAGAGAGAGAGGATGCGAGCCAGGAGGTGCTGCACGAATATATACACTGTAATACAGCTCCTTAATCAAAAATGATTTTAAATATGCCCAGTAAAAATTTGGAAAATCAATATGTGGCGGTCCGCATTGATAATTATCCAAATTATTGGCTAATTATGAGATACACTGCTTTCAATACCACACCCCTTCACCCCCAAACAAAGCAGTCTCACCCGACTTTTTAACTAACTATCATATCCAACAGCAGCAAGGAGTGTGTTTTTTACAAAGCATATAGCCTTGGCCTAATGTTTGTTAACACCACTGGCTGACTTTTAAACAGCTGTATATTATCCTATTTATAAGAGCAGTATTCAGCAGTTACAAAACGTTACGTTACGCCACTCCCTCCTGACGAGTCCAAACATCAGTGGCAGTTGCTGCCGGAGTTTCTTTCAGTAAGTTTCACATCGCTGTGCTGCTTCAGCAGATGCTTCAATAAATCAGATGTAGAATTGTTCGCAGTTGAAAGCTTTTTAGATAGAAGTTTCTTAGACTGTGACGCAATAATGGCAGTAGCTACTTACAGCTGTGGAAAGAACGCCTCTCTCCCTCGCTCCCCATTCTTCCTTTAGTGTTTGGCTATCAGCGGACATGAACAACAAAGTCTGGTCCCGCTGAGTTGCCGCACAGTCGTGGATTTACGTCAATGATGGTGCGTTCAGTAACAAGTAACGCAGCGTTACTTGCCTTAGTAACTATTAATAATATTACCGTTTTAGAACAGTAATTAGTTACACTACTTAGTTACTGGGAAAAGTAATATTATTATAGTCCAACACTGCTCCTTACAAAGTAATTAAATATAAAACAAGCAGCTGAAACCAACAAAAGACAATACAACAAGACATAACATTTGAAAGTATAAGACATGCATGCTAAAAACGTAGGACCAATACACTTTATACATTAAATTGATGTGATATTCTCAAAGGAAACCAGAGCTGTATGGGACAGAATGTACTGTTTATATGCATGTATATTTTCTTCCCAGATTCCCTTTGTTCTTTAAGCAAGAATAGCTATAGTCTTATGAGTCACAA
Source organism: Micropterus salmoides (assembly GCF_014851395.1). Lineage (NCBI taxonomy): Eukaryota > Metazoa > Chordata > Actinopteri > Centrarchiformes > Centrarchidae > Micropterus > Micropterus salmoides. The sequence continues at coordinate 26,921,789 of NW_024044459.1, forward strand.
AAACACACACTCTAAACACATACATACACCCGCACACACACAGCAGTGAAGGTCTAGAGATTTAAAAGGCTCTAGACATTTTCCATAAACAATATGATCCTGTCCTTGAGCAGAGGCATTATTCCTTTCACATTATTATGAAAGCCTACACTTTATATGTAAATGCCAGAAGTGATGATTATGTTATTCTAATCAAAGTAGCCCTTTAATATTTTATAAGTTGTGGATGGAAGGCAGAAAACAAACTGCGGCTGTAGCACTCAACCCCATGCCATAATGGCTGCTAACTCCTGCCTTTGCTTTTCGCCTAGGTGTACAGATTGCTAGAAGCCATTTTTGATGTGACTTTTTTTAGCTCCAGATAAGTGACAGTTACACACTCCTAAATTAGCATGTTTATTGCTTGCTGTTGCCCTGCCATGCCTGTTTGCATATCAAACTCTTAGTCAATACACCCTCCTTGTGTTTGGTTTGAAGTTGTGGGATTATTAGGCACACGTTAAGTGGAACTATCCCTACTCTCTGAGCGACAATTGTTCTGCTAAAACACTGACCTTCACATTGTGCACTATTGATCTTCTCACATATTGCATGTGCTCTCTTGGCCTAATTACAACACTTTTAGAACCTTAAAAAATGTGTGACTTTCTAATCAAAAGATGTGTTTCAATTTAAACAAAGCATTAATTGATGTTTTGGCTATTCGGGGGCTGAACAACACGCTGTAAACACAACATTAACAATTATCACCTTATACAGTTGTAATGATGAATGTGTTAGCAAACAGTTGTCTATTTGTCCATCCAGCAGACAAAGAGCAACATTAGCATTCATGTGGAATCATGTTTCTGGCCGCTAGGGCTAGGTATCAAGTTCAATACTTTTGTGGCACCAACCAAATTGCCTCAATACCATCGAGTATCAAAAAATATCTCGTCTTTCGGTGCCAAATTTCAATACCTAAAGGTTCTTGTAAACGTCAACGTCAATCTAAAAGTGATTGTAATTGGCTGTGGTGATGTAAACACTAGTTCACGCCGGTTATGCACAGAGAAGTGGCTCGTGGATGTAAAAGATGTGGAGAAATTAAAAAGTGTGGCTACATTGCACCAGGCTTGATGCAACAGTGCGCGATGCAATATTTGCTGATAAAGATAATTGCTACCAACAACGGTGACACGACAAACCTGGTGAAGCCCTTGACTGTGCATGGAATAAAGTTGCTCCGTCTTTGACTGCAACAAGACAGAGCCGGCGCAGTCATTGTCTCAGCGCTCTACTGCCACCGTGCCTGCTTCAACATGCCCACTATATGAGCAGTGTTGGGCAGTAGCGTCACTACAAGTAGTGCCGTTACTAGTTTAACTACATTTCTCAGTAGCTTGGTGGTAGCGTCGCTGTTTTCTGAATCAAATCAAATCAAAGCTCTTTTATTGACTGAGTAGCTTCCACACACGCTACATTTTCCCAAGCATTTCTGAAGGATCAGTAAGTGACGCCACCGCCACACACGGACCCGTATGTGCAGCTGGTGGAAGCGTTTCCGTGTGACGTGACATCACGTACCCATCCTTGGACTGATGTCGGTGACTTTGCTGCAGTGAAATAAAGACACGCGCGATTGGGTTTTCTATTACTTTCTATTGGGATAGATGTTGCCTGGCCACCTCTTCCTCTAGTTAGGAGGAATCTTTGATATGTAGTGGCAGAAACTTGTTTCCATGAGATGAGATATTTATATTATATATATATATAATAAATTTTAAAAAAAACTCTCACCCCTTGCGGGGTGGTATGTGTCATCCTCAAGCTTGGGTCCTCTACCAGAGGCCTGGGAGTTTGAGGGTTCTGCGCAGCATCTTAGCTGTTCCTAGGACTTTCCACATCTTTTCTAGCTCCTCTTTCAGCCCTTGGTATTTCTCAAGCTTCTCATATTCCTCCTTCTTGATGTTGCTGTCGCTTGGGATTGCCACAACTATCACTGCAGCCTTCTTCTGCTGTTTGTCGATCAACATGATGTCTGGTTGGTTAGCCATTACCAGTTTGCCAGTCTGGATCCTGAAGTCCCACAGGATCTTAGATCTGTCATTCTCAACTACCTTAGGAGGCGTCTTCCATTTTGACCTTGGGACTTCCAGCCCATACTCATGGCAGATGTTCCTGTACACTATGCCAGCTACCTGGTAATGGCGTTCCATGTACGCACTTCCTGTCTGCATCTTACACCCTGCTGTTATGTGCTGTACTGTCTCAGGGGCATCCTTGCACAGTCTGCACCTGGGGTTCTGCCTGGTGTGGTAGACCCCAGCCTCTATTGATCTTGTACTGAGTGCCTGTTCTTGTACCACCATGATTAGTGCTTCTGTGCTGTCCTTAAGTCCAGCCTTTTCCAGCCACTGGTAGGATTTCTTGACTGTGTGGTACATGCCGTGTAGCGGCTTGTCCCTCCATGAAGGTTCTTCGTCTTCCTTGTCCTCACCTTTGGGTTTCTGCTGCTTGAGGTACTCACTAAGCAATTCATCTTTGGGGGCCATCTTCCTTTTTTTTTTTTTTTTTTTTAACCTGTCCTGCCCAGCAGCCTGGTATAGAGTATAATGACCTGGATACCATATTGTGCCAGACAGATTTTACTTTAACAAGAGAGTATTAAAATACTCCTTTGTCTGTTTTATTATTTATTTAATTATGTATTGATTTGTCACCGGGCCGGACAGGGGGGCAGACACGGGGATGGGGGGGCACAAACAGACAGCACAGAGAAAGGACAACACCTGCAAGAGAAGGGGGAAAGGGGGATGGAGGGTGGGGACAACAGGGAAAAGCTGTGGGAAACACCAATTGCAGAAAGCAACGAAACCTGCAAGAGAACAGAGAGGGGGGCTTGGGGAGGAGAAAAACAACAACAAACAAACACAAACAAAAAAAACAATAAAAATAATAATAATAGTAAAAGACAACCAGCCGAACAGCAGCAATAAACAGCTGACATATTAATGACATATTAAGACAACTAAGAGAACAATGAAAACAAGAAACAGTCACACACACTAAATAAGCAACACAACACAGCCACGAGAGCTGGAATAATAATTAATTTAAATAAGTAACTGAAAGAAAGGCATCAGGAATAATTCTACCAGGGACAACCTAAGTTTGTTTGTGTCTGTGTGTCTGTGTGCGTGTGGGTGAATGTGTCTGTATGTGTGTGTATGTCATGTGTGTGCGCATAAGCCTGTTAAAGAATGTAGTTGTTAGAGAGAGTGGGACGCCACGACTGTAACAGGCAGGCAAGAACCCCAGTAGCCAATAGGGGTGGAAGAAAGAAAAAGAATAAATCAAATAAAAAAAAAACAAAGACTCCCAGATGCACCGCGATGCAAACGCAGAAGACCCCGACCCAAATGCCAGTTGACAACGTAATGCCGACGGAACGCAAAAGAGGAAGAGCAGCGCCCGGACCGACCGCGGCGCAGACACAACATAGACCAGTGGCCCCCCCATCCAGCACCCCACCGCCGCGCAGCAAACAACCACAATGCCCAAATGCCACGCAATCATCAACACCAATGCACAAGTGACGAGCCCAACGCGCACACTGCGCGAGCACGGCGACACCCATGCCCAGCAGCCCCCCGCGAATCCCGCGTGCGAGGTCGGGCAAATGAGAGAGAGCAAACGGAACAACACGACAGCGAAAGCCAGCGGAGAGAGACACCAGCAGCAAGTCCCAGCCCGGCAGCAAACGCGCCGCACAGGTCACCGTGCACCCGCCAATAAAAGTCCACCGTCCCCCCAACCGCCGGAAAAAACTAAGGCCGCCGGCGCCAGCCGACATCCCCCATGCCCAGCGCGCCCCCGGCCGCCATGCAACACCAGCCAAACCAGCAACGAGGCAAAATCAACTAGCTCAGCTGCATGCCACCAACAACCCACCCATCCATCAAGGGCCGAGAACTCCAGGCACAAACCCAGAACAAACCGGAGCACAGCCCTGCCCCGCACCCACACTGCACATCCCGAAAACTAACTATATACCTCAGTATCCAGAGGGGTCCAACAACTGGCCGACAGAGAAATGGGCAAGCACGGATCCGAGGCCAACGAAGCAAAACAGGAACGCAAACAGGTCCCTCCAAGCCAACGAGGAGATGCCTCCCCCGGACTCCAACGCACAAACTAAACGCCCAGCAGCCATCCAGAGACCCTGCCCAGGGAAAAAGTATAATGCATCAAGATGCATCGATAATCGCCCCACAATCCCACCGCAGACCCCCACCCCCAGAAGCCAGGACACCCTGCGACCCCCCAAAGCGCAAAGGACCCCAGACCGCATGTCCAGGGGGAAGCTGTACCCCGCCCCAAGGAAGAACAGCAGAAAGCCGTGCCGGGAAGCTCGCTACCGCCAGGGAGCGATAACGCGGGAGAACCAGGCCAACGGTCCCCCAGCCCAGCCAGAGGCATCCCTCCCTACAGTGCAGCCAGTGACAGCAGCCCCCGAGGCCGATCTCATCCCCGGACAGGGGCCCAGCCCCCCCAGTCAAGCACCCCCAAGGAGGAGCACCAAAACCTACCCCGACAGCACCGGTCATGCGCCCCAGAGACTCCCGAATGCCCCCACCGTGAGAGAGCTGGCAGGGGGAAGCAGCGGGAGCCTCACCTCTGCCGAAGAGGGCCCAGGCGAGGAGAGGAGACAACGGGCCCCCAGGCCCAGGGACACACCACCCGCCCAGAAATGAGCAAAGGCCACAAGCCCGAGTCCGCAGAACCCTAGGCCAAGGGCGGGCCCCCACGCCAGGGGAGCCCCGACCCCCCCAGCCCACCCCAGATCAGGCAAGGCCGCCACCAACCCCACAGCACCCCCAACGCCCGGGGCTCCAGGGGTAGGACACGAGGCCAATGAGAATCTCTCCCACTCCTTCAACCCCTCTGCCTGCCTCTGTAAATGTATTGTTTTGTGTTGGATGCATGTCATGGATTGTGAAGTGTTGTATGGTGGAGTGAAGATAAGGTGTGTGGTAACTAAGGTGCAACTAAAATTGGAGGGTAGTTGTGACACAGGCACCCCACAACTGTCAGGTAGTGGAGCCTCCCATCGTGCCCCTCCACCCCCCAAGCCCTCTGTGTCTAATGTGTAATTAAAATTGAGGGGCAGGCAGTGAGGGAGGAAGAAGTGCGAGGCCGCAATAAAGCAGCCCCACCCCCCAAACGCCCTGCAGGCTGCCCGTCCCCCAGGATCCTAAGGGTGTATGTTGTGAGACATGACCAAAGGGGGAAAGGTGAAGGAGGTCATAGGGAGGCTAGAAGACCAGATTCCTGACTGGCCCCATCATTTATTCAGTCCCGTCCCCCACCCCCCTAAGCAGGAGGACGCCAGGTCCCTCCAGCCCAGGGCTTATAGCAAGAGCCCCTCTAGCACCGGTAGCACCCCAGAGTCAGTGACAACCCCGCCCATCCCCAGGACGGGCCCAGGGGGGCCCAGCCCCCCCAGCGCGCAGACCCGCCCCAGACCCAGAGGCTCCAAAGCCCCGTGCCCCAGACCCCCACACACTCCGAGGCAGGTCAGTGCAGCCCCAACCCAAAGTCCAACAATCCCCCGTCCTCGCCGGGGCCCCTCCGGCAGCCCCACTGCTAACCCCTCACCTCACCGCTCCCCCACAATCAGCAGCACTCCGAGCACCACCAGCCCCCAAGGGAGCAGGTCCGGGGCAGCAAGGACCCCACCCAAGGACAGAACGGCCCAACAGCCCAGATCCGAAGGTCGGCCCACACCCAGGAGGCAATGCCACTCAGGCCAGGTCAGGCCAGAAGACCCCCACCCCCGCTCCCTTCCCTCCCTAGCAGCGAAGCATCCCACACACAAACCCCCACCGTCCCCAAAGAAAAGAGACAGCAATCACCCCGCGACAGCAGCAACAGCCCTCAGCCCTAGGGAGTCAGCAGATGCAAATAGCCCCTAGGACTCAACACGACCACACTCCAGAGGGCCGCGACGCGACTGCAAGCAACCATCGACACACCCCAAAGCACAATCCCTCCATACACAGGATCCCGGCACAACCACCAAGCATCCAGTCCGGGCACTAAAATCCAGAGGAGACACCCCCCAACCAGCTCAAAAAGGACCAGCCCGCACCCCCAACCCACCCCGTCAACCCCTTCTTCCCGGTCCCCCACCCCTCCAACAACCAGTCGCCAGACCCCTCAGAGAACCGAAATGCAATTATCAGGATGCACAGCATGCACACAGGACAGAGCCGCACACCAGCCCAGTCCCGGCCCGCACCCGATGCCCCCAACCCCCGACAAGCACGCAAGCCAATAATGACCTACAGATGAGCCAATCAACACTACCCCGCTACCAATCTAACTAGCGGCACACAACAGCCAAGTAATGCGCTGCGCAGGAGAGATGCCAGCCGGCACAAACCGCCCCCATCCCCCCCGCAGCCAGAGAGACCACAGACCCCACCCACGGCTACACCGTGACCCACGCCGCACGTTCACCACCAGACCGAAACCCACCACAAGCATCCCCCCCCACCAACCTCCACCGCCATGCCCGCCGCCCGCCCCCCCCCCCCAACCCGGACCCACACACAGGACACACAGGGAGGCAGCCAAGCACCGAGCGCCTCCACATCCGCACAGCGCGCGAGTCAAAATCACCACCCGCGCACCGATACCAACAACCTCGCGACACCTAAGCAGAGTGGCTACCCACCTCGCAGCAGCGGCACGCCGAATACAGGGCAAACACCGGTCCCCCCGTCAAGCCCGCGCCCTAGGCAACCCGAGCGCCGCACCACCGCCCCCCCCCGCCAACACCATGCCATCAACCAACATTTAAAATTAGCCCGCACCGCAATGCATCTAAGAATCTACCCACCCCCAGACACACCTAACCGCCGTACGGGACCCTGACCAGCAAGGCAGTACACACCCACCCCCATTAAGTGATAAAGTTGATCAAGGGGGACCAGAGAGATTGGAATTGAGTCAATTTGTTTTTTTTTACAGCAGACATTTTCTCCATGCTAATGTGATCTATAAGGTGATTCCGATATTGAGTGATACTTATATTCTTTTTGGCCTTCCAGTTCATGAGGATAGTTTTCTTGGCGATGCATAAGGCAGTGAGAAGCATGTATGATGTGTCAACCTCTATACTAATGTCACTTAGGTCCCCCAGCATGCAGAGTGATGGGGAAACTGGGACGGGGTAACTTAGCCATATCGATAGGTCTTCACATATCTTCTGCCAGAACTTTTGAACAGGTGTACATTGCCACATAGCATGCATGTAACTATCAGATATGTTACCTGAGCAGTTCCGGCAGATGTTTGACTGCATAAGACCCATTCTGAACATCCTTTGTCCAGTATAGTGTGTTCTATGGAGAGTTTTATACTGTATAAGTTGTAGATTGGGATTTGTAGTCATTCTAAAGGTATTTAAACATATCTGCATCCAAAAGTTTTGGTCTGGACTAATGGATAGATCTGTTTCCCATTTTAAGAATGGGAGAGAGATTGAACTATCTGTTTTTAACAGTAACATGTATACTTTTGATAACAGTTTTGGAGGCGAGAGTTTAAGAAAGTCTGTTATCATTGGAGGTAAATCTAAGTCCATTATTTTATCCTTAAATCTAGCCTGAATTATGGATTTAAACTGTTGAAATTCCAGAAATCTATTATGGCTAATTCCATATTGTGCCACTAGATCCTGGAATGGAATAAAGTTACTGCCTTGCATTACATGCTCTAGATGTCTTATCCCTTTGTCATACCACAGTGGGGAATTTAGTGTTTTCTTATTTTGCAGGATGTCAGGATTATTCCAGATTGGGGTAAATCTGCATGGGATAGGTGAAGACCCAGATATTTTGAGAAGTTCCCACCAAGCTGCCAAGGAAGTGCTTATGTTAATGCTTTTAAAGCAGGTATGACGTTTGATGCTGGAACTGATGAATGGCATATCGGAAATTTTAATTTCATTACAGAAGGTTTGTTCTATGTCCATCCATGAGTGGTCCAGGGGGCTCTGATTGATCCATTTTGAGATATATTGTAGTCTATTAGACAGGAAGTAATGATAAAAATTTGGCAGTTCTAAACCACCACAGTCTTTTGCTTTTTGCATAGTTTTTAGACTGATTCGTGGGGGTTTATTTTTCCACAAAAATTTTGAGATGTTTGAGTCCAGTGATTTAAACCAGACAGCAGAGGGTTTGGTGGGTAACATTGAAAACAGATAATTGATTTTAGGTAGGACCATCATTTTTATGGTGGAGACTCTTCCCATGAGTGATATAGGTAATGATGTCCACCGTACAAGGTCATCCTCTATAGATTTAAGTAAAGGCGTGTAGTTTAGCCATGTCAGTTCTGACAGCCTGGAGGAAATATTGACACCCAGATATTTAATATTCCCAGACTTTAGCGGTGTGGTAGATATACTCTGGAAATCACACTTTACAGGTAAAACTATGGATTTACTCCAGTTAATGGAGTAGTCTGAGATGGATGAGAATTTATCTATAAGTGTGATTGTCTCAGAAAGAGAAGTTTGTGAGTTTAGGAGGAAAAGTAATACATCATCTGCATAAAGGCTTATCTTATGGTGTATATTTTCTGTTTGAATTCCTTTAATATTATTATTTTGTCTGATCGCAGCTGCTAGTGGTTCTATAAAAATAGCAAATAGCGAGGGAGAGAGTGGGCAACCCTGCCTGGTACCCCTCTGGAGACTAAAGCATGGAGAAGTATGATCATTTGTTTTGACAGAAGCTCTTGGGGAACTGTATAAGATTTTAATCCAATCTATGAAAGAGTTTCCAAATCCAAATTTATATAAAGTAGCGAATAGAAATTTCCAATTTACTCTGTCAAATGCTTTCTCTGCATCTAAAGAAACAACTATAGTTTCCAGGTTATGAATAGTGGCATAGTCTATTACGTTAAGTAGCCTGCGTGTATTGTTGGTGGAGTGCCTACCCTTAATAAATCCTGTTTGGTCAGAGTGTATTATACCAGGAGTGACCTTCTCTAGCCTTCTTGCTAGGGTTTTGCAGATGATTTTAAGATCTGCGTTAATAAGTGATATTGGGCGATAACTGGACGGGAGTGTGGGGTCTTTGTCTGGTTTAAGGAGCAGGCTGATATTAGCAGAATTCATTGTTGGAGGCAACATGCAAGTACCCCTAATTTGCATAACCATCCTATAGAATGTGGGCGCAAGTATTTCCCAGAATTCCTTATAGAGTTCAGCGGGAAAACCATCTGGCCCAGGGGCTTTATTATTCGGCATATGTAAGAGAGCTTCCTGGAGTTCAGCCATTGAAACAGGTGAATCCAGAGCCCTGATCTGTCATCATCTAACCTTGGCAAATCTATATTGTTCAGAAATGCATCGATGTTAGAGCTAGATGGGTCAATTTGTGATGTATATAAGTTTTTATAATAATCTCTGAATGCATTGTTGATTTCTTCTGGGTTATAAGTCAGATTCCCAGCTGAGTCCTTTAAGGAAGAAATAGTTATTTTTTCTTTATTCAATTTCAATTGGCTGGCTAAGAATCTGCCGGATCTATTGCCATGTTCAAAGTTCTCCAAGCGTAGTCTTTGCAACTGAAATTGGGTCTTTTTATTAATAATTTCATTTAATTCAAGTTTTGATTTTCTCAGATCATTCAGCATGTGTTCCTGTGGGGAGGCAGCAAGGGTAGTTTCTAATGTTTTTATTTTTTGTTCTAGCTGTAATTCACAAGATCTCTCTTTCTTTTTTTTGTATGATGAATAGGAGATTATTTTACCTCTCATGACTGCTTTTGCTGCCTCCCAAAGAAGACATGGCGAGGTTCCTGGCAGGTCATTAGTTTCCATATATATTGCCCACTCCTTTTTGAAGTAATTTATAAAATCTAGGTCTTTAAGCAATGATGCGTTAAATCTCCAACTTCTAGTTGGCTGTGTGACCCTTTTTTTAGTAAGAGTGATAGAAACCGGTGCATGATCACTGATAGTGATAGGGTGAATCTGAGTGTTGGAAATGTCTGTCATAATTGAGCTGCTAACCAAAAAATAGTCAAGGCGAGAAAATGAGTGGTGGACTGGTGAAAAGAAGGTATATTCTCTAAGAGTGGGGTGGTGAGAACGCCAAACATCACAAAGACCAAAATCGCTCATGTATTGTTTAAGGATGTCTGTTGATTTCCAAATACGGTGACCACCTGCCGTACTGAGCCTGTCAACTGCTGGATTACATACCATGTTGAAGTCCCCTCCTAATATAAGAGCTGTGTCTGAGTGAGCAGAGAGTGAGTTGAAGAAAGCATGAAAAAAGGAGGGGTCGTCAACATTTGGGCCATAGATGTTAGCAATGCATAAAGGAGTATTTTGAATCGAAATGTTAACAATAATGAATCGACCCTCTGGATCAATAGTAGTGTTATTATGATTGAAGTGTGTTTTTCTATTTATCATAATGGTGACACCCCTTTGTTTTGAGTTATAACAGGCTGAGTATGAGTGAGGAAACTGTGGTGAGGTTAGTTTATCTGCTGTCTTGGGTAAATGAGTCTCCTGTAGTAGGACAATGTCTGCTTGCAGATTATTTAGATGGTTAAAAATTTTTAATCTCTTTTCCCTTGAACCAACTCCGCGTGTTGGTTCAAGGGATGTGGTGATGGCTAGTGTGTGCAGTGTGCGTGTTGTATCATTGTGTGTGTTGTATGCGCCTGTATGTGTGTGTCTATGTGTTCATGTTGTATGCGCCTGCGTGTGTGTGCTAGCGGTGTGCCCGACTGTTTGTGAATTAAACAGTATGAAAATTGCGCAGCTGATCGATGTGTAAACGGCGGAGGAAGAGCAACATTAACAAAAGAAAGAAACAGTGAAACAAAAACAGGGGAAAATACACAAAACATTATCGGACAGACTAGTCAGATAACCACAGTATAGGCTGTTGAGACGTGCACTGTATTTTATAACTATTAACTTGCCATATGTCACGGAGTAATTAACTGATAGGGGAAAAAATGATCGCATAGTGATACAGTTCACCTGTTGCTGGACTTGGTTCTTAGTAGAGCCAAGGAGTGGTGTCTCGGTCGCGGTACAGCTGGCCATCGACGTAAAGTTTATCCACAGCGATGACAGCCCGTGATCCTTCTCCAATAAGCTTCTTTCTTATCGGGAACAGGACTCGGCGTCGGTCCAGGATCTCCCGGGGAAACTGGTCGTTAACGCTGAAGTTGGTCCCTCTCAGCTCCCTGCCGCGGCCTTTAACCAGTTCCTTCTGCTTGAAGTGTTCAAACTTCGCGACGATGGGCCTGGGCCTCTGGTTCTCCTGTCGCCGTCCTCCCAGGTGGTGCACCCGGTGTAAGCTGATGTTCTTTACGGTCTCGGCCGGGAGCTTCAGTTGATTTTGGATGAAGCTTTTAACGGTCTCCTCTGGGGTTTCATCCGCCTGCTCCGGGATACCCGAAATGACCAGATTATCCCGCATACTACGAGCCTGGAGATCGATGATCGCTTCTCTAATGTTTTTATTGTCTGCCGAGAGCCGCGTCATTCCCTCCGTGAGGGATTTAACTGAACCTTTGAGGACCTTGTTTTCTGCCGCAAGCTCAACCACCTGTTTCTGGCTGAATTCCAGGGATTCCCGCAGAGCCTGAAACTCTTTGTGAAGTACTTCCACAAGAGATAATCGGGCATCAAAGCTGGACAATTTCTTGTCTATTGAATCCAGAATCTCTGTAAAATCTGCACCTTGCGAGGAGACTGCTCCAGGTGATGCTCCAGGTGAGTCTTCAGTGCGGTTTCTTTTTGATTTCCCCATGACCACTCGATGAAAACACTGGTCAATATAAACTTCAAGATCCTCCAAACACTCGTCCTCGAGGTCCTCCAGTGCGATTTGACTGCTCTTATTTGTTAATTCGCTTAAAATTGGCGGATTGTTTGTTTAATGAATTGTTTGTTTAGCTGCGCGCTGCCATGTTTGAATTGCACCAAGTCTCACGAGATTACACAAACGCTCACCGTGTCATCTCCCCCTCTTGTGTCTTGTGTTCCCAGGGGCCATCTTCCTGATGTACTCGGATCTTTGTCGTTTCATCCTGGACAGTGGTCTTGACACTCACTAGCCCTCGGCCTCCCTCGCTACGCTTGGTGTACAGTCTCAGGGTGCTGGATTTGGGGTGAAACCCTCCATACATTTTGAGGAGCTTTTTTCTCTGTCTTGTCAGTAGCCTCTATCTCCTCCTTTGGCCAGTTTATTATACCACTGGGGTATCTGATGACTGGCAGGGCGTATGTGTTGATGGCTCGGATCTTGTTCTTCCCATTCAGCTGACTTTTCAGGACCTGCCTTACTCTGTAGGTATTTGGCTGTGGTGGACTTCCTTGCTGCCTCCTCATGGTTTCCATTAGCCTGCGGCACCCCAAGGTATTTGTAGCTGTCCTGAACATCTGCAATGTGGCCTTCTGGTAGTTCAACCCCCTCGGTTCAATGTACAGTGAGAAAATTGTTTCAGTAATATTATAATGTAGTAATAATGTAGTAGGCTAGAGCTCTAGTTCAGGTTTGGCAGGAAGATTTTCAAGTCTAAAAATCTGAGAACAGTCTGATCTACCTTGTAATGTCTAGTGTTGTTGGTCAGTGACATCGCTTTCATCCAAACACACTTATGACTAGAGCCCGAATCAATCATGTTATGAGTGTTGTCGTTGCAAAGTTTGTCCACCAGAGGGCACTCTGTAACTGCCACAAATCAACCTGAAAACACAGCAATCAGCTGACATAATCAAAGTAGTATTTATAACAATAAATAGTTTAACCCTCTGTAAAAGGACCTCCCACGGACGGCCTCTAACTGGCCGCCGGTAGTCCGTTGTTGGCATGATCATGTTTAAATCGATCTAAAATGAAAACTATAACAGCGAGAGCATTCATTCTTTTTGCAGTGGAAAGCTGCTGTTTTTGTCTTTCATTGTCGCAATGACGTCATCACGTTAAGTATACTTTTTAAATCAATCTAAAATAAAAACTGTAATAGCTAGAACATTCATTTTTTGCAGCAGGAAGCTAAGGCTTCTGTCATTCGAGTCATTGCGTTGTACGCATCCGGTGACATCACAGAGAGATTTAGAGAAACACTAAGATTCAGTAGTTTAGCATAGTTATCATAGTTTAGTATATAGTTTAGTTCGTAGTCAACATAGAAGGCCTAGGTCTAACATACTTTAGTAGTATTAGTAGTTGACAGGAACTGCCATGATGACTACATCAAGTGAACATACACTTTTCACAAAATAAAAAAGGGTACACAGTTCAAATGACTTGAGGACTTTGTTCATCTTTCTACATTTACAAATATTTTGGATCAATATGTTTTGTGTTTATTTTGTAGAATTTTATGAGAAAATTATTTTTGTATTTTTTCATTTATCACACAGTTTCAATACTTTTATCAATTATTATGGTTTATTGACTTACATAACCTTTTAGCTGATGTTGTACAGATTTTATGGATATGTAGCATTTGAAGAATCACAATAGGCAAAAATACCAGAGGCAGCGGCAGACCATATGTATTGCAGAGTTCAAAGGGTTAAAAGGTTTAACTATCATCATGTCACGCTATCTTAGTGAGGTGTCATAACTACACACAACAAATGCTAGGTATAATCTTTGTTTATGTTATATGTTTCTGAAAAGAAGTTAAAGAAAAAAAAAAAAAAATGGAATATTGGATTTTAAAACAGATATTGAAACCGGTATCAGTCTAAAAAATCCCATATCAGTCGGGCTCTAGATATGACCCAAATCATAAGCATGACATCACACCTTCAGATACCAGGATTTTACCTGCGTTGACGTGTTTTACCAGGTCATCAAGGTCCACGTTCTCCATGTTCTGTGCTCTGTAGCAATGCTTTCCCTCTGCATGAGTGTCGGAAGGGGGAGTTAAAGATGCTGCTGGGTCTCCCAGGTATAAGAAATTAGGTCACGTTATACAGAGAAATGAGATATTTCTGTGTACAATATGCTGTAGTAATTTATGCAGGTTTTGAGGGTCTCTCTCCCCACAGACTTGGGTGTTCTATCTGAAGATCTTTTTTCCTATCTCCACATCCCTAAAACAAATCAGTCCTTGAGTTTATTTTGGGCATAACTGTGATACACTTAATTAGAACAGAGGAACTATGCTTTCTCACAGATACGGTATGAAATGTGTTTTTGTCTTAAGGTCTTAGTTCCTGAGACAACACTACATTATGCATGAACCCTATATCAGATGTCATACTGTTGCAAGTAATGACAACCAAACACTAACAGCATCCCTTTGTTTCTTGTTTCAAGTGAACATTTTCAGTAGGTGCCCCAGTGGCACAGAGGAAAAGCACTGAACTCAACACTGTAGCGAATCGGGTTCAGTTGCTGGCTCTAACAAACAACGCCGGCACTGTTCACCCCCTGGGAAGCTGATAATGGTTGGCCGGGGCTGGGCAAATCGCAATCCCAAATTGGGAGGATAAAAATTAAGAAAATGTAACAAACACAAATCAAAGTTTGTCTCAATAACTGCAGAACAGAAAAACATAACAATGTTTACACAAAGATAGAAAATGTTCTAGAGCTACAGATCCAGTAACATAAATAATATATCTATTTTGTTAACACAGCAATGTGTAATGATTCACTAAAACAAAGCTAACTTAGTATAAGCAAACAGAATACAAGGAAACATTTATTGTGCTACTGAGAGAGAAACTAATATGACTTGAAACAACTTCCAATAAAAGAGGAAGTTCTGTATTTGTCCTTGTTTTCACACCATAGCGTGCATAATGTGTGCACTGCTAATAAAATGAGAGCATTCTGTGTGCTTAATGTATAATGAGAAAACATCAAGGTCCCCTTTCTCTGGGGGCTGTTTTATAACATAGTGAAAACATGTAAGAAAAATGCCATTTCCACAATGATTTTTGAGTAAGTGATCTGTAAGTGACCTGATCTGAATCCCTGGATTTGTTTCCAAACATCTTGGACAACATTAGGGCTTTTTCAATTCTGAAAAAATATCTAATTGCGCTTAGTTTGACTGATTGCAATTGTGATATGATTTGCGATTGGAGGGAATGATCATATTTACATGAGCATTCTAATTTTCATTGAGAAACACATTTAAAAGATTATGTATTAATTTTTGCAGCCCAAAAATGTTTAATTTAAAATGGTATTTTGACACACATTTCCCCTTTAACAAATATTGCACCTCTTGCAATTTGAAAATTGCATAAGGGCAAATTGCGATTTCGATAAGACTTCGATTAATTGTTCAGCCCTAAACAACATAATCCATAAATCACACATCGAGACCCGCTTACAAACTTACAGCTCATCAGATGTCTTATAAATCATAGTATCTCTGAGCTTTTCATTTAACTGACTGAGCAGTTAAATGCTTTAGTCGTGGAGATGAATTTTAGATGGGAGCAATGGATTAAAAATGGGACAGAGGATGGCTATATGGAGGTGGATTGTTTGGTGGATTGTTTGTTATCAGATCATGACAACATAAGCCCCTTGTCTAGACACCTGAATATTTTTCCCCTTTTTTCCCCATTCAAAACTACTGTTGTTACAAAATATTCTTTCTCTTACAAGATGATCCAGGTAAACTTTGATCAATTATTGATTTTATTTTTCTTCTTGGGTGACTAAAGTCACGACAAGGACAATGTGATGAAATGGAGAAGACTACCAGCTATGAAAAAACAAACAAAAAACAAAACAAATAAATAATCTATTTCCTGTCTTGATCCATGGCCTAATGTTCCGATAAATATCACTGAAATCCATGGAGTATTTTTTGAGATATTGTACTTACTACCAAACAAGCAGGCAAACAGGCCCAAAACATAACCTCCATGTCAGAGGTTATGTTCATTTCTATCGAGTTCATTTCTAATGGCATACAAGGTTTTCACAGTAACAAGAAGATTGTGGAGGCATACATAATAACCACATTAGAAAAATATAGCCAAGTCTCTCTGTCTGCACTGTCTGGGACATTCTGAAAATGGAAAGGAAAGTCAAATGGTCAAGCAGCCAGACAGAACCAATTTCAAGTTTCATAATGGATTTCCTCAATAGTTTTGGTCGCTTTGCTGGCTCACTATCACACAACAAAGAACTGCTATATTGATGCGATTGTTTTATGTCTCCTGTGGTCACAGCAACTTTGTACTCCAACACTGTCGGGAGGTTTCTGACCCGTAATGACAGCTACAGCGGCTCATAACTCACATCAGAGCACTTCAGTGACGAATGCTGTCTGCCCTCGAGTGAACCCCGATGTGGATTCCCTCAGTGGTCTAACTGGGGTAGCGTTGTTCATAGAGCTGCAGAACCATGCATTTCAAGCACCCCTAAGTCAGCTGTAGAATACAAACTCAATGTGTAGCTGAGGGAACGGGATTGGGAAAAAAATGCATCAACATATTGCTGAGTGTGCTAAAAAGAATCCCATCAACTGTGAAGCTGTCTGGAGTGGCTTATACTCACAAATGCACGCACGCACACACACACACACACACACACACACACACACACACACACACGAATATGCACCACTCATTAAGGCAAGCTATTGTGCATGCTTTTACTTGAAACAGTTATGTAACAATGCAAGCTAAATGCATAACAGGGCAGGCAGAGTGACATTGTAAAGAGAAATCCCAGTATGAACTCAGTTAATAATGTACATTACCAGATAGACTTTTTACACAAATGCCTCTGACACTTTTTAAAAGGATAGCTACACTTCTTACTATGTTGCTTTGGATTCTGAATAAAGTCTTTCCCCATAGTCCTCTCTCCATTGTAGTTGAGTGTGGCCTAATCTCTTTTTGGTTGAAATTCTTAACAGCGGTTATCATCCCACTGTGCCTTCTTCTCTCTGTCTCTCTCTCTCTCCCTGCCTCCCTGCTGAGGTGAGCAAAGTGGCTTAGATGTGGTGACAAAGAATGATTCCTCCATGCAGCTGTACAGATGCAGGGGTCGCTCAAAGAAGCTTATGCACATTTAAGGTTTGCAAAAATGCTTTTACAGTGGGACAGGGCGCGTGCGATCTGTGAACAGTGGTTGATATCAGTACCTCAGTGGTAATCCAACACCAAAACATTTGTTCTGCTCTTTTTTTTTTAAATTCACCCAACATGTGGCTATTATGCAGCTCTCATGGAACGACTACTTTCCTCATGATAAGCAATGTTAGATAATGTAAGAACACGCAATCAGCCCTGCATGATCCAAGCTGTGTAGTGCACGCCCCAGTACCACAATGACCATTAAATCTGAAACATACTCCAGCTGCAGATTGCGTGATAAAACTGAGATTGATGACACTACATTAGTTATGTATGAGTTCATGTTTGTATGTTATATCAGGGGTGTCCGACTGCCCCCACCTACCCCAACTCTTTCTCGTACACACCCTTTCTGAGCACTTACTTACCATAGATGTATTACAACTACACCATTAGTCAATTCCCTCAGGCAAAACGTGTGTCTCAGACCACCCAGCACCGGAGTAGCTCATGATCTTTCACCGATGGGAAAAAAAAAGAGAAAAATTCCACTCATTCATGCATATTTACATTGGCAAAAGTTGCATTTGCATCTTATTGGTGGATGCATATTGTCCTTGTATTCTATGCCATGAGCTTTTAAGCTGCCACTTACACATAGAAGTATTAAAAAGGTTAGCATGATCTAATTTGACAATCCAGCATGAAAGTTTAATGAGCAGCTATTTGACACTGGAATTACTGTTTTTTTTGGTTTTTTTTAAGCCATTAAAGTGAAACAATTAGGGCTGGGCATGTTAACGCGTTATTATCGCATTAACGCATTAATTAATTTATGCCAACAACGCACGTTAACGCAGTTTTTATTTTATTATTATTAGTTTGAAAGTCCGTTGCTCACTGGCTCTGAATACACATACAGTCAAACCATGGGTCACAGGAGGGGTGAGGTGTTGATCAGCCTGCAAATCACCCACCAAAACAAGGAGGCTTCGGCAGACTACGCTGTCATCTTTGTTCCATATTTTTCCATCTATCACGGCAGCAGGTGAGCCGCTTACTTGTTAATGACGCAGCCTATCAAACAACTCAAACAGCCGAAACCAACATCTGCACCCTGTGTGTTTAATATTGCTTTAACGTTACCTGGTCTGTGCCTGTAAAATATCCACCGCGACTTGTAACGTCATTTCAAGTTTTTAACCAAGTGAAGTCTGTGCGAGTGAACACACGCACCGAACCCGCTACACCACCACCCCCTGCCATCATCCATCCCGATGTTTCAATGTAGTTTTGTAGACATCGTCCCAGCCCTACTGAACAGACTGTTTCTGCTGCTCCCTGATAAAAGATACCTGATGCTGATACCTGTTCAGAAAAATAAAACAACATGAAAATTGGACGGTAACTTGTTTTAACAAGCTAGATAAAAGGTAATGCCCTGGCAGTGGCAAATAGCTTTGGATTAATATTTGATTTGATTACATTAATGTTTAAGTTGAAATTTACAAGAAATATTTTATTGCTACTGTGTAAAGGGAATACTGCTGGTAAAAAGCACCTTATTTGTTTAAAGTGTTTGCAAACCTCATGTTATTACTCTTTTGTGTATATAGCAGTACATTTAAATTAAAATTATTAAATTTTACGCATAACAATGCGATTAATCACGATTAAAATCGTTGACTAGCACTAGAAACAATACAAATACCTTATGCTATAAAGGCCATTTAGTGGATGAAGAAAGGATCTTTTCCCAGTTAATTTATCACAGGTAGAATTCCTGAAGGTCTACAGGGACCCTTGCACTGTAAATCATCTTTTCTAATCTGGTGAGGTATGGGCACTGGGGCCCGCACAGTTAAACTATGGTGCTTTGGGAGTGGTTGCATGTTAGGGAATGTGATTTTGACCAATTCATGTGAGAAACAGCCCAATGCACATAATTCTTCCTTTCTCCCAAGTGGATAAGAAGATCACATTTTTCTGCAAATTCATGTAAACAGCAGACAGAAAGGTCTGCCTCTCATAGAGGTTGACTCTATATGTGGAAAACACCCCGTTTCTTCCTGGTTATCTGGAGGGTTGTGTACTTCATTTCAATTATCTGTGCTCATTAGAGTGACAGAACTCCACTGGAAAATTTCTCATCTTTAAGCTCTTAGGTGAATGATTCTTTTTAATTATAAAAACCTAATTAACTCCACAAAAAATGTGCAATTTGCAAACTCCTCTCAGTGCAATTAAAAGTGTAAGGGTTTGCTGTCTGAAGTCTGCCTCAACTCTCTCAGTCTGTACCAAACCTGGGTCATTTTAGAACTTCAGTAAATAGTAAAAAACAAAACAAAAATAAAACATTAGGTTTGTTTGGATTTTCCCCAAACTGAGCTAAAATTTAACAATTTACACATCCACACAAATGTGTCTACTTCTGTGTTATGAAATCTTACTTTAGTATATTCACTTTTCTACATATATACTGCTTCTTTAAGCCAGCATTAGTTTTGTATATAAAATTGTAAACATGGAATTATCCTTTGCAACAAGGATTAGTTTTATTTAATCTTTTATTAAATTTAACAAATCCTGTGAGTCTTGTCAACTATGAACGGAAAGTGGCTGAAGAAAGCACACATGTTTCAGCACCGCCTCATTTAACATTCACACAGAAATATTTAATGACACTGGATGCGGCCCAATATAACTGCAGGTCCTTTGCAGTAGGCCACTGAGCAGCTCTACTTCAGAAGCTGGAGGTTAAGTGTGCTGCTCAAGGGCATCTCTGGGGTAGCTGGTGGGCAAAAGGAGAGCGTGACTTATTCACTTTTTCAAGATCATACTTTCAAAGCTGGTCAAGGATTTAAAACACCACACTCCACAACACTTCTCTACCAGTCAGTTTATTCAACAAACACAAAGTCTTTTAAATGGTTATAGAGCCATGTCTTTGGCAGAAAATGTATATCACAAATACTAAATATGTAACCCTGCGGCAATATACTGTTAAATGTTTGTTTACCCTGCAATACCCCTAACAGTAAGTAGTGCACATTTTCTTTGATCAAGTACAGTACTGTACTTATTGGCATAAATTACTACTAAGTTTCCAGTTAGGTTCAAAAACTGGGAAGAAAATCAATAAGAACCGTATTCTTTCATATACTCCATTAAAGTACTGATTATTTCTTTGCAATCTGGCAATTTTTTTCCCCCATTACAGACAGATAGTGAATAATAACTCCACAAAATAGAGGGGGAAATGAAATTCCTATTAGCTCTAATTACTTCTCCCATTCATCCTTGGGAATGACATGAAGATTAATGAAGCTCTCCACTATTTTAAGCAAGGTTATTTAAATGACTGATTTTACTCTCCTTATATCATTGCATATATCTTAACACAAGACAAGTGTGTTTCACTTTTTTATTATAATTTTTGCTTTTTTATATTAGTATCATTATTCCTCGTCAGTATTCTTTACCATGGCCTTTAAATCACATCCATAGGAAAGCAACTTGAACTGAAATGGTAGTAAAATGCCGTCGGTCGTCTCTTCCAAAATTTGTATTAACATAATAGCTGTGGCCCCTGCTCAAGAGATCAGAAGTACTCTGAATCAGACCTCCAGGCTGTCTAAGCTCATGTCATGGAAAGCAGACAGTAAGCACAATTAAAGAAAATCCACATATAATTAAGGCACAAGACAAGCAGGATTTATCCACTCTAAAAATTCAACGTAAAATGCTCTGATTAAGTTCCATTTTACATCGTGTACAATAACTGAAGTCAGCAGACTACAATAAAGAACATGTAACAGCAACTCAAGTGAGTGAATTCATAAGTTAGAGTGCTGAATGAAAATATGCTTAACTGCATGCCGTGCTAAACTAACTTAAGAGGGAACAAATGCATTAGTGAAAGTCCATTAGACCAAGTTCTCTTCCCGTTAACTCTCACTCTGTGTTGCTCTTTCTCCATTATCTTTTCTCAGCCTGTTTCTCTCCCTCTCTTCTCACTGCCCACGACGTTCATGTGCCTCTCTCCGTCTATGCCTTCTTGATGGAACACTCACAAAGAGAACAATCTTGTGTTGTGTGCGTGGTAATGGAGCAGAGTTGAGTGGAGCAGTGATGGCAGGGGAAAGTGCCAACTGTGCCCTCCTACGCGATAATATTGTCATGTTAGATTACCCATCAGCCTGTTGGCAGTGCCCTGCTCTCCTTGAACCCACAACCCTGCTGAAGAGCAGCCAACTGCTAATGGTGTTTTTCCACAGAGAGCTGTTGTCTGCATACAGTGCAGTGGGGTATCACACTCACTCTCCTGCTTATTAAAGCTCTCATTTCTGAAGTAGTTTGTCAGTGTGTTTTACTGTGCAGTATCTCACCATGTTCACTGACTTTTGTTGTCCATCTTTATGTTTTGAAAGTATTAAAATGTCCTAGCCTTACAATGCCCCTGGAGCAGTTTTATTGGTTCAGTGCCTTACTAGAGAATACTTAGCACAGACATGGGTACGGTACATGTAACACCAGCTGTTCTCTAGTTGCAACTCAGAGCTGAAATAAACCTGCCAGAGGTCAGAATACAGCTTTCTTTCTTCACTCACACAAAAGTGTGGTGACATCTGTCTAATGCACAACCACAAGGTTAAACACTAATAGGAGATCACATTCTGAATTGCCAAAATATAAATATTTACTACTACAAAAATGGCTACCTGGAAAAAAAATTTTCAAGCCATTACATGATGGGCCAGAATATAGTAAAATTATTTCAAACCTTGGATAGCCTACTCGTGTGCACGTTTAGCTCAGTCAGTAGAGTGCGGGACTCCCGTTGAGGGGATTGTATGAGCGATCCCAAAATCCAGCAACTCTTTTTTCTCCCTTGTTAAACAAATTGACTAGCCTATAAGGACACTTTTGCACATGCTCACAATAAAGCATGTGCTGCAGTGTGTGCGCCCCGGTGTTTGATACACATTCATAAACCTATGGACACTTATTTTTATTTCCCTGAGGAAATTCAGGGGAATCCAATCACACGTTTACTGACGGCTTTTTCGGAGGTATGTCAAGCAAGCCAGAGACTCTTTCAGAACTCTCAAAACTAAACTCAACATGAAGCGTTGCTGCAAAAAACGTTCTCGCGCTTTTATTTTGTAGGTACAATCACTTAAGAGGACAAACAAACACAAAGAAATCTGAATTATACTCAGTGTTTAGAGCTTTGCATATAAATGAAATCTACAACTGAGAGCAATCATAAAAGATAACGTGAAAGTTTTGAGAAACTGGTCAAATTTAGAACATTTACCACCCTTCAAGCTACACCAGACTGACTGAATTAATTTCTGTCTGACGAGCTGTTCTGATGAGCTCTGCTTTCTAGACAAGGACAGATTGAGCTTTTTGCTGGTATAAAATCTCTGTGTTAAAACCTCTTTATTCTCTTGTTAACTTTAATTCCACGTGCACTGTTACATAGTGGCAATTCACTTTGCTGACAGCAATCTTTTTGATTGGAAGAAGGAAGAAAACACAGAGAGGGGGCTGATGTGTAAGAGAATGACAACAGATAGCTAAATATGGCAGAGGGAAAACTAAGATAATTACTAAAGCAAACAGAAATTTACAGTATGTTAAATCTACATCCATGGCATTGGCTCCTGGATTTGTAATTTGTGAACACATGAATAAAGTGTTAGTGAAGATAAGATGTCTGCAGAGAATGAATAGTTCATTCATGCATTATTTTTAGGAGCCTTTCAACAGTAAATAGCTCATGATGAAAGTGTCTTTTTTAGAAACTTTGGTCTCATTCAAATGCATTTCTACTTTTACTATATAATATATGTCTATATTTAGCCAACAGCTTGAAACCATACACCTTGTTTTCCACATGTCACTCACACTCATTGACTAGGACACTAAAATATCAATTCAACACAAAAAGAAGCTTTTTATTGGTTGCGAGCGGGAATGCATCAGTTATGAGGGAAAAAAATTTCCCTGTGTTTTATGAGTAACTTATAGCACCTTTATCATAAGTACCATTTAGGATGATAGAAAAGCACATTTTACTTAAATATAAAAACATACTGTATATTCCGCTGGCAAACCTGGTAAGACATTATGGAAGAAGTCTGGTTTATCTCATTCAGTCAATGAATTCTCTGCAACATCTGATCATTGATGGGCGGTTAACCCTACACCACAAATCAAGGTATGTTTTCTTTTTTTTTTCAGCTGCACGCAGGACTGCATCTTTTAAACAGTGGGCTGGCATTCGGTATGTTCCAACTAGTCCACATGCTAAATGGCTTTCAGCCTTTTGTGTGTACCAGGCTACCTGTGGATGACCACAACAGATATGTTGTATTTTGTATGGTATATGGAGCTGGTGCTATGAAAATACATCATGTTAGATTTGACTAAATACTAACAGCTGGAGATGGCATCGGTAAAACAATGTCCCACAGGGACAGATGGATTGTGGCTTCCAATGAACAAAGCTCATTTAGGACAAACAGATTATGGGGTTTACTGTAATCTGCACATAATGCATTTTACTCCCTTCTTTATTTCCTGGATAATCCGCTACAATCCCATTTAATTTCATTGGCCTACAGATTATTCTGTCTTTAGAAATGTAATTGTCTGGCTCTAATGCAGTAGAATACATTACATGTATGTTTCTATGCAGAAACAAAGGGAGAAGAACATGCCCATTGTATTAATATGAATCTTTGTTGCCATTTTTGGTAGAAATTTCAGTCAATCTTAACAGTGAAAGAAAGAAACACAGCAAAGTCCACAGCCATATACCTCATTTCATCTCAAACAGAGAAATAAAAAAAATCGATATTCAGACAGTGCAGAATGTGGACTGATTAAACTGAATAAATTAATTTCATCAGGCGTTCACTCAGACCATGGCAGATATTTGATTTGCTCTCAATGCCGTACAATGAAGACTTGTTCCCTTCATCACTTCATCTCCTTTTGATGAAGTCCAGCCCACTACCCTGTAAAAGTGACAGTGTTATTGTTTTATTTCCCCTCCTCCATGTGTGTAATATCTGCTCCCCAACTCCTCTTTTTTCCTCCCCTAATGAATGCTTTTCCTCTTGCAGTATTGGCCAAGGCAGTGAAATAAAACGTTGTCTATTTTTTCTGATGAAAAAGAAAGATACTATCAGATCTGTATTTTCAGCCTAAAGATTTGGGGGTATTGTTGAAGGTACTTTTTGTGCCTCGAATTTCAATTTCTGTTATTATCAGCTTAATAACACGTTTCCTGCATTTTACTTGAATGTTTCAGTACGCCAAACCAAATCAATAAGCAGGGTGAACTGAAGAGGTCAAACTGTCATGACACTTAAGTGCTTTATATTATTTATGGGCGGGTAGTAATCCTCTGTTATCTTGGAGATGTGCTCATTCTGAAGGAGAAAACATGTTCTAAATTGTTCTTATTTGTGATGGCTGTGTTTTTTTTTCATTTTTATTGAACGGAGAGTGAGCTTGCGAAAGCAAGTTAATGAGCTGTATGTCTTCGATCTAATTATTATTATTAATTGTATAAATTAAAGAAAGAAAAATAATTGTATGTTCATTGTATTATTATTTTTTTTTTCATGCTATTCCTAACTAGCTGGAGACATGTTAAATGTGTCTCTGGGTAGCTAAGATAGCCTGCCACTGAAATCATTCCTGAACATTACACTAACAATTTAATGCCCCTATCTTAATGCACCATTATCTTGTATAATACACAACGAATTACTGACTTGTTATTCTGTGGGACTCAATGTTTTTCCATAGTTGCGACTGCCTAAGCAAATGACTGAGTGACACTTAATCATTAATCATTCAGAAAACCATATGTGACAATTAAACAGTGAAAATTGTTAATGATGCTCAAGTTGTTTTTGAGCTCATCTTTACTCCGTTAAATGTCCAGGGCCATTCATCAATTCCAAATGATGCTATTACCACAAAAGCAGATCTTGGAAATGTCACCACTACATCTATTAATTTCTCAGGTGTGAAGTGATTCATATTCCATTAAACAAATACGTAAAGAGTGTCTATCCCTCTGCAAATAAATTATCCTGACCTTCATAAAATGAGATTTTAAATGCAAATCAGCTCTGCAGTAGAGGGAAAACTTCATCAATATCTTAGGCATGAATACCAATGATAAATGTGCCTGCATGGAATCAATAAGTCTCTGTAGATGGCCTGTATATACAGAATATAATTTACTATTTATATACTATTGTTTTATATGTGAAAAGAATTATTTGAAATTTAATGAATATTATATGCACATACTAAAAGTGTGAACAAATTATATTCAAGTGTGAACAAATTGTATTCATTCATTCATTATATCCAAAGTCAATCATCAATTATAATTAATAGATTTATTGACCGTTTTACCTCACAATCACCCTGTACCACACACTAAATGGCATACTCCCTGGGTCAATAATCTGTCTAGATGGGGGCAATTCACATATTGACTTATGACATTTATGGTTCTTCTCTAGGCTTGGTCACACAATATCATCAAGCTTCCTAAGGACACCCAAAAAATCCATCACGTCTCAGAGTGGCATTTTCAAGTCTAGCGACAACAACTATTACAGCTTATCACAAACACATGGATAACCAGAAGATGAGATTGGACTAGTCCATCAGTACAGGCCACCGGGGCACCATCTGAATGTACAAGAGTCCTGCTGGGTAATCAGTCCCCACAGATCATTTCTCAGACACACACACACACACACACACACACACACACACACACACACTCTTCCGAGACAGGCTGCCTTAGAGGCCCACTGCTCTGAAAGACAAGGGGAACAGAAAGAGAGAGAGCAGCTATCACTCACAGGACACATACTGAGTACCCTTTCACAAAGCAATATAAAACAGAGCAGCTACTTCACCAAATCATTTAGACACGGAGACACAGTGGACAGGAGGACGACTTGACATTGAGCAACAGTGCTTTCAATTTTTTTTTCTACATAAGTGCATGCAGCATCATCCCTGCTGACAGTTGTGTTTGTTATGGAGTTGTCACAGTATATACTATAAACCTTAACAACAGCGTCTTACTCCGCTATGTTTTGGGCATGTTGACAAATAAATGATCTAGTTCTACTGATGTGGTTATGGTGGCAATGTCTCAGGTAATGCAATGCTCTGGTAATTCAACGCCTGTTCCATCTCTGCTCACCTTAAACTTGTAATGGAAAAAGTTTTCACTCTATTGACAAGCACTGGATCACACACACAAACACCACAGCAGCTCAGGCTTGCTTCTATAACTTGACTTTCCTTAAAAGAATCAGAAGAAATAAAAAAAAAAGTAATCTTAACTCAAAAGGTTTTCTTTGCTCATTTTTTATTGAGTAAATGATATACAAATTACACAAAATACAGTTCACCCTCATTCATTTCAATGAGGCAACTGTGTTGGCGCAGTGGGGGTTATCGATGCAAAATCTGGCAAAGAAAAACGCTGGATTGCCTTGCAAAAAGACTGAACTTGGCTCAATTTTTCGCTCAATGCGACACCAGCCAGAAAAGCAATGTGTGGGCCAATCAAACACGTACAAGTGCATATTCCTGGTAATGTGTATTTGTAAGGGGAAAGTTGTATTTCTACTGTGGATGCCATGATATCCGTGTAAGAGGATAACAAATATTGTTGCTAACTTTGCATTATCATAAACCACTGTGCAACATCTGATAGGCCTTCAGACTCCTGGATCTGTTTCCCAAATCATCATTTCTAGATCACATTTTATCATCTCACTAGTACCTGAAACAATGCAGCCTCTTGCTTTTTATTAACGTATGTCTGTAACTCCAACCACATCGCCAAAACCTACTCTTAACTCTGAGAGAGGCTCTAGAATTGGCCACAAGCCAAGCAACCTTTGTTAAATATCTTATTTTAGAACTGTGACTGAAACCTAAACAGAATTAGATATTATTTAATTGGATTTAGATTTAATTGGTGGAACTTCTTGGGGATGGTACAAGACAGCAGTAGGAAGCTGCGCCTCTGAGGCACAATTCCTGTTCCACTTTTCAGCCTTGTTTGCATAAATCCTATGCAAGCAGGCTCCAAGCAGATAAAACTCATAACCCAACCATGGGGATTGCCCTGGGTTCAAATCTAACCCCTTTTGTTTCCTGTTATCTTTTTCTATTTTCTCTTATTTCTTTTCTAGGAATGGGTATTGACCTTCACATAATCAGGTGATCCTATTGTGTTTAAGTTATTTTTATTTATTAGTGTAATTTAGCAGGCCAGTCTGAGAAAAACAAATCTGATTCTGGCAAGTTCGCGCACAGTAGCACTACTACCACATTGACCTGAACATTTTCAGCCAGAGCAAATCTGTTTCTTGCAAATATGAAGGGATTAATCAGAAGATTTGTGACTGAAGCCATTCACCACTTACAAAAGCTTTAATCTCCTCTTGACAGTAAACTTTACTGTTTTGTGCTGTCTGCACTGGCCGAGTAGGTGTTACGCGGTTGGATTCCCTGCAACCAATTACACTAGTCACTTGAATGGACGAGTTGAATAGTGACAACCTGTAATTATCATTTAAAGTATTTTCTGATGAGATGAATTCTTTCTGCACCGATATGTCTAATCAAGATGGACTCAAACAAATCAGTGGGGAAAAGATAGAGAAGAGAGGTATTTGAACACGGGCCAGCAAACCCCTTTCACCCCCACCAGGGACTCTCATTCAAGACTCATTGTTCTAAAGATTTTACAGTTTACTCCATTTCTATCCCTTTACATTTCCTGAGTTAAATGCCGTTTCCATCCATCAACTATTTGAAAGTAAAAGTCTTCTTAAACATTTGGTCCAAAAAAAAAACCAAACTGCCACAATATTCTGCAAGATTCTAAAGATCATTGGTAGCAATACACATTGTTTTATGAATGTATTTATATATATATATATATTTTACATTCAGAAAACTGCATTATACATGTAATTACTGTACATTATTAAACACTTTAAACAAGCTTACAACTTCTTTAAAGTGTGTTATGAACCATTTGTTAAACATTTATATAGTGCTTACGAATGCTGATAAATAGGGGAGGTTAAAGAAAAGTGTTACTGAAAAAAAGCTGAACAGTTGACAAGGATAAGGAGAGAGTTGGTGGTACTGAGCACCTCATTGGTGCCTTATGGAAACTGAACAAAACACTGAAAAAGTAAACTAGACTTTTATTTGAGCAGCAGCAATGAATATTTGAATGAGGTTAGACTAATAATTGGGAAAAGTTTCTATGGCTAGTGTTGTCATTACCATTGTGCCTAATTTCATTTAGGCTGTTACTGTGTTTCACTTAGGAGCCAAATCATTTGATTTATCTCCTCAATTAAGGGTTAATTTCATAGTTTTCTAATGGAATTCACCCCTGGGACTGATGCTGATTTGTTTTCATTTGCCATTTTCTTCACGAATATGTGAGAAAGTGTATTTGCCTGTGTGTGTGTGTATATGCCAGCATAGAGATACCTTTAAACGGCACCTGATTAGCACAATGCCGGTGGTTGACTGAGGCTCAGAATAATTTGAGAACCCATAAAGGTTCATTTAGGTTATCCATACGATTGCTGGCCTATAGTTGAAACAGATATTTCATTTACTTCTTCATTATTTTGAAACTATTCACTTCTGCCTTCACCTTCAATTCAGTTGTTTTGTTTAATTATTTATAAAGAGTGCATAATTTATTATACACTTACTTATGCATGACTTGTTGCCCAAGGGTGTAGTTATTTTGTTTTTCTTTCCTTTGGTGAATGTTTGAGACATGCTGTAGCTTGGTGTCTTTGGTTGTAAAACGCTCCATGCGGCTGCTTTAAGTCTATCCTTGCTAGCCAGAGGAGTCATCTTCTCGTATCCTGCTCTGCTCTGAATATTATGAATATGAGAGTACATACTGTAGATTTAAGTTATTTAAATATCAACATTCACTGATTAAAAACATTGATTCTATTTTGATCTGTCAGTGCACTGCTGCAGACCAAGATTTGTTTAACTCAAACCAAGAGAATCCTCTTCAGATAATTAACATGAATTAAACATCTCCTCCTTTGCAGCTCATTCAGAACAATACAAGCTTTAACATCAATTTGCTCAGCTAAATTAAGTGTGAAAGGATGAGCCCCCTCCCCCCAGGAAATCAGAATCAGATATTGATCTGACAGCACAAGACTCTTCGGACGGTTGACCTTGGTGCAGCTGCAGGTGTGGACTACAGTGCTGTGTGGGCTATGCTCTAACTTGCAAAATAACTTGCTGGTCTGTTGATAAATCAAAAGCAGTATGGGTATGAACAGCAGGGAGTTGGCTTCAGCTGTGAAAAGTAGCATCGTTGGCCAATGTTGTTATGGTACAGTACATTACAGCACTCCTCACTCCTGGGACCCATAACAATCACTTGGCCTTTGTTTAGATAGCTGGATGTAACTGCAGGCTGCAAACTGTTTTTAATTGTTCAGTCCATTTTTAGTAGATTTATAGACTATTTATCAAATTAAAAAAGACATTTTACATAACAAATGCAAGTCAATTTTGGATTTGGAAAAACACAATGTGGCCACATGGCTTGGAATCACAGTGTAGGTTTACATCACTGTATTATTTACCGTCTGAGACTAATCGGACCCTCACTGTTCACTGTACCTATCATGACATCAGCAAATCAAATCAAACATTTTAATTCTCTAATTGAGACTCAGAGGTTGGCTAGCATAAATATCAGAACACTGGCTAACTGTATACTGTAACATTTACATGATGAACAGCAGGGCTACAGCTACACACCACCAGAGAGCCTCTCAGCGCATCTGCTAGCTCAGCACAGGTACCACACAGAAACTCTTACAAAGGGCCCATTAATGTGCTTGTAGTGACTGTCAAAGCTTCAGCTCTCTCACTCCAGCGCGGACACAGAGTCTGACGGCAGTTGCTTATGGCTGCTTAGCCAAGTATATATTAAGCTACTATAAACTACAAAAAAACCTAACCTAAAGCGTAGTGGCTAACCTACAGCATGCATTTCTGTCCTCGCCACGTGATTTATTATGTACATCGCTTGTCTCCCGTCGTGTTTCTTATTCTCTTCTCTGCCCACTGAAAACAGCCAGCAGCCTCTGCTATCACTAACTCCCCCCTGTGGAAGGATCATAGTTCTCCTATTCCTATTTCTGTCCTTTCTGTCCCATGAAGATTCAAGATTCCTGTAGTAATTTGAACAGACACTTCCTACACAGCAATATTAGTCATTTAATAACCCTTTTTAAGACTGTCGATCAGTGAGTAAACCCAGACTCTCCTTGTGCCTCGGCGGATTGCGATGCTGATTGCGAAATGTTTGTATCACACTTAGCTGTTTAAAGGTGGCGTTAATAAGATCTGGTACTCTGGGATTCCTTGAGGTTTTTCTTCCCTCCTGTCCTCTTAACATAATTCCATTGTTTTTATTTGAAGTTATGGATTATATTGGTCCCCATTTGCTATCTATTTCGAACAGCTCGCTGTCTACTGGTTGTGTCCCAGATTACTTGTGTCCAACCAGTCTAATTGCGATTTTTCTGCCAGATATTGAGATTCGATTCGCGATTTCTTTTTTTTTTTAAGTTTAGCTATAGTTCAATATTCACTGCCGGTCTATTATTGACGGAAGCCGCGTCAAGCAGGCACAGAGCAGATGAACCGGGCAGGAAGTCAGACACAGAACGGCATAGAGAATCTGTCATCTTTCAAAATAAAACACCCTGTGCAGACTCCCGGTCGTATGTCAAAAATAAACACTGTTAAAACAGACAAAAAGATAAACAATTTAACTACGTAGCCTACTTAACCATAGTAGAAGTACAAAACTCAAGGACAACCGAACAAATCAACAAAATCTGAACAAGTCAGCAAAATCAGGCAGGCAAAATGCTCTTATTCTGAAATGCTCCATGTGGGAAATGTAGCCTGCAGAGAGCGGCACAAAACCGGCTCACAGAGAGACGTTATCCGTAGTTGAAGCACAAGAAAGTACAAATTAACAACATGTCAACAACGTAGGACAGACTAAACGCTCCGCTGCTGAAACACTTCAGTGTGAGTTGATGCCGGACAAAACCACGGCACAGCAGCTGCCAGCGTCTGTTCACCTGACACCATTAATAAATGTTTTCCTCTAGTTTCGTTTGTTGTTGTAAAATGTACACGCCTTGTGCCCACTGGTGGTGAGTAGGAACGTAACTCAAGCAAAAAAAAATTTTTTGAGAGAATATTTATGGCACTGCAATCAAAAATCAAGTTTCTAATTAAAAATAAACAGGCCTTTTTTGTGTCACAAAAATTTTAATTGCTATTATGTCATATTATTTGGTTGCAAGTCAAAAGGTTTTCCTTGCAAGTCAGAAAGTTTTGCAGGTCAAAGTTGAGTGAGAGAGTTTTGCGAGTCAAAAATGGTCAAAATAAGAGATTCTATTGGTGGGTTTGACAGACCAATCATGGGTTTGCATTTACTGCATGGCCACGCCCACAATCCCCAGAACTCAGCTCTACTGGAGACGGCGTTGTAACGTGTAGATGCTAGATGGAGGTAAGTTGACATTATGTCGCTCATTTAACCACTTGGAAACGGACACTTGGAATTGATTTTTGATGGTCTAGCTGTTTTCCGTCCAAAAACAGCGGCCCTTTGTGTCAACAGAGAGCGTCTGGGGGGGCCGCCATCTTTGTGAGGTCACCTTAGCTCTAAGTTTCGTTTCTGTCGTCAGATTGAAGTAGAGAAGAAGAGTTTGCTTTGGCGGAGGCGGTCTTTATCGGCCTCTGCTGGCAACCCGCAGGAGCTACACAGACATTCATACAGATATGTATGAATTCGTCTCGTCAAGACGAAGAGAAAGAGACCACTTGCAGCCCTGTAGGATGTTCTGTTCTCAAGCTGTGGCCTGTAAAGCATGGGAGTGCTTTTGGTCATAGGACTGTTTTTATCAATACTTCAATGTTTTGGAAGCTTTATGTTATTTGGAACGTGGTTGTATGGAGAGAAATAATGTTTTGAAGATAACTCCCAATAAAAGTGAACATATAAACAGTAAATATGGCCAAAACATGGAACTTCGCCTGGTATGTTTTTGAAAGATTGTGTAATAACTGTTGTATGTTAGTTTCTTTTCATCAAATTTACAGTTACAGTTATATTCCAGGTGTATTACAAGATATTCAGGTGCATTGTAATCTACCTTATGATGGTTTATTGCATTAAAATATAGCTTTTTTTTCCAGGTGAGGATGAAAATATTCTTATTATTATTTCTGTATTTCATCTTCATGTAGTCTGTAATGGTAAAATAAATGGATTTATGTTCTTTGGCTTCTGACCTTTCAAAGGAGACCAGTTAAGCATAATTGTAGAGACCAGTTATGCTTCTAAACCTAATGGTTGAGGAGTTATTACTGATTTATTTTGGGTATGTTATTTAAGGCGTTTTTCCTGGAAATAGGTGCCAGGGTTCACATAGTGTGTCATGATTTAATGACCATGGAGTCTATGACTGTCTCCTTTTTTAAAATGACATGTATAACAGTTAGTTGACTGTTAGCCGTCTTAGCATGAAGCTTGATTGGCTGTGCATCTGTGCACTCGGACATGACTATAGCTAGGTTAAGGTTAGCTACTCATGTTTAACACAGTGTACATGATATCCAGCAAAACTAGTTTTCTGTGACTGTGGTAACTGGCAGTAAATGTACGGTGTCTGTTACAGTGTGTTAGCTTCTCAAGACCAAGAAAAGTCTGTTGTTTCCCACCTACTGGAAAAGTAAAGCCGGTTAGCGCTAAGTTAGCCAACATCTCCCATCCCCTTCAGACTGCGCAGCTGAGCAGGAAAGCTTCTACAGCAGCTACATAGCTGCTATGTAACTTAACATTAGCTCAATTTATAGAAAGTAACTGGAAGCTGTATTGTATTACTGCCTACTTGTCCAATGTTGAGAACATCAGGTACAAACTTAGACTAAACTGATGTAGCCTGCAGCTCTGTCCTGTACAGACTGATAAAATTATTTTTCAGTTTTCAGTCTGAAAAAGTGGTTTTGGAAAAGAAAGGACAGAGGTGAGGAGCTGAGGTTAGTAAAGCTAATTAGTGATGCAAACTAGTCCTTTTAAGCTAATGAGGAGACGTTTCTTTTTGGATTTTAATGTGCAAATAAAATGCACCTCAGAAGGGAGGAGGTTTTTCATGTTTTCTATTTTTTATATTAATGTCTACAGATAAATGTCAGAAGCTGTAAAATGAAGACACAAAAGGCAAACATGAACAGTTGTATCTATAATCATTCTGAGGTCATATTAACAGGGTTTTCCTGCCGTTAAGGCTTAGGGGTGATGCCCATCACTGTAAAATCACTGTGGAGCAACAGAACCTACCAAATTACTTTCTCCAGATCTAAAGGTTGTAGTTCCTCCTGTAGACTGATCTTTGGGTGTTGTTTATTTATTATCTGCTCTAGCTTTTCCAAGTATTTGTTCAGCGATATGGTGAAAATAATGGCCCAATATGATGTGAAATTACATATTTTTCACTGGAAAACATAAAATATTCCAACCCTGACCAACACCAAAACATTCATCTAAAGCTCATATTAAACTGGGAAAACACTGCAGTTTTAAGCTATTCTAAGATGCATTGCATGCTCATGGACTCAAGAGCAATGTTGCTGAGACATGTTGTGTTGGGGTTTTATATTCAGACAAATATTTTGCTTCACTTCCGCTGCTACAACTCCATCCTAGGGGAAACACTGAAGCTTACTTTTTTTGTGAAGTGTGACTATATTACAGTATGGTTTGTCCTGCCCCCGCTTCTGAAAAAAATCCTAGAGGAAACACTGGGCCTGAGGTTCTTTTCAATGTTTTTAACTCTGTTGTTAACCCTCGCAAATCAGAGTGTGTTGTGCCATCTACAATTTTATGTGAAAACTTCCTGACAAAATTGCCGGCCTTAGCTTTTCACCCACTACATTTACCAGTGACCCTTCTGTTCCCCCTGCCTGCCCAGCTGTCTTTCCGCAGTTCGAACCGGTTACATTCCCCCTTCTTTCTGACATAGTTAAGCAACTACGTCCTGCAAACTGTCCCCTTAACAGTATTCCTGCACGCTTTTTGAAAGATGTTTTTAACACTGTTGGCTCAAGCATTGTTGCCTTGGTTAATACATCTCTCAGCTCAGGGTGTGTTCCAGCTGCTTTCAAACACGCAGTTGTGCAACCGCGTTTAAAAAAGAAGAATCTGGATACTTCAAACCTCTCCAATTTTAGACCTATCTTTTAGCTCCCCTTTTTGTCAGAAGTCTTAGAGAGAGTGGTTTTTAATCAACTTCAATCATCTTTAGATGATTTTAGTTTTTATGAAAAATTCCAGTCTGGATTTAAGCCTCGTCACAGTACTGAAACTGCCCTTTTAAGAGTTTGTAATTATCTCCTTTTAGCTGTTGACTCTGGAAACTGTCTTATCCCTTAACTCGGCATTATGGGCACAGTCCTCAAATGGTTTAAATCATTGGTGAATTTTCTTCATCTGCTGCCCCTTTCTTGTGGGGTCCCCGAAGGGTCCATATTGGGCCCCATGCTTTTTTCACTGTACATGCTGCCATGGGTTCCATTTTCAAAAAACACACCATCTCCTTTCATTGCTTTGCAGACGATAAACAAATCTATTTACGTGTAAAATCTAATGATAAAGCCACAACTCAGTCCTTGCTCAACTGCCTGAGAGATCTTAAAATGTGGTTGAATCAGAACTTTCTCTGTCTAAATGAAAGTAAGACTGAGGTTGTTGTGTTCAGTCAACCTGGGGATTTAAGTGCTTGTGTAGATGTTCTTGGTACTTTAGGAACATATAGTCGTCCAATTACCAAGAATCTAGGTGTGATCTTCGACAGTGCTTTTAAATTTGAAAAACAGATGAGTTCTGTTGTAAAAACTAGTTTCTTGCAGCTGAGACTGTTGGCCAAAGTCAAGCCCTACCTGCCACGCAAAGACTTTGAAAGAGTAATCCATGCATTTATAACGTCTCGACTAGACTACTGTAATTCTTTGTATGTTGGAGTGGATCAGTCATATCTCCATCGGTTACAGTTAGTCCAGAATGCAGCAGCTCGACTTCTAACTGGAACAAAAAGGTGTTAGCACATTACCCCCGTTTTAGCCTTGCTCCACTGGCTTCCTGTCCGCTTTAGGATTGATTGTAAGATTTTATTGCTTGTTTTTAAAATTTTAAATGGGTTGGCACCTTCTTATTTATCAGAACTTTTACATGTACACACTCTGGTCAAAGCACTGGGTAATCCAATCAGATGCTCCTCGATGTTCCCAGATCCAGGTTAAAAACTAAAGGTGACCGAGCCTTCTCAATAGCTGCTCCAAATCTTTGGAACACTTTACCTGTTGAAATAAGAAATGCCCAAACTCCAAGACCTATCTTTATTCATTGGCCTTCAAACAGAGTTGAATAGTGACATTTATTTTATATTTTTACTTTTTCTACTGTTGTCATGTATATTTGTTGTCTATTGTGGAAAGCACTTTGGTCAACTAGTGTTGTTTTTAAAAGTGCTATATAAATAAACTTGAACTACATTGTAATCGCCGTCTTCACGATTAGCTAATTGCGTTCTTTCAAATCGCTATTTCGATTTGAATACAATTAATTGTTCAGCCCTACTGTTAAGTTCACTGACCTCACTATGCTGAGTTCCCTACAGGACTGCCTGTCAGCTTAATTCTAATAAACAGAAATTCATGTTAGTGGGCCCCAACATACCATAAAACAAATTCTGGTTACCTGTCACAACATATCAAGCCTGTTGCAGGAAATCCTGTCCTGTTTGAAAGCAACTTAAGCAACAAGTCACTAAGCTTGTCCAATTATGTTTTTTTCACCTCAAAAATGTTTGTCCATTTTAAATTTTAGAGATGCAGAAAAGTTTTATACAAGCTTTTATATTATTATGGCTTGATGACTGCTGCAGTCTCTTTACCTGTCTTAATCAAAAAACTCTGAAATGACTAAAAACTGTAGAGAACTCAACTGTTAGGCTTTTAACCAGAACCAAGAGGTACAATCAGTCTTCTGTCTCTTTCAGGTTCCAGTCTAGGCTGAAAACTAAAGTGGACCGAGCTTTTGCCGTCAGGGCCCCGAGGCTCTGGAATGACCTACCAGAGGAAATTAGGATGTCAGAGTCAGTGTCTTCTTTTAAGTCTCTTCAAAAAATATACCTTGCCCCTAATGTATTTTATCCTTCACTGTGGTATTCATTTAATCTTTCTCTGTAGTACTCTAGTGCAACAGAGATAGTGATAAGTCCTCTATAAATAATGTGTATTATTATTATTATAATAATAATTACTACAATACTAGAGATTTTACTCTATTCATTACACCTGAACCCATAGAACAGCTATTTAACCCTTTATATCCAGTTCATATTTCTTTTAAGTATCTTTAAAGTTGGGATCAAATCATCTTATTCCACGTTGGCTGAGTGTATCACAAAAGTATTCTTTATCAGCTCGTTCCAGCTTTTCATTAAAGCTATGTGATGCTTGCAATGAGTGGAATATTCAAACCCTTGGTTTCATGTTTTTCACGATTGCACCATTCCATGTGTTGTGCATAATAATGTTTTACACATTTCCCTAAAATTCAGCCTGATGTATTTGGTATCTTTGGAAACCTTGGGATCTAATATATCTTTGTTGAATTTAACAGTATTTGGCTGAAAAAGCATGTGTTTGTACAGTCTGTCCTGAGATTAAAGAGGTTAATGAACAGATGAATATTACTTAATGACTTGTAACAACAGAGGTCAACCAGGTCAGTGTTGGGTTCATTTCTTGTAGATCTAAATGAGAAACAAGCTAATGGCAAAAACTAGTAAATATGTTTTTGGAAAATTATCACAATTTTTTTAAAAGTAGTAGCTGTAATAGGTTTTACATTAATTGCTATCATTATTTGTTCAACATAATGTACAGCATCAACGTTCTCAAGGTCTGAACATTGACTTCACAATGACACTTTGAAGAAGAGTTTGAGAGAGAAATGGAGGCATTTTTCTGATTGATGGGGCATGGATTTCTATTTTAGTCTATATATGTTTCTATCTCAAGTATTAATAGAACGCACAACAAATAAATCATTAATATCTTCACAAAGTGTCATTTCATGGCAGACAATATATTGGGATTCTGTCAACAATAAAAGTGTGCTGTGCACCATCTAATCTGAACTTCATCTATCTATATCTTTCTTCAGGCTGGCAGTCAGGCACAATGCACTTCAGCTCACTGAAGAACAAGACACAATTTGTTTTCCATCAGGGGCATAGTGGCATGATGCATCAGTATTGTAATGTTCAATATATAAGGAAATGCAACAACTTTTAATCCTTGGAGCAAACTCAATACAACCACTAAAAAAATGTAGTGCTGTAGCTCTGAATAAATATAGTTGTAACACTCATCTATGCCATCCTGTGCAATATGAAAACGTGTGAAAATAACATGCACAGACAGCAACTATGAAGAGATTAGTGCCAGCAGGGATTGTCTTTAAACAGGAATAATATAACTTGTCATACCCAACTACTGAATGTTCATTACTTGACTACTGCTTAAAATGAAAGACATGCTGAATAAACAGATTTCAAAGTTGAATCAATAAAGAGCAATTAAAAGACTGCATATCAGTTATTAGATACTTTCAGCTCCATTGTAAACTTGAATGAATTCTCCAAATAAAACTAGCAGCCACACATGGAAACAACAACTCACGGTGGTAACTCTCTCTTTTGTTTTGAGCACATTACATATTATACAAAATAAATAACTGGATACACACTTTAGTTTTAAAAACAGTTTTATTAGTTTTCTATTTGGGTGCACACATTTAGTTAACTTTGTCAATTTAGCTAATTTCAGGTTCATTATATTTAAGTTACGTTCTGTGAAATTAATACCTTTCTTTTTGAGTTACCAGTTCCTGGGGAGTTGCTGCTGGGGGTCTCTGGCTGGCTGACAGACAAAAGGACTTCCAACTGACTCTAAGCTGTTTACATAGGGGAATGGATAATTGGACTGTGCCATGTTTCCCATATCATGGGGGTGGCAGAGTACTCCATTTTTGAGTTGTGTTCTTTTCTTTGCTAGTTATACTTTGTTGTTATGATTATGTGATTGATTTACCCATAGTTCACATTAGGTAGCGTTGGTTTAACATGTGTTGTGGTTTGTTTATATATTATGCGTTTGTCTACCCACTTTGTGTCAGAATGGCCTGATCAGCCACTATATAAGTTTCCCCCATGTCTCAGTCTTGTTAGGTCTGTTTAGTTAGTCTAGGTCTGTTTTGTTCAGCTTATATTAAGGTTATGTTACCTGTTTAGCTGACCTCTTTTATGGGCCCAGAAATTTCTATTTTGTTTATGCTTTGTAAATAAAAATATATATTTTTTGGAAACTTACTTTCTGACTCCTCATGCCTGACAGCTTGGTCCCTCACAGGAAGACTGAAGTAATTGCCTCATCAAACACTGCATGTGAGCTATAATCATGTGACCCTGTGCCTTCCTCCAGCCAATAAAAATGGTCTTCTTAACATGAAAAAGTAATGTAGCAGGCAAAAAATATAATAATTTTGCTTTAGACTAGGGCTCAACAATTTGGGGAAAACATCTGTGTTTTTCTGCCACATATTTTAATTACGATTCAATTTGCGTTTTTTTTTTTACGTTAGTTATGTAAGTTTAGCTAGTTCACTGCCAGTCTATTTTTGACGGAAGCCACGCCAAGCAGCACAGAGCAGATGAACCGGGCAGGAAGTCAGACACAGAACGGCATAGAGAATCCGGTCGATTTTCAAAATCACCCTGTGCAGACTCCTAATTGTGTATCAACAATAAATACAGTTAAAACAGACAGCAAAATAAACAATTTAACTACGTAGCCTACTTCACATGGTAGAAGTACAAAAATCAAGGACAACTGAACAAATCAACAAAATCTGAACAAATCAACAAAATCTGAACAAGTCAGCAAAATCAGGCAGGCAAAACGTTCTTATTCTGAAATGCTCCATGTGGGAAATGTAGTCTACAGAGAGTGGCACAACACCGGCTCACAGAATGCTGAGTAGTTGAAGCACAACAAAGAACAAATTAAGAACACATCAACATCATAGGGCAGGCTAACGTGCCACTGCTGAAACACTTCAGTGTGAGCTGACGTTGGACAAAAACATGGTAGAGCCAATGCCAGAGTCTGTTTGGCTGACGCCATTAATAAATGTTTTCCTCTAGTTTTGTTTGTTGTTGTAAAATGTACACGCCCTGTGCCTGCTCTGATTGGCGAGTAGGACCGTAGCAGGAGGAGCATGGCGCTTGTGATTGGCAAGCAGGTATGTCAAACAAAGATGACAACAGCATGAATTTGTAACTGCATGACTGTTTAAAATGGGTCAGATGCGTTGTAGAATTAACCTACCTTTTAATCGCCGTCTTCACGATTAGCTAATCTCGTTCTTTCAAATAGCAATTTCAATTTGAAAATTGATTGATTGATTGATTGAAAATTAATCGTTCATATGACACTACAATGTTTCCCACAGAATGACTATCTGCCTGGGCGGCGGCGGCTGCGGCTGTTGGTGGGGTGGTGGTAATTGGGTTAGCGGGTTAAATTTCTATTCCTAGTTTTTATTCTAGGAGGTTATTTCTTATTTTTACATTTTAATTATACTTCATTCTCAACCTTATTAAGGTGTTTACTCACTAGCCTACTTGAATTTGCACCCTTTACTTGCAGTTCTTTTCCCTACACTCGCACACACCTACACCTCTGCTGCAAACACCAGCTTGTCTCTCTCTCCCTGTATATTTCTGCTCTTCACTTTCTTCATCAGCAGCATGTTTTATAAAGTCGGTGAAAAGACACAAAACTCGTCTTTTGGATTTTTCAACCTACGATTCCGTTTGCAGCAGTAGCAGGTTGGAGAATGATTGTTAATAACGTTGCCCATCAAAACTAAACGAATATGGAAGGTAACGAATGGTATAATCAAATATACCTGGGTGTACCTGGGAGACCCGCCCAAGTAAAGTTTATGTGTGGGAAAACTGCACCATTAATCCATCCATCCATCTTTGTATCCATCCATCTTCTTTACCTACTTATCCCTGTTGACGTCACCTGGGAGCTGGGGCGTGCAACCAGCATGCATTGGGTAAAATGCAGAGATAAAACCCTGGACAGGTGGCCATTGCATTACAGGCCTTCACAGACAGGCAAACACATCTTCACATTTTTGGACTGTGGGAACCTGTCTGGACCAGCAAACTGTTGCTATGCAAGAAAGGCCCAGGGCCGAGATCCAGACTTTCCCAAGATCTTGTCGCTGTGCAAACTGGCAAGCTAAGCGGTTATTGTTTAGAATGCAGTGCAAAAAAAAAAATCAAACAGTACTAGTCTTATACGTGTCGAGGGTTTGGGTTGGTTGGGTGGTTTTTCAGTTGTTTTTATGTAGTTTCTGGGTTTCACTTGTGTTCTGGTTTTGTTTTTCTGTTTGTGTTTCTTGCTTTTAAATATTTTATTTTGTGACTTTGTTCCTTGTGTTTCTGTGAGCTTCATGGTTCCTGTTTTATTTTATCGTTTAGTCTGCTCCTAGTGTGTGTTATCATGTTTTACTTCCTGTGCTTGTCTCTGTTTTAGTTCACTTGTGTCTAATTAGTTTCTCTCTCATCTATATTTTTAAGAGGTTTTCTTTCTTTCACTCGTTGCCAGTTCATTGTTTTCCTTGCCTGAGTTCTCCCGTGTTTCTCGTGCCTCCTGTGTTTTTGTGGATTTCCTCTGGATTTACCTTCTGTTGGATTATTCACCGGTTCTGCTCTTATTTTGCTATTAGGGATGAAACGGTATGAAAATTTCATATCACGATTATAGTGACCAAAATAATCACGGTTATCAGTATCACGGTATTAATGTGCCGAAAAAGATTAAAATGTACTGATACACACTGAAACCATTACAACAAGTTTTATATTGAAAACTACAAATACAATTGCCATTTTGTTTGCATAAAAAATAAAACAAAACCAAATACCTTTTGTAAACATGTGTAAATCATCTAAGCGTGCATTATCAAGATTATATATGTTCTATTATATAGGTAATACAATGACCCCGTGGACATACAGTGATCGTAACTGCAATGAGCCCAAAAACTGACACGTTTCTAGATATGCTGGTTGGTTGACTAAACTGCGTAACATGTTATCACGTGTAGTGGACGAATAGACTCTGCTGACATGACGCACACAGCAACAGAACAATGTGTAGCGTTTTTATATACAGTCTATGGTTTTTACAAGAGCAGCTAACACTGAGAGCTTCAGTTTACACACTAGTAGCAAGTCAGAGAGACAAACCAAAGCTACAAATTAACTCACCCTGCGTTCACTATAAGGTAATTTTCGTCAATCAAGTTTCCCTCAGCGCTCTCATAAAAACTAAACTACGACCAGACTTCAGAGTGACTGAAAAATCTCTGCAGCATTGTCTTCCGCCGTGTTGTCATTGACCCAAACAAACCCACGCTGCATTCTGCGCATGCGCGCCTGCTTCTGGGAGACGCTGGACAGTGTTTGCCGTGAGATTATAATAGCGCTGTTAACCGTACTCGTTTATCATGGTAATTAAAATGTGTACAGGAATTTTACCATGGTTTACCGTTAAACCAGTAATCGTTTCATCTGTAATTGCTATACCTCCTCATCTATAAGTTTCACCGTGTGTTTGCTTTTGTCTGCATTTTGGGTCCAAACCTCTGCTCCCATTGAACGTGACAATACATATTACATATGCCATGTCTCCCTTGAAAAAGAGATCCTTAAATTCAATGGGCCTCTTTTTTTTTTATTATTACCATATTTAACCAAAGACTCAATGAAGCGTGTGAATGAAGTTTCCTGCTCTAACATATAATTATTTTATAATTTCAGTCATTGAGTTTGTTAGAGCAGAAAATGCTTCTGAGGTTTCTTTCAATCTGTACAGAGTGCTGTTTCTATACCTCAGTCTCATTCTTGCATTATACTGAACTGTCTGCAGAAGATTTCACAAATCTTTAGAAATATTTATCTTACTATCCATATATAAAATACAGTTTAGACAGACTCCCTAGTTCACACGCTGATGCTCAGCTGTACTGAATTTTTTTTAAAATGCCAAAATAAAGAATGTGGAGAAAAATGTTGCCAGGAAACAATTCATCATGGAAATAGTGAACATAGGGGAAGTATCCATCTCTCTTCACAGGTATTTGTAAAAGTGCCATGCCATTGCTGTAGCTAAATCTGTGATCGATCTGCTTGGGACTGCATGGGCAGGCTGCAGCAGACACCTCTGGGCTGTCAGCCATTGCACAAAGCTCAGCTCAGGGTCCAGTACTGTGCTGGCAGGCCTGCCCTCTGTCCAACAACGTGAGATTGCGGCATTTGAAATATTTAGCAGGAGCAGGGGGAAAAAAGCAGAGTCAGGGTTTCACCTTTGTACACGTCAAATAAACTGAATGTTATGGACTTGTGCCATGTATCTGACATCCACAGCAATGCTGAGTGGAGAGCACCTCCTGTTGCTTTTAGTCCAATAGAGCATAATGTTTGGCTAAAGTGCTTCCCTGTAACAGCATACAAGAAACTACAGAACTGTATGTTTGTAAGAAGTGACTAAATTAATTATTTTGTTGTTGTTTTCTTTGTTTAACAAAATAACTATAAATACATCAGTTTGTACTCACATGTTTTGCTGGGCTTGTACAGTCGCGTGTGATTGGGTGTGTGCATTTACATGCATGCTAAACCTGACAGATCTATCTGCTGCGAGCACCGAGCAATGATTCATTTCTCTACCCACACACTCCCTGCTACATTATAATTCTGACGCTGCAGGTGCTCCAATCTACTGATAAAGCAAAGCTCATAATCCATAAAGGTGCTTGCAGGGCCAATAGTTCTGTTTAACATTCAGGGACCAGCCTTTGGCAAATTAGACTTTTTTTTACTTCCATTAAACATTTGGATGTATATTGATTTAAGGAGATAGACAGATTGAGCCCTGATTCAGCACATTCTTACTTTATAGCAATTTTCCACACCTAAATCTTTTGCACAGTACTGTGTCCTGATAGCTAAACATACTAGTCATTTGAAATGACATGCATCATAACACCCATTATGCATGTTATGTTACATTCCATGGACCAACCAATTCTGTCAATGTGACAACTAAGATATATTGATATTCAGTGTTGGAATTTACTGGGTTTTCTCCAAGTGAATTGTAAAGAATACAAAGGGGGGGAAATCATTGTGGTGAAGTTTTGCAGTTGTTGGAGAAGCACAATGCCGAAATACATAAGCACCTCAGGGGACACACAGCTTCAATAACAGCTAGAAGATGAAGCTTGTTGTTCTGTTCCAAATACACAAAGGAGAGCAGAGATGTCTGCAGTACAGTAATCTGCTAAGAAAACTCACTTCAGTTTGGAATGAGCAAACTGCTCAGAACTGAACGCATCTTCAAAAAGCAAATCAAGGACATTATCAGTACCCCTTGAGATTCAATGTTGCAGTTCATGTAAAGAGGGTATCAGAGTTCTGATGACCAATAGCATAAAATGACAATAAGCTAATCTGCCATTTTGATGATTATCTTAAAAATCACTTCTTTTTCTCTAAGGCGTTGTTATTTCTGTGACCGATGCTCTACAGTTGAAAGTATGGTAAACCTGCAAAGTGAGGATTTGTTAAAAAAAATCCTTCATGTCCTGCTCGCCTGAAGTACATTTTAGGAATAAGATAATAACCGTTGTTGCAAGTGGGCAGCATGGATTCCTGGATCTTATCAAGATTTATGGAGGTTATGCAGGTTTCATTTTCATTTTCTTTTATCAAGTATTTTTAACATCAACTTTAAAGTATACTCAAGAATTAAAAAGACATGCATACTCTTAAGAATGAACCTTTTCTGTCTTAAATTATTGATGCGTTATGTAAGCAGTATGTTTCTATAAGTTGGCCCAGATTTACTTGTAATACGAAGCAAGTTCAACATAGCCAGGTTTTCTT
Source organism: Micropterus salmoides (assembly GCF_014851395.1). NCBI lineage: Eukaryota > Metazoa > Chordata > Actinopteri > Centrarchiformes > Centrarchidae > Micropterus > Micropterus salmoides. The sequence continues at coordinate 26,966,149 of NW_024044459.1, forward strand.
TCTTTCTACTTCTGGGAACAGGAACGGGTTGTTATAATGGAGAGCTAAGAAGAATATAAAAAATGATTACAGCAAAGAGTAACACTGTTGATGCAAATAAGGCAAAAAATTGCTAATCAAGTCAATGCCTCTCGTTTATTTCTAATGTGACAACTGCACATTGGCCAAATTAAAGTGAAATAATTGCACAGACTTATTTTTAAACCATGATAAATACTAAATAATAATAATAAACTAATCTATTTTTTTTAAATCAATCTATTAGTAGCAATACCAGCAGTGTAAAACGGATTTGGAAGCAAATCAAGACCAAGGAAAAAAACATCATACAAAGTGCTGCTGTGCAGTCATTATTTTTTTAGTGTATGATATGTGGTGTTAATATTACTTGAAGCAAATGGGAAAAAAATTCTGCATCACCAATTGAATGCATGAAGCAAAAAAAGTAAAAGGTGTTGTATAAAGTTTGGGCAACTGTAATGGCAAGGTGAAATTACATACAACATAAGGCTCCGCAAGTTTGCCTATATAACATATTCCCTCAGCTGACAATCTATATCGCTTGGAGAGAAATATTGTCAGGAAAATTTGTGAAAGGGCAACGTTTTTTACAGCCAATATTTTTTTCAAAACTCTGAACATCCGTTACAAATTATCGTGGTGATCTAGCCAGGTTAAAAAAGAGCGACCTTCTTGACACTGAAAAACTCTCTGCTTTGTAGTACACCCCTCTGGAGGCACTACATGTACTATATGTGCTACTTCATGTTCTGTTTAGTTTCGATTCAGGTTTTATAACTTTATACAAACTGCAATATTTTTAAAGTCTCACTAACTGAAAATATGTCAATTACATGCCAGTGCCCCAAAATAAGACTGTTGTAAGTAGACTACTTTAATTATTGTCTTACAGCTCTTATCAGCAGCTGGGAGCTGACTTCGGCTCTGACAAGTAGCACCACATGCACATTTTAGGTACAGTAACCAAAACTCCTAACTAAAGAAGGTGACCAAAGTTAACAACACTGATTGTGATGATGGCAAAAGTAGAAAGCAGAAATCCTCCTTTGACCTTTGACAACAGAAAGAATTTGTAGAAAATGCATTAAATATAACAGGCAAAAAAAAAGCTTCCTGAACATATCAGTTGTTTTCACAGCTGATCTCACACTGACTGAGCCCTGCTGGTCTGTTGTTGGAGTTTTGGATAGAATTTATTGGCCAATTTCTCCAGGCCCAATACCCAGCATACTGCGTGAACAAGCCTTTCAGCTCTGACCTGGCCCAACAGCAAATCTCAACACGTGGATATACTCACCCATCACTCCACTGCTCTGCTGTCGGGACAAATTATAGCTCTTGGAGGCTATGACGTGGAAAAATAGCTTGACAAATTGTTCCAGGGTCACCCCAAGGGAGTGAGAGGGATGAGACAGACTATGAGGAGATCTCTGGCAATATGGGCACTGCAGAGGAGACAGATAGATGTTTCTATTTTTGTCCATCCTTTGTCTTGTTTGTACGCTTGACAATAATTTTCAGTTGCTGTGTTACTTCCAACAGATTTTCCAGGTGAAAGAACACAGTAAGCACAGTAAATTAGCTTACGGTTAGGAAAATTTGCCTGGAGAATAATTGGAGTTAATCATTTTACATCATAAGCCTGAGATATTCATCCTATTATGTGATGCTCTTTTGTATAGAGATTTTAAAGATAAATTCCTGTCACATTTATGGATGTAAATGAAACTGTGAGACGGGACGCTGAACAAAATAATGACTCTGCCGACCACGTTGAGGAATCCAGACAATGTTGTTCCTCTTGCATTCATTTAAATTCCACTCCCCTGCGGCATTTGTGTACAATCTGTTATCTACAAGCATAACCTTTACAAAAACTTAACTTGGCAAAGGTTGTGAATTATTCAATCTTATTTCAGAGAAATACCTGGAGACTACCATGTAAAGCTTTCACTTTGCACTCACTCTTTCAAAACTAAATATTATGTGTCAGAAAATATAGGATGTTTTCTTCTTTTTTTGATCATTGGCTGAAATAGGGTAAAAATATTCATGCCTTTAATAATTTTGCATGATTTTGCATTTCAAAATCTGTGAAAATGAAAATAAATAATAAAACTGTGATTCAATTTAATGATGTTACATTGATCTAATGTTAACTATCATGCTGAACAATAGACTGTGTGTGAATTCCGCTGCATTAATATTGTCAGACAAATGTTCCTAACGAAGTTGAATTCTGTGCACGTGCAGTACATAGAATGTGAACACGTTTACAATTTTAAAACCACTATTTGCAAATAATTGCCATGCATAGAATTGTATATAATGTATGTATGTATGTATATTCTGGTGCTCCCATTCTTTTGTTTTTGTGTTTATCAACTTATTTGTTGCTGTAGTGCAAAATTTCACATCCCAATGAATAAGCAAAATTAAAGTGAATATTAAAGCAGGGAAGCGAGACAGAAACTTCAAAGGGAGCTTGCGCTCTTGTAGTTCCAGTCTATACCCTGTTAAGTGTTTATATGCTTGTAATGGGTGACTCGGTTAAAAAGAATGATGATTAAAAAAAATAAAGATAAAGAAAGTCATGCACTGACAGTAGAGTGGAATTTTTCTTTGTTTCCTGGTGGGACAACACTGTTTCCAACCTGCTAAAAACAATATGCATGCGACAAAGCTGTAAGCTTGATCTCATATAAACTGACAGGTAATTTCTTCTTGTGGTCACACAGATTACTCAAAGAAGAAATCAATGATTATAAGAATCTTGTTTACGACTGGATCTGAAACTGGATCTTATACCGTAAAAATTTTGATTAATATTATATATATTATATTATTTACTAAAATCACTGAATTGACCCTGCCTATATTTGGGATAGGCGTCCATAAGGGACAGGCCTTTAATTCCTCTTGCACAAAATTTAAATGGGCTAGTATGAAACAGTCTTGTATAAACATTATCCGATATCAAATACACATCATTCATTTGATGTAGCTCCGAAACACGGCTTATGCGCTTTTATTTTGAAGGCAGCAACATCACAAAAATAACAACGGTGCAGGATGTGAGAAGTGTGGCATAAGTTAGCAGACAGAGAGCAATGGACTTCATATGACAGGATTCATAACTTGGAAAAAATTTTATGAAAACCTGTTTTGATTCTTTTGATCGGTGGACCCTTAAAGACTAAAGGAATATAAATAATCAAGGAAGGGACACATTTGGACTTAATGAGCGCTTAAAAGGTAACGTCAGTCGTCACTTTTTTTTCTTCTTTTTCCTTCTCTTGTACCATCCTGGTTACACCGGTAAATCTATAAGAATTAGACTTTGGGGCTTATTGTTTCCGTTAAATTAACTGAATGATTGAATTGTGGAGAATCTAACCAATCTAAGGATGTGTAGCATGTCCATACTGACAATATTGATCTTATGTTTAAACATTAATATTAACAATCTAAGCAGCTTAGAAGCAGCCAAAGCGGGCGACCCCACGGCGTTTAAGAGATTTTATACATCCAAAGAACTTATATATACAGATTTACCTGACCAAGTGAGCTGCAGTGTCTCAGCAAGTGTTTGCCTGAGCTGTTTATTTGAACACCCTCATTCCCACCACAGAGGTCTACAGAACTCTCCTCTTGATACACATTCTGCATACTATTTTTCAGTAATGTGACCTGCTTTTCTCTCTAAAATACATTCCTCAAGCTGTCCCTCATCCCACAACACCCTGCTACCTATTTGGGGTTCACGACTCCTCTGTGGTTTTTACGCAAAGACAACAGATCCCTAAAATTCCAGTCACTCCCCTGACTCACCCTGCGAGCACACTTCACCCATCAGCTCACCCAAGATGGCTTGAAAAGAGACCTGCCTTGCACACCAGCTGGAGTTATGCAGCAAGCAGGGAAGGTTTACCACTCCTTCCCTTTGTTGGTGAGGCAGCAGGCTACTCCCCCCAGGTGTTTCCGTAGCATTAGCTATAGCTCCCATGGAGAAGAAACTGTAAGGTAAATAAACTCAGCCTGAACTGACGTCGGAGTTGAAGCTGGTGGAAAACGGCACCCCAATGTGCTCGCTTTGATCTCCTCAACAAAGAGTCAGTTGTGGCACTCACCCCCATTCTGAAGAAGCACTTTGAGAAACTGGTGCAACAGCACATAAAGAACAACATCCCAGTCAGGTGAGTCAGTCCACACCAGCAATGCTGTTTGTTGATTTCAGCCCAGCATTCAACACAATCTCCTCCATGAAACTGATTGGCAAATTTAGCAATCAGGGCTTGATTACCAACTGGATAATGGACTTCATCACAAACAGCCCCCACCGAGACATTTCAAATTGGTGGTCACATCTCGTGAATACACAGACTCCTGTCTACATCACAGGAGCTGAGGTGAAGCGAGTGAACAGTTTAAGGTTCCTGGGATTCAGCTTCACAGAGAACCTGATCTGGTTATCTCACATTTCCACGCTGGTAAAGAAAGCTCAGAAACGGTCGTATTTCTCCTGTGCAAAGTTCTTATTAACTTTTATAGAGGAACAATAGAAAGCATCCTGACTGGAAACATCACATGAATGGTGCACGGCCCAGGATGGGGCTGCAGCAGTTGATAAAAACCACTCAGAAGATCATTGGAACACATCTACAGAGCATCAGCAATATAGGTGGGGTGAGATGCCTGCACAGAGCCCATAGGATACTAAAAGACAGTACCCACCTCTGCCACAGCCTGTTCACCCTGCTGCCATCTGGCAAGAGATACTGTCGTACTTCTTCAATCAAGCTGTGAGAATCCTCAATTCATCCTCTGCACCATGTACCATGTATTATTTCAGACTTATTTATAAGTGTATATTTTCTTTGTATATACGATTTGATTTTTGTGACTAAAGCATAAAGCGAACTACAACTACATCTCGTTACAACACTGTGTTGTAAAATGATGAATAAATCTACCCTGTACCTTGTATGTCTGTGCAAGTGTGTGGTCTGCACTGGCTTTTCTCCTCTCTCTCCTGGTTAGAATATATTTTTATGGGACTGTTTAGTGCAAACTGGGCTTTGAATATAATTTGGCCCTGAGGGATTTCAAGGTCTTTGAGAGGTTTTACATTACAAACATGCACCATGTTAACCATTGGATCTGACATTTCGCAGTTGTTTTGCTGTAGATTCTTTGTTTAAGGCTGTCCCCATTGTGAGTGGTGGTGTGAATCTCTAGGCGCTTAGCCATCCAAATCAAATTCAGAGGACCACGATGCGATCATGAAACAGTTCAATGCATTTTGATGCATTTCTTCATCGAGACATAATCTAATCGAGATGCATCCAAGAATTGATTTTCCCCACCCCACCCCAAGTGTAAAGGTGTCAATATAGAGACCAAATGAAAATCCTAACAACATTTTTAATTGCACAATGACGGCAGGTAAATCTCTCTCTAGAAAGTGCCAGTGACAGCAGTGAGTGAGGGAGTGAACTCACTGTGAGCAGCAGGCAGAGGCTTAATCATCGATAAGATCTTAATGGCATTGTAGTGCAGATACATTGTCTCCCATAACCCGGGTATCCAGTACACAAGTGTTTGTCATCCAGCTAATGATCTTTGTTGTGTGGAAATAACAACTCTCGGCTTCTGTTGTTTCATAGACACTCCCCCCCCAAATAAGAGCATAATGATTAAATATAGTGCCACGTGTGCTGCTATGTTCTTTCTGGGGCATTGTTGTGATGATGAATTTTACCAGAGAGCAATTTACAGTAGCTATTTGAATTCCAGTGAGGGCTTAATGCCTAAACTCCCATCCAGAGGATATTCATGGTTTTCCACTGGCCCCCATCCATCCACTGTGTCTATCCCCTTTCATCAAGGAACGATTGGTATGCCACACTGGAGAAATTTACTCATTTTCTTTCACATCAGCAAAGCAGAAAACGTCTATCTATCTATTTATTCATTTATTTTATTTATTAAAGAAAAATCACTCATATCACCCATGCAGTTTCTCCTGAGTTCCCTATTAAACCTCTGGAAGGATTAAATGGGATAGAAAAAAAAACACTGGCACTTGATGCAATCAGCAAGTAATACAGGGACTAATTCTTCATTCAGAGATCAGATTTTTGCAAATAAATAAGTCATGTATTTTGGAATGAAGCTTTGTTTTTTTTTCCTTCATTTAATCCTTTTTTTCTCACACCATACTCAAAGAAATTTGCAAATAACTTACCTAAATAATGGCATTAAAACCTCTACATGGTTTTAACTCCTAAGATGCGAGAGCTACTACAGGCATCTACAGTAAAAATCTACTGTAAATCTATTAAAAATGGGTACAAGTCGATGCAAGGGTCGGTGTTTCTTTCTGCAATCACACTTGTAATTTCCAAGAACTAATTTTGCCTGATTGCTGTTAAAAATACTAAGGAATGAGAGGGTAACGGCAGAGGGTGGGTGATGGAGCAGATCCCTGGTGAAGTAGGAGATTGATTGGTTTCAGAACTCCTAGGAAGATGGTTGAACTAAATGCTTTCTGTGCTTTTTAGAAACAATGTAATAACATTTCCTGAATTTTAGTGTTTCAGTAACAAATTGGCTGTACAAGAAGACCTCCAATTTACAAAGAACAGGAAAGAAAAAAAAACTTAAAACAAACAGGCATTTATGTTTTCAAAATGTCTCTAAATTGGCAAAAAGAAAATTAGATTCCAGTTAAGTTCTTTTCATCAAGTTTTCCAATCCACACTTTTCTTTCTCCTTTGTGTGTCAGAAAAATGATGAATTATCTCTGCAATGCTTCCCTTTAGCAGGTGTAAACGCAGCTATCTTGTGTTTATAGGCTACTTTTACAGTTACGTATGCATTCAAATAAATCATTTCTTATCGAGGTGTATTACACAATGAGCCCTTGTGATCTCAGTTTAAAAGGATCCTATCAGAACAGTTTCACCTCTTTGCTCAGAGCAAAAGAAAAGAAACAGATAAGGAATGCAGACTCACAATCTCCTTGCAAAGAGGATGTTGTCGTACTAGAACCAGAACAGAAATGGCTGTTTTTAATGTCGTTCTTTACGACAAACGTATTTTAAAAGTCACACAAATACACTCTACATACAGAGTGGTTTAAACCTGCATTTTTTTCTAAAGGCCAGCAAGGGGCAACTCCACTGGTGACAAAAAGAGGTCTATGACAAAATGACCCTACTTCTCACTTAATTTATTACCTCAGTAAACACTTCCCTAATGAGTTTATGGTCTCTCCCGCTAGTTTCAGGTCTTCTTCAATGCAGCGCAATGTTTATTTAGTAAATGAATGGTCCCGTTTAGAGTAGAATAGACGACAAAGCAGGGTATTCTTTAGGGTGAGGCTATCTTGAGATTGACAATTTGCTACCACAGCAATCTGTCAGGTGTAGCAATGTGTGTCCTTCCCTAGCTCCACCTCTCATACAAATACAGTCACTTCTGCCAAACTCGAGGCTTTAAAGCTTTAGCTTGACCTCACAGTTAGTACGTCCACTTGTTTTATACAGTGTATGTTGAGGAGTAGAAGTGTAAATCACAAATTACTGTATTGATTCAAAATAGTTTGTTCAGTTTAAAGATTCGTAGTCACTGGCTATGCAGTTTGTTCACTTTTTTCTACACTTAGCGATCGCATTACTCCAAAAATTCAAGTACATAACAGCAGTAAATGAACAGATCACACAGTTCACACCGCTATGACTGTTTTCGGTTCAGTAGTAAGTTCAGTGTGTTTCTAGTCCAAGCTGTTACATTCAGGTCAGTACAAAACCTGGCCTATACAAGCACTGTTAACAAGGCTAATAGCTCAGCATCCACGGTAATCACATTATGATTATTTCCATGGCGTTCGCTGTCTTTTAAGAAGCTTTTAATAAGAAAGTAATGTACTGTGTGTCACGGCTGAGCTGACGATGGTGCTTTCAGTCACAAGTGAGAGAAGCTCCACTGCTGAAGGCTTCAGACTCCTAACCTTAAGCAAAGTGTGTTTGTACATAGTTTAAATTTAAACACAGTCAGGATACAGGGTGCAAACCTCTTGAGTCTTAAGCTTGTTGACACATCACCCCTACAGCCTTCCTACAACTTCTGTCTGGAACAAGAACATGGCACGCTGTGGAATGAAGAAAAAAACCCCAAACAATTCAACAAATACCAGTAAATTCAGCACGACTTCTAATTTTGACCAATCACCGCAACTTTTCCGCAAATTTGACCTATTATCTCATTTCCAGCAATACATCATATGTCAGCTTGTCACTTTCTGGTTTTCAAGACACAGCAGACATGTGAGATAACATTTTACATTTACTGACAAAAATAAAAAAGTGACAAACAGTATGCGGATCTGCTTTACCAAAGAGGGGGTAAACTTAACTTTACCTGACAGGCCTACATCTAGTTTTGCGGGGATGCTCATGTTCAAATTCCCTACTGTTGATGTCCTATTTAGTAGACTAAGCAGTAATAGATTGTGGAAAGTCACAAACAGCGAGTATCAGTCTCTCTTACAATGATTTGTGCTCTGCGTCACGTACAAAAAGTTCAAGACAATTTAACTTTGGCAGCGGGCGGGCATGTGTGTGAGGTGACCACTTCACTTCACTCCAACAGGGACACTACTGAACATATAATATGCTGCTCTCTGAGAAAAATGTTTCTGCTGAAACATGTTCAGATAAACATCACTGGCAACTTATGGGCACAAACCCACCTTTGCTGGACCAGACAGGACTGGCAAAATGTGCTTTTGACTGACCCGGTTAGGCTCACCAGGGGTGATGGTCGGACCAATGCTGTGATTTAAAGGAAAAAACATCCTCCTCCCCTATTACCCTATGTGGTACCCTTGAGGTCTAGGGCCATTCCCCCCCAGAAATGTCCGGGAACTTGCATGTGCCTTGGTGGAAGAGTGGGATAACAGCTCACAGCAAGAACAGGCAAATCTGGTGCAGTTGATGAGAAATATGTCTCTCAAACATTGTTCACAAATCTGTCAAAATCTGTGTTAGTGAGCACTTCTCCTTTGCCGAGATAATCCATCCACCTCACAGGTGTGACATATCAAGTGTTGCGTTTATAATTTTGATCAGTGTATATATAGCCACTGAACCTCCATATTTTATGCAGCAGTTTCCTACAAAATATATTAGGAAAAATAATTTTGCCTCTCCAGGCTAAGTTGCCAATTTCAACTTCAGTAAATCCAGCAGCATTAGCATTATATCCACATATCAGGCATGTGATTGGCAAAGGGCAAAAAAGCAGGCAAATATACTAAGACCCCCCACCGAACAAACAGGCGGTGGCTCTATTATAAAATATGGATGGTAAAGCAGGACCCATGACGATAACTTATTTGGAGGATGTGCTGCAGTGGGAATCAAAGACAAGTGTCTAATACACTGCCCCATAATAATTACTATTTTGTATTAATTTTTACTAAACTTCAACAGCTAAATGTGCAACATGCAACATGAAATAATTGAGTCTTTAACTAAATAATATAACTACTAATAACTTTCAAATTAGTTCAGTAGAAGTTAATAGATTATTTTTAATGAATAAGAGACAGCAGCAAAGGTTGTCGCCTGTTTAAAACCTGGTGGCCTAACTGTTAAAGAAACAGTTATATTCTTCAGGAAACTCAGATCAAACAGTCAGATCAGTCTCGGTCTATTGATAAACTGTAGGAAAAACATTTTAACTCTGGCAGAGGGCGGACGCGTGCGTGAGACGAGAACGACCGCAACAGTTTCACAGGATCCGGCCAGTTACACAGAAGCCGTTGCCATGGTTACCTCGCGGAGTGTATGTTGTTAGCCTAAGTATAAATGCAAAATTGTTCACGTTTTTTTTGCTGATGGCACAAAGTTTACACTACCTGTCTGCACGTAATTGTAATACATCTCACTCCTTTCAAGGTCTACTGCAAAGATCAAAATTGGTGGCTTGATGTGTCTGTCTCATTAGCGGATGTGTATTTACTTATTTTCTTTAAGGCCATGAGGCCAAGCTCCTTGTACTTGCGGGAATGTTGAATTACCACCTGCATCCATCATCTGGTGTTAAGTCCCCACCGCCCCTCCTCTGCAAACTCCCCTGTATTGACCTTCCTCTTGGCATCATGGATAAAATCCTGCTACAGCTTAAATCAAGTCCATTCTGAAGAGACTATTCCAGTACCACCCCCCCTGAGGTAGAGCATGTTAGAGATGTAATTAATCAGCTTGCAGATCCTCCATGCAGCACCTCCACATCAGAGTCAAGCAGTCTCTACAGAGCTCTAAGGAAGGAAATCAAAAGAAAGAATGGGAAGGAAGTGGATATTTGTTAAAACCCAAGCAGCTCCATCTCCAATCAAAGATAACTTTTAACCAGGGTCCATTCAAAAGCCCTTATTCAGCATTTGTGAGAGAGGTATGGCTTGATGTATGCTCAGTAAAAGGGCTAAATAAAGGAACGAACACTATCAAACAAGAAAGCTGCAAGATCACAATCAAAAGCAATTCTGTCACTGTCACAGGATGATTTATGACAGAATTAACAAGGCAGAAAAAGAGACAAATGACAAGGAAACAAGTATGTGTATTTGAGTGAGACAAAGCTAGACAGAAAGAGTGAGACATGGAGACAAAAGAGAGAAAAGGGGGATTTGCTGTAAAACATCTGATTTAATACTTCTGATATTGCATCGCTGACAGAATTCACGACTGCCTCACCTGCTTTCATTTTGTCATGTCATTGTAATTTAATTTCCCACAGCCTCAAAAGACCCAGGGACATTTCAACTTTCTTTAATATGACAGATGTCCAATAATTTTGCATTTAATCTCTGCCCTGCGGGTGCAAAGTATGCGAGGCAGCAAACTGATGCCACTGTAATCAGTGAGATGGTAAATTGCTGGTGATTCTGAAATTGGATACTTACTCATCCAGATTCACTGTCCTCATTAGAATGTCAGAATGGCGTTGGGCTAAAGCTCTATTTTTTTATTTTGAAGTCATGTCTTTTCTGAAAGGTGAATAAGGTGAAACTTTGAAATGTTCTCGCACTGTGCTCAGCTTCAGTTAACTTCACGAGCGGAATGATGCAGTGCTGACATTGTCTAAAAATATACAGCATTCGTTTGTTTCAATTACACTTTTTTAAGTGTGTGTGTGTGTGTGTGTGTGTGTGTGTGTGTGTGTGTGTGTGTGTGTGTGTGGGGGGGGGGCGGGCAGGTAGTACAGTTGATTGAGCGAATTAGAAAATGTATTGGCCTGGTAGAACCCCCCCTTACACTCTCTTGTTCAATAATACTCACATTCACTTTCTGCCTTTCTCCCTCAGCTGTAAATTAGTATTCTCATTCTCAGTGGATCTGCAATACAGGGGTGAAATTATAATCTTGTTGCTTCAATTAAAACCATGTTGCTTTGGGAACCACCTTTGAACATTAGTATCTCATTCCTGTCATTTCTGTACACGAAGATTCCCAGTAACAGCTTCTGTATTACACTTTCCTAAATGAATTGTGACGCCAAACAATGAACAAAATATTAGCTTCATTAAATTTTTTGGCAACATATACGTGTAGTGCAGCAGATTCAAATATTATAAATCCCAGGATTTATATGATCATTTCCACTAAAACTCTCTTTTACCTTTCATACACTCCATCTAATGAGTAAATGTTTAAATATATTTACCATTGAAGATCACATGTATTCATGTACTCTAGATCTTTAAAGGGGAACTTCAGGAATTTTATAAATAAAATGGACGTGTCAGAAAAAAATGAGGAATCTCTACCTGAACTGTGGGGGACCAGGTTGCACTTGTTGGTTATGTAGGCTTCATATACTTTTTAGACCGTTAGTATGTTTTAGTGCAATGCTAAAGCTAAATCTATTTAAGGCAGAGGACCCCCCCTGCTTGTGGTTGCCCTGTCCTGACGATCTGAGGAGCTACAGTTACAGGCGCAGGAAAACATCTATCAGGCGCTGAACAACATAGCTAATTAAGTCAAATGGAATTTCAGTGATGTGAAATAAAATGCATCCTTCTAAATGCAAGCACTTCCACGTTTGCACTGTGAGACCACCTTATTGTATGGATTGCGCTATATATAAATAACCGTGCCTTGGCTTGTGACTGCACAGTGCACAATGTGCTAACAATACTAACAGCTAGCTTGCAGCTATAAAACCATACGCTTCACTATATACGTGAAATCGAGGAACAGACGAGTGCTAAAACCAAACATTGTACGTTACATCTAAAAACATACAACATGGGTTGTAAAACAGACTAAAATCTTAGTAACATGATTACTTATATGGCAAGGATGATTTCTTTGCAATCTGTCCTCCTCAACAAAGTCAGTGCTCCTGATATCAAAGCCTCAGTCACTCTGTCCCTCAGATTCACACACACTGAAAAATGTATTTTTAAACGCACAAAATTGCTAATAACTTAACTATCGAACTTGATACAGATGCTGTTTATGAATGAAACTATTAAATATAAAATATTAATTGAATTAAATTATTATATATATATATATATATATATAAATGGCATTTGGACATAATACAAAATGATGATGGTTGGATGATACTTTTAGTAATTACCAAACAATATGCAATGAACTCTGTACCAGACACATTGTTAAAATGGTGTACTACAAATGGGAGAACACAGTAGGCAGAAACCCAAGACAGAGACATGATTTATTGGGTACAAGAAGAATGCACTGTAAACCAGGGGAGAGGGAACTTTTTAATGGATTCTCTGTGAAAGACAAACAACTGGAAGTGTTCCTGTTCATCTTATTGAATGGATTTGGGGCCTCTGGCACCTGCCAGGTGAGCTGTCAGAACTTTAACAAGCTTGTGGTGGTTTATAACGCTTTACTTGGATCTTCTACTTTAATTTTCTCCATTTTCTGCCCTTCTTTTTGGGGCAATAAAATGACTAATATCCTATTGTCAGATTTAGTCTGTCCCCTAGTTGGCTGCCTGGCCACATAAAGCTTCTGTCAATCTCAATGTGCTGGCACAAACACAGCAACAGCAGTCAGTATAAAGCGGCCTCAGCACAGCCGAGGAAAATCAATATCACTTTATTTGTGGTAGATGTGAAATATGAGTTTAATGAAAAATGTCCTATTTCTGAGAAGGTTACATTTTCTTCTAATGCATTCTTGACCACTGAGTGATTATATTCTCATTTATTCCAATTTGGTTGGGTGAAGAGAAAAAACAAAAACTGGGGCTCAGTTGTTGCGTTGCTGACCAGCACTACTGCAGAACATACACTTTATTATTTTACTAAATGTATCACTTGATCTGTTATATTAATGTATTCAAGTAATCCTGACAAATGCATCAATAAGATCTTCGGTTTTCCTGTGTTATTTGGATGTTCTAACTGGGGAACTCCTTGGCTCTGTGTCACTCAGAGAAGTAATACACACAAAAAATACACACAACTATCACTGCATGACTTTTCATCACTTATCCCCAGGGTAAGAAAAAGATCAACAGTGGTGTGAAGAAAAATAGATTTTTTTCTGTTAAAATGACTTTCTATAGCACAAGTCACACAAGGATTTCTTTCAGATATAAAATAAAGCTTTGCAGCAAAAGCAAAGGGCGATAACATAAATCATGGTGGATGCACTGGCAGATGTTCTGAAAGGGGTACGATAATGAGAGCTTCGCAGAGCTAGAATAAAATGTTGATATCAGCCCCATAAACACATTGTGGATAAATAAATAGACAAATAAAAATGCAAACCTTCTCCTCTGGCTGCTTGTTCTTAAAAACAGGAGTAGTTAATGACTGGTTGCTGATGGCATTAAGCCAGTAAGCTGCTGTTTCTGGCCTGCTGAACTGAGCCAGTGTTTGACACAAAAAGATCCTGGTCCCAGCATTTATTACCTGATGAGCTCAATATTTCCTCCTCTCTGTTCAGCTGCTGTTCCAGCCTCCTCTCTGTTGTGCTTTTTACACCAATCATATTGGACAAAACCAAAACATTTTCAGGGATCTGTCACTTAAGAGCTGTGTGATGTTGACAAGGCCAGCTATTTTGAGTTGCAACCAACAGGTTTCAGTGACATAATGAATCAAACATGTACTATTGGCTGTGTTTGTTGGCGACTTCCAGTTTGACCAACAAAGCTGATTTATTTTTAAAAGCACTGATAACTAGAGCAAACACAACGTTGATGTCACTGAGAAGAGTTGGCAGTATCAGCATGTATGATGGAATAGTGGCAAGCCAGCAAACCCTTATCACATTCCAGTAATGTGCTGGCAATTTAGATGAATGGAGTGCATTTCTATTCTGATATTTTGCTGAATACCACTATTTACATACAACACAAACTCATAAAATCACATTTCAGTGTTAGTATTTTATAGTATTATATTTTGAATGGCTTAAAGCATCAATCTTGCTTATATACCAGACCCGTTAACCCATCCGCACCGTACAACCCTCATGGCGCTTTTCCTTTACCAGTACCAGCTCAACTCGCCCATGCTCTGTTTTCCATTGCAGATAGTACCCAGAGATAGTACCCCTCAATGTAGCTGGTCATCATAGCGACGGCACACACAACTCTTTATTTAAGTTAAAACGTTTCAACATTACTCAGAATGTAAAGACAGATAAGCGGTATGAAAACCTTACAGCTGTTTCCTCTGCAGTTGTTGCTGCAGTGGCTCTGTGAGCGGGCCGCTGGCCGACCTCGGGAGCCCCCCCCGCGGGTTGGCGCAGGCTTCCCGAACCGCTACTTGAGGAGCTCCTCAACTCCGAAAACTTTAAAGCACATTTTTGTTCCGCCATCACTTTTCGTAAAACTCACAATATTCGAAATCTGCACAGTTGAGTTCTCACCTCAAAACTTCTCAGAAAGAGGATTTAGTGATTAAATAACATACGAAAACTGTAAAATATAAAACTTTCTGTTGCTGGCCTCTGTCTAGCGTGCACAATGATGATGCAGTGAATAGTGAGTATTCTCTCTGACCAATCAGCAGTCTGCCGTGTTTTCACGTCACATTTTAGTATCCCTCGTTATAAGACACCAGCTGGTGGTTCAGCACTCAAGGTCTAAAGCTTTGCTGTTGCACATTCCAAATAGCCTTCCCCTGTTCATTGGATGTCTTGCCACGCTCAAAACACAAGCCTTTAAAAGAGATTTTTTCTAGTGATATATGATCTTTTTTCCTCCTTGCAGTTCTAGGTTTCCACATTTGACTTTAGACCATTTAGTATAATCATCCAAATTACTATTGTTTTTTTGTTGTTATTATCCTATACAGTGTACTATATTTAAATTTTGCCCTCTGAGCCAATTAAAGAACAATGCAAAGAATAACGTGTGAAACTTGCATCCTGGTGCCATAATGCACATTATGGATCTACAAGGAAATTAGGGGTTAATAATCATTATCCCCCATCTGTGACTTCATGTGTTCTGGACTTTTAAGTCCCCAGATCTTTTTTCAAGGAACTAAAAGGTTCCTTCAGCCCATTGTTGCGTGCATTTCCGCCGTGGTCTAAAGACCTGCAAAGATTAGGCAAACGACACTGACGTAGGCCTATACTGCATCCAAAACGATGCACAGGCATCATTATTTGGTATCAGTGAGCAAAATTTATAAATGAACTTAAGATTTGACTGAAATATAATGAAAAACTATAGGCTATGCTTGACCATTAAAAACAGCTGTTTTGAGTGAGAGTATAATGTAGAGACACACGATAAAGATCGTTACAAATTTAATAACACACTGGATAAAGCCATCAAGTTCTTAGAATAGCTTAAGCACAGAGAATGCAACACAAAAATAAAATCGCAACAGTTTGGAAGGTTATTAAAACATTTCCTGTTGTGGGGACAGCCCGGCTGACAGTGAGTGTCCTGGTCTTCTTTTTTTTCCGCTTTATTTCTCCCATTGTTTTGCTCTGCCTGCCTCCCTGTGTTCTCCTCCCCTCTCTCTCTCCCTCCGCTCCTGAGCCCAGCCAACAACCCGCACCTGCACCTCGTCAGCAACCTCCCCAGTCTGCCACACCTGCCAGTAATCAACCTCATCTCTGCAAGTATTTCAACCCCGGTTCTCCACACCAGCTTCGCTTGATCGCTGTTGCTCCCAACCTGGTGCCAACCTCTCAAGTTGCGTTTGGGTCCGTTCTGTCCAGTCTCACAACAATTTCCAGCCAACATGAGCTGCAGATCAGAGATGCAGGACTCACGTCTGTGTCCGCCTGAAGGTCGGAAGGAACAGGATTTTTAAAGAGCTTTATTGCCTGCTGTAATCAGCTATTCCGCTTGTTTTGGAGAAGAGGAGACCGACTTCAGCTCTGTGTAAAAACTTCCTGACTGATGAAAACTTAAAACAACAACTTCGGACCCACTATTTAGCGTAACTCCATCAGCTGTTCGCTGTAAAAACACCACTGCAGCTGGCTGCTATTTCCGAGCAATAAATTTAATGCCGACGTACAATCTTAGGCGGACATCGGTGAGACTTGTGTGGCTATCTGACTGTTGATTGTGATTTATTGGTTTACAAACAACGGTGGAAAAGAGGAGCAGTTGTAGAAAAAAATACTCTATTTAAAGAGGTGGTATTGTGCTTTTTGGCTTTTACCCTCTCCTTTATTGAGTTATATACCTTTTTTGTGCATGTAATAGGTTTGCAAAAAAAGCCAGTCCACCCCAAAGGGAGTTCCCATCTCCCACAGAACACACTGCTCTGAACTTCCTGAAAACAGCTAGTTTGTAATCCAGCCGCTTCCCTTTCATCCTTCCATCCAATGCGCCTCATATAACGCTTGGCAAGCGGCTATTCCGACAAGCCCTCAAAAACACCGTTGGAAAAACAGAGAGGTGCAGCACACACTTCTCCTCTCCCTTCCAAACACTAGCTACCCTCCAGGCACTCAATGGACATAAAGTTGTTACTGTGATGTAGAGACAGAGCTCAGTTAAAACTTTTCGGATAAAAGATACATTTGTTACAGATTAGCCTGGGGGCCCGTTGTCTCCTCTTCTCACCTGGGCCCTCTTTGGCAGGGGTGGGGCTCCCGCTGCTTCCCCCTGCCGGATCTCTCGCAGTGGGGGCATTCAGGAGTTTCTGGGGCACATGGCCGGTGTTGTTGGGGTAGGTTTTGGTGCTCCTCCTTGGAGGTGGCTGACTGGGCGGGGTGGGCCCTCATCCGGGGATGAGATCGGCCTCGGGTTCACGGGGCTTGGGGGCTGCTGGCTCTGCCTGCACTCTGGGGAGGGATGCCTCTGGATCTCGGCTGGCGCGGGCGGCCTTAGTTTTTACGGCAGTTGGGGGGACGGCGGACTTTTATTGGCACGTGCACGGTGACCTGCGCGGCGCGTTTGCTGCCGGACTGGGACTTGCTGCTGGTGTTTCTCTCCGCGGGCTTTCGCTGTTCGCTGATGCTTTTCTTTCAGTTACTTATTTAAATTAATTGTTATTATTCCAGCTCTTGTGGCTGTGCTGTGTTGCTTATTTAGTGTGCGTGACTGTTTCTTGTTTTCATTTTTCTCTTAGTTGTCTTACTATGTCAGCTGTTTATTGCTGCTGTTCAGCTGGTTGTCTTTTACTATTATTATTATTTTTATTGTTTGTTTGTTTGTTGTTGTTTTTCTCCTCCCCAAGCCCCCCTCTCTGTTCTATTGCAGGTTTCGTTGCTTTCTACAATTGGTGTTTCCCTCTGCTATTGCCTGTTGTCCCTACCTTCCATCCCCCTTCTCTTACAGGTGTTGTCCTTTCTCTGTGCTGTCTGTTTGTACCCCCCCATTGCCATGTCTGCCCCCCTGTCCAGCCCGGTGACAAATCAATACATAATTAAATAAATAATAAAACGGACAAAGGAGTATATTAATACTCTCTTGTTAAAGTTAAATATGTCTGGCACAATATGGAATCCAGCTCATAATATTCTATACCAGGCTGCTGGGCAGGAAGGGTTTAAAAAAAAAGAAGAAAGAGATTACAGGCTTCAGAAACCTTTGCAGGTGTTTTGAGTAATTATGACCACTAGGTGGTTTTTATTGTGACCTTGCAAACTCTGAGGTCTCAGAGCTGACCGAATGCACATGCAGTAAATAGGTGAGTCTATACAATGTAAACCACACAAGACCATCTCAGAGGGCGCAATAAATGATACCTCCTGCAGGGCTTCAAAACTATTCAGTGCGCAGAAAAGACTTTGTTTTTCACTACAGAGTAACTTCTCAGTCAATGTCACATTTGTCTCTTAAAGAAATGTCAAAATAAAACAGTATATAACATCAACCTTTCATTTTTTACTTTCTACTAACATATGTTAGCCTATAAATATCTAATATTTTCATTTACAGCTGTTAACTAATATATTAAGTTTAGATCACACTATTTAAAATTAAAATATGAAACTGAAGAATTATTTTATTATGTATAATTTGTTTGATACACTTTATAACAAAGTATTATACAAAAGCAGTAGTTTAATAAATTAAACTCTTGTTTTACATTCATGAAAGCATCAATATTAAAGGGTTACAAATGTAAAAGTAGTTTTGTATGACTTGAAATGTGTTGGGAGTTAAATAGTATAATGATAGAATCTGTTGATAAGAACCCAGTGTCATAATTTCACGTCAGTAGTGTTGTGGGTGTTGTGAGTAAAAATAAAAGTAGGAGCTGAAGAGCTGGAAACTGGAGCTGTTCTCTCCTGAAGAGCTGGACACAACTAATCACATCTGGAGGGTTCTGCAATCAGCTCCTCTAAAGAGCCATAAAGCTACTGAACTCCGAGATCGCCTCAGCATGATAACCTCTCAGGCATGTGACAGTAGTTTGGGGTGGCAATGTGAAATACACGGTTTCCTAATATGTGCAATATACGGTTTCTGCTGGACACTGTGCAATAATAACTACTCAAGTCAGATCTTATTGAACGTTTATTATAAAGGATTATTTTATATTTCTTATTGAACTGTACTACCTTCATCATCCCCACTGATGAACCTCACAAAGAATAGTCTAACGTTACAAACAGTAATGTTACATTTGGAGGTGCACGGCTCTACTCAGGAGAGACAGCTAGCTCAAATAGTGGCATCGGTGCTCCTCGGTGTGACAGTTTCAGGCAGAACTCCGCAGCCGCTCCCCCCTCGGCTCTCTGACTTTAAACCCTTTGTGTCTATCGGGATCAGGTGCAGCCACTTATAATAGTATCTGACTAGTATCTAACTG
The DNA here is from genome assembly GCF_014851395.1 of Micropterus salmoides. NCBI lineage: Eukaryota > Metazoa > Chordata > Actinopteri > Centrarchiformes > Centrarchidae > Micropterus > Micropterus salmoides. The sequence goes on from NW_024044459.1 coordinate 26,985,467, forward strand.
AACAGTGATTCCATTACAGGACACAGCTAAATCTCACATCGCCCGTTAGTAAAAGTTACCGTCAACATAACGTCAGCTAACTGAGAGCTGAGCCTTTACTTACAACTTCACACAGACGCCTTTTCTTCAAAGCATTATCACCCTAATGTCTAACACTAAGGTTAATCTAATAACTTTACATTTTGGCTTCTCTCTTCTTGTTGACTTGTCTTTGACTCATTAAAAGCTATGGTTAGAACACACTAACTTACTTACTTACTTACACTAACTTAGCAGCTTGTGGCTGCTGGTATCTGGCTAAATAGCGTAACGAGCTAACGTTAAGCTAACAAGCTGTATGCCGACAGTGATACCTGTTAAATGTTAACACATAAATAAAATACAGGAATTTCACTCACCAAGTAGAACACGGATTTCCTGGAGGTTCTCTCCCTAATGAACTGCACAGCCTGCCATTATTCATCCGGTATCTGCATATAGAAATCCATAAAGCTCCGACAGGCAGAGCCTCAGAGCTCCGTGTAACTGAGTGAAGCTAACAGACGGCAGACCATGTGCTATGGCAGCGGCTAAAGGTGCCTGTCAATCAAAGCAGCCACGCCCCTAATAATGCAGAACTTTAAGGCTTAAGTAAAAGAAAAGAATCACCCCCCTCACAGTTGTCACGAAGGGCAAAATTAGCGATATGCACTAAAACCATTTTTTTAACCAGGCTGTAAACATGTTTTATTCTGCTGTAAAGTTGGGCATTTTAACATGGGGGTCAATGGAGATTGACTCCCTTCTGCAGCCAGCCTCAAGTGGCCACTCGATGAATTCCAGTTTCAGATTCTTCCGTATTAGCTTCAGGCGGGAGACCAGAAGTTTGCCGCTTAGTCGTAACGCAGCTAATGCTGCTTGGATGCTTCAGGTCAGTAAGGACTCATGCTCCTGGATGTGAGGCTCTGGCTCATCTCTCCCTTTGCCTTCTGCTTGCAGATACTAAATGTCCTCCTTAATTTAAAACAGGCTTCATATGAAGGCCCTCACAGTCACTTACTGTTGGTTGTTTACAACTCCATCTGGCTGTTATTCTTCCATCTGCCGATGTAAGAGCAGACATAGCTCAGGAACCTCATCCCACACACTGACCACTAACACACATCATGTTGTCCATAAGCCAAGACAATGAGGGTCCACAGTGACCAAGATATACAGTGTGTCTACTTTTATTTCCTTTGTGTACAAATAATGCCGATACAAAGGCTTAAGTCAGTCTTGTGATTACTGAAAAATTAGATGCTTTTTAATTACAGTATGTCTAGATAAACAAATACTGTAGCAAAAAAGAGGCTTTGAAATTCTCTCAAGATGCTGTGAAGGTACATCGTTTTGTGCTGGTGATTGAATGTATAGACTAGAGATGTGCGGACTGATCCTAAAGTATCGATATTTCTGATACCAACGTTTCCTGCTCTAGGATCGACACTCATATAAAAGGATCGATATATAGTGTGTGTCGCACATCACTATTATAGACCCTGATCTAAAAAGAGTGCTTAGAAAATCCACATATGAAGAGGGACTGTTCAGAAGCCCAACTCTAAGATCAGTCAATAACTACTCAGTTTGTTTCAGTTCAGTTTCACCAGTGCTCTCGGTTTTGTCATTACTGAAAACTTATCTAGGATTTTAGGTGGGTTTCTGTGAGCGAAACACAAAAAGAAATCCTAAGTACCTGTTTAAGATACTGGGACTTCGTTGCTTAAAGATATTACGAACACATTAGGTGATAGATAGAGTAATTGCTCTATTAGAATATCCCGTGGGTAAGCAAGGTAACACAAAATTGCAACAGGGTTCAGCAATTTTACACTTTATGGCTTAGGTTACACGGCTGCACTGTAGTATTTCAGTATTTGTGTCTGTGGTTGCATCTGCATGTGATTCATCTACAGTTGTTTATTTACACGTCATTACACATCACTGATATGTTGTGATAACAATAACAGACATTAATTAGGCTACTTTAAATGTTTCTGACATGGATTTATTTCATTATTGAGTAATGCAGTATGATAATCAAATGCATTTCTGCATCAGTGTGGGGCAAAGAAAATAACTATTCACAGACTGTCGCAGAGGGTCTGTAATGTTAGATTCAGCTGTTGTCTTGCTCATTCACGGCCGATAAATAAACAGAAAATATGAAACGGCTGAACACACGGTGTAACGCTACATTACCGTGACAGAAATTACTTTTAACATAAAGGCGATTGAGAAATACTTTTACATACATTTTAACGGACTACGTGTCCTCGTGCTGATAATCTGAAAAGTAAAACAGAAAGTAAACACGATTCGCGGTGCTCCTGCCTAGACAAAGTGCTCTGGGATACTTTCGCTACACGTGTTCATGCTGCTTCACGTATTCATGGACAGCAGTTGTGCCGCAGTGAAACCAGTTCCACTTCACAGAGCAGCACATTGTTGAGTGTCTGTCTAAAATACTCCCAAACTTTAGATGGTGAAAGGCACGGTCTTGTAACTGGAGCTTGTCCGGGGGAATCCCTGATAACACCGGATGAAGCGACCCTTCGACGCATGTAATGTGAGTCGACATATTTATGTAATTGACTACGTCGACAAATTGTCCCAGCCCTACACAAAATGTCAAACTAGTTTGCATTAGATGCCTGTACTGGTGTATACACAAAATATTACTATATGATGGGACTTGGGCCCACATACACAGTGTGGCAGACCGTATAAAAATATTGCATCTTCTCAGTCAGAATTATTTCCAGAAAGCCTTTTGGACAATTCAGAGACACTATTTCTATGTGTGTGGTTCATCAATAAGTTTTTGCCAATATATTTCAAGCAGCCTGTCTCATTATAAGACTAAAAGTTTGTAGTCAAGCTAGTGGTCCATGACACTAATGGCTCAGTGGTCAGTTCTGTTGCCTCACAATAAGGTCATGGGTATGGACTGGCTTGCTGTTTGGGGCCTTTCTGTGAGGGCATTGCATGTTCTCTAGGAGTTCTAGTTCTCTCCCACAGTCTAAAAACATTTTGTTTTTGCATATAGGTGTCATTTACACTGGGGATGCTGGGAACATGTCCCCAACACATTTTGAAATGGCTGATTTTGTCCCCATCACTTTTTGAATGAATTTAGAAAATAGCTTGCACCAGAAATATTAACAAACAAATGAAAATGCTTTGAGTAAGGTTTATTTGCACAATAAGAAACAAATGTGCATTGTCCAAAAAAAGTAACTTATTCTGAAAAAAAAAACAAGCTGCTGATTACTGCATTATATTCTGTTATATTTTCTATATTTCTGAATGGTCATCTGCCAGCTGAATTTTTGTTTCCCTTTATATAAATAAAGACATTTACGCCATTAATTGGAGCAGAAAATGTCTCCAGAATTCAAGAAATTAAGTGTGTTATGCTCATATATTACAGCATTTCTTATTTCTTTAAAATGGGTTAAAGATCTTGTCATCATGTTCTCGTGTATCATCACGTTTTGGGACCAAATCAAATCATCACGCCCCTGATCTTGACCCTTATGTCCTCACCATCTTTCAACACAAAGTGACGCCCTTGTGTTTTTGTCTGGTAGACTGCTAATACATGGTATACCCTACCTATCACTCAGTGTGTGCTTGGATAGGCTCCAGTCCGCCACATCACAGGTGATGTGAACTGAAAAAATGGATGGATGGAATCCTATCACACAGTATGAACTAAAGCGTTGAACAAGTGGAAATGTTGGCCTTTCAATGAAATACATGAAGAGTCTAGTTACCATGAAAGTATGTACCAAAGTTGCAAGACAACTTGGCTTTACAATGCTGAGCCATCTGAACACCATGGGTGGGCCCTGTCTCCCTGCAAAGGTGGAGACAATTTGGGATTGCATTTGGGTCACACCATATGATAGTCTGAGATAAATTTAAATTGGACTAGGCTCAGTGAACTGGGACTATGGTAGCATTGTATGTTAATGACATGGCATCCTCATTGTCTGCGCAGTGCCTACAGAGGAAAAAGGTTACAGTCAACATATCAAGTGTGCTGCCATCTGCCACTTTGGTTTTGTTAAATCAGAAACTATTTTGGGGGTTTTTCCCAAGGAAAACACATTTATTATGAAAAATGGAAAATAATGACAGATACATGACCTTGTACTTTTTTTTTTTACTTGATATATAACATGACTCATTTAACTTAATGAGCTCATTTTGAAATGTGAAAGCTATTTTTCTAATGAGTCTCAGTGTTGTGATAAAGTCATCAGATTTCCTTTCTTGCGTTGTTTTTCAGAATCTTAGTATAACTGAACTGAAAACAAAATTGTGAACTATAATCACAAGCACTGATTAGGCTGGAAATATGCTACAAGCCTAAAAAAATACAGCTTTCAATATAGAAATGGAAGGAAAAAAAGAGAATGGTGAAATCAAATAAAGAACTGAGACTATACTGGATATCTTTTGGACTACACAATTTACAATGGACATATGCTTTGTTGTGGACTTTTTCCTTTACATAATTTACAATTAAACTTGTGAATTATAAACAAGTCTTTACATACTGTTTTACTCAGAATTAGAATTTAAGGCAAATTCTCCTAAAACTCTAAGCTTTTTAAAGCTGGTGGTCTGGAGATTGAACGCAACAAAACAACAGAAATGGCAAACTCGTCAACTGGCAATGGAAAGGGATTCAATTGCCTATTTTAAACAAGTTTACCCACATTTAAAAAACCCTCATATGGGCACTAATTTTGGTGTAAAAAGGGTATAATACAAGAACTTTGAGAGGATGATATACCTACATCAGCTTTACACAGTGATTTCACAGATCTTGGATAGCAAGTTGCGTAAGGCCTTTTGTGACTCCAGCAGGGAAAATTGCCTCACGTGAAACAAATCTGGGTGTGTGGTGTTTGAAAAAAGTGAGCTTGCCAGACCTTGGTAGCCTGCTCCTCATTTCTGCTTGAGACTAGTGGCTCGCGGATACATTAGCCACTACTAGCATAGCACACCTCCGATCAACAGAAGTCTCCGATCGAACGGTCGCTGCTCAAGTTGCATTGTGGGTAGTGTAGGCGCCCGGTGTTGTGATAATGTCATAGGAATGCAAATACTGTAGGTAGAGTACTATCATAAAGCATTTCATAGTTACAAAAGTGTTCATCTGCTTTCTCATTTCATCTGTTTATGTACTGATAGTTTACATGATTTGAGCAATAGCAGTAGAGCCTCGAAAACTTTAATTAAAATTACAAAACTGATACAGGAATTTGGTACAGTTGGTGTATGCATATCTTTAGCTGTATATGTTTAAGAAGTAAGCGAAGATGTGCACACAGTGTGCATGTGTATTTGGAGGCATTTACCACTCAAAACAATTTATAATAAAATTGTATTAACTTTTCAAAGACAAGAAATCACTTTATTTGTTGTGTTAAATTCATCCTTCTTTCCTTTCATCTTTACAGCTCAAATACACCCTGGGTACGCTGACAGATTGCACCTTTTCCCATTGCGAACATAAAAGGCCTGGAGGCCAAAGCAGACTTAACCAGTGTTTAACATTCTATTGCTGGGAGTTAGCAGTGTAAATAATGCATAGGTACAGGAGCAGCAAAACTTGTGTTTACAAGAGCAATTATCAGCTCAGAAACTCTGTATGTCCCTGGAGCTTGAACCACTTTTCAGACAAACTTAAAAAAGGAAGAAAAGGCATGGAAGTTGGAAAAACAAAAATGCATGAGATACTAATTACTAATTTTTTTCACCTTGTGGTAGAGATTAGTTAAAATTTTATTGGTGTTACTTCCCTATGCAAAGTTGTGAATTGAAGTGTTAGTTTAGTGACCTCAGAATAGTTCTGCTAAACTTCAAATCTTAAAATGAGAACTCATCAGCCAGAGTAACTGAACACACCTACAGTATGTGGGTGTGCATGGCCTTTAACAGAAAGCAAACACTTTCTCTTGATGTAAAGGAGAGTTTCTCAAGTCTAACTTGAGACTGGTAAATATAATGAACTCAGAAAGGTTCTCTGTATTCACTCATATACACACTGAAAATACGTAATGCCTCACTGTGCTGTGATATCCCTGCAGGTTTTTGCATTCATTTAATGGCATTTATCTTTAAAAGCTAAAAAACTGCTAAATACCTATTCATCTCTGCTTTGTACAGTCTGGGCTCAACGTTAAACTTTTTTGCAACTGGCGTCACCGGGCCAATTGGTTTGAAACTTACTGGCCAAAGACAACTTTAACTGGCCCTCATTCCAAAAGTTATTTCAGTGTTACAACAAAATCAAAGACTTATAAAGTTATGTTATACTGTTAACATGTTTAATCGGTTATTAAATACATCATATAAAAAAACTAAAATGTAATCACAGTTAAAATTATATATACTATATATTATACAATTTACTTCTAAAACAAAACAAACTAACAGACTCAAACGTGCTCTCTCTCGTGCCGACAGCCATTTAATAAAATAAATGTACACAGAGCAGCTGATACCAGTCGCCTCTGTCCTGATTGTCACAAGGTAGTCCCGCCCAAAAGCATATGCTGCACTATCGTCTATTTCCACCTAAATGGGAACACTTGAAACTAGCTACTGAGAACATTATGAAATTGTTTCATTATGAAAGTGTTTACTGAGGTAATAATTCAGCTGAGAAGTAGCAACATTTTACCATTATTTCTAATGGAACCGGACTGTTGTGGGTTTAGACAGAACGGACCCAAACGCAACGCTTGTCAGTTTACAAAAGAGGTTTATTGAGGGAAAAAAGGGAAGAGGGGACACGGGAGGTGAGAAGAGGTAAACTGGACGCCGGCAGACGTGGGCGTGGAGGGCTGAGGAGCTGGCGGGGCTGGCAAGGCTCGAGCGAGGCGACTGAGAGGGGGCTGGAGGCTGAGGCGAGAGAGGTGAGGAGCGTGGAGGGAAGCCGGGGGAACGCCGCAGAGGCGGGGCAAGGGGAGAAGGCAGGTAGGCGAGCCCAGCTGACTGACTGGATGGCGGAGGTGAGTGGACCTGGCGGGGAGAAAGAAAACACAGGGTTAGTCTCGGGAGACAACAGGTTAGGGAACAAGGTATCTGAGAGCTTGGAACGTTGAAGTGGCACCAGGACTGGAGCAACGACGACCAAGCTGAGATGGAGAACCGGCGTAGAAATACTGTTGAAGATGAGGCTGATGGCAGGCAGGTGTGGCGGGCGGAGGTGGAGGTTGACGAGACACAGGTGCGGGTCATCAGCCGGGCTCCAGGGCGGAGAGGGAGAGAGCACACACACAGAGGGAGAGGGGAGGAGACACGGGGAAGAAAACAGAAATGCGAGACGAAGTAAAAAAGAAACAAAAGAGCACAGGGCACTCACCGTCAGCCAGGCTGCCACCGCAACACGGACTTCTTTTTGCAACCAGTGGACTCTCCCCCTGCTGGCCGTTAGAGAGCATGCAGTTTTAAGTTCCGTCTGCAAGGTTTCACTTTCAGACCCAGAGGTTGCCGCTCGATTGAGATTAGAGAAATAACATTTGACAACCACTCGTCACGTAACTACAAATCTGAATTGGACAACAGTGCACGCCATGAGCTGCAAAACAACTGCCGGAAGTTGAGTTTATTTTTTTAAAATACTAATGTTTTTGCACTGGCTTGATTAGGCCAGTGAGTTGCTAGTTCAACTGTCCCGACGTTACTTTTTACTGGCCCCGGGCCATTGTTCAACTTATATAATAGCATGCATTTTTTAATATAGCATCTGTTAGGATACAACCTTGGATGTGATGAAGGGATGGATTTGTTTGAGCTTTTGTTCACAGAGTAGCAGTATAAAGGTTTATGATGTTTCCGTAGGTTCACAGAATGCATACAAAGAACAATATTCATCAATGATCACTAATGACTGATGACTAATGACTTCTGTCTGTACCCAACATATAGCTAGGGACAAGAGAGCTATTGTTGCATGTTTACCATCCGGCGATCTGCACCAAACTGATTAAATGGCAGTACATTGTGTGTGTCCCTTACACTGGCTTCAGTGGCAGGCAATAACAGAGATTGATAGCCGAGTTAGGACGGCCATTTGGGGCCTTGATCTACGGTATCGGATCTCAAGGGATGAAGCCATCCCAGCTACACTCAGCTGCCCAGGGCCGGTGGTCACAGTAATCGAGAGGAGATGTATTTATAAAGTGCCCTGCTCAGCAACCCCCACTCATTCCAGTAAATCTGAGGGGGAGCTGAAAGGGAAAATGTCACAAGCCAAGGACACTACAAGGAGCTAACCCTGCCATTGCCAGCAGGTAATTGGGGTGTCAGTGTGACCCAGAATGCATTTCCTGATATCACACCTTTTGGCTGTTAGGCTGTGTAGTACCTTCATGTCAGTATAGTGAAAAGAAGACAGTGAGAGAAGAATGGAGATGGACAAAAGGAGAGAAAAACAGAAAAAATGCCAAAATTTAATAACAAGATGCACAATGTATGTCATTAGCAGATCGGATATTTGACATTACAGGTAGTACATACTGTCATTTTGTACATTACATACCTTAATTTTGACGGTAAACAATATAAAAAAGATTACATTATGAGTTATTCAAACTATGTCCTCCTTAGGCGTAGCTTTTAGTCCAGATATTTATCAGTGTTTAGAATAAATGTTGCTAAATGTTAGTTATTCATCACAGCTGTCCTGCAGCCCTTGCTCTTTCTACTTGCCTATTGCTGGGCTTTAGCAGCAAACACAAATCTCACATGGAGGTATCGATTGGGGCTTATGACAAAATCTATATGAAATACATTGAGTATTAAAAGGAGAGCAAGGGGGAAAGGAATTCAATGACCTGGTGTAGTATGAGAAAGTAAAAGAATCTTTTGGATACAGCTGCTTTCCTGGTTGCCTAATTGTGTATATCCCTAGAGTGTTCCCACCATTCAAACAAATGCTGTGGAACATCTTTATAGCATGCCAGAAAATACAAAAAAACCCACATTTTTTAGTTCATCGCATTCATAGATCGAGCTCTGATTGTAAATTTGGAAATTGTATGAAATTAAAGGCCAAGATAAAAACAGAATTTGCAGTAATTGTTCAAAAGATGCTACAATGAACCGACGTGGCACTAGTACCAGAGTAAATCCATGGGGAAACACTAATGTGTTGTAGATGTTGCACAGATGTCCTTTCAATTAACTAATTAGAAGGAAGGGGAAAGGATAATGATGTATGCCTGCATGCGCTCAAAACATCCATGTCTCTTCATCCCCAGCCCAAATGCAAGGCTGCCACTTTTAACTTGCAGGGCTGATGGAGATCAAACAGTAACTGATGTGTAAATGAGGACAAGAATCTACCCATGTAGATGTAAGAGGGAGAAAGTTGACTGTGTTGATACTGCACACTGTGAAGGCTGTGTTGCCATCCCACCAACTGCCTTATGGAAATGGCATTTCAAACACCAGCTTTTCTTCCTCATGGAATGTCAAATTCTTTCATATTCAGAAAACAAATCCCCTTTTCATCCCCCTCATCAAGCATCACTTTCCAGTTCTATTCAGATTTAATTTTAAAGACCAAGCATAGCTGTTCATCAAAAGTCTAACAGGACATGATTTACAGAAAAGTAAATCACACTTCATAAAGAGTATATGATTACCAGTGAACTGGACAGAAGAAAACACATCCACAGAAAAACAGGCTACAGAAGCACACATCAACAATAAATAATAGAAACAACAATAAATAATAAAAAAAAAACACAAACCACAACAGCCGCATTTGTAAGGCACAGAGCCAAAGAAGGATTTGGTAACAAAAAGCATGAAATGATGAGGCTTTGTAACAGCATGACAGAAACATATATGGAGAGGTAGAGATGGGTATTAGCATTTTATTGATAATACTACTCTTATCGATACTCTAATCGGTTCTGTTTCAATACTAGATAACTGTTTTTTAAATAATATATTATTTAAAAAAAAACTCAATTGAGAACAGGATTAGGATTCGGAATAAGATTAGGACTGACCAATTTAAATATAACTAAAGGTTGTTTCTAGAGCAGCAAATAAAGTTTATAACAGCAAAGTCGCCATATAAACACTATATCACTGTAAACAAATCTAAAATGTCAATACAGGGTTTTTCCTGGCTCAGAATGGGCCTTTGGGTTTGATCGTTACGCGTACAATAAAGGCAATGAGTTACCGAAATCTATGCATTTTCTTATTTCGTTATTTCTATTTGATAAACAAAATATATCCACAACGTGGAGGAGTAAAGGTATAAATTAGTATATTAATATATGTTATAACTATTCTGGGCAACGCTAAAAATTTTTAATCACGATCAATCGCATAATTTTCTTGCTATTAAAGGGACTATATGTACGTTTTTCAATGAAATTAATCAAATTTTCATTGCCTTATTGTCAATGGGCTCAAAACTCACTTAGAAATGAAGCACACGCCTGTTTTCTCCGTTGTTTGCATCAGCCACTATTCTGCTCCGGGTCGGATTCAGCCCTGTGCGCGCTCCCGAGCTTCTCTCATACTACAGCAACAACACGGCAGCTAACGACATGCAGTCCACTAACACCATAAAACAACCGGCTCACAGCAAAACACAGGCTCCACGCAAGGACTCAAAACAACAAGAAAGTTTTATGTGCTAAAGCCCATCAGACCAAACAGGTTCAGATGATGTCACGCAAGAACAAAGTGAGCATTAGTAAAGCTGGAGAAACACAGAGAAACCGGAAACCATGATGGGAACCACTACTCTACATGGTGGTTAGTTTGTCATTTGTTTATGCAAATTATTAACTTGTCAATAATAAAAACTGTGCATACAGAACAACCTGATTTAGAGAGGGCAGAGGAGAGTACTGATGCTGGTACACCAAAGAGTAAAATGTAAAAGTGACAGTACCGGTGATTATCGGCACACTTCAAGCACAAACGGCTTGTATATAGAGGATATGCGCATGACGTCACAGAACGCAGTTATGCTCACTGAGTGGCAGAAAGACGAGCAGCAGTTTTAGCTTGAATCAGCTAAAACACAAACAACACATCTAAAATGGGAAAGTAGGACCACTGGTTCTTTGGTAAGCAGTAAGGATCACTGTCAAGTCCAACTGCCTTTAATTTGAGCAAATAATCACTTGTTTTGCTCCCGGTTTGCTAAACGCAGCCATGGTAACAGATGTTTTGCCACTCAGTCCAGCGTGTTCCGGAAGGGGAAGTCACATCAACACATACCCTCTATTGTGAGAAATAACAGGAAGTCATCTCTCTCATTAGCGCTAGCTTTGTAGCGGAGCGTTCAGGTGCAGTCAAACTAACACAGCAGCTGGTTTAATAAATCCAGTGCCAGCAGCATGTGTAAATACAGCGCTGTGGATGAGAGCGGAGGTCATTATGCAGGAAAAACCCTGCAATAAAATGAAACATACTCCTGACATCAAAATACTGAGTGTAGAAAGAATGAAGAACTCGGCAGCACAGGGAGGAAGACAGAGGACAGGACGAAGGACTGATACTGACTGATACTGACTGATGTCTGATGTAATTCACTGCCTGCGGGTGCCTCAGGTAGAGAGGGGAAGGGCTCTCTCAGCCAGTAGCTAAGTTTACAAGAATGTGGCAATTTTGAATGTATGTGGCAAACTAAGCAAAACAGTTACGCTACCAACAGACAGCTTTCGTTTTAGCTTGTTTGTAACACTGTTCACTGTGAGCTGAGCTAGCACTTGGGTTTATGTAAAACACAGCAGCGGCAGATTAGACTGCGGACAGAGCAGATTAAAATATTGCTTTCTACACGTTTAGGAATGTCGAACAGGTGTACTGATAAAGAAGTGGCTTTTTAATCTCGGAGCTTTTATAGCACGTACTTACACTAACGAATGTTACTGTCATCACTGAGTAATCTTCGAGTTATCTTCATTCAGAACCGTAGCCTCTTTGTTCTGCTGTCAGCTTCACTCTGTGTGTGCATTTGTGTGTGAAGGAGCTCAGCCGCGACACAGAGAGCAGGAGAGAGTCAAGTTTGTTAATAAATTACACCAAAATGTTAAGAACATACAGATAAAAGAACCGTTCAGGTTGGAGTTTATCAATACTACAGTCTTTAATAATTTTGTCCCGAGGCCAGTTACTACAGTGTTATAGTAGCCATCCCTACGGAAAGGGCCTTAATACCATACAGGATTACATGATGGAATGGCAACAGGAAATGACATATTTTGTACTTTCATGTACTCCTCCTAACTGAATGAACAGATCTATCTCGAATTTGGGCAGAAAAGCATTAAGACACCGATGATGAGTTTTCATTGAACTGTCTGTGGCATGGCATCAAATTTTCATGTTTGGCCATGTAACAGGAAGTTGTTTTAACTTGAGAGTACATGGTTTGATCAGCATACTCATGTAGGCAAATCGTCCAGTAATAGAAACATTCTTGTTTTAGAGATACTGCCTTTAAATGTATTCAGACCATAGACCGTATATAAAAATAAGTATCAAAAAAGACGTAGTATCTGTGACGTCACCCGTTGGTTTCTGAAGAGCAGTTTTGAAGCCCGAATTAGGCAAGTATATCCAGCTGCAGCCTGCAGACCGTGACGGAAGTTGAACTTCCAAATATTGTTTGTCCCAGAAGACACAAAACGTGATGACGTTCATCTCGGCTTACGTACAGGATAGATCCTAATGCAAACCGTTTTATTCTTTAGAAACCAACAACAGAACTTTAAATACACTTCTGAGGCATTTTTTAGAAGATCATCTCAAAAAATTAGAATACTGAGGAATAGTTCATTGTCAGCATCAGAACCACACAGAGATTACAGGCTTCAGAAAACTTTGCAGGTGTTTTGAGTTAATTAGCTGATTAGAGAGGCAGACAGGTGAGGGTATCATATATAATACAGAAATGCATTTATTCTAAAATGTTTATACATTTGAGTTTTTATTTCCATGAGCTGTAAACCGTAATCAAGATGAAAACAAAAAAGGGTTTGAAATGCTTCACTTTGTGTAATGAATCTAGAATATATCAGAGATTCACTTTTTGAATAGAATTACGTTAGAAAATTAACTTCACCACAATATTCTATTTATGAAAGACTCATCTGTATTGTTTACTTTATATTTTTCATCACCTGAAGCATTTATTACACATTTTCCTCCTAGAGTCACACTGTGGATCAGATGTCCCACCTAGTGCCAGAGAGATGCAGAGACCTGGAAGCCTTGTTATTGTCGTGGAAGTCTGTATCTGTTGCCGTGGACTGACGTGGAAAGGCGTTCTCTCTTTCCGTTTACTCTGAGTTTTAAATATTGTCCATATTTGTGTTATATATATTAGCACTCCCTATCTTTACTATTTACTGAAAAGCTAATCGTATACCACAGATAAAACATGAAACATTAAAGCTGAGTAACTTCAGTCAATGTCACATTTGTCTCTTAAAGAAATGTCAAAATAAAACAGTATATAACATCAACCTTTCATTTTTTACTTTCTACTAACGAGTAAAATGTTAACCTATAAATACTATCGTAATATTTTCATTTACAGCTGTTAACTATAATATATTGTAGACTTTAGATCACACTATTTAAAATTAAAATAGGAAACTGATGATGAATGAAGACTGTGATTTTATTATGTATAATTAGTTTGATACACTTTATAACAAAGTATTCCTAATACAAAAGCAGTAGTTTAATAAATTAAACTCTTGTTTACATTCATGAAAGCATCAATATTAAAGGGTTACAAATGTAAAAGTAGTGAATGACATGTGTTGAGTTATTATAATGATAGAATCTGTTGATAAGAACCCAGTGTCATAATTTCACGTCAGTAGTGTTCAGGTGTTGTGAGTAAAAAGAAAAGCGGGAGCTGAAGAGCTGGAAGCTGGCGCCGTTCTCTCCTGTAGAGCTGGACACAGCTAATCACATCTGGAGGGTTCTGCAATCAGCTCCTCTGGCACCTGTAAAGACAACAATGGGTAGACAGCAGTTAAGCAGCTTCTTCCAAAGAGCCATAAACTACTGAACTCTGAGATCGCCTCAGCATGAAAACCTCTCTGGCATGTGACAGTAATTAGGAGTGGCAATGTGAAATATACTGTTTACTAATATGCTGCTGGACACTGTGCAATAATAACTACTCAAGTCAGATCTTATTGAACATTTATTATAAGGATCTTATTTTATATTTCTTATTGAACTGTACTACCTTTTTTGGCAAATTCTAATCCACCAAACAAACTCAGAGGTGGCTCTCACACACCTAATTTCTCACCTTAACTAAACCATCGCCCTAGTTACAGCCCAGCTACCTGTCTGCAGGCATAATGCGCATTATATGCTGACAAAAAAGTGGATGCAAATCTCTGCAGGTAGCCTACAACAGCTGTTCTGCCGAATTATGCATCCACCTCTTAAGCTCCTTATCAGAAACGTCGCTGATGAAACGCAGTTATCACCTCAGATTGTTTGCTGAATCTCAAGGAATGCTACATCTACTGAGTGTAATAACTTATTGATGACTTTAAACTGCTTTTAATATGTACTTCGAATCAATCATCCCCACTGATGAACCTCACAAAGAATAGTCTAACGTTATCATTTTTAAACAGTAATGTTACATTTGGAGGTGCACGGCTCTACTCGGGAGAGACAGCTAGCTCAAATAGTGGCATCGGTGCTCCTTGGTGTGACAGTTTCAGGCAGAACTCCGCAGCCGCTCCCCCCTCGGCTCTCTGCCTTTAAACCCTTTGTGTCTATCGGGATCAGGTGCAGCCACTTCTAATAGTATCTGACTAGTATCTAACTGAACAGTGATTCCATTACAGGACGTAGCTAAATCTCACATCGCCCGTTAGTAAAAGTTACCGTCAACATAACGTCAGCTAACAGAGCTGAGCCTTTACAACTTCACACAGACGCCTTTTCTTCAAAGCATTATCACCCTAATGTCTAACACTAAGGTTAATCTAATAACTTTACATTTTGGCTTCGCTCTTCTTGCTGACTTGTCTTTGACTCATTAAAAGCTATGGTTAGAACACACTAACTTACTTACTTACTTACACTAACTTAGCAGCTTGGGGCTGCTGGTATCTGGCTAAATAGCGTAACGAGCTAACGTTAAGCTAACAAGCTGTATGCCGACAGCGATACCTGTTAAATGTTAACACATAAATAAAATACAGGAATTTCACTCACCAAGTAGAACATGGATTTCCAGGAGGTTCTCTCCCTAATGAACTGCACAGCCTGCCATTATTCATCCGGTATCTGCATATAGAAATCCATAAAGCTCCGACAGGCAGAGCCTCAGAGCTCCTTGTAACTGAGTGAAGCTAACAGACGGCAGACCATGTGCTATGGCAGCGGCTAAAGGTGCCTGTCAATCAAAGCAGCCACGCCCCTAATAATGCAGAACTTTAAGGCTCAATATAATTTAAACAGGTGAGTAAAAGAAAAGAATCACCCCCCTCACAGTTGTCACGAAGGGCAAAATTAGCGATATGCACTAAAACCATTTTTTTAACCAGGCTATAAACATGTTTTATTCTGCTGTAAAGTTGGGCATTTTAACATGGGGGTCAATGGAGATTGACTTGCCTCAAGTGGCCACTCGATGAATTGCAGTTTCAGATGCTTCCGTATTGGCTTCAGGCGGGAGACCGGAAGTTTGCTGCTTGATTCAGACACATGGGAAAAATGTGGTTCTGTGTAATTTGATGGGAATCAGTATGTGGCTGGATCAGCCTTCAGACCCGAGAAGTCTTTTTTTTCTGTAATTGTTTACATTCCCCGGAGACAGACTGTGGTGCATTGCAACGCTCAATCCTTAGTGATAAACAAAATGATATACATAGACCAAATGCTGCTAGATATTCCCACCCAATTAGCATTATCCTACATTCACTGAGCAGAATACTGTTTTCAATATTGCAAGTGAATACAACCAATACAAGGATCAAGTTACTGTATGACTGCACTTAATTTAACAGGTTGTGGCTGGTGAGGAAGTTCTATGTTTGCTATTCAGTAGAAAAACAAACAGATGATTCACTGACAAGTGATTTATTTAGTGCCAGATGTTCATCAGGTTGTACCGAGGCTTTGGATTTGTTAATATGTGAAATGGTTATGTAATATTTTGCATGTCTCCTTCATCCCTTTGAATAAGAAGAAGGGAAAGAACTATGAGGATATAAAATACATTGCGGAATTACTTCATCGTAGACTGAGACAGCATGGCTTCATCCACTTAAAGTGCCTTTTGTTCCATAATTTAAAAGCTATTCTATTCCCTGTGGGAGCCTTATTACAAAATACTGCAGCCGGACCATGCAAACAACATAGAAGAGGAAGGCCGCTGAATGCCCATGGCTGTATAGGTACCCAGCACAACCAGAAATACAAATCGGGGGCACCTCAGCGGCTCACCTGGTAGAGAGCATGTAACATTAGCAGCCTGGGTTCAATCCCAGGGCCCAGGGCCATTTGCTGCATGCAGCTGTCACTATCTAATACAGGCAAAAAATATTCTTTAAAAAAAACAATGTATGTTTAATCTAAATCACAGCCACTGGATCCATGAGGAGGTCATAACACTTTCAATTTAGAAAACAGTATTGTTACCAAACACCAGACCAGACCATGCTGTCTACCCTTTAGAGGAAATATTCTTGTTGTATGTTGTATTGTAACAATACACAAATTCGTATTGAACCGTTCGGTGAGAGGCTTTCGGCTTGGTTTTAAAACAAACCTGTTTAATAAATGACAGCGGTGGGAAAAAAACAACTATGTATATCTGCTACACGAGAATAGGTTACATCAGTAGGAAATCTTTAAACATTTCAACTCACTTACACTCACATCACATCAGTGTGTCTAGATGAAAACGAGGAGCAACACAGACGCTTCAAACTATCCAAGCAGCCTTTAGGCAGTCATTTCCAGCTGATTCAAATAGGGCAAATGAAATAACCGCGGAAATTGGCACATCTATAGCTGCAGATCTGAGACTCTACTCTTTAGTGGTAAGTGCAGGTTTTATGTTATTGAGCCCTGTTACACTTTTCCTTCACAACCCCATTTCAGCCAGACTGTAATTCCTGCTTTGTACAAGAAAACAAAAGCCCAAATAGAGAACCGACTGTATGAAGCACCTGCTGTTGCGCTGACCAGACAGCTGGACGTCAAGGGCTACACAGAGCTACCTGACTGTACCAGCATACTAACTTACAACTGAATGGCAGACGAAAAGCCATGTCCTTCAGACATTTTTGTATTTGTTCCAAACTACTACACTTCATTTTTTATAAGGAGCTGTTTTTGTTTTATATGCTTATAAGAAGACACACCAGAAGATGGGTCAGATATAGCTCCATCATTGTTCAGCATCAAAAAGGATCATATTTAATTATGATAGTTATAATACTTAAAAACATTTTTGCTGTATCAAAAAAGCACCTAATCTTGACACTAGGGCTGAAACGATTCATCGATTAAATTGATGAATGTTCATCCCTTTGCCCCTGTGACGACACAGGGATGAAAGCAAAATGTGCGTCATAATGCTTGCCAAGCGGCTAGTCCGACATGCCCTCTAAAACACCGGTGGAAAAACACTTAACTGCAGCACACACCTCTCATCTCCCTTTCAAACATTAGCTACCCTCCAGGAAGTCAAGGGACATAAAGTTGTCACTGTGATATAGAGACAGAGCATAGTTAAAACTTTATGAATGAAAGATTCTTTCGTTACAGATTAATAACTCACCACTCTGAAACGCTTGCTCCAGTCCATGTTGCCGAGCTGGTCGGCAACATGTAGCCTACAGCTCTGCTTCTGATTGGCTAGTAGTCCTGAACTAGTACTGCACGTGTGCAACTCCCAACAAAGACCATTTAGAGACTAGATGTATGCCACAGCTAAAACGAAGCTTTCAACACAGGGTGAAAAGAGGAGCTGCAGCAATGTGCAGTAAAAAAGGTGTTTTTTGAAAATTAAACCATGTAAACCTGTTCTGGTACAACCCCTAAATAGGATTTTGTACCTGAAAATGAGCGCAATACCACCTCTTTAAAATGTTGTTGCTACATTTGACATTTAATTTATAATAAATTCAGGTGAGTTTGGATGTCATCAAGAGCTTGAAGTTGTAAAGGCTTTTTTTTCACCCAGTACAACACACCCTTCTGGCTCCAAGCCTATTATCACTTTCAGTCAAGAAAGAGAAGAGAAGAAGAATTCCAGATGAAGTTAGACTCAGATGTATGCCAGAGCACATGTCTCTAGTGTAACTATTGCTAGTGGGGTTTTTATTCATGGGCAATTGGCCAAAGAATATTCATCATGATTCACCTAGCTGACCGAAATATAGAATAACTGATAAGGCAGGGATAGTGGGATATGTACTTTGGCAAAAGTGCTTATCAAACATAATCCAGGGTTTTTCCTGCATGGAGAAACTTTTTAGCGAGCGCCAAAGGAAAATCCACAGTGCCAAAATGTGAAACAACTGTTGAGCAAGCAGGACATAAACTTAAATACAACGTCTTGTCTTCCAGCAGCCTTTCATCTCATCCAAAGCGGCTGTATTTTACACATGCAGCTGGCGCTGGATTTATAATCTAACTGTTGCATTCGTTTAACTCATAGACTGTATGGTTTAACTGCGCCTGAACGCTCCCTAACTAAACTCGTGCTAATGACTTCCTGTTATTTCTCACAATCTTAAAGCAGTTTATGTTTGAATGTGCTGGTATTCACCGGTACTGTCACTTTTACATTTTAGTCTTTGGTGTACCAGCACCGGTTCTCTCCTCTGCCCTCTCCAGATCAGGTTCTCTAGGCACTACCTGACGCTCACCTGTTCCCGTTCTCACCTGCCTGCTAATCTCCTCAGGGAGATCAGAGCCTTTCATGCAGCCGTGTATAGTGGCTCATCAAAGTCTCTTTTGGTTAACCAACCAATCACAGCCAATGTTTAACTCGTCATTCCGTATGCACAGTTTTTAATTTTTGACAAGTTAATTTGCATAAACAAATGAGACTGACCACCATGTAGAGCATTTTTCTTGTACAATAATTTAATGACTGAAAACAACCCACAGAAACTACTGTTTTGTCCAACTGGAATTAATATTAGGATACTAAAGGTAAGCTATTGTAGCCTGTACTATTATCTGAAATTATAATGAATACACAAGCACTAATCAAACCTTAACCATAATGTCTATGAAGATTCTCAGTCATCCAGGTCATAGTTATCCAACAAAGGTTAAAATCAAGGGCAACTGGACTTGGTTGAAGATACTGGAAGACGTTTCGTCCCTCATCACTTCTTCAGTTCTGACTGACTGGCAGAACAAGAGCAAAGAAAGACAGACCCGGAAATTCCAAAACCTACAGTCCAGAGTGAGCTGCACTAACAGAACAGGAGAATTGTCTTGGAGGAGAAAGGACAATAACCCCACAACACATGAAACAGACAACAGATGGGTGAAAAACTTGTCAGATAGGGAACTCACCCAACCAGAGAAAGATGTTCTGGCCAAAGGATTAAACTTCGCCATTACACCACAGCAACTACCGATAGTAGACCTCATCACAGCCACAGAATCGGCCATTAGGAAAAACAAATTAACAGAAACAGAAGCGGAACAGCTCAGACTAAAGGTATCTGCAGCCCTTTCTAATGCGAAGGCCCCCCCTTCCAACCTCACCATCCAAGAAAGGAAGGCTGTGACATCTCTGAGCAAGGATCAAAACATCACTATCCTACCTGCTGACAAAGGAAGATGCACGGTAGTACTTAACACAGTTGACTACCAGAACAAAGTCAACACACTACTAATGGACACAAACACGTATGAGACACTGAGACGAGACCCAAACAGCGGATACAAGAAAAAGGCCATAGAATGTCTACAACAATTACAGAAGGACAACACCATCACCCGTGAACAATATTACCGTTTGTATCCTGGAGAAGCCATTCCTTGCATTTATGGACTAACCAAGATACACAAAGAAGGAGCCCCACTCAGGCCGATTATCAGCAGCATTAACTCGGTCACCTACAACATTGCCAAACACATTTCCACCATCTTAGCTCCATTGGTGGGAAACACGCCTCACCACGTCCAAAACTCTATTGACTTTGTAAACAAAGTTCGAGGACTAAAACTGGATCCAGATGAAACCATGGTATCCTATGACGTGACTTCTTTGTTCACCTGCATCCCCACCATAGAGGCAGTAGAAACCGTTAGGAAACGGCTAACACAGGACAACACCCTGGACAACAGAACTAGACTCAGCCCTGACCAAATCTGCAAATTACTCGACCTCTGTCTAAACACCACCTACTTCCAGTACAACGGTGGATTCTACAGACAGAAGCATGGCTGTGCCATGGGCTCACCGGTATCCCCGATTGTGGCAAACATCTACATGGAAGAAGTGGAGAATAAAGCCCTCAACTCCTTCAGAGGAATAGCACCGAGCCACTGGTACAGATATGTGGACGACACCTGGGTCAAAATTAAAAGCCAGGAAGTGCAAGCCTTCACAGAACACATCACCTCTGTGGACAGTAATGTCAAGTTCACACGAGAAGATGTTCACAACAACAGTTTGGCCTTCCTGGACTGCGCTGTACACACTGAAGAGGACAGGAGCCTGCAGATTGGTGTTTACAGAAAACCCCCACACACAGACCAATACCTACTCTTCGATTCCCACCACCCACTGGAGCATAAGCTAGGGGTCATGAGAACACTGCACCACAGAGCGGAAAACATACCAACAAGCGCCCAAGCCAGAGAGAAGGAACAGAACCACCTGAAGGGGGCACTTACAGCCTGTGGATACCCTAAATGGACCTTTGTGAAGACAGCCACAAGATCCAAGAAGAACAAAACTACAGGGGAGGAGGAAAAGAAGGTCAAATGCAACAACATTGTGAT
Organism: Micropterus salmoides; assembly: GCF_014851395.1. NCBI lineage: Eukaryota > Metazoa > Chordata > Actinopteri > Centrarchiformes > Centrarchidae > Micropterus > Micropterus salmoides. The sequence goes on from NW_024044459.1 coordinate 27,006,521, forward strand.
TCCATACGTGTCTGGAGTATCAGAGAAACTCAGGAGGATTTTCAACAAACACAACATCCCTGTGTTTTTTAAACCCAAGAACACACTAAGACAGATACTGGTACACCCCAAAGACCGCACACCCAAACACAAGAAAAGCAATCTAGTGTATGCGGTCCAATGCAGTGAGGAATGCACAGACCTGTATATTGGGGAGACTAAACAACCACTACACAAACGCATGGCTCAACACAGAAGGGCCAACTCCTCAGGTCAAGACTCTGCAGTCTACTTACATTTGAAGGACAGAGGACACTTGTTTGAGGACCACCAGGTGCACATTTTAGACAGAGAAGATGGATGGTTTGAAAGAGGTGTCAAGGAAGCCATCTACACCAGGGTTGAGAAGCCGTCATTGAACAGAGGAGGGGGTCTACGCCACCACTTATCCCCCACTTACAATGCTGTCCTTTCATCACTTCCCAGGAAACTCAACAAACGTAACCAATTGGCCTCAGTTGAAGATACCAACGATGGTCGTTCAGTCTTGGCCACAGGTAGTCTTAACGACTGTAACGACTGTCGTCACAGCAACAAGGAACACTAACGAACCAGTGGTATCGATGACCCGGGCCAACGACCCCACTGAGGTTAAATAGCTGAGTTTCCCTGCCAGTCAGTCAGAACTGAAGAAGTCCTTTGGATGAGGGACGAAACGTCTTCCAGTATCTTCAACCAAGTCCAGTTGCCCTTGATTTTAACCTTCGTTGGCTTAACCATAATGGTGTAGGCCATTATCAGAAAATGGTTTTGTTTGTGACACAGCAAAATCTCTACTAATAAAATATCTGTAGGCAGATTATCCAAATAAAGTGTAACATGTAAATATATTATACTAACATTATACTTTCTATTTAATGTTATATATTTTGTTTATCAAATGGTCAGAAATAACAAGAAAATGCATAGATTTTGGTCATTAGGCAAGTCTTTGCCTTTACTGAACGCGTACCCATCATGCTTACTGTCGCGAAGTCACCCCCCAAAGGCCCATTCTGAGCCAGGAAAAACCATTTAATCTGTGATTGTTTTAAGTAGTAGACCAAATAGCTTGTTGGGAATAAATCTCATTTGTAGCGTTCTGTCAGGCATACAGAGCAGGAGATAGCCAACGTTCCTTCCATTTTTCTCCAGGATCATTAAATTCTCTTTGGTCATGGTAAGAGCGGTTTATTGCTCCCCAGTCCCTCACTCTTTCCTCAGGCTTCCTCAGATTGGCAAAGACACAAGTTACATCAACGCATGAAGTCGCATGCTGTTCCAGATTGTTTTTAACTATGTGCTGTAACATGGCATTTGACATCTGTACATGGACTGTACATGACTAACAGTTTTAGTAGACATAGTGTAGAGGCATCTGTGTGTAGCAGTGGTACAGAGTTGCTCCTCTTCCAGCAGATAACGATTTGAACCTTGACAACTGGCAATGGTAAATTAAATGTTTTAACTTTCTGAAGCAAAGATCTTTGCTACATACACATAATAACACTGTATCTGGATTCCAAGACTATACACATACAGTAGGGCAGAGATATACTTAAATGAGCACTATTAATATGGGAAAAATGAGAGGAAATGGAGCTGAAACACCTGCCTCTAAAAGCTTTCATCCTACAAAACCTTCAGCGAGAACCGAACCCCAACCTGTAATTTCAGACCTGAAAATAATTCCCTGCACTGACTATACTATTGAAATGATGTGAAATGGTGCCATAAAGAGAGGCCCTTTGTGAAATTATTTTTGGCTCTGATGGAAGACAAATGGGCTGAGAACACCAGTACACTTCCTTAAAAAGATGGACAAATTAGCATGTGAGGAGGGAGGAAGTACTTAAAGAGGATGCAGTAGGTTTCCCAACTCAAAGTCTCATTTGATTATGATATTAATACCATGGCAAAAATTTGTAAGTACTTCTTGCTCTGATACTTAATTCCTGCATACGTTGCACACATGATTTTTGTGATCATTATGTGTCTGATATGTACATTTGTTTTTACATGTTGTTAAAGTGACCATTTTTCCGTTTTGTGGATTTTTAGTCTGTTATGTTGAGTTTAGTAGTAGTTTTAATTTAGGTTTTTAAAAATACACTTCAGTTAGCTTCTTTCTAGGGTAGATTTTTAAGGCTACCTTCAATTAACATGATGAAATGTTCTAAATTAAATACAGTGTAACTTCATAACATCTTCATTATGTTTTGGTGTTATCTAATCTGAGCTTGTCATACAATAATAGAAGTATACCTCCATTAAAAAATATTATGGGCACACTACTTGAATCTTTCACTCTCCAGCAGCAGCCCCATCTTGATGTGACCTTTCAGAAATGACACAGAGTGTCATATGATAGTGCCTGACTGCTGTAATGACCTGCGGGTGTATTGGCTCTCTCTTTCTTTTTTTGGACATGCACAGACAGATACAAACACAAAAGTTGGATGCGTTCTAGATGAATTAAAAACTCATTATGCACCATTATGAGTGCAGTTTTTCTTGCAGTTCCATTCCTATGTGATGACCAAGGGGAGAAGCTGTGTGTCCTGCATCATTTGCATTTATATAGCACACATCCATAGAGCCTCTTCTGAGATCCCTATGTGCTGTTTAGCATGTGATGTACGTATGTGAGGTAGGGGGTGCATTTGGCGAGTGAATATATTATGTGTGTCCTTGGTGGTGGGTGTTAAATTGATAGTCAGAGACTAGATTGTGCATTATATAAAGAGTTCGGCAGTATACAAGGTGGTGATGGATTTTTACCAGAAGTTTCTCCTTGTCTGGATTTGTGGACATTATATTTACTCATTTGCAGACGCTTTTATCCAAAGCGACTTACATTTGAGGAACATACAATCATTAACAGAGCATAAAATACAGCATGAGATCTACAACGGACAACACATATTAATAAAAGCAGCAGGAGAAGTGAATGATACAGGTTCTGAAATTAGCACCCACTACCCACTAAATGCAGGTAAATTGTTGGCAGCGGTGGGTAAAATAGTCAGGTCATCCACCACTTTGGCAAACAGGGAAAACACATGTAGTAAGGTTTGCGTATTGTGGTGATCTGCGCATGGCCCTGCACCCACCACTCAGGGAACATCTATGATGCTGTTTCAAACCAAACTAAACAGTGGGAGAGGCTCAGCCTGTCCTGAGTGGCAGCCAGATACTGTAGGTTACCAGCAGTGCACTGGCCAGAGTATAAAAAGTAACTCACCAAGCTTGTGTATAAGACACAGACTTGTCTCATTCAGGGTACCCCCAGGACTTTCAAAGTTAAATTGAAGACTTTTTAAGACCTTTTTAATACCACTTAGGATGAAATTTAATACCAATTAACTTCACTGCTGTTTAATGGAAAATCTGTATTAATTTTAAGCCAGAGAAAATTATTTACAAAGTTACATGAATTTAATAAAACATTTTATTACAATACATTCATATTTAACACACTATAGCTTGGGGTGTGTTTGTACTTTGATAAGATAAAATCAGATAATCAAGGACATCACTTTGTGTTGAAAAGTGGTGGGGACATAAGGTTCAGATTAGGGGTGTGATACACTTAGCTCACATGCACGATTCACAATATTGGGTTCATGAGGACAAGACAAGAAGATATTTTAACACTATTTGATTAAATATTCACCCCTAGAAAATTTTGAGCACTAAACACTTAATTTCCTGCATTCTGGAGACATTTTCTGCACCAATTTATGGTAGAATTGTCTATTTAAATAAAGTGATTCAGATTTTTTTTAGCTTAAACTTTTAAGAACAATGCAAATTTGTTTCTTTTATCTTTAAATTTCTTGTTATGCAAATAAATCTTTCTCAAAGTATTTTCATTTGTTTTAACATTTCTTGTTGCAAGCCATTTTTCAGAACATATTTAACAAATACTTTAAAACCAGTATCCACAGTGTAAATGACAACTATGAAATGAATACAATATTTGTGCACTAAGAACTCTTAAGGGGTGAAATCAAAAATATAAACAAATTGTTCGGTATGAGTTGTTGCAAATAGTTACACCTTGGCTAGATAATGTAATGTAATACAATATGCCAATTGCTTCAGTGATTATTCATCCTGTTCTGTTTTTCTAAAGAATCTAAAGGCTGCTTGAAATATAGTACTATATAGTATTGGCTTGAAAGCAGCGGGGATAAGGAGTTGGGCTCCGGTTAGTTAACAGTAATGTTATGGATCGTATTTAGGGATGTATGTAGTTAATTCATTCAGTAACCATCTCTCTAGTTACATTTCAACAGACCACACTGTGAATGCTGTCTGTCCATCACTCCCAGGATAGAATACACTATAACTGTAGTCAACATTGTAATCAGTGCACATTATGCATTAATATTTACCAAAAATTGCTGCAAATTAAGTCGCTGCTGTAAATGTGTAACGTTACGGAAACAGCCCCTTTTCCTTCCAAAATTAAACACAAAAACTGATTAAATCTGTGTCTCCGCCACTCTCCAGAACAAATGTTATTATATGTATGTAATGTAAGTGTCAACTCAGTAATCAGTGTCATATTTTGTTAATATTTACCTATAATTGCTGTAAATATAGCTGCTTCTGGTGTCCGTCCCACCTAAACCCATTCAAACTGGTTGACAGCGCTGAGTTGTTTGGAACTATGGAGAGCTACATGAACCACGTGACCGCGTAGCGGCGAGATCAAAGAGTGTCGTAACTCTCTTATTTAAACAGCCCTGGCGCTCGCCACAGTGTGACAGGCTCGTGCGCCGATCTGCTTGTTGTGCTAACCTCAGCGCCTCTGCCCTCAGCCTCGTCCGCCAACTTGTTCGTATCTCTGGCTTTCTGAATTTCAGACACTTTCCCATTTTGAGTCGTCGAGCTAACGTTAGTAGCACGTCAGAGACGTTTTCTTTTCTAACAACTGACTGATTCGCGCAGAGCTGGATGCCAGAGCTTGTGCACCGCGAACACTCCACAATCCAGAGCGTAAAGCCGAACACTGACGTATAACATCAGAGTCACACCAAACGGAGTATATTATAAAGTCTCAAACACACAAAGTATTCATTTATGACGTTACAGCATTAATTAAATCCTATGAAAGGACAAGAAAAAATTTAAGACCTTGGTAAACGAAATTTAATACTTTGTTAATGAAATTTAACACTTTTAAGGCCTTGTTTTTGGTACCCTGCTCATTGTGTCTTCATTGCTGAGTTAGCCTGAGTCTTATTTCATCCATTTGATAGTCTTGCAACCGGTCATTAGCCAAGAGTAGGCTAGTAGTGGGTAGTACAGGTGCATCTCAGACAATTTGAATATCGTGAAAAAGTTAATTTTTTCCGTAATTTAATTCAAGTGAAACTTGAAACTTTATATGTAATATAAATTACATATAAAGTGAAATATAGCCTTTCTTTTGTTCAGCTCATGAAAATCAAAATACTGGAATGTAGAATATTGGGAAAAATGTATAATACAGAAATGTTGACCTGAGAAGAGCCTTTAATCTCTCAGTCTGGTTCAATACACACAACTACAATCATGGGAACTCATTGACACCCTCCACATGGAGAGCAAGCCACAGAAGGTCATTGCTGAAAGGGCTGGCTGTTCACAGAGTGCTCTAATGCGCTAGTGCAAAGCATATTCACGGAAACTTGAGTGGAAACTGAAAGTGTGGACAATGTGCACAAGCAACAGGGACGACTGCAGCATTGACAGGATTGTCAAAGCCGATTCAAGAACTTCGGGGACCTTTACAAGAAGCGGACTGAGGCTGGAGTCAGTGCATCAAGAGCCATGATGCACAGATGTGTCCAAGAAATGAGCTACAAGTGTTGTCAAGCCACTCCTGAACCAGAGACAATGTCAGAAGCGTCTTACCTGGGCTAAGGAGAAAGAGAACTGGGCCGTTGCTCAAAATGGGCCGTGGTCCAAAGTCCTCTTTTCAGATGAAAGTAAACTTTGCATTTCATTTGGAAATCAAGATCCCAGGAGAGGGACAGAATCCAAGTTGCTTTAAGTCCAGTGTGAAGTTTCCACAGTCAGTGATAATTGCTGGTGTTGGTCCACTGTGTTTTATCAAGTCCAGAGTCAATACAGCTGTCTACCAGGAGATTTTAGAGCACTACATGCTTCCATCTGCTGACAAGCTTAATGGATATGCTTCCTATTCCAGCAGGACTTGGCACCTGCCCACAGGGCCAAAACAACTAATAACTGGTTTGCTGACAGGGTATTACTTTGCTTGATTGGCTAGCCAACTAACCTGACCTGGTATTGAAGGTATCAAGAGGAAAATGAGATACACCAGACCCAGCTATTTTTTAAATAAAATTGGGGTAATAAATTAACTGTTCCATGATATTCCAATTTTATGAGATGCACCTGAATATATTGCCTTCAGATCTGTTCAGTCCTTGTGGTGTCGTCATCATTTGTCATGTGTATCCCGGTTCGTCTGCTACCTGCAACCCTGCCGGTATGCTCCTGGATTTATACCCTCCTCTGCTTGCATTGTTGTTTGTTGCATTGATTTGGTTTTCAGACCTGTGGATTTTCGGTTCCTGTTTGGTTACCCAGTTTCATAGATAATTTATGTTTTAGATCATTTGGACTGCAACTGTAAGTTGTACACTTTGAGTAACTTAAATAAAACTGTTGAACTCTTCTAGCCATATTAGGTTGTCTGTTTCTGGGTCCTACAGTCTGCTTCACCTGCCTGAGCACACGGCCTATCATAACAGCAGAGATTTGAACTGAGATAAGGACTCAATCATTGGGGGTTGAACTGTGAGTTTCTTTATATTCAGTACTGATTGTATAATATACTGTGGTGAATGTCAAGTTCTTGTGTGCTCTGTGTTTCTTTTTATCTGTCATTATCTTTGAAATACCTAGTTGGTAGTGATTGTTAAGTAAGGTGTTGTGATTGTCATGTAGGCTACTGAAAGGCATGAGTCCTTTGTGCATGGGTCCTTTTGTGCATGCATGTTTTTTTGTGTAAATATATTGAACATTGAATGACAGATGTGATGCCTAAATGAGCTGAATGTTATTCCTTCCTTTGGTGGCATATAACATTTCTGAGTAGCAGACAAAAAAATACTTCCCTGCCACATTGGCAGGCAGTGAACAAAGTTGATTTCAGACCATGGAATCATACCAAACTCTCAAGTCACCTAGCCAACTTAATTTACATACACTCCTAAGTGAAAAACATGTGTGCTCTTACTTGAAGCAGCTGAGTTGTAAAAATACAGGGATTGGACAATGAAACTGAAACACCTGGTTTTAGACCACAATAATTTATTAGTATGGTGTAGGGCCTCCTTTTGCGGCCAATACAGTGTCAATTCGTCTTGGGAATGACATATACAAGTCCTGCACAGTGGTCAGAGGGATTTTAAGCCATTCTTCTTGCAGGATAGTGGCCAGGTCACGACGTGATGCTGGTGGAGGAAAATGTTTCCTGACTCGCTCCTCCAAAACACCCCAAAGTGGCTCAATAATATTTAGATCTGGTGACTGTGCAGGCCATGGGAGATGTTCAACTTCACTTTCATGTTCATCAAACCAATCTTTCACCAGTCTTGCTGTGTGTATTGGTGCATTGTCATCCTGATACACGGCACCTCCTTCAGGATACAATGTTTGAACCATTGGATGCACAAGGTCCTCCAGAATGGTTCGGTAGTCCTTGGCAGTGACGCGCCCATCTAGCACAAGTATGGGGCCAAGGGAATGCCATGATATGGCAGCCCAAACCATCACTGATCCACCCCCATGCTTCACTCTGGGCATGCAACAGTCTGGGTGGTACGCTTCTTTGGGGCTTCTCCACACCGCAACTCTCCCGGATGTGGGGAAAACAGTGAAGGCGGACTCATCAGAGAACAATACATGTTTCACATTGTCCACATCCCAAGATTTGCGCTCCTTGCACCATTGAAACCAACGTTTGGCATTGGCACGAGTGACCAAAGGTTTGGCTATAGCAGCCCGGCCGTGTATATTGACCCTGTGGAGCTCCCGACGGACAGTTTTGGTGGAAACAGGAGAGTTGAGGGTGCACATTTAATTCTGCCGTGATTTGGGCAGCCGTGGTTTTATGTTTTTTGGATACAATCCGGGTTAGCACCCGAACATCCCTTTCAGACAGCTTCCTCTTGCGTCCACAGTTAATCCTGTTGGATGTGGTTCATCCTTCTTGGTGGTATGCTGACATTACCCTGGATACCGTGGCTCTTGATACATCACAAAGCTGTCTTGGTCACAGATGCGCCAGCAAGACGTGCACTAACAATTTGTCCTCTTTTGAACTCTGGTATGTCACCCATAATGTTGTGTGCATTGCAATATTTTGAGCAAAACTGTGCTCTTACCCTGCTAATTGGACCTTCACAGTCTGCTCTTATTGGTTCAATGTGCAATTAATGGAGATTGGCCACCAGGCTGGTCCAATTTAGCCATGAAACCTCCCACACTAAAATGAGAGGCGTCTCAGTTTCGTTGTCCAACCCCTGTATGTCAACTGCCCTTGGAGTTGCAATCTTAGTGAATTTGGACTTTCTAAAACTGCTACATACCATAAATATCCATAACTAATAAGCTGGCAGGAGACTACTGTTGCTTTACAAGGGGGATCAGAGGAACAGAGAGAGAGAGAGAGAGAGAATTGCAAGACATGGAACTACAGTTGTTTTCATACCTAAATTAAACAATGTCTCACAACAGGATACTCTTGAAGATCAGGATTTTAGTGACACACTTAAAATATCACAAAATCATTAAATTTAGAAAATAAAATCCAAACTCAAGTGGGGACAGGTTCCAGCCAACTTGAAGAACAAGAAAAACAAGAATTTTGCAATGTGCGTTCACATTTTCAGATAAATATCCAGTTCTGACAGTTACTCCTGAACACTGGCTCACCTTTTTAAACCACTACTCTCATTCACTCTGATGTCTGATGTTCTCTCACAGGAAAACTCACAAACAGACAAGGCTGTAGGGCTAAAAGGCTTGAATACAGGAGTGTAAAATCCAACTCCACAGCTTTCTGGAAGCTGTCAAAAATTCTGCTTCTCCATATGACAAATTCTGCAGTGCCTCGTGGGGGATAAAATAAAACTGGGCTGTTGAGCATTAAGTCTATCTCTCCCTCTCTCTCCCTCTCTGTCTCTCTCCTTCAGGGTTTTCTGTATGTCAGAGATGAATATGTGAAAAGGGAGTGTTATACTGGGCTGCAGGTGGTGAATTGAGGTATTAGTTTCTTAACCAAGGCTGAGCCTAGTGCAAATGCCTGAAATCCACATAGCTTCTCGTCACCCTCCCCATATACTCTTACCACTCACTACTCAGCTCTGTTGTTCTTTTCCTCCCCTTTCCCGATCTCTCATCCCATGCCTAAACTTTCAACCCTTTCATTCACTTTTCCACTGTGTTTTTATTTCTCATTAAAAGTGTGTTTATGTTTTCTCAACTATTCACCTGTACATTGGTGACTGGTTGTGATGAAAACCTACATTCCTTACCACATTTCTCCTTATGTGCCTAACAGGTACCGGACAACACATGTGAAGTTAAAACATACACTCAACATACACTTTACATATGTCAGAGCTATGCATTTCTTGGCTTGGCCTTGGCAATTAAATAAATATGTATTTGTTTTCCAGTCATTTCAAACATTTTTATCCGAGTAAATGGATAAGGGCAGCTACACAGCAGTTTGAATCTGTCTGTGCAACAGTCTGAAAACCCACTTAGCAATTTAAATGGGATCAGAGGAGCTTAGAAGGGGCAGTTCCCCAAAACACTTTGTGCAGTCAAACTGATAACTCTAAAGGTTTGAAATCCTCTGTGTATGTGATAACACCTTCTCTTCTCAGTGCCGAGTGTTGAGATACAACAATTCTAAAGCATAGGTAAAAAGAAAAAAGATAAAACAGTAATTATCTCAGATACTTGAAATGAATGCCTCAGACTTTTAAATCTCATAAACACATGCCTGTGACTCACTATTTGATGATAAAACAGTCAAACTAAGTTTAATTTCCAAGCACCATGATAAGTGAAACTGCTGCTGGTTTAGCCGCGGCTCGCTTTGGAGAGAGGGGAAGAGAAAAATGTGCTGGCAGTGTCAAACTGAACAGACTTTGAAATACAGTCGCTGGCAAGGTTTTTGTTTGTTTGCTTTGATTTTCCAAACCTGAAAATTAGCCAGCTTACCATTTTAATTAGCTATAACTATTTTTAGCCACATTAGAGCTGCAGCTGGCAATATCAGTGTCCAGTCTCTTAGTCCAATCATTTAGTCCAGAGTGAAATGTCCTTACCACTATTGGTTGGATTCCCATGAAATGTGGTGATATTACAGTCCCAAGTGGATGAATCCTAATGGCTTTCATGATTCCCTGACTTTTCATCTAGTGCCATCAGCGAGTCAGATTTCTCGCCTACCCTTGTAATTCATGACACGATAACTCAAAAACTGATGACCAAAACATGTTAGCTAGACAAATACATTTCCCGGGCCGATATATTGGCCAATATTCATGTAGGCTATCGTTGATATATCGGCATCAGCATATATACTGCACCTACCTATAAGTAATAAGATTCTACAGTACAGATATATCAATATATCTGAGGAAGTTTGGAAACAGTGAGCACATTACATAGTTGTGGTTGTCCACCAGAGAGTAATGACAAGTTCAATGTCCAGCAGAGCACCTATCTTGGTCGCAGTTATAAAAAAATAAAGTTAAAAAGCAAATGAATGGACCCATATCAAAAAAATTTTTTTTATATATATATATAAAGGGTATGTGAGGTGGGGGGTGCGGGACGTGAGTGGGGACGCCATTAATAGCCGCAAGCATGGAGGCCTGGGGCTGACTGTGAAAGGATCAGGCATGTTTGTCTTATAATAATAATAATATAATTTTTTATTATTATTATTTATTATTATTATCATCATCATCATCATCATCTGTAACTATTTTGCTACAATTACGCTTCACACAACAGGTGCGGCTGTGTTTGCAACCAGACCTTTCTGTTCTTCTGCTGCGGGCGGTCGGTGATCGTTCCCTCTGGCTGGATGAAGTCTGACGCTCCGCATGTTCCATGATGATAGAGAAATATAGAGATTAATGTCAAATGTATGCTGTCAGTATTTTAGGCACCCCCCAAAATATCACAAATCATGCTTTTACTGGACGTGATGTCTTATTAAGGGGAGCTAAGCTCCCCCTGGCTCCCCTGTAGTCCGTACCCTGTATCCTGATATAGATAGTTTTTTGTTAATTCAATGAAATATTGCATTTCTAACTGGAACTCGGGATATTTCTCTGCATTATAGGCGGGGTAAGCGAGAACTTAGAAGGGAGAAATTCAACACCATGAAAAATACTATGATCGAGTGAACAACGACACAGCAAATAAAATAAGTAATGTTAGGTAAGTTGTGGATTAGCAAACTGATGCTACTTGCTGCTGCAAAGCAAACACCAGAGGATGAGACGGTACCAGAGCAGCACTGCAGCTCTACTGCTACTACAGCTAATATCACAACAACAGCATGTCTTGGCGAACTATAAAGTAAGCTGTATGTCCGTGGGCAAGTCATTAAACGTTACCTGACTGACACGCACATCATGGCTGGAAAGGCTGGATAGTGTTGTGTACTTCGTCCATTAGGCTATTTTAAATGCAATTTCTTCGCCGCAACACCGGCACGTGAGAAAGAATGGACCGCGGTGAAGTTAATTTCAAGTTGGATATTAGTTTTACATTGGACATTCATCAGATGTCGAATTCCAACGTAAAGCTAACTACACAGTGAATAGCGACGTTCCCTCGCCAAAATATTACGGTAAAGTGTGGAATTTGTGACACGACGATATAAACGATAGAGCATACTTGTAAACGATAAACGTTTTTCTATTGTCGAACGCTAGATATCATCATATCGCACAGCCCTAGAACAGCATAGTCTCTATTATATGATTAATTGAATCATGTTTTTCTTATACAGGCATAAAAATTTTTTAAAAAACATCTCGGAGAAGATAAACAGTTAATACATTTATGGGCAGAGGGTAAGATGAGGGGGATGGTAGGATGGGATACTTTAGTTATTTTTTACTATATGACAATGAGAAACTAGTAAATCTGATGATGATGATAATCATCTGGTATTGTTCACTAATTGCCTAATTATATTTTGTACTTTGTTCTATAATATGTTGGGTTTCTATCCTCTAGCGCTCTTTCATATATTTTCTCCATATTGATGAAGAATTTGAGCAACTTAAGCATGAACAAAAAATGTTAATGTCTTCACTCAGCCTTGTCTAACATATTTCAGCTTTTGTTTCTTTCTTTAAATCTGTAATTATTCTCCCTCTTCACTAAGGATAAGTGGCATTGTTCTGGGTTTCACTTTTATGTTGTCTCTGTGTTGTTGTTCTCAGTCAGTCAATCAACACGTTTCCTGATGTGTACAATAATTTATTCAAACTTGGCTTGCAGCAATGGATGACGCCACAAAAGGCAATGCCATGTTACAAGAACAGGGGACACTGAAATGAAAAGGCCAGATGAGAAGCATTGTTATTGTGGATTTACAATCATCTGCTTTGTTTTTTTCTACTGTGAAGCAATATCCTAATAGATTCTATTGTTATAGTCACAGTCTCTAAATGTTTACTAGCGGGCTTCCAAATAGTGACTGAGTTTGCCCTGTTTGTTCACTGCTTCTGAGTGAATATGATTTTCTGGAGTTATTGTCAAAAGTATGGAAACAAGTATTGAAAGACTACAGATGTAGTATGTTTAATCAGCAATAACTGTGCAAAATGCATGCACTTACTTTACCTTTTTAACCAACAAAAGCATGTTGGTATAGTACAAGTATATTGAATAAAACTACCACAATTAAAAAAACTCAATTGCTAATATCACACTCCTCCTTCATAATGGAATGTACAATGAGCACATTTAATTACATTTATTCGTTTAGCTGATGCTTTTATCCAAAGCGAAATTGCTATTTATGTCAGAGGTCGCACGCCTCTGGAGCAACTAGGGGTTAAGGGTCTTGCTCAGGGACACAATGGTGGATGTCTCACAGTGGGAATTGAACCCTGGTTTCCCACATCAAAGGCAAGCCTCTGTCGACTAACAAAAAGACAATATTAGTCTGCTTTGTTTGCAGAAGGAAAGAATGTAAGTAAAAGGGACAATATGGATGGATAGTCAATACTCAATGAACTTTGCCTCAATCCACATGAACTGAGGAAAAACTATTTCGGTTTCTTCATCCATAAACTCCAAAAGGATCGTCTTTTTCTTAGCTGAAGTTTATCATGCACTGCCCATCTTTTGCTGCCATTAACTGGGAGAAAAATCTGTATCTCCTCACCCCCAATTTTTCAATGTTATTTAATGGCAGATGGCATTCAGTCAAATGTTGCATTACAGCTTTATACTGTTCATCTTTTAGCTATTCCCAAGGTGGAGAACGGGTAAGAAATGGGAGGAAGCAAGAGGGTAAAAGGGCAGACAGAACATAATAGTCTGTAGTAAATGGTATGGGGTAGTTTTCTTTAGCAGCAGACGTGTCTATTGCTACTGCTTCTGTCACAAAAGCCTGAGCTATAAAATGTAATTTTCACAATTTCTGACTTGTGAATAATTTTGCTTTGACCCTTTGATAAAAGCACTTCCCTCTGCATCCCTTCAGACCGAGGGATCTGTGGTCTTGAGATTTTCTGCTAATTTCTTTTAGACTTGACAGGTTTAATAATGTGGTACTAAAAGTACTAAAAGGCTTCCATTTTAGACCCCTTCCAGTGTTTCCTCCGGGAATTTTTTCAAGGGGGGTGGTGGACCCACCAGAAATACTAGTGTCACAGAGCAGGGGCGTGTTACGCGTACGTTGTGTCGTCATTGACTTGCAGCACAAACCTCTTTAGGTTTGTCACCTTCTCCGTTACTCTTCGACATTTTGATTACTAAAGTTACTACCTCCTGATGGAGCCACAGTTATGCTACAGTTACACTACATTCAGATACTGGCTAGCGAGACCATGGATAAGACCCTATGAAATACGTTAAAATTGTTGCCAGTCTGACAAGGCTCTCACGTGGGCAGCACACATGTTTACAAAGACACAAGGTATGTTTTTAATTTCTTTAAACTGATTATCTGGCTCCGCCCACACAGCCACGAAATCTACAACGATCTTGCATCTTGCATCTGCCGATGTGCTTTTTCACTTCTGTGAGTTTATTAGCTCTTGTTCCCGTCTTCGATATGACAGCATGTGTGTCTGTGTGGAGGAGCCGCTGAGCCCCACCTGTGCTGAAACACCAAAAAAGAGAACAAAAGTTGATCCGGTAAACACCAGAACAACGTTCCACGACAAAAGTTCAAAAGATCAGAACTTTTGAGGTGACGAGTGAGAAGCAAATTCCCTGTGTCTCTATGTGTGTGTGTGTGTAAAACAGCTTTATCTCGCACCTCCATTTTTTTAAACACTACTACTACTACTACTTTCTTTCCTGCAGACACTCCGAATGTTGTTTGAATTTTCAGTGACAACCAAGTATCTCGTGAATCGGTCAAATTCTGGTCAAACACACATTGAGTAGACCCATGTCATGTATGTAGAAAAGGGGTATAATATTATGCGTAATAATATTTCAATAATACTGTTAAAGGGGCGGTGCCAGATTATTTTTCACCATCCGTGGTAACAGTTGAAGCCAACTAGTGTTTCTAGTGATCTTGTGTATTGTCACCATTGATTCTGGTTTGTTTGCTCTTTTTGCTGCAGACCTCCGCTGCCTCATGCCTCCGTGTATCTCCAGCCTCTCCAGCCACACTCCAACTCACAGATCCACTCCACCACCTCCAAGCCTGGGTTCCCTAGCCCAGGTTCCCTAGCCCTCGCTCAATTTTTGCCTAGTCTCTCATTTATGAATAAAACCCCTTTTGTTAAATCATCACATTGTGTCTGTGTCAAACTCAGTAGCTGCGCATTCATAATAATAAGTGTGTAAAATTTTAGTAGCAGCGGTTATTCATTCAGGCGCAATGCATCAAATACAGGGGGAACTACAGATATGTACTGATCATATATAAAAACATTGGTCTCTGTTATGTGCACACCACAGTCCGGGCGCTGCACTTCCGAGAGTTCCACTTTTTGTGTTCAGTGAACTTTACGTTTTTTTGACATTTGTTAATCGATTCAGAATCTTCCACATCTGCATCACGATGGAAGTTGAATTTAGACTGAAGACATGTCACCTTCCTATCATACACTCAATTGTGCACATATCCCTTTTATTGAGCTGTTTACTGAGCATTTCTCTCAAATTATGATTCCTTGGCCTCAACCTAAAATAAATCTTTTTGCAAATATGCATCTCTATTTTCAGCCTTATTCCAATGTGTAAGCACTAGCTGTGTGATTCCTATCTTTATGCTTATCCCCAGCTAGGATGAAGACCCAAGTTCCCCATTGGTTTCATGAAAGTTTACGCTAAACTGTCATGGCACATTGGCTCTGGCCTTTGAATATCAGTTGTTTGTGTTCTGCAGTTTAAGTAATCTCGAAATGTGAGCTCATTCTGCTCTTTCATGTACAGCAAGTCACATCTGGCAAAGCAACACCTTTTCACAGTAAAATTGTAAAAGCTTTATAGATATGGACATCAAAAAATCTCTTTAAAATCTTCCTTTCTATTCTATTACTCTCTTCAACTAATTCCTCAGTCAAAATCATGGTACTATATTCATTAGCAAATGTACAGTTATGTAACAAAAATTATAAGTAGTGTAGGAAAAACATGGGTTTGATTGCTCTGGCTAAACATCTGGATTTTCTGGCGGAGGTACTTTTCAAATATGCATGACTGAGGACAAGGAGGTGAGAAGCCAGCTATCCACACAGGACTTCTTGACAGTTTTTGAAAGTGAAATCCCAAAGTTTTATTTCAAAAGCAGTGATTGATGGAGGAAGCTAAGTTGATAGCACATGAATGGTGCAGGGTAGATGGCCTTTTGTGTGTCAGAAGAGCAAGTTAAATATTTAATCCCCCTTCCTTTTAGTTTAAATGAGGTAGAATGTCAGATAACCCTTAATAATAAAATCACTAATTAATTTAAGATGTTGTACCCTTAAAGTAAGGTTAAATATTATATAACCAGAGGTTATCTTGACACCCTTCTCTCTTATTTGTGTGCATAAGTTAGCTTCTTTGAAATTTCGGATCACTGCAGCAGTGAATGACCCCTAGTCTTACTTTCTCCTTCACAAGAGGAAATCAAACATCTGATATCTGTCTAACAAAAAACCTGCAGTCAAATATCCTTTGTTAAATCAACATGACGAATCATAAAATAAAAACAACTAATCAATGTCTGTGAAAAAAAATCCCCAACAGATCAGACACTAGCAGATGCCGCTGCCAAACTGGTCTTCTGCCTTTGTAGCTTTTCTTTATAATTCAGCAATACGAGGGGGTCATTCAACTTATTCACAGCTTGTTGAAGTTCTGTTGTTTCAGCCTAAATTTGGTGAACAGACCAAAACTACTACTTTAAGTGTGCATGGCATTTAATGTAAAGAGGATACAATTGACCTATCACAACACTTCAGTTGAGCCTGGAAAGTAGACAATACTGTATACTATACCGTTTTATTTTGAGTTTCCAGTTATATATGGTACCACAGCTAATAACTATTATATAGCTCATCTCACTCATTGAAAGAGCAATTTGTGCATGCAGAGTGACATTTTAATTTCTTGGATGTTTTGGATGCCAGACAGACAGCCAGTGTCAGCACCCTTGAAATATGTATTCATACACATTTGATGGACCACAGCCTTATACGTTTAAGCCAGCTAGTCCAAAGCGACTGTGCATAAGCATGATTGAGGAGAAAAATGTGGACATTTAGTTGTGTTGAGAGGAGAACCTGTGGTGGACTAGACAAGTGGACTGGACATGAGTCTATGTGCTGACTCTGTATGACAAATCCTACTGGTGCAAGTACAATCAGAGAGAGTTAGAGCTTATTAGGTGATAATAACATTTGAATACATTAAAAATAATAATTTTGATCATTAACTCTGATCAGCATGCATGACAGTGAATTACGAATAACAATTGATGATCATTTGTGTACATCGCTATAAAGAAGCCAACTATTAAGTCTGTGATAATTTGTTTTAGTGCACTGTACATATCAGTGCAACTGTTGTTACTGTAATATCTTTCACATGTGTTGGTAATTAAGTGAATCTTTGAGTTGATCTGCACAAGCTGATCCTGTTTTGACAATTATGCTGGTCATCAATTATGTTGTGCGAAGTTTCAGAAAGCCCAATTCCAATGCCACCTTTCAGTGAACAATTTGAAAATTGCCAAACAACCGCAAGCAAATTATTGTTTTGCGAATTATTGCAGGAGTGATAACTGATTCCTACCAGCAGAAACAGCCACAGCTGGGTATTCTCAGTCTGAAGCCATATCTGTCCCTCCCCTCATTTAACCAGGAGTCAGACAGTTAAGATAATCACACATCACTATCTGAGCTAAACTGCTTTCAATTAAAGTCTAAGGTTTGAATGTGGTGATGAAGCCACAAGGGGCAAAGATTAAAGGCAGCATGATTTGGTCGAAGATGTAAATGTGTCTGCAAACAACATGAAGATGACAAATACGTAATGATAAAGGGCAACAGAATGAGTACCTGTACTGTCACATGTGCAAGAAACCTTGCAGGAAACTAGATTAACACGACATTATAAACTCACATTGAGTATGACAGAATTAACATTGCCACAATACGCTTGTATTAATACCGCTATTGGTAATGTGTTAAATATGAGAAACCCAGGGATTATTTATAAAGCAGAGGTGTATTCATTTTTTATAAGCCCTGTGGGATAAAAAGAAGTTGAGCAAACATGTCATCTGATCCCTTTTAAATAAAAGCCTGATCTAAACCCTCCAGGCTAAACCCTGTTGCTTAACACCTCTCAGTGACGTTTCAAAGCTTCTCCACATACCTCAATACTGTTTTTGTATATTGCAAATTACATCACATTCCTTTGAAGTAATTTGCTTAATTAAAGAAAATTTGATAAAGCCCCCCCCCACCACCACCACCACCACCACGTGTTTGTTTTCCATAATACTGATTCCTGTTTAATTAATTGACTTTTTGCTTTAGATTAAAGTTTGAGTCTTACGAGGTGGCTTAGGTGTGCACAATTCCTAAAGCATACCAGGAGATAATGGTGTTTAATTGAATGATCACCACCAAAAGGCAGGAAAGTGATGGATAAGAAAATGGAAATGGCTTATGAAATGAGGCATATATGTGCCTGGTTTATTTATTTATCTCTGCCCAGACTGGGTGTGTTATGAATGACAGCGTGCTTATTCGGGTGGAAGGATATTCACGCATGACAGGTAGGGATAGACAGAGACAGAGAGACACAGAGAGAGAGAGAGATACAGAGAGAGAGAGACACACAGAGAGAGAATGAATAATTGATGATACAAACTTCTCCAAAAGAGTAATCAAAATTCAGGAAATTGAGTATAGAGCCCCCATCTATACAGGTGAAAACAACATTTCAGCCATCAGAATATGAATTTTGATCAATCTTTCAATATAGTTGACATCTTTGTTTAAAAAAAGCACAATTCAATATGAAATATGAATCTACAAAATGAATAATTCAATAATTCAAAAAACAGAAACAGAAGACTTTGGACAGCTCAAGACAAATAAAGCAGTCTGGAAAGACAGATGAAAATTAATTTAGGATATCTTGCTATTTTATAGTGCAAAACATCTTCATACTCTTGATATAAGGATCTTTTGCTCACAGTCTAAAAGAAAACATGTCATTATATTCTAAAACTGCATTAAGGCTAAAAATAATATATATAGTATATAAAGTAGTGTACTGTAACGCTGAAATTGCTTACCCAGCATCATTTATGACCCTGAAAGATTCACATGAATTAGACCCAGAAAGCCTGACACAGCAAAAGGTCACAAGTTCACGGCCTGTTCATCAGCAGAGCAAAAAGAAGCTACAGCGATAATGTCAGCTGCCAACAGATCAATAAGCTCCATGCAGTTTGTGTATTTCACCTCAGCTCGACTGGAACTGCTTGGCCTTGACTTCCAAAGCATTTCACTGCACATACCATCAGTTCATATTCCCCATGGGGACCGGCATCAGAAAGTATTAATTTGATTACTCCATTGCTCTTAAAGAGAAAATTGAATTTCTGGTTATAAACATATTTAAGCAGTGATTTCTTGTAAACCTATACCTTCAAACAATTACCAGCAATGGCATTGAATCGCCACCCCCAAGGTTACAGCGGACACTGAGAAGTAATTAAGATAAAGTTAATAGAAAGCAGTTATAGTTCAATAAGCCAGAGTTTAATTGAAATGACTAGGCCTGCCTTTGACTTCCAATGTTAAAAATAAAACATAAAAACAGTAATTGAATTTCACTTTCAGCTCTAGAAACGGATCAAGTTGGTTAGGCTTTGGGGGAAATAGCTACCTGAACCAACAGAGCATGTCTTTACAATATATGTGTGTACAGCTAATGCTAAACACACAGACACACTCAGACAAAGCACAAAAACGACATAACAACAGCAAAACAAATATCCTTCTTTATGGCGACTGTGTCTAATTCTAGGAAGTGGTTTAATGATCTGACCTGAGCCGCTGCCGGCGGCTCACAGCGACGCATTTAAGACCATTTTAAATTAGATCCATATACGTGTGGACACAGACACTATGTGTGACATGACTCGGTTTGTTTTTCAGGATTTCAGGTTAGTGGGAACAATTGTGTGACAATGCATGTGACAGCTATGGGATCTAATCTGGAATTGGGATCATGCTTGGGTGATGAGTGGAGTTGCCAACGATGATGAAACAGAATTTCATGCTAACAGAACGCAACATTAATGCGCAATAACGTTTTAGCAAATGGAAACAGACTTCAACACAGCAAACAAGTCAATAAAAGCGAAAGCTGAGCTGTACATGAACAGGAGGGACAGAAAGTTTAGGCACACATCCATGATTTTACTGTATGTTACCTTTCAAATTAAATCCCACTTTTCTCTTACACCTATCTATATAGTATTAACATTAGTGCTGGGCAACGATTAAAACTTTTAGTCGCGATTAATCGCATTGTTACGCGTTAAATTTAATAATGAATTCTAAAGTAGTGTATTGCGCAATTTTTATTTAAATGTACTGCTATATACACAAAAGTGTAATAACATGTGGTTTGTTAACACTTTAAAATAAGGTGCTTTTTACCAGCAGTATTCCCTTTACACAGTAGCAATAAAATATTTCTTACAAATCTCAACATTAATGTAATCAAATCAAATATTAAACCAAAGCTATTTGCCACTGCATTACCTTTTATCTAGCTTGTTAAAACAAGTTACCATCAGAGTCCAATTTTCTTGTTTTTGTTTCTGAACAGGTATCAGCATCATATCTTTTGTGTTCAGTAGGGTTGGGACAATGGCGGGGGGGGGTAGCGGGTTCGGTGCGTGTGTTCACTCGCACAGACTTCACTCGGTTAAAAACTTGAAATGACGTCACAAGTCGCGGTGGATATTTTACAAGCACAGACCAGGTAACGTAAAGCAACATTGAACACACAGGGTGCAGATGTTGGTTTCGGCTGTTTGAGTTGTTTGATAGGCTGCGTCATTAACAAGTAAGCGGCTCACCTGCTGCCGTGATAGATGGAAAAATATGGAACAAAGATGACAGCGTAGTCTGCCGAAGCCTCCTTGTTTTGGTGGGTGATTTGCAGGCTGATCAACACCTCACCCCTCCTGTGACCCATGGTTTGACTGTATGTGTATTCAGAGCCAGTGAGCAACGGACTCAAACTCATAATAAAAACTGCGTTAACGTGTGATAAAATAATTGTCAGCGTTAATTAATTAATGCGTTAACGCGATAATAACGCGTTAACGTGCCCAGCCCTAATTAACATATTGCATCAGTGGCTATATGTAGACAGTGTGGGGTATTTGTCTGCTTTCATGACTCCAGGGACTTCAGTGACTGTGAGTGTTTGTAGCTCAAACAACATGAAATCCATTTGTTTGCAGAGGAATCCACAGGGATTAATTATGTGCTCCAGGTTGACAGGTTTAAAACATCATTGCAAATATGTCACCACAACAAAGGCCTGACACGATTACGAGGCTGGTAGCCATAATGCAGAGTTAATAATACACAAGTAATGGCATTCATTGAGTTATTTTCTTCAAACTAACTTCAGAGAAATGACACATTTGGAAGATTTTAGACGTGTGACTGCGGTTGATTAAGTCCCCGTTTCTACACAATATGTATTAGATGTCAACAAACACCGAAGCCAATGCCAAGAAATGCAGACAATGCTTTTTTTGTCCCTAGTGCTTTTTTTATGTTTGGAAGCACATTGGCTCACTGGGATGTCTGCTCACAGACACTGAGCCAATTTAGATTAACGTCTGTTTTCAAATGATCAGTATGTTCACTCTAAAATATTCATCAAAAGAATGTTTGAGCTGTGAATTGACCCATCATCACTATTTCAGAAATACTATACCTGCATGACAAAGTTGAGCTGTGCTGACAGACAGTATGTTAGTGTGAATGTGCCCTCCATAAACTGTATTTGGCCAGTGAGCAGTGTTGCATACAGTACCCAGGGAATATTTTGGCAGGGCTTTAAAAGAATGGTTGAGACAGGCGGAGAGCACTAAGCTGCCTCCCAGTGCTCCTGCCCTTGATGCTGTGTGGAGTGAAGAGCACAGAAGAGCAGCACATGTCACCCAGGGCAGGAAGTGGAGGCAGGAGAAATGCATGTTACATGCTTCATTAACCAATATACATCTTGGGGCCCCTGACACTGGCTGCCAGGTGAATTAGTTGTGGATGACGAGAGGGAGAAAGTGGGTGAAGAATATGTGGAGGGATTGTGGAGAGGATGTGCCTCTTTAATTAATTTAGTAAAGTAATCTAATACTGTTTTATGGTGTGATATAAGAAAAAAGAACACATGGAAATGTTAAAAAAATAAAGCTAGTCAGGTAAATGACATTGCTGACGGGTTTGTTCATTTTAATGTTTACCAGGAGAAAAGGAATGAATGTTCGGGAAAGAAGAAAGGATGTTTTTCAATCGTTTTTGTATCTTTCCCATGTTACGTATTTAGTTAATTCTGTTTTTTGTAAGATTTTTTGGGGTTATTTGGATAGGGCAGAGAGAGAAGTTAGAAATGAGAAAGAAAGACTGAAGGACATGCTGCAAAGGGCCCCAGGCTGGAATCGAACCCGAGGCCGCAGCAGTTAGGGTTAAGACAAGCACATGGGACGGACATTCAACCAACTGATCCTGCACTCCGGGTATTTAATTAATTCTGGCATTCATTACAGTTTGCCTTAGCTGACACAGCATTTTACTCTATTTTGTATATTAGTGCTGAGAAAAAAATCGATTAGTCGAGTGGCCAAAACTATTTTGATAATCGATTAATCATTGAGATCATTTATCAAGCAATAATGCCAAACCTGTTTCGGCCTCTCAAACGTGAGGATTTGTTTTATATCATTGTAAATTTAATACCTTTGGGTTTTGGACTGTTGGTCGATCAGAACACGGAATCTAAAGGCATCACCTCGACTCTTGAAACGTGGTGGCTATTTATAATCAAAGAAATAATTGAATGATCTATAGATCAGTTGATAATGAAAAGTAATCTTAATTGCAGGCCTCCGGTATCATAAAATTGTTGATGGTTTCCTTTATGTGGGCGTGAAGGAGCCATTTGAGCTTTTAACTGTAATTAGGAGCTAAATAATTAACTTGACAAAAACCACAGCCTTCAGCCTTTCTACAAATGTTGAAAGCGAATGTGTCTGCGAATTTTATAGGAAAGAAAATTTGTTTACCCCTCACTGACATATCTTCCCTATTCAGTGCCACATTTAAATCCAGTCTCAAGACCCATATTTTTGCCACTGTTTTTGATCCCATTTATATCTGTCTTGAGTGGATCGCATAACTATCCAATCTCAAAAAAGAAGGATTTTGAAACAGATTGTTCTGAGCTATTTCAGGAGGTGGTTTGAGATGCACTGTAGACAGATGTTGAAAATATTATACACATCACCCGTCTCTCCAAGACCTCCCTGGAAGTAGCCTGTGTCCCCTGTAATAACGTCAGCTAAAGTTACAACAAAAGTCGGGAAAAAAAGGCTCCAGCTATTTCAACACATGCGATCGTCCAGAAACCAAACTTTTTCCAAGTGTACATGGGGTCTTTGAGTCTAAACAGTTACTATGTTGATTACATGGCTGCTTTTATTTTATGTATTGCACTTATCTTGTTACTTATTTATCTAATGATTTTACTTATCCAATTATTTAAAATTTCTCTGTAAAAAGATTTGATCAAAAAAGTATTTTAATAAACCAACTTCACTTTTAACTTGTCTGTAGTGCACTCTTATGCAAACGAATAAAATACATTGCCCTCTTTGTTCAACACACACAGTTCCTCAATTTAGCGACTAGAAAGTAAATTTGACATTTTAAAATTAATTTCTGAACAACAGAAATGATCTGTGGAGCACTGGGATTGAAAGTATTTTGAGTCTCACTGGTGATATTTGCACTGTAGACTTCTTTCTCTGTGCTGGAGTTGACTTTATACAGCTAGCCTAAAATACACCCACGAGTTGACAGATGTTAGCTGATAGCAGTGGGGGATATCTATAATTCCCTGTCTGTCCCTAAGTGTGATTGAGGACCGTGCCATAGCACAGTTCATGGAGGCCTTCTTTAAAATATAGTTTGGAGGATACTGTGAGAACTTACTCTTCTGTCTATTTTCACTGTACTTCACAATAATTGGATGGAAAACAGTACTGACTCTCATGGTGACATTGTAGTGAGTTAGAAAGACCAACACTACTGGATGTTTTATTTATATATTTGTAGTATATTTATACCCAGTTGACTTCTGAGTATTTTGGTAAGAGATGTTGATATGGTCGGCTTTGAACATAAATCAGGCATTGATGTTCCATATTTTGTGCTCAAAGGCAAGCCTGTGCACAAACACACAAGTACACACAGTGAGAAATTGGTGTTCGGAGCTGTGTAAGGGCACTAAGCATCTTGGCATGGAGAGTGCTGGCGAGGTCTGAATACGAGATATTTGCTAGAATGATCCATCTTTATAAAATATACACTTATTTTGACCTTGGTGCGGATACACAGATAAGTCTGAGAAGGGCTACTGAGGAGTTAGGGAGAAAAATACAACCATCCCTCTGGTCCTTCTATTCATAAATTTCTCACAATGCGAGAAGAGGGACATCAATTATTTACCCCCCCAGACAAGGCCAGTGATAGAGGGAGAAGGAAGGAAGGAAGAAAAGGAAGAACAGAGAGAGAGAGGTTTATAGAGTATTACAAGGGGTCAATTTGTATCACTGAGTGACAACAACTACTAAAGGAGCAGAAATAAGAGTTCTGTTTAAGTTATAGCAGGCAAGATGTTATAACAGTAGGACAACACTTTGATGATGATACTTCCTCTAGTGCTTTTCTTATATTAAAATATATAAGAAGGAATAATACTGTAGACACATCATTATAGTATATCAATTAGTACACATGTGTAGAATCTTTCTTTTTTTAATCCTTTCAAATGCCTGTATACAATCAGGACATAATGTTTTTAATTAATTTCTTCTACAGAAGCAAATGACATACAAGCATTCCGCAAGGGTTGCCGATTTCCCCCATCTGCTTTTAGTCACTGCTATTTTTACCTGAGTTTTTGAATCACGTTACGTCTCCCCTGCTGTAAATGTAACAAGCCTCTGGGAGGTTAAGTGGATTGTCTTCACAAGCATCAAATTAGTTTTTTTATATTTCACGTCACCCAACTTATCGGATTTCACACAACTATTTATCAAGTGTGAAAGTCATTCAGGCACATGCTCTGAACTAATATTGGCAATTAAGTGTTTACAATTGTTAATTAAGCACATGATTAAATTTCAAGTGACTCGTTGTGAACGGAAGAGCAATACAAAATGTTCCACCTGCACTCTTAAGTCATCACCTCATAATTTTGAGTGAGCCTGTTGTAAACATTTCACTGATAAAAAAACTTTGCATTCTTCTACAAGGTATTTAAAAGTTCTTCAGCACAAAACATACAAAGCATATATACTTCAGCTTCTTAGGGCTTCAAGACATCTTTAAAGCCTGAACTTTGGTTGTTTGGGGCACCCCAGTAGCTGACCTGGAGCACGTGCCATTAAAGCTAAGTCCTGGCCACAGCTGCCCTTTGCGGCACATCAGTCCCTCTCTCTCCCACATTTCCTGTCTCCTTCTTTAGCTGCCTCTATCCAATAAAGGCAAAAATAATCTTTAAAAAACCTGGTTGTTTGCCAGAGGACACAAATGGTAAATCATGAACTTCTGACTTGCTCTAATCCTGTTTTAGCAGCCAATCCTGCTGCTTCCAAATTGGTGTCAGCCTGCACCTGTTGGCACTGCTTAAACACACTTGGTAGGTATGCTCCACCTTGTTGCTTTTGATTAAGGTCCTTAGGTTAAGAAAATGTCATTTGCACCCCACAAGGTGGCTCGTGGGGCACCATTTCACCAATTAATTCTCACTGTGCTCATGACAGTGACAAAATACCCACCAACCAGACTAATAACTCCAAGCCCATTTGGAATGGAAATATGCTCCCTTCTCGTCCGTTACAGAGAAAAATGACTCCTTGTTGGCGGTATGGGGTAACGTTTCTTTTCTCCCCTTTTCTTCTTTCCCCATGGAGCAAGGTCTTTGAGAAATTGGTTTATGTGACAGAATCAATAATTCTCTGGGAAACCTTGGTTTCTCAGACGGCCCGTGAGGCCAAACCTGGCCTCTAGTCAGTAGCTCTAAGGAGGAGGTTCAGCAAAGATGTTGTGGTTAATATGACATTACCTATAGTAAGTGTGGGTAATTCACCTTTAAGGTCGACTGCTACCTCAACTGTTGATTGATGTTTTTCCATCTTCCCTTTGGACATCATTAATTTCATCTAAGAAAGTGAAATTGCTACAGTCGCTGGAAACAATGACATGAAAGGCTGCCAAAGCAGCCAACTATCTGACTGTATATCAAACAGTGTGAAAATGGAAAAGAATAATGTGCCTGTTTTGAATGGTTATGAGAGATGTTATCCTGGTTCTCCTAACTCCTGGCTATTTCTCCAATTTCCCCTCTCTGTCTATATTTCATCATATTACAAACCCAGTCTTCTTATTGCTACTTTCACATCACCATGTATACGCATACATGGTGACAAAGCAGTGACTTTTATTGCTAGGATTAAATATGTCAAATGCAAATAATCCTGACTGAGATTTCAGTATTCATCCACCATTTGTCGTCTACCGGTTCTTCTTACTCCTGACATACTGTACTCACTGACACACTTATATCATTACAGCATGTCAAGTACAACTGAGCAGAGGATCCAAATCACAACTACGTTACAGTGCTTAAACTGCCGCGCTAATAAAATTAATGTACTTTTTTTTTTTTCTAGGCTTACACCTAGACCCTAGAGATGCAACAATAAAAAAGAGAAAATTCTAAAGATAAAGTAAAGTAAGACAATACCTTTTATTTCCAGTATTTTTCACATGGTGATGTGAAATTGTTTTAAAGGTTCTTGAGTGTAGACATTGTGATGAAGCCTAACTTTTCTTAATTTTAAAAACAGAATTTTGAATAGTTCACATATTCATACTAAACGTCTGACACTGAGCAGTAACCAGTAATAATAATAAGCCACTCTCTAAGGGGGTAATTTACTTTACTTACTCACTGGACCCACCATCACCTTTTGATTTATTTCCCTTCCATTCTAATGCCTCTCTTTGTAATTCATCTTCATACTGTGTGCTCAAAATCCCTTTCCAGACGCAAAATCACCTCTCTCACACTGCACAAAATTCAAATGCCAATCCCAGCGTTGGGACATTCCCAACCGGCCTAAACAGTAACAATATGTCACAATATATTCTGCCCCACTAATCTTCTCTCCTGTCCTCCTCTGGTCCTGTCGACTGTTGACCCCCTCACCACCACCCACATCACATCTCTCTCGCTCTCATTATCAGGAATCCTGAGGAGAGGAGATTTTTCTTTTTTCCCCCTCACAGGCACTCTTCTGTCCCCGGACCTGTTATTCCCCCTCCTGCCTGCGGCCCTGCTAACAGATTGCCAATAAGCTCGATGGCAGGCCCGGCCAACGTGTCCCCCCTCTGTCCCTCCTGTAATGGCCTCTCTCTGGGGAGGGAGCTCCTGCCTGTCACTGATCAGACTACCCTTATAACCCTCTTCCATCCTTCCCTCCTCTTCTTTTTCCTTTCCTGTCGCACCATCCACCTCCTGCCTTCAGGCCGTTTCATCACAGGCTGCACAGTTGTGCCTCTCGCTAGCTATACAAACACATAGCCATGCATGCTTGACTGCACACATGGACGGACACACGAACACATACACAAAAAATAAAAGGTACAACACAAAATCTTAAATGCATGCACTCACACATACTTAACTATTTATGTCTCCGTCTTTGTCTCTCTTCAACCAACATTCTGCTCTTTACCTTTTTTTCCTTTCTTGCCCTTTTAGTGTAATTTTCTCACTCATACATTGTTTCCCGTATATGCATTCAGGAGCGGCGGTGTGCCGTTGCTGAATCATGACCGCCGCTACTAAAGTTTCCCACGATCATTAAACTATCCGCTACAAATGTTTTCACTTGCGCACTGTGCGAGCACGGCAACACTCAATGCATGGCTAGCTTCCTCTCCTCGTTCTATGTGCGAACATCTACGTGACAGATGGTGTTATAAGTGCAGCGTAACTCCTGTAAGGAATCAGGAGGTGCGAAGCGAGTGTTTGATTGTCCGAGTGGCAGAAAGCGACGGTGACCACGAGCGGAGGAAAATATTCTGTGAAGCCTGTTAGCGCTAGCAAACAACTTTTCTCCCCTTCAGACTGCGCAGCTAAGCAGGGAAGCTCATACAATAGGTTGCGTCTTTTGGCTGTTATGTAACTGAACATTTGCTCAATTTTTAGAAAGTAACTGGTAGATGTATTTTATTACTGCCTACTTGTCCAATGTTGAGCACATCAGTTACAAACAGAGTAACCTACAGTTACCTACAGCTCTGTCCTGTACAGACTGGTTCAAAGTCTGAAAAAGTGGTTGTTAGGAAAAGAAAGGACGGAGGTGACTGTAGAGGAGCTGAGGTTAGTAAAGCTAATTAGTGATGCAAACTAGTCCTTTTAAGCTAACTAGGAGACATTTCTTTTTGAATTTTAATGTGCAAAGAAAATGCACCTCAGAAGGGAGGAGGTTTCTCATGTTGCCTATTTTTTCATATACTGTAAATGTCAGAGGCTGTAAAATGAAGACACAAAAGGCAAACATAAACAATCATATCTATAATGATTCTGAGGTCAGGGTTTTAGGGGGTGATGCCCAAAATATGCTGTGCCATAAATGTAAAATCACTGTGGAGAGCATCATAACTAACCAAATTACTTTCCACAAATCTAAAGGTTGTAGTTTCTCCCCAGTCGACCTCTAGCTTTTCCAACTATTTGTTCAGAGATATGGTGAAAATAATGGCCCAATATGATGTGAAATTACATATTTGTCTTTGGAAAACGTAAAAACCAAACCCCCCAACCATGACCACCACGAGCAACACCAAAACATTAATCTAAAGCTCCCATTAAACTATGGGAAAACACTGAAGTTTTAAGCTAGTCTAATGTGCATCGCATGCTCATGGACACAAGAGCAATGTTGCTGAGACATGTTGTGTTGGGGTTTTATATTCAGACAAAAATTTTGCTTCACCTCCGCTGCTACAACTCCATCCTAGGGGAAACGCTGCTCGTATATTTCTGATTGATAAACCTCAAGCAGACATGCAGGATGAAGGGTCAGTGTAGTGTAATTTCCTCTAGTGTAAAGCACATTTTGTCATTATACTGTATCTAATACTAGAGCTGACCAGCTGGAGACAATCCCAACTGATACTGGGCAAGAGGCGGTGTACACAGACAACCATTCATGTTCATAAATCACACACTATTTGCAAAAAGGCATGCTGAGAACATGCAAACTCCCGAACAGAAAGGCCTTAGCAGACATGTAGGTTCAAATACAGAACTTCTTTGCTGTGATTTTTCAACTAACTTTAGCATTAGCTTAAGCTAGCAAACTACAGCTGATAAAATCTGCTTTCACTCAGAAGCAGAAATCAGCCTTTAAACTCGACAGAAATAATGATTTGATACTTATCGTGATAATTACCGATATCGAAAGATATTAAACTTTTTATCGTGATAAAATTTTTGGCCATAACGTCCAGCCCTAGTGCCACGTTAGAATGGAAAGATTGATGTAGCAACAGTAACAAATGGCTGGGCTAAGTGAACAGTCAGTTACAGTGTTAACTAGTTAACCACTGGACAAGCATTATCACCACAAACTAACGTAATGATTCTCAATGTGAACAACTAGCAAGGAGTTGTGGTAGTTTATTTCAATGCAGAAGGGCTCTACAGAGCAAGTGTTTTACTCGCATATGCCCCTAAAATAGATACAAGGTGGTGGAAACAGTATTGGCGAATCTATACAGGTGGACACATTTCTTCTGTCGCATATTTACCATCATATCACCCAAACCCTAGTATTCACTAATACAGCCTGTATGAAAATTCAGAGTAGCTGTTATATATATATATATATATATATATATATATATATATATATATATATATATATATATATATATAATTATTATTTATTTTATAAAAAATTTTTATATGTAACCTTTGCGCCTTAAAAAGTTAGTAAGATGCTACTTTAAAATGATTTTCCATTTGCCTGCAGTAGTTATGGCACTATCTCATGTAGAATATAGTATTGCTATAAATGTTATAAAAGCAGTTCATCTAGCTGTTATCTCAAACAAAAACTTTTTCCTCTGTGCTTTCAAATCCAGATATTGATTGTACAAATAGCCTGGAGAGCTCAAAGGTGTGTGATATGACTAAAATGTGCCTTCAGTGTCCTGTAACCTTTCGAGTGTATCTGCCTCCCACTTGCTCTGTCAATGATGATTTAATGGTACAGATTACCCTTTTTCCTGAACGCCCAACAGTGTCAGGCACGAGGTCTGGCTTGGGAGCAAGTGGGCTACCCTTTTGTGTGGATATGCGTGTGTGCTCTTTTACACACACACACACACACACACACACACACACACACACACACACAAGTTCAAATCGATTTTCTTAGTTTGACAAACTCATGGTACTGGACTTCAGTGGATGAAATGACATTTAGGAGAATTCTTCTATTTTCTTTACTGTTCCGTTTACAAGTGTTTCAATTAAGTGAATTGTGTTCCTTGAAGTGATGTCCTGTTCACAGCAGCATGATGAAAAACAGTAACTGGTGGGTGAGTAAGCTGTGCATTGGATTAGACCCATTCTCTGATAAATTAATTTCTCGTGCTTGTGCTGTCACCAACTCCACAACAAATAAACATCAAACTGCTGGGATTTCTCTCCATTGCATCAATGATGCCGCCTTGCTTCTGACAGATACAGCAATATCAAAGGGCAAGTGCTCATTTATGTTCCGGCAGCAAATCCATTATTTCCTCTGTGTGTGGTGCACTTGTGCTTATGTGTTAGTGCGTGCGCGTACATAGGTGCACGCAGTTATCCATGGATCACTGTACATTTCTAAGTCAATCAAAAGGACAGGTGTGCTGCAGATCTTGACCTACTTCTCAGATATGACTAATGCAACGTTCATTCTGCCATATAACAAGCACAGGGAATGAAATGAAAAGTTTTCAGGTAATAGCATGTCACTGAAGAAATAAAATGTGGAAAAAGAAATATCACACCTGGTTATCATTTTATTCTCTCAGGTGTTTTTCCCCTCAGTTCCTCACAATCAACCTCCACTTGGATAAATCTACCCCTCATTCCCTTTTGTCTGTCTCAAACTCCCACTCCTACCCTATTTTTCCCCCCATTTGTTTTTCAACATCCCTCAGTTCTCCCCCCTGATCTTTTTTATACTCTACTTGGTGCAATTAAAAACAAGAACCTCTGTGATGGCTGTCGTTACCTGCATACGTGAGGAACATATCCGCTCCCTGGGCATGACATAATTAAATTACTCATATTCCTAGTGCTATGCTAGCCTGAAAATGTATTTAGAGTTTATGTTTGTGCAGTAGATTAGGGGTAAGAAGAATTCATAACGAAAAGACACCACCAGGTAGAAAAATTGCAGCTGTATTACTTAGTAGCACTCTTAGATCAAAGATGCAAGATTCCTCTGCAGTTCTGAGCTCTCATTTGTTATATGGTTTTAAGTACAAATCAGTTTTGTTACAATTAGTGACAAATATTCCATTAATGGAGTGTTTCAGGTATACAGCTGCCATAGATGTAGAAATTCCTCAGATCCCTGAATTTCTTGAAGGTGGAATTCGATCCAATTAACGAACTACAGACAGGAGAGGTGAGGAGTCAGGGCCTCACCATAACACTACTGAATGTTAACTCAACACATTTGTATACAGTAAAATCCTTGTAGTAATAAGCCTGATGTTTATGCATGTACTGTTTCACTCTCATCTTCCTGTAGGCCTAAAATGCCTACTTCTCATCCATCATTAGACCTGGTTTATCTTGGACGGCTGGCTACATGTGGCTTTTGCACCCTTCATATTTTTCCATTCTGACCTCA
Organism: Micropterus salmoides; assembly: GCF_014851395.1. Classification (NCBI taxonomy): domain Eukaryota; kingdom Metazoa; phylum Chordata; class Actinopteri; order Centrarchiformes; family Centrarchidae; genus Micropterus; species Micropterus salmoides. The sequence goes on from NW_024044459.1 coordinate 27,038,538, forward strand.
TGAACTTAATTTCCATGATTTGGAGAGAAAAATAATTCTTACCATGTTGTACATGGTCCCCAAGGTTACTGGAGATGGAAATATTTTTCTTGAGATTTTTCCCTGCTATTTGCCGCAGAGATGACAGGAAGGAAAACCACTATTGCTTCTCATCATCCAGATAATGGAAAACGAACAGGGAGCTCAATGTCATAATGGAGTCGTTACTAAGAACTGATCTCATCTGAAGCTAAAATCATTTCGATTTTAGATTCTGACTTTTCCCTTAATGAAGAAAGAAATGAAGAAATTCATTATTAATCTACACTCCTTGAAAAAGCCTTCATCACCTGCATCCATAGGCTTTCAACTCTGAATACATTCCATTTATTCATTTAGCTTTTATCGAAAGCGACTTACAATTGCTTTACATGTCAGAGGTTGCACGCCTCTGGAGCCACTAGGGGTTAAGTGTCTTGCTCAGGGACACATTGATGTGTCACAGTGGGGAGTTGAAGCTGTGTCTCTGACACCAAAGGCATGCGTCTTATCCACTGCTCCATAACACCCCCCCACCAATACAAACACTTCATAGGAACCCAACCCATTGAATTAATGATTGTCTAATTTATCTAAACACTCCTAAAAATTACAGTTCATCAATTTTGATCTCAACCAGCATTTGCAGCAGTGACATTGACGTTCAAAGAGGGTGGCCATTTTAACATCTAATCTTATAGTGGTTAGTCTTCTTTCTTCCAGACCTCCTCTTCCTACACCGCCACTTCCACTCCCTGTGGACCCCAAATTCCTTCCCATCTTCCTTTATTCCAGATTAAAGCATCAACCACCAAGGTCTTCATGACCTCAGGAGAGCTGGCAGGATCAGACAGCTCCTGCTTCGCTTGCATTTTAGCTGCAGTAGCTCGGGTGTCTTATCTGTTTCATTTTTATTGAATGAATTCAGGTTTCTTCATCCCCTCGGGCTCTGGAGGGGCACGCCCGGTTGCTGGTGTTAGTGAGGTTTTTATGCTGACTGAATGAACATGTAAGATCCCTTACAGCGGCAGGGATGACATGTAGACCCCTCTTGACACTCACTGGTGTGCATTTAAAAACACATACCTCCAAGAAGCCCACCTACACAATTTGCCACAGGATCTCTGGTCCTTTGACTGACAGGAGAGGACGATGGTATGGGACAGTGGTGAGATATAGCATTTCTGTAGGCAATAGTTTAGATCAGAACATTACAGCACCTTCACAGATCCCAGAGCAGACTCCCTCAGGTCCCACACAATCTCCCTGGTGCACTTGCCCTCCATTTGCAAGGATATGACATGCAAATAGTTTTAGACCCTCAATTTTAGTGCTGGGTGTGTGAGAAACGCAGAAATGATTTCCAAGTGGCACTTCACCTAGAACGGTGCATGCATGGGGAAAAAAAACAAAACAGGCAATATTGACAATTATATGTGCAGGAAAGTGTCTTATACCGCTTTCACCTGGTGCACTTACAGTAACATTTAAGCCTCTTAACTGACTCACATGATTGGAGGCTCTGAATTTTTCATCGGACCTGAAACACTTCCTCCTGTCCTTGCTCTTGCCAGCTTCTTGACTAAATCATTACATAATGAGACAGCATATGATCCAGTGTACAAGGTGAGGTACTTTGCTCTAGAGCCATTTCCCCCTGGCAGATATTGATGCAGACACTTTGCTTCACATTAACCTCAACCTTCATCCTTACATTACAATGTTAATGGGGGGATAAAGTAAAGACATAAATGAGTTATATTATTATATTAGCAGGGAACTTCTCTTGCATATACTATACTGTGGAAGTTATATTTCACGGTATATTGTGCCAGTCCTAGCAATACATCAGTAGTGTAAACATGCCGTTTTTTTACTTTGTGTACAAGAATAACACTCACCTCGTATTTGATATTAGGTAGGTATAGTAAGAATATGGAAACTTTCCCTGAAGTTCACTGCGGTGACTACTGCAGTCAAGCGACCTTTCTCAGGGTACACTACACTGTGCAGACACCATAACACCCAGTACAGTCTCTAATGGTGCAACAACCACAGTGAAAATGTCTTGATAAGGATTAAGCTGTGTAGGAGCATGTTTGCTGATGCTTGGAGCAGTGCACTTAAATTAATCAACACAGACATGACTAAATTGACTGTGATACCGTTTCCCAAATAGGGCTACAAACACATCTACAGTTAAAAAAAAAAAAAGAAAGGCCCTTCCAGTTGCTGACCTAATCTGGTCTGGCAGATCAAAGAGAAGAAAACAGGAGGCAAAGTCAATAATCCCATTATTAATTTCAACATGACACCACACGATGTACGTGAGAACACACAAGGAAATATGATAATATAATCCATGACAGCATCATGTACTAGTAACAAGTGTTACAGTAATATACCTTTTCGATTTACACACTGTCACATATTGTGTGTGGATATCACACACACGCACTACACAGCCACCTTCATATTCTATAATTCAGTCAGGACCACCTCAGTCATAGAAAACTTTTGGCGGTATCGCTCTGTTCTGGGAGAGCAGATGACGCAAGATCCCCCAAATGGTACAGAACAGAGCAGGCATCTACAGTATTGGTCAAGTTACTTCCAAAATGCAATAAATTACAGATTACTAGTTACTGTCATTTGAGAATAATTAGTTATATTACAATATTACTATCTCTCAATTGTAATGCTTTACACTACTTTTGAGTTACTTTCACTGCTATTTAATGGGCGCATTATTCTGATAGTAAGATGTGCCTGCACAGATGGGTTCTAGTGAAGAGTTATATCCGCGGATTGGATGGGTCTTTGTTTTAAAATAGGATGAATCGTCTCCTCATTAAGAAAGACTCTGTGCGCATTTATGCATGAGGTATAGCAACATAACGTCATTGATTATTTGAACCCGCCGAGAGCTTCAGTTTACAAGCTATTAGTAATTTAGACAGACAAAACAAAGCTAAACCTTAACTCGCCCTGCATTCACTATTAGGTTATTTTCTTCTATCACACAGGCTGAAAAATCTCTGCAGCACTGTCTTCCGAAAATGTGTACGGTAATAATAACCGTCAGGAATTTTACCATGGTTTATCATTAAACCGGTAACCATTTCATTAATGTTAACTAAATGGTGATAGTCTGTGCACATCAGATAATTAGTAGTCTGTCTCACAGGAAGTAGGTTGTTGATATAAAGGCTGGATTCCACTGGGCACAGCTGTGTCACTACACGTGGTGCTCCGTGGAGAATATGCGGCGGGTCTGTTTTTGAGAGAAGCTGCATCAAGCTGTACAGAGCAGATGAACCCGGGCAGGAAGTCAGACACAGAAATGGCAAAGAGAACCCAGTCCATCAAACTCACTCATTGTTTTCAACTAGACTATATACACTACAACAGCATAATAGAATTCCTGAAATTCAGCCATGGCTTTTGGTTTTGGTGTGCCAGCCCGAGATTTTCTGTGGCACCATCTGGCCACCCCTATGAAAAATGGACGCCACTGCACTCTGGCCAGCGGTTTCTAGCACAGCAGTAAATGTTTGGCTGTGCTGGCTACCTGCTCCAAATGTATGAAAAACAGTCTGCTTATTTTTAGAAATTCTGAATTTTATAATTTATAAAACAGAATAGGGGCAATAGTCTGGAAACACAAATATTTTTACAACGCTCCCTTCTCTTGTTCCATGCTTTTTCATACTGTGCCCTGTATGAGATTTGCCAATTGAATGCAGCTGGGATTATGAGCGGAGCTCGACTTCGTGGACTGACTGAACTAACAATATGCTAAATTTCTTGTGGAGTTGGTCTTAACTGTGGTTTAGACCTGTTAGCATTTACAGTTGTTGACACTGGGTCATCTTAAATTGTGAACTACAAATTGTAGTTTACGGGCGAATCATAAAAATACTGACCACAGCACTGTTCAGTATTTTGCTCTGAATCATAACAGAGCCACAGTTTACCGGCGGGCCTCTTTGAAAGGCTCCAGTTTAAGCAGCACCCCACTGCTGACCTCTCAGCTAATGATGCAGCACTTAATGTTTGGGCGTCTGGTGAAGTGCATCATGACAGTGCATAAATGCCCAATTGACTATCTCTTAACGATTACTAATTATCCCAAAGGAAGCAATTAAACTGTGAAAAAAAATAGGTGCAGGGGCCTATCTCAACCAGAGTGAGTAATTACCATACTTAATATTTCCCCCAATATCAGATACAGTTGGCAGCACAACCCCAAAGACAGACTGGAGCATTACTCTCACAATAAAACATCATAATGCAGAGACAATCTATTATGTGCTGAGCTACTATTTCCTGGAACAAGCTTGGCCACAAACATTGAAGGATATGACTAAAACGGCTGAATTTTCTCCTTATTACTTCCATTACGGACCTTTATGTTGTGCCTTATTTTAGTAAAGAGTTGTCCAATTAGCATGCAGGCAACTATAGAAAGAGCTCTAATGAGCTCAGAGAAACCCTCATGGGATAACTCACTCTACACCTCTGAATCTCAGACAATGAACTTCTGCGTCTTCCTCTTTCCTGAATTAAAGTCATTTTCTTTTTCATTTGGACTATTGAAAGGTTTTATGAGATTCCTGCCTGCTTAGGGATGTTATAAGAGAAGGATGCTTTTCACTCAAACACTTGCCCTTTGCAACATTCAAAGCAAACTTTAACAACAGTGGTGCCCATTTGTGCATAAATGTAACTGAAGTCAAGTTGAATTGTTTGATATGTGCAAAGCAGTGTTTATACTGTGTGAAGCCACTGTATGTTGTTTTCAATAAAACCTTGAAAAAAAGCACACTCCATTCTCCCTGCCAAATCAGTCAGGCTGAAAGAGGAAGACAAGATGAGCCGAGACTTAAAAGGTCACGAGTAATGGATGTCAGATTTGAAAGAGCTGACTTTTCCAACCTAAGCCTTTTCCTTTTTCCACTGTTCACACGTACATGGAAGGTACTTTTCATGAAATGCCATCTACGCCATCATAAGGACACCCACAGGACAGGACAGTGGCAGCGTATCACAGGTATGTCAGAAGAATACAGTATAGTATACTATGTAATTACATAAGAACTAAGAGATATTTACTAAAGATGATAGAAACTGCCATTAAGAGGATCGTGTGATATCCAGATGCCTTGCACAACTTCAAGGTTGTCTTGCAACCTGGAGTCCTATTTTAAATAGTTAAATTGAGTACTACTTCCTTAATTATTTGTATTCCTCAGAGGTACCACACACACACACACACACACTAATTATTTTGAAAGTACTGAACTGGAATGAACTTGTCAGATGCTGAATTGTAACTTGTTTCAATCAAGCCACCCGAACACATACAATCACATTACACAGCCATATAATATCCTCAGGGGTCATCTCTCAAATCCCTTGACAGACAAGGCAACAGAAAGAACCACAATGCGACAATTCCCTGGTGTACACACTCTACTTGTATGTATGACCCCATTTACACCTGGCATTTTTGGTAATCGGATTGCAATCGGATAGTGCTTGACCACATGAAAGTACAGATGTAAATGCACCCAAGACGCATTGAGGATTAATTGTGATCCGATCGGCCAAACCCCTTTGGAGGTGGTCAGGGACGCATTGTGACTACACTGAACACAAGTGTAAATGCAATTGCATTGCCAATCAACATACAAACACCACATGGGCGGAAATATGTACTGATTTCAGTCTTGCGCAAATGACATCAAAACACAGTGTGTCCATACAGTGTTGTACATGAACACACTTAAAGAGCGGCATTCATTGAATGTGCTCACATTTTTGGTACGTATCAGTTTGTGAATATGAACTCACGCATTGTTGAGTCAAACTGAATATATATTTTATTAAAAATAATAGAAAGGAATACACGTTATAAAGAAGGGCAGCGCAAGGAAAAAATGCCATGTAGAACTTAAGTTTCACTTTCACTTTACTGCTGAGCTATTACACTGGTGAACCGCTGATGAGAGAGGGAAAAAAGTCACAGTGGAAAGCCTGGTCAGAACGTTATTATACAGTCTACAGTAATAGAGCATTTTTGGACCCGTGCAAACAAAAGGAGAATGTTACGATAGGTTGTTTGAGCTGGACAGAGTGACAGGATCTTGATTGGATCTTAATGTGCACACTGGAGATACAGATTATTACAAAATGTGAATGTAATCAGGTTACAGTCATGTCTAGATACAATCTGGATACGAAACGCATTTTAAATAGGGTCTATGTGTGCACACACCACCATTTAAATGTAAAATTCTAACCACTTTAATGGAGCAAGTGTGAATGTTCTGCAACTGGACTAACATGAAAACATACATTTTATTTTTAATGTTTGACTTGTTTGTAGCAGGTGTTCAGAGGATTCCCCTCATGTGGAAAATGTTTACTGAAAATATTGATTCCTATATTTCACTGTTACCTGGAGACAAACTCCTACAGCAAGAAAAAAAAGTATCTGTAATTTAATTAAGGACCTTTGTGTAGGATTTAGTAGCATTTAGGTGTGCGGTTGCAGATTGTAATTGAATTCCCGTCTCCTAAGCTAAGATGGCTAAGATGGAAAAAATGCAAAAGGCCCTCTTTAGAGCCAGTGTTCGGTTCGTCTCTTCTGGGCTACTGTAGAAACATGGCGGTGCAACATCAGCAAACTCTGTGTAAGAGGACTTGCTCCCTATGTAGATATTAAGCGCTCACTCTAACAAACACACAACTTACAACTTATTTTTATCTGATGAAAACATACTTAAGAATATATTATATTCCATATTCTGCCAATAGACACAATGGTAGTGAGAGGCCTCTATGGCAAAACTTTTTCCCCAAGGAGTATGTAGTGGACCTAAATTTATTAGTTATGCATTTTAATAAATTTATGAGAATTGATACCCAATTATGAATTATTATTCATAAAATCAGAATTTCCTCGTAAAGGGCACCACCGGAGTTGTTATAATCCTAGAGTCTCCGGACCTCTAGGTAGTTTTGAATAATTATACAATTATTACTAGTGATCAGTTAGTTAATAATCGCTCAATTATCTTAAATCAGTCAGTCAGTCTCATATCTAAAGGGTCAATTCTCTTGGCAGGAACTAGAAATAGGCAACACACACAGCTCTTGATTATTTTACAGTGAATTTATTCTCTAACTAAGGTGATAAAAAGATGGTTGGATACAGGGAACATAAACATTTGCTGAACAATGAGCCTGGAGGTTCGATTGTGGGAAGCATTTGACTCATACGGCATAGAAGAGCTAATGAAAGTAAACTAATGCTATGATTTTAGGAGTTAAAATGGACATCTGATCACAGAACGTGTGTTAAGTCTTACTGCTTGTCGACAGTCTGCTTTTGGCCTGTTGCACGGGTCCCACGCTAGCTGCCCGATCCTGGCTTTTATGCTAGGGATTCTCCGGGGTTCTCCGTGTCTGATTGAAAACGCCTCCTCCGTCTGGCAATTCGGCGGTTTGCAGGTTTCCTTTGTTGCAGTTGGCGAGACCACGTGGCTTGGTCTGACCTCGGTGAAGTTGGCTTGACGAAAAAGGCTTAAAATGGAACTTGGTCGTTCCTGAATTAGTCCAGTGTAACCGACTCATAACTTTAACAAACAAAAGAAATAAAGAAAATAAAACAAACTGAAGGCAGATCGATGTCGCGGCACTTCAGGTGTGTAGCTTCAGGCGAACAAAGGCCTGTTTGTTTCGCTGGCCGAGTCTGGGCGTGTGGCCTGGCGAGGCACGCCACGCGCGTGCCGAAGCATCCAGAGGGCAGAGTGGAAGAGCCAACAACGAAGCGAAGAGAGAGGGGAAGAGCGAAGAGCGAGAAGAGGGAAGAGACAGAAGAGGCACGCGGGAAGCGCCAAGAGCAGGTCGCGTGTCGCTCTTTTGTTGCCTGGGGCGTGGTTCCCCAGGGGGCGTCTCAGGTTTCCCCAGGGACTGCCTTTCTAAACTTAATGTCTAAAGAAAAGAAATCTATTTGCACGTATTATAATCAAATTTTTCCACAATCGAACCTCAATGGTTGAACGGTTGCACTGTTCTAGGCATTTGGTAACAGGAAACAATTGTCACATTATTGGTCAGTATTTTCACACATTTAACCGCATTTCCGACGAGGGCATGTAATACTTATTTCGTCCACTTGGGGGAGCTCAGGTTACATGAGGAAAGCTTGGATTAAATCAAAGATCGTCTCTCCTTAGGAACCGGGGAATATTGTTGATTCATCCTTAAATTCAAGCTGGCGATTAAGAGTATAGTAAAACATTTCTTTGTCATCATTTCTAAAGGGATTTTGTAAGAAAGTATTATGAACAAGCATTGATTACATTAGATGAAGGAGTGTAGTGCTGAAAATAAAAACACTGCACAAGTAACTTCTTTTCAGCACTAATATCAACAACAGATAGCAACAACAGTTAACATAACTACTCAAATAGAGGCAAACGTATTCAGGTAAATAAAGATTTAATTAAATTTAATTAGATGCTTTGAGTCTTTTGGAGACTGCAGTCCTTTGTCATCCAGAGTTCAGTGTCTGGAACATGTCACACTTAGGTGAGACAAGGAGTATCCTTTTGATGTGGTAATAAAACAAAGAATAAGGTCAGTTTCCACGGAAACGTGCGTGGTGGGGTAAGTTTTGATAGGCTGTTCAGGGAGATGCCAATGGCTGGCTCGTGTCCCTTTGTCAGTTTAACAGTCAGGCCCCGCGTTATCAGCTTCGGAATCAAAAAGGTGCCAGTTTTATGGTCGGGATAGCACTTAGAGAAAGCAACTTTGACCCCTCCCCATCTTCTCTGGGGAGGAGAAAGGAATTTAGGGTAGCTCCACATTCATTCAATATAAAATGCACAAATCCACATTGTTGTTCACTACAAGTACATGAAATGAAAACAAAATTGGATCAAACATTTAGGAGCGCAGTGAAAAATGTTTAAGTAGCCTAAGTGAGTTTAGTAACATGCAGTATTACATACATATTTAACAAGTGTGTGCTACTTCTCCTTGTGTGCAATTATGATGTGGAAAAACCTAGTATCTATCTACATCTATACAATGACAATGAGTTTAGTAATTACCAAGCTTTTGAGCTGTGAACCGTGCCGTTGCTCCAGGTTAAATTGCATAGCAATGTGAACAAGTAAAGTACTTTCAGTTAGTAAGGGAAACCCTCTTAACTTATTAATGTCTGTGGTGGTGAGAATACATTTGTGTACCTTAACAGTCACTACAAAATCAGTCAAGATGTGTGCTCAAACCTTTTTTTGTGTGTGAAAAGATGGCTGCCACTGGTCAGAGGATGCTGATCAGAAGAGTTTGACCCAAGGCAGCCAAACACAACCAGCACACAACAGCCTAATTCTACCTTATTTCACAACAGAATATTGAATGAAAGTTAAACACAAGCAAGTGTTTAATCATCTGACAAAATGTAGGAAGTTCAATAATGGGTTCTAAATGTAACACATGCATGTGGAAAGAGGATGACGCTAATGGAGGTAAGGGGAATATCAGTAGAATTACTGGTTATTATTTTTCAGACTGATTAGCAGTAAGATAATTACAAATGCACAAAGTGTCAGATGTGTCTGACACATGTGCTGGTACTGCTTTACAAAGTTAACCTTCTTAGAGTTTAAGTGTTCCCACACACTAAAATCCCATGCATTTTATTTCCTGAGCTTCAGACTGATGAATTAATGTTCAAATGTACCACATCTATCTATCTATCTATCTATCTTCTCAACATAAATAAAAACTTATAGAGGGTAAGAGTAAATTCTTACCTATTCAGACACAAAGGGCAGATATAATGAACCATGTAAACTAAGGGTGCTCCGATCAATCGGTCACTGATCATAATCAGCCGATAATGGCTTTAACTAGTTTGATCGGTGGTCGCTAAAAAGGCCGATATGAAAAGCCAATCAGAGGATGCAATACTCGCCAGACAAATTTTCAACGGCAGCTAAAATGTACGCTGTCTGAGCGGTTTTCAAAGCTAGCTAGCACTAAAGTCCTTCCCAGACAAGAAGGGATTAATGCGCCCACATAATCATTTACAATTACAGTTGAGCAGCAATCAGACAAATGGAGCAACAGGCAGGAGCGATCATGTGAAACTGTCGCAGCTGTGCTCATCTCACTCACAATCCACCCGCAACCGGAGTTTAACAGACACATCAGGCAGAGAGAGAGAGAGACTGATCCTTCAGTGTGAGTTTCCTGATGCAAAGAGCGGTGCCACTCAATCAGCTGACTGCATCTCTCTCTCTGTTTTCGTTACAAAAACGGAGACCTTTTTCTACGTTTCCGCCTCCCGTCCAGATTAAAACGGTGAAACAGATGATGTTTGTTTGAAAACGCTGCTGACCCAGTGGACAAAACAGAGGACTTTATAAAACGATGACACACACTCACATTTGGCTTTGTGAGTCGGTCTTATCAGTCATGCAAAGCAAAAACACGATGCTTTACAGAGTTTTAGTTTTGGTATTTTTATTAAAATATAAGTGCTGTGTAAATAATACTTAACAGTTAGCCTACTGTGCATGTCGCTGTATTTACTTTGCGACAACTCCCAGTCTGTTTTGCGCCGCCGTCTCTCGTACTCCCGTGTTACTTTCAGTAACAGTTCCACTTCGTTGTTGGTCAATGCAGAAAAAAAAGAAAAAAGTCTGGTGTGGTTCTTTGTCTGTATTATTTCTTCTTTTGCTAAATCGCCTGCTACTGCGGAGTAGACCGTCTGCTTCGTGTTTACACTGGCACGCGCATGCCCAGAGTAGCTACCTGAACGGCCACTAGATGTTTTCAGTCCTTCTAATATAGACAGAGATCAACTCTGATACGCAGCTGAAACGCTGCTGCGGACAGAGAAGATCGTTTTCGTTAAAAAACTGTTTTAAAAACGTAGCCGCGTGGATGTAGCCTCACATTACCCCACTCCTCTCTCTACTCCTCTCATGTCAGCCCTCTCGTTTCCCCGTAAATCTCCCGTATTTTTAACCTTTATGAAATCAAATAAAAACCTTGTTTGCTACTCTCCCTCTGGTAAAGTCGGTGGCAGCATGTAAGATATGTAGACTGTGCTTCCTGCACAAGGATTAAAAATTAAAACAATCCACTGAAATGATATAACGCCTATAGCCTACTAATGGCAAACCATATGAAATTATAATGAATATAGTAGCTTATGTAATATTAACAATTGACTGTATAATATGGAATTTACATTGTAGCCTATTTGTATTTATTTAAATTTTCCTTATTTTCAAATCTCACTGAAGGCAGTTTTGACTCCTCTCTGTAGCCCTTCTCCCTCTCTCTGCTCCTCTCTCTGCTCCTCTCTCCCCCCTAAAGCCCACAGAACCTGCCTGAGCTTTCCAGAACAAAAAGCAGCTACTTCAGGGTTTATCATCGACTCATGACGCCTGTGCTCCTTTATCTCCTAAATATTTTGGCTACAGCCTTTTTTGTTGCAGTTTTTATGGTTGTGGTAAATTTATAAAGATGCTGTTTGTTCTGTTTTTGTAGTTTATTCCACAGTAAAGCTATATTTGTTAAGCTATAAGATGTTCACAGTAACCAGGCAAAGGCTGCTATGGTTTAAGTCTCTAACACAGATTGAGCAGAATTTGTTGCCCATGTTTCCTGGCAATAAAATAAAAAGTTGTCATTTCATGATACCTTATCATCTGTTAACTTTAACACTTAATACATTGTTTTTAGGACCAATTAAATAAATATACAGTATACTGTTTAATGCTACATGATAAATAAAAGGCTCCAAATAGACCCAGTGATCGGCCCAATAAATCCTGATCGGAGTACTTCTAATGTAAACAACATAGACAGACTGACTTTCAAAGGTTTACATTAATATCAAAATGCATGCATCAAATACATTACTTGCACAGGCCTCCTACTCTATACAGAATCCCTTTTGAAGTTATTTGTTAAAGCAAATCAATCATTATGAAGCCCAAATAAAATTTTTAAAATGTATCCAACAAGAACCACAAGATCGCCTACAAATTCCCATAATACACACTGCCAAACACTAGTGAATTTGGGGAAATGTGTTCAAAGGCACAGCAGTTACCTGCCCATTGTAGGCTACAGAGCGTCTGTGTCTACACAGCATGCACTGGCAAACTTCAGTAGCCCTTAGCACAACACAAACTTTACATTCAGGCAAACATATCTACTAGCAATGTAAGAAATGCACAGTAACTCAGCATGAAGCCACGGCGGGCCACTTTATCACCAGGAGGGAGTATTGACTCACCCGGTATTTCAAGACCTCTGTCCTTCAGGAGTACCTTCACGTCTATAGACTTAATTTTAAAAAAGTTCACGTTACATAATTTGAAGTCCAGCTTTTTTATGTCCACTTCTGGCTCCATTTTCTTTTTTCTACCCGGGCTTCAGTCCAGTCTGGGAGTAAATTGGCTTCAATTAACTTTTTTCAGTGAATTATTTTGTAACATACAGGTGTGTTTAATCTAATTTCCAAGAAGCCACCATCCGTGCTGCTAGCTAAGCAGTCAAACCGAAAACAATGTAAAACTTGCTAACTCTGGCGGTTGTTTTCCTTTTGAATGACATTGTTGGTTTCGCTGGTTTTAAGCCTTCATCAGTAGATTCGCTTAGCAATTGCTTGTCCTACAGTCCACATATCCATCATTTCGCAGTAGCATGAAGTTTCCCCGGAGTCACTTTCGGCCAAACAAACCAATTAACTTGTAACACGCGCTGCAAACAGAGAGGCGCTGTTTAGCTGATTTTAGCAAACTAAGTGAAAACTGTTGAGGCTATGGCCAAAACAACACCATACAAATACAACTGTTTTTTCACAAAAAATAAATAATTTTGTACCAAAGGTTTGTGGTACAATAATTGCAGTAGCATCAATGGTATTAGCAGTACCAGCAGAAGGAAAAGGTAGCTATAATACCAGAAATAGTAGTGAAGTGATAAAAGTAAAAGTACCCATTGCTGTCTCGACTGTATCTAAAAATCACACTGTGCTGAACTAAAACCCATAAAAACCAAACTAAAAGATGATGAAAATGCCACCATAACCCCTGGAGGTGTCGCATTTATAAAAAGTTTTTCCACTGTCTTATAATCCAGCTGCTGAGGGAGAGCACAGACACACACACACAAGGAGAAATTGGGTGTGGGTTTAGCAACCACAGTGGAGCACAAAAAGTAAGAGCCAACATAGTCAAAGTAATAGCAATTCCCAGTAGTTTCATCTTCCAGCACCTTAACTAAGGCTTTAAAGTCACAGAGAGAGAGAAACTAGTTTCAAAGGTTCCAAGTCTTCATGTAGGTCATTTCATGAAAAAGGTTTAAAAAGCACAAAGGCTTACTTGCTCAATCATAGCTGAGCTTTGGGGAGCGCCTGCTGTTCGTTTTGGACTGTAAATTACAGTATATGGTCCAGCACGTTTGTGTGTTAAATCATGCGCGAAGAAGAGAGAAGCTGTCCCTTAATTGCCCTTACATTTGGGCGCCTTCATTAAAGTAGTCCAGTAAATAAAACAGATATGATTTGTAATGTGAACCACAACCTATCCACTTCCAATTAAGCATGTGCAATGATAATATTTTAGTTTTGTAGGTAAAATATATGAGTGTGCATACAACATTGATCAAAGCCTGTAGCTGATACTCCCTGCATTATCAAATGAGAATTACCCTTTTTTATGTGGCCCAGAATGAGAAGGCCACAACAAATTCAGCCTGAGCCATGTGATTACCTGTGAACTTCTTGAGTTAAACCCAACTGTCTTTTATCTGCAGATTTATTTCAGTGTACGGATTCTGTTGTGTATTTCTACCTCTCATTGCTGGACAATGTTTTACTTGTAGAGAATCAATTATTTAGTAAAATAATATTGCATTAGTCACCCACACCATACAGAGCAAGCTTGGGAGGGTAGTCCTGTGCACATCTCTTGTTTTTCTGTTGTTTGCTTTGATGGGATGATCTTATTCCTCTTGATAAGAATTTGAAGACTGATCATTAAAATGAAGTGAAATTTCTCCCGGTCCTCAGGGGTACACTTATGCAATTCTGGTTTGATGTGAGGATATGTTTCATGCCAGCCTGTAATTGTTTATTGGGACTGCACGGTAGGGGTAAACGGTCAATAACCAATTTCAGAGTCATATTGAGCACAATCCTCCGAGATAAATGAAGCCAAAGTTGTTTGTACCCATTGTACGATTTTGTAGGGTGAACTTGTATTTGTGTTCTTTTATCGCAGTAGGACAAAACAGCAGATTTTTAACCACAGAATGTTTGTTTCTGTGATGAATAAGACTGCATGACAAAGAGTGGAGGTAGGCGGTGGGGTTGCGGTGGCAGGTGTTTAACCCAGGAAAAGGACAGATGTTCCACCAGGTGCAGCTGAATGATGAACATTTATGGGGCCTTATGTGCTTCCTAAACATGCGCTAAAAAATGAGGAACAACGTTAATGAATCATACTTTAAAAAGATTAGACAGCTGACGTCCCGAACTTCTTACCTGAGATTGCAGTTCATTAGGCTCCATTATTTCATGGTTTCTTTTGTTGCTCTTTCCAAAGAGTAGAAACATGAAACTTGGTGATGTATATATATTACTTGTTTAATATAAAACAAGGATATAATTAAACATTTCTTTAGTGTAACTGGTGATAGAATTTGTACATTTGCTTTTCCAGACGAATGCTGTGGTTCTTCTTGGCAACCTAAAACATCCTACTGAGGTAGTAGCTTGAGGAACGGTCCTTTACTTGTATTTTATTTTAATTGTTGCACTAAGTGTAGATCACTCTGCCACGTGGCTAAATTGCAAATGGAAATAACCCAATAGTGAGTGCAATCAAGCCAAATCAAGACTGGGATTCACTGGGTGTCACAATGAGCCCGAACTGTGAAAGAAAGGAGTGTTATAGCAATTTTGTCTTGATAAACTGTGGTAGAAGGTCATGAAGATCTCCAGCTGTGCAGTTGATTGCAGATGTTGATAAAATGGGGCTGATTGCGTGATGTGCCAAGAGCCAGCTGCAGCCCAAAAGAATTAAAGATTATGTCACGTGCTAATCCCTTGATGGCATGCTCCCTTTTCAGAAGCAAAGGTATAAGATAAAGATGTCCTAAAAATGTGCTAAGATTTAACTTATATGGCAGTTAGCATACAACAGCATATTAGAGCATTTTTTTAGGTCGTCTAAGTCAGTGTCTTCTTTTGCAGACATAAGAGAAGACAGGCAGATTTGAGGGACTGCAACAAAGCTGCTTGAAAGCATGTGTCACATCTTGGTCATTTAAAAATGTCTGCAGTTCTTCCTCATTTTTTATGCTTTTGGTCAGAAGGAAGTAGCTCATAATACCAGTTGGTGAAAGTAGCTTATATGTCCATGGCAGCAGCCCCTGTCATTGGGATTTTCTGGGTAAGGATAACATTTCTGTTTTCAAGGAGGAAGACTGAAGGGCCATCGGTGATATGTTCCTGGATAGATAGAATTTTCCCTGTCATGTCAGCTTGATTGTTGGGAAGCGCATCGTCATCCAGGATCCACAATGATCATGTTTATAGTACGACAACAAAGGTAACTTTTTCATCATGGATCTGGCTGTTGTAGATGTGACGTGCTGCTTCAGCGTCACTGATGTTGGGACAGTACATTCTGTCACGCTTTGTGAATCAACCTTTTGGCAGAGGATGGGAACCCACCTCCATTTCCTGAGCTGAAGACCACACACACATTTCTGATGTCTTCATCAGTGAGGAGGCCTTGGTCCTGATGAGACTCTCTTCTTGATACCAGTTTACAAGTCTCCTTTTTTATTACAGACTGTCCAAGGCATCGTTGCTTGGGGTGCCCTTTGCTAGAGCTGTCTCCACTGTTTTAATGTCGACGTGTACGTGATGCCCCGGGTGTGTCGTCCTCACTTACAACCGGATGACAGCCCTGGACCCTCTTGGGTTGGAGTGGGTCCTGACAACCTGTCCACTGCCACCAGGCAGGCACTGCAGGTGGGTGAAAAGCTGACCAGGTGCCCCTCCATTCATCAGCACATAGCAGAGTGACACTTCCACCACAGTTGCTCCAGTCCAGACCTCTTTCATCTGAGTGTTGAGATTAATTTTCATATTCTTTCATATCACATTGCCTCTTTTTGTTTTATTTTACTGGACTAGATAAACTACTCAGACACAGAAAAAAAGGCAATTAATTAACCTCTTATCGCTGCCTCTCTCGTCCCTCTTTAGTCTGTGATCTAGGCTCTGGCCCAGAAGGAAAGTACACAAAGCCAAGAAGGAAAGAAGTTGTTGTGAGGTAACAGACTATAACCATTTCTCACCTGTACAGCACCTCAAAGATATCACACACTCATAATTCATGCTTAACTCAAAACACATTACAAATCAGTTTGATCTAATGGATCTTTCATAAAACATTTATATAACATGATCTTAACAGGTTAACACCTCAGTTCCTCAGAATATTTTGCCATCTTAATTCAGATTGACGTCTTCATGAATCGGGAACATTCTGGCATCTGGTCAAGAAACCAGAGGTCTGAATGTACTTTTGTACACTCATTCATGAAAATACCATCACATAATATTCACTGTAGTAGTATATGTCAATACCTAATGTAAATACAGGATAAATGTGTTTTGTTGATGTATATATTGCACATGTATATCGCTAGTTTTGTCATGTGGGTATGGGAAAGAAAAGATGGTGAACAAATTAAAACTGAAAAACAAATCTCATGCAGTAACTGACAAAATATGTCTTTCATATTTCAGTGGTAAAACGTGGACAGCAGGCACAAGTGATTGGCATAAAAGAACAACATCTCTTTAATGATGAAATAGACTAGCAAAGGTTCAGAAAATTCACCCAAATCTGTCTTTGAAGCCACACTCACAGTTCAGGTGACAGATGAATGAACACAATGAGAAAACAAAGGAGAGGAACAAATACTGTGTTTCATGCACCACACGTGTTTGTTGTTTGATTTTTTTTGTTAATAATTATTGTTGCTATCATCAGTCATAGATAGTGGATAAATAATGTTTATTAAGTCTAAAAGTATAAAATGTCTTAGCAGAATTTTGATTTCAGAATTGTAGAACTCACATTTTTCAAATATAAACCCAGACTGAAGTCCACCCTCCACACATGACCGGCCTATTTTAATATTCCTCAGTGTTCTAAATTGACTGGAGTGGCTTTTGTCTTTCTAGGAGAGTTTCAAGTATATAAAAGCGTATCACTTAATTAAAGCTGCTCTAATCTATATTCTATAATCTTAACATCAATAATGGCGATGTGTAATTTGAAAGGGGGTCGCCTGTAGTGACGAACCCACAGAGAATTACCACCTAATCCTTCAGCTCTGTGCAGCTTTTAGTGTCCTTTAAGTCATTGTTTTGGTTTCACCGCTCTCATCAGTGCTATTTTCAAGCTCAGCAGGCTGAAACCAAAATTCAGACATGCTCCTGAACACAGTGGAGCATTTAACAGCTAAAGAGCCAGATAGTTGTCCCAGGAGCTAACAGATGATTATTGGATTTGTAATGTGTTGATCAATGTGTAAAAAAAATTGCATGACCCCTAAGGTGACGAAAAATCAATTAATGCAGGTTTACACATTGATTAGCCTGTCATACAGTAGCTACTATATTCCAAAAAGATACTGTCTCACTGAAAAGACATTTAATCAGAAAGGTTGGCTCTACTCGCACATTGTTATGTCATTCTTTTTCTCCATAATATTCATTTCCTGGGGTGTATTGGATTGGTACATATCCCAGGACACACTGGGCAGCAGGCTGTGAAAACACGGGACAGGTTAGGGTTTACCTTTAGCTCCCCAAAGTAAAAGGAAACAGAAGCAACAGGAAGGAATTTTGTCTTGGGACAGAAACATTCTGGGCCAAAACCAAAAAATTTACCTTTCTTGTGATTTCTTGAAGTGACAAGGCTAACCTCCCTTATTAAGTTACTGCGTGTTTGTTCACCCTCTGCACAATTTTTATCGCTTTTCATTTACAAAATCAAAATAACAGTGAAAAAATCATGCTCTCATCCCTGAAATAATCACATAGACAGCCATCGACAATTTCTTTTTACAACTTACGGTAGGCTTCTTTTATTCTGTTTGCTTGCAACAACTTGCAAGGCTACTTAGAGAAACATGTACCAGCCTTACAAACACATGAGATAAAAGGATCACAGAGCATCGCTAACAAGTGATCTCACATCAAATGGCATTTTAGATATGGAGCCATCTGAACTGCTAGCTCAATATTCATCCAGTGTATAGCAGAAAACATCATGGTTATGTGATGTTCCAAGGTCAGGGTTTCTGCACTGGCAAAGTGGTATTTTCCACTGGCACCATTTTGTTTTTGACTGTTTACTGTTTTGTTGACCTGCTGTGAACTTAAATGAGCCTTAATGAGAGAAGAAGAGCAGCAGAGAATGTGTTAGTTGGATGCAAGTAGTGCGGAGCAGTTTTGTTGTCAAGAATAACTGGGATTTGTGCCTGTTCCACCCACCTTCACATGACTCATGAAGGAGCAGTTCTCTGTGTGAGCAGCTTTTATTCAAAATCTCACCAATTGTTTTTATAGACAATTGACTTATTTTACTTTGAAATAGGTCCCTTGTTATAAATTATATCACATTTTCATTCAAACAGCTCCATGTGCGTGAGTCATTAATAACGGTCATCTCAAACAGACCTGTTAGTATGTGCCACAAGAAGTGAGAAGGAAACCACTTGTTCATAAAAATAAAGCCCTAGGTCTCTGGACAATAATAATTATTTATTTCCTACTCCTCTTCCACCCCCTGGAAAAAATCAATGGTTGAGTCAATAATCTCCGAGCCCATTCCTAAGATACATGTCTGTTTCTCACCTCCTCCTAACTTCCAGCTGTAGGTAAGTTTAGTAGGAAACAGATCAAATTGCGAGAAGTCAAACTGACATATGGACTGACACGCCTCCTCTCTCCCAATAGCTGCAGCTTCCTGTGTAATTGCTTAGCTGTGATTGACAGGAGAAAGTTACACCTTAAGCCTCAAACTTCTCTACGCTGATTGGATGGGTTCACTAGGTTTTCACATTGAAAAGAAGATTAGAACAGACTTGGGGCATTAAATATGACTGTTAAGAGTGGCATTTATTTTTTAGTGATTTATTTTAGTGCATTATTAATGCAAGCTGTATGTAGATTGGCCTAAACCAAATAGACGTCAAAAAATTGTGTGAAACCAGCTTACAGTGTATCAGCAAGTGTTACCTTTAAAAGTTAACTTTCTTGTGTCATGAAAACACATACGTCTGCTTCTGTTGGCTTTCAACCTCATTGGTTCAGATAAAAGATTTGAAAACTAGTATAAGATGTGGATTTTTTCCTGAGCCATGTTTAACACAAAGGTCTATTCTGCCCTGGGGATTTTGGCAACAGGCATTTACCTTAATGGATCACACTACGTTATGCTAAACTGCACTCAAACACAAAATAAAACATCTAAATCCATCACGACTACCCATAGATTTCCCTGGAATTCACACTACAAATGGTGTTACATCAGAATATGGTAATTCAAGAAAGAGGAGGTAGAGAGATGTTGGAGGCCTCTTTTCTCTCCTTTTTCATTAGGATTTTAATTAATGCCAGTGCAGATGGATGGGCTGATTAAATGATGGTATAGTGCTGGATTTTAGGAGCAGAATGTACGGGCTGTTTAATGGGAAAAGCTGACATGAATATTCCCTCTTGAAACAAACGAGTGCATGCTGTAAAGTGGGATATTCATTTGAACATTCATTATGTTGATGTTTGAAAATGGAATTAACCTTTTTATAAAAGCCAGTGACTTACTGGTGGTTGGTGGTGATCCAAAAATTAATTGTGAAATACATATTAGGCTGTTATAAGTAATAAGTATTATTTACAAATGACATTTTCACATTAAACACATTAAAAGCTGGATATGAGTTAAAGAGCTTGCATCTATGGCACGGCAGTATCAATATGTCACTGTTTCTACAATTAAACATTATGCTTAATGAATGAAATTGTAGATGTTTGCCGGTAACTAAATCCAAAAAATATTTATTTTAACATGCACTAAAGTGCACATGTGACTGTTTAATTCAATAGCAAACTTATTACAATCTCCAGTGGATTAAGTGATCATTAAAGCATGTTTAATTCAAAAAAGGTCTGAGGGGAGAACGCAAGAAAAATACAATCTAAAAGTGAAAAAACAACAGCAATATTATAACACATTTTCAACAACTACAACACACTTTTTGGCATAAAAGTGTACAACCTTCATTTTGGACTGTTATTTGACAGAAAAATGAGGCAAGGCCATTCACCTATTTGGATGTTTTGAAGCACTAGCCTTTATTTAATTTTTGTATTTCCTCCTCATGTCTTCCTGGAATTAAAATTAAAATTTCAGATTGATTGAAGTCAGAATGTTTGTGGTATAGCTTGGAAACGTCGGCTTAGCTCATGAATAAATGCAACGCTGTTTTGCCGCTCCCAAATGTTGAATGTAATTTCCATATCAATATGACCCCACCACAAATGCTCAACCTGTAAAAAATACCATGTGATCAGTGTTTGCTAAGCATTCCAATTTTTTTAATTTTTAGTAGTAGCATTAATTAGTAGCTAATATTCTGCAACCAACAATACTTATTCAGGGTAATCATATTGTCAGGCTGCTTCCTGCTAACTAATCATGTTAGAACTAACCTTCTAACTGTAAGGCATCATCAACAGTTGAAATGTTTTTCTTTCTTTCAATATTGTTTCTATGGCAACAGGCATTTGATATCACCAAACCCAAAGGACTCAGAGTTGGGTTGCTTGAGCTAATTGGCCTCCAAAATCAACTGGTCTAAAAAGCAGTCATACTGTGAGCAGCGTGATGTGATATGAGAGTTACATGGCAGATGACATTTTCTTTCATTGTCTCTTGTTTGTACCACTGCTCTTACTGACCACGCACAAACACGTTTATGTTTATGTACATGTACATGTCAGCAGCACAGTTTGAGATAATGCCATTAAAGATGGAGTCATGGGAATGTGGGAGGAGAGGGGAGCAAAACAAAGGAGGGCGGGAGTAAAAGCAAACACACTTTTGCCTTTGCAGAAGACAGACATCTTTTATGTGATTTGTTGGTAGTGAAAAGTGAGACTGCCTGTGGCAGTAATTATCCTACTTTGTTTAAAGTGCTTCAACATGTACCTGTGTTTGTGTGCATGGGTGTCTCTTTTCCAAAGAATCACAATAATTGTGAAAGTTAATGAACTCCACTTATTCCCACCGTGATTTCACCTTAATTGTTTGACAAACAAACTCACAACTCTGGGGAAGAGGGTGATTTTAATTCAATCACTGCCAGTATTTGCACCCTGAATTTGTGCTATGTCTGATGCAACACATATAGAGTAAATGTTCATTTAGGTTTTTACTGCATACTAAGAACACCATCAATAATCCTTGTCATCCGCCTGTTCACAGCAGTGGGGATGGTACCAGGGCTGCTCTGCTGAGTTTCATTGGATATGCATCTCTACATGTGGTATGTCGGTTTGACATGCTATTTCTAGAAATGCTGTCCTGTTTAAAGAAAAAGGATAGCATATTATGCAGGGAGTCTCTCTGCCAATGTTTCACCTGCCATCTGACAGGACACGCAGAACATTACACTTATGTCAACAACCAGTGAAGAAGCCAAGATAATAACAAATATAAAGCGACCAACATACTCTGTTCTTCCATTTCTCCTCTGTTGAACAAAAGTTACTGCAATGTTACATGGGCGTCTGAAGCAAAAAAAATGTGACAATTCAAAATCTAAAACTCAACAGAACTTAAGTCAGTGTAGCTCTCAGTCATTCTGGGTTGCTTTCAGATATGTTTCTCCTGTAGATCAACGTTCTCATGTAATATCTTCCCTGTGCAGTCAGTACTATGCAGATGAAAAGACAATAATTTTGTCCAGTCCATTTTTGAATCAGATTTGGCACTGGTACCACAGCTAGCTTCTCTCATTGACCAGGATTCAAAGAGCTGCTAACTCTGGTTAATTAATGTTAATGTTACTGTATCTAGCTGGCCTAGCAAAAATGTCAGATAACTCTGTGAAAGTGTAAGAACAACATTAATGGGTATTCCAAACATATTGCATGTACCCCTGGACCCAGGGAGACTAATGTGTGATGTGGCACTGAATCTGTGTAAATGTACCAGTCCAAATATCTCTGTTCTCTTTGTTATCCAGACTTCAGGGACAATGTGTCTCTGTGGGATGATATGATTGACCCTAAAGCTGGATAAATAACAGGTTCACTCAGTTGTCCTCACTCATTCGAGCATACATGTACACGGCGTATGTGTGTTGCTGTGAGTCCTTCTGCAGAAGACTTGAATAAAACTCACAGAAAGACAAGTGTTTGCCTGAGTTGTTTATTTGAACACTCTCATTCCCACCACACAACACAATAATAATAATAATAATAATAATAATAATCATCTTTATTTGTAGAGCACTTTTCAAAAACAAGTTACAAAGTGCTTTAACATGTGTAAAGACAATAATACCCCCAAAACAATAATACAAATTCAATACAAGATAAAAGCAATAAAACATTGAAAAGACTAAAATACACGTTTAAGATAAATATAAAATAAGTAAAATAGAATAAAATAAAAGAGATAAAATAAAGCCAAATAAAATCAGGAAAGGCTCTCCTATAAAAGTATGTTTTAAGAAGGGACTTAAAAGAGTTCACTGACTCAGCCAACCTGATTTCCTCGGGCAGGCTGAGTCTCGGGGCCCTCTGGTTAAAAGCCTGGCAGCTGAGTTCTGGACAGTCTCGAGTTGATCAGTAGATTTTTGGGATAAACAAGTGAAAAGGCTGTTTCAATAATCCAGGCGTGATGAGATGAAGGTGTGTAAAATGGTCTCGGTATACCTTAAAATTCGAGAAAGATCGAATTTTTGCTATATTTCTAAGTTGATAAAAACATGATTGAACAAGCTTTGTGGTGTGCTGCTCGAAATTTAAATTACTATCAAACCAGACACCAAGGTTTTTGCAACAGGCTTAATGTGATTTACTAGGGAACCAGCAGATGGCAGTATTTGTTTTACCATCTGCTGGAACCGATGACCAGGATTTCAGTTTTGTCTGAGTTCAGCTGGAGGAAATTATTTGACATCCATTTTTTTACTTCACAAAGGTAGTCGGTAAGTGAACTCAGCATTCCAGGGTCTGTGGATCTGACGGGCAAGTACATTTGTGTGTCATCAGCATAAATATGAAAAGAAATACCATGTTTATGGATAATATGTCCAAGAGGAAGCAGATACAAAGAAAACAAAATGGGTCCTAAGACCAACCCCTGAGGCACACCATATTTAACTGGACAAAACGAAGAGACATAGTTGTTTACAGACGCGCAAAACTTCCTATTTGACAGGTAGGATGAAAACCAACATAGCGTAACCAACAAGTGTAACTGTAATGCAATGCTGCAACAAAGACTACATGGCGCCTTTAAAAATGTCTAAAATGCTGGAGCTGCTCATGTATATGTGGGATAAAGTAATACCATATCTAATTCCTCTCTCTATTAGGTAACTTACAGGTCCAAAGAATGCTATTTAATTGCACTAATTACTGTTACCGATCTGTGGATTGGTTCAATCAGAGTGTGATTTCGCTCTGTAGTTTGGCTTACATACAAGCACACATACGTAAGCTGTTGATAAGGATCCAATTAAAGTGGCTAATGTCTTAATTTAATAACCCGATGGTGGAAGGGATAAAAGTTTAGAGTAATAATAAGAGTAATAATTGCTATATGGATACATGTACTGTATGTATGATTGCTTTTATTTTATTATATTTTCCTGTGTGTATATCTGTAGGTATATGCTCATGTATAACCAAGCCATTTCTAGCCAAGCAACATCTACATATTTATTTAATTTATTACAGCCAATAAATATAGAAAGTTAAGTGGGTCAGATATAGCAAATGTAATAAATTAATTTAATTTAAGTAATGACTAATAGCCCAGTCTAGACCTGCCAACAATTGTCTGTTGTTAGAAGAAAACAACACAGCCTGCATTTCCATTGACTTGTAGACCACTACTGACCTCAGAATCAGCTGCCCTGCCAATCTCCTGATTCTCTCTCTCTCTCCTAAAATATCTTCAATATCCATCAGGTCAATGAATGGAAGGATATACAACAGCATTAACAGGGACACTATGACATTTAGTTTTCACTGACAACAACATTCCATGGGGACTGATATTATTTTGAAATAGGCTACAAGAAATAGGCATATTAACGGCGTTCACATTATCAACACTAGTGTTTTCCATAGCCAACTAAAATGTTCTTGACACGCCCATTTAACCGAGGATGCATCGGTTGGTAACTTGTGTGAACTTGACGGCAGAGATATCCCAGCATTCATTTCGGCAATCATTCGGGGCGGAAAGAAGCTAATAGAAAATCCACTTCTGTGAAGTTTTGAGGCAAGAAATCAACTGTGTAGATGTCAAATATTGGCAGTTTTACTGAAAATGATGGTGAATCGAAAATGTGCTCAAACGTTTTCGGAGTTGTGATGCTCCACAACCGTCAGCGGGGGGAGCTAGCGAACCAGCCTGCGTGGGGAAGCTAACGAGCCGGCCGGCCAGTCAGCACACAGAGCCCTCAGACACGCAGACCACTGCATCCAACACAGCAGAGAGTCCAAGGCAATGGTAGAGTAAAGACCCACAGCTGTAAGATAGTTTTAACGTTTGTATCGCTGATATTCTGTCATTACATTCTGAGTAACTTTATCTTAAAAAGGTTTTAACTTAAAACAAGAGACATCTGGATGATGTACAGAAAAATGGTGATGTACAGAAAAATCTGGTCTTGTAAAACCTAGGATAGTACGAAAGGGGACTGTCTTTTCTTCATTATTATTATTATTATTATTATTATTATTATTATATTAAAACTTATATTGTTAGTGCACAGTAAAGTTGTGGTCACAGTATTTGCAAGCAGCCTCTGTGCTTGGGGTATTGCACAATACCAGCAAGGATGCATAGTCTAAAACAGTCAGCAGCGTTTTGTGTGCTTGTGACATTGCAAGTTCATTCTTCCAAGAACGACTAGCAAGAACGTTCTCCCCAAGTCCGTTCTTAGCATTCTTGGTTTTGAGAAACACTGTGGCTGTGTGTGTCTCTCTCTGTATGTAGTAATGAAAGGCAACCTCCCTCAGGGTCCTAGTGCCTAATGACAGTAGGGATTTAAATTATGAAGCAGAGGAAACAACCAGAAGGATTATTTTAAGACAATAATTACAAATTATATTTCTATTATTCTATAGAATTTGTAAATATTATTGCTTTTTGTTGTTGAGTATATGTCTGTACTGTAAAAAATAAAAAATCTAAATCTAATAATTATTAAAGGATAAAGGAAAAGCTCCTGCAGGTGACAGTGCTTGGTTTTCCTGTTTGTGGACTTCAGCTCTGCTTTCAACACCATCATCCCGGCCCTGCTGCAGGACAAGCTCTCCCAGCTGAACGTGCCTGACTCATAATAACAGACTTCCTGACAGACAGGAAGCAGCACGTGAAGATGGGAAAACATGTCTCTGACTCCAGGACCATCAGCACCGGTTCCCCTCAAGGCTGCGTTCTTTCCCCTCTGCTCTTCTCCCTGTATACCAACACCTGCACCAGTCACCAGTCCGTCAAGCTCCTGAAGTTTGCAGATGACACCACCCTCATTGGGCTCATCTCTGGTGGGGATAAGTCTGCCTACAGGTGGGAGATCGACCATCTGGTGACCTGGTGTGGCCAGAACAGTCTGGAGCTCAATGCTCTGAAGACAGTGGAGATGGTCGTGGACTTCAGGAAGAGCCCAGCCCCAACCTCCCCCATCATCCTGATTGACTCCCCCGTCGCCACTGTGGACTCCTTCCGCTTCCTGGGCACCTTCATCTCCCAGGACCTCAAGTGGGAGCTGAACATCACCTCCCTCCCCAAGAAGGCCCAACAGAGGATGTACTTCCTGCAGCAGCTGAAGAAGTTCAGCATGCCAAAGACCTTTTTTTAATTGTTGCAGTGATTGCAAATGGCACTTCACCCTACTCCACTAATTCACTCATTTTTCTCAAGTGTTCTGTCAAGATGTAAATCTTTTCACTGCCCATTTTCAAGTAACAATCCCCTTTATTCACAGAAGCACACCAGCGTTACAACAGCATGTTGAGACATTTGGAACACTGAGTCAAAACCTGCCATTGCCTGCACTGTTCCTGAGTAAGTCACAATAGCTGCCAAGGGACTCACCACACTGACATTCAAGATGTCAGAGAAATAGGACTAATGATCCACATCCTACAGCAAACCTGGATATACGCACATGTATGTCTGAAGAGAGGCATTCCTACTGTTTGCTCGTGTTCTATCCTTTTGCTGCGAAGGAGGGTTATGTCGCCAGAAATGTCACAACACCGGAAAATTTTATTTAAATGCAGTTATTTGTGTGCACAGAGATATGTATCACTTTCAGAATGTGTGCGAGCTCACTTGGCACAAACTCATTATAACTAGTGGGGTGAAAAGAGAAAAGTCATCATCTTTTCTCAGTATGAACTCCTTTTCAGATAGATATCTGAATATCTGAGAAGGGAAATATCTATCTATCTGTCTATTTATCTATCTGGGTTTTATTTTTAGTTACAGATTATCATGGTATTTTGGTACAGGATCAAACACATTACAGCAGCTATTTTGTGAGTTTATTAGGAGGCTGTATGTAGTTTTTTAATTAAATTAATCACTTTTTTATTGCCTTTTTTTGTGTGAATGGGTTTTAATTCCACACACCCCACAAAACATTCACTGGTTTTCTCACTTACCTCTGACAGCCGCTATGCTACTTGAAGACATCGGGTTGGATGTTCTGTGAAATCCATTTGCTTACGCAGGCTGTGATGTTCATGCGCACTCCCGAGCCTCTTGCCCACTGATTCTGCACTCAACAGCACAACAACTCTGCAGCTAACCAAATGGAGTCCGCTAACACAAAAAAACAACTGGCTTCCAGCACAACACAGACTCCAACCAAAACTCTACGTAGGGATAAAAACCATCAATAAACTTGTTTGTGCTTAAGCCCATCACGCCAAACCAGAATCAAATAGACATTGGGAGAAAACACAGTCAACATCGGAAAGGCGTTTGGGTCATGAAGAGACCTCAGCTTTGTGTTGTTTGATTATTGAACCAGTAAACTAACATTACTGGCACCAAGACAAAGCATGTGAAATATATTGTGATTTCAAATACAGTACTATAGCTGTATCACTTTCCACATTACTTAACCAGCTAATGTGATCCAAATTACTATCCCAGTAATGCACAGTAACAGTAACAGAATCCCGATACACACACACACACACACACACACTGCTCACAGTACGGTACTTGACTATTTAGAGGGGCTCTGGCCAAGAGACTAAAACTGGCACTCCTTCACCTCCACACCGAAGCTTGATGACTTTGACGACTCTTTTTTGTCAAAAATCTAATTAATAAATGATTGACAAGCCCATATGTACAGTTGTAGTGACAAAATGACGTGGCATGAGCTCTTATCTACAGGTGAAGGCAAGAGAACATGTTTGAGGGCCCATGTGAGACCTCAATAAATCACACCTACTGTACATACACACACACACACACACACACACACACACACACACAGCTGAAACATTGCACCTGCCATATACGTGTGGTTATAACATGGCATTGTGAGCACCAGAGCATGATAGTCTGGCACCAAGATAGACCATTTGTAATTACAGAGCAGTGTTAGCATTCACAGTGTCACCCTACCAGAGTGTTAGGAGCAAATTCTCAGCACCAGCCAGGGAGGGAGAGAAGCAGAGCATCTCAATCTGAGTGAATAAAAAGGAGATACCACTATATCATCCTTATGGGAGGGATGCTCCCTTCCTGTTTCATCATGTATCTCCCAAAAACTCACATCCAGTGGTCACCAGGACAAGCAAATGACTCAACGATGAAGTGGTGATTCATGGAGATGGTGATTTCAGAGGGAAATTCCTTGGGTTCCCCCAGGAAGAACGGTCTACGAACTGGACGGATGGCTAGATTTTATCATAAAATGAGCTTGGCTGAAAAATAGATTACTCCCATGAAGTTATTGGTTGACAATGCAAAACAGGTTTCTCTAAGGATTGCAAAGTAGCCAAGTAGGATTAGGGGATGATAGTTTTGATCATGCCTCTGAAGATGTATTTTTTCTTTAATAGTAAACCTAATACGAAATTGACTGCACACGCGTAATTCACCCACACAGGTGTTTTCACTTATATTGCCTAACTAATGGGCCATTACATGCATATTGTGGACATAGTCATTGAACATTTTGAATGTTCCACTTACCTGTACTTACATACATACTGTAGCTATATGCTACTTCTCACACATATCAATGCAACTCACCAAGAAGCAATGAGCCATGTAAGGCGTTGGCTTTAACATTGGGAGCACTAGGACTTCTGTGTCTTGCTCAAGGACACTTTGACATTCCGGACAGGATGAGCCAGGTATCCACCAGTAACCGTGCGATCAATAGACCCACCCAGCCGCACATGCTATTTCACCTTTGAATCACTGAACAAGAAGGAGATGTGGGCTGCAATTTAGAGGTCTGGAAGCAGACAAACCGATCTCTTGATAGATTTTACAAGAAATCAGTCACACTGACAGTATAAAGACAAAATCTATGTCAAAACACACATGCACAAAAAGGAAAACTAATTTCTCACTACACACAATTTCCAACTTAACATGCTCCATTCTTACAATTTCTGAGGTGAATGTTTATCGCCTTTCATAGCATAGCTGAAGCACTGGGGTTAAATCAAGTTTCATCCAATCTAGTCTAATTGACCAGTGTTTTGTTTAAATGTTATTATCAGTCTCTGATTTGCTAAGGAGTTTCACAAAGTAAAAATGGACATATAGATTATAGTTTCATCAAGAACCAAGTGAAATAGCATATGTGGTTAAAAGAGCATTAACCAGGCTCTATAAGCAGTCTTTGGCTTTGAATTGTTCTTTAAGGTCCCACAAAGAACCCTGGATAATAGGTTTAAGTCCCCTGGAGACCAAGGTAAATCAACCTTGTAATGTGAAAGGAAAGTACAGAAATCCAGAATAAAATGGAGGGCAGAGTCATTTTGACCTCCGGTCTCCTGAGGCACTCGATAGTGGTTCACTGTCATCACATCTGCAGGGCAAACCTCTGCATGTGGCAATGTGATTACAGTTAGAGTCACACTGATGCTGTATGAAGGTTCTCTGATGAATCATTGATGGAAAGACAGGCTGATATTAATTCAAAAAGAAACTGAACTTCACATGAACTGGGCAGGTTCCATTTCACTCAGACAGATACATAAGAGACTTTTGTCAAGTGACAGGTGAAAGGGGAGAATCTTTACCTCTTTAGGTATATTGCTGATATGGTGTGACAGTGTTGATGCAGACAGGGCTTCGCTGCTTTTTAATACATTTTGCTTGACAAAAATGCAACAAGACTGTGTCTCGTTGCATGACAAGTTGGACTTATTGGTCCAATGAGACAAGCTCGTCTCCGTGGACCAAAAACATTAAGAGACCTATTACACTAATGTCCCTGCAGGCGACCTTACTCCTCAATTTGTTAACCAGTAGGGTCTTTACATTTGACAGTTGCATTCTCTAAAACCAAACGCAGAGTTGAAAGTGAACATTGTGTTCTACATCTGAGTGGTTGTACATGCATCTTGTGTTCACATTCAAACTGAGGTGAGGAGACAGAAAATCAGTTTTTCTTCCAAGACCATACAGGCTCTGTCAATAAAAAATCATTTGAAAAGGGATTGTTTTACAGAATTTTGTTTTTGCTATCAAGTGGAAAAACATCAAATTGATGTAACTAATTCCACATGTTTTTCTTTCCAGTTATATAAAGGTTTTATTCACCTTCATTGTGGCCTGGAGAGACTGTTGGCTCTGGCATAATGACTAAAACTGTGAAAAACCATTGAGAAAATGGAGGCACCTGAGAGAATAAGCGGGTCACTTCAGCAGGAGGTTTACCTATTACAAGCTTCACTGTATCCCCACAGCAGGTGACATATACCTGCTATTTAACTGTAATACTGGAGGACACAGGGTGATTAAAGTCTGCCCTCAATGGTTGAAAATAGAAACACATAGATGGCGGCTATGATTTCCAGTCTTTAAAAATGCCATTTTCATCTTCTACCACTTGGCTGGGTTGCCTGGGTGACTCATCCCCGCCTTAAGACCCATTTCCTGTCATTAATCTGGAGGAAAAGGTGATTACAAGGAGACACATCATATTATTATGTCCTCCTGTATCCCATATGCCACATGGTAATAAGAACTGACAAGCATCAATTCCTCTGATTCTTTGTTGCAAGAAAATAGGCTGGTAACATGCTAATAAAGCACCAAGAGACTCTAAGAATGTTTCAGACACTGCTGATCTGCCTTTCTGGGTATCCCGATGTTACATCTACACGGACTGAAGATCATTTGCTCAATGATGACTAGTTTTGGAAAACATTGATGATAAATTACACCATACATTTCTACTTCATCTTATGTAACAGCTGAGTCAGCTCTGTATGGTCTGTTACAAACAGTATTTTCAAAAATATGAGAATTGTGTTGCAATATGTATAAACATAGAGACTGTCCCTTAAGAGTATTGCCTAAGAAACATTCATTTTATGAGGTTTTGGCACAAAAAGTTTACTTAAACTTCATTGTCTCACATTAACAGCCTGATTGAAGTTCACTGTGTCTGATAATAAAGGAAATACAGTACATATAGCCATTGTGTTACACAGCAAATACTTCACACAATAGTTCTTGGCATGCAATGTATAAAGCAAAAACTTATCCTGTGCTACTTTAAGATATTGCGCTCAACTAATTTGAATAGTAATATTAGTGTGTAAAATGTAGTGTATATGGTATAACCTGAATCACTGCTTATACTGTGTTTACACTGGTTAAAAATATTGGATCTGAGCAGGGACAAATACAGTGGTCAGTTTACACTGACTATGGTATTTCCACTTTAAACTGCTAAGATGAATATAGTCCTTAAGACAGTCTATTGTATTATACTGGGACCCAAGAGTCCTACACTTTCCAGTGAGGAGGAATGAAAACCTCCCGACTGATATAAGTGCAAAAATATTTTTCTACCAAGTGTCTCTTTTCTAAGGCAGTTTCTGAAGTAAAAACACAATGATGAAATGTTTGTGATATAATGGAAATTTATGTACACTTCACTATTATTAGATGGTGTCCTATATCCCTTTAATTAAGTCATGAAGAGGATACTATAAAATAGCTGACAGAAGCAGAAAAGGCAGAGAAGTTATAATTTAAATATATTCACTTTAAATATACAATAAGCAAAATTATCTTAAAGAAAAGTAAAGAAAGAAGAAACATTTATTCACCAAATCTTTCCAGGTGTTTTCTGTAAATTATAATATATATATCTATAC
Source organism: Micropterus salmoides (assembly GCF_014851395.1). Taxonomy (NCBI): domain Eukaryota; kingdom Metazoa; phylum Chordata; class Actinopteri; order Centrarchiformes; family Centrarchidae; genus Micropterus; species Micropterus salmoides. Next base: position 27,070,312 of record NW_024044459.1, read on the forward strand.
ACAAGCGTGTGTGATTAAATGAGCATTTTTCAAAATAGTTTGTTATTTGAGCACCTCTTCACTTGCTTAGGGTCTAGGCCTATGTTTGTATATTTGTCTTAGGCCTTAATTATTTAAATTGCGGTTTTCAAATAAATTGTTCCAAGGAAATAACTGAACTATGACTTAAACTTCAAAGAAAGTAAATTGAATGCAACACTTATCTAATTAAAGATTTGGGTTAAAATGTCTTGAAAGATGTGTTCAGGAGCACAAACACTTGCCTCGACAGTGAAGGAATTATCATTGTTATTTTCTACCTTCAAAATCAATCTGGTTCCAAGCAATTGGATTGCACAGTTAAGCTATAGTGTGTCGCCTAAATGCCAACTGTAAATTAGGGTGGTGAAGAAAAACTGCTCTCTAATAGGAATTTTTCACAGTGCCTTGAAAAAGGGGGATCTATTTCTCAAGGGACTGATTTTTCACTTTGAATTACTCCTCAGGTCCATTCATCTCCTGGCCAATAAAGTCTAAGATCCTGCCCATGCCTTGTCATTTTGGAGATTTGGTGTCAGCCCTGATGAATGACATTTCATCTCTCTGCTAACATGTTTCTAATACCTGCAGCAGTCGAAAGCTAAAGGCCCAGGTACAACAAAAGTCCTGGAGAATTAAAAGTAAATAATAAGGGAAAGAGTGAAGTATATTGAAACTAGCAGGACAAGAAGAGTAGCACCGACTAATACATCTCTGGTTGTTTCAACTCCAGGGCAGAACTTACATTAGAATATTTCAAATATTACCTCTTTGAAGAGTAAATTGAACTCGGATGTTTTGGAGCAAATGGAAGTCATTATCAGACATAAGCCAATACACACTGCAATGAATGTGTTGTTGATTTGTTACTATAGCAGGAAATCATTCATAATGAAAGTTGGCTGTAAACATCAACATAAACCAGAGGGCATTTTCTAGATAACTACTTATGTCATCACTTACAGAATACAAAATAGCTGAGAGCAGGTGTGAACAGAAATGTATATGTCTACAGTATTTCGTACAGTAAATAAAAACACACTTGCTGTGCCGGGAGCAGCATACCTGTGTGGAAATGTGGACCTCCTACCTCCCTGGTTAGTTTCTTTAAGCTCTGCTACAACTTTCTTAACCAATGGAGCAGCAGCAACACTTCAGCAACAAACCCCTGAAGGTATCAGAGTTTCCTTGTCGAGGAACAGGACTACAGATTTTTCTGTTTGTTTTTTGTATTCCCAAAGATGTTTTGTTTCAGCAGGTGAACCCAACCAAACAGACCCGGAGGGAAAAAAGACAACATCGTGGCCGTCGAGTTAAAAAGCAAAACAAAACAAAAAAACTGCAAGGTTCTGTTTTTGAGTTTAATTTTTTGAGGAGGAGAGGTTTTCTGTTGGACATGTAAGAGTGATGGCGATGTCGTGCCTAAGGATTTGATCAAATTAAACGGATGTCACTGCACGATATGCTGTTTAGCCTTCAATTAGCCCTGTATACCTAACAAATGTGCATCAGTCCTGCGAGTGCTGGATTCATATATTCATACCTGCCGAAGCTTAGAAGGAGGAACATTTTAGCTTTCTGTGAGTCATTGGTAAATTGTTTCTCCCCCACAATACAGTAAAAAAGAGAATAACACTGCATGAAGAGAGACCAACTGATTGCTTATGGATTTCCCCAACCAAGGTGAAAGTAACTGATGTTGCAGTATGTTTTACTTTTAGTATACAAGACAAACTATATCTTCACTTCCCTCCTCCTCATAATGCTTTGCCATCCATAATGGCCTGTCCACATAAATTAGCTCTGCACTGCTCATCCAAAGTGTCTCAATGAAGCCCCCACTAAACATGAAAGATGAGGCAAACTAAAGATGAGGCACAATGGACAAAGGTTAATATACTATGTTCTTTAACCAGGGACTGTAGAATAACTAGTTTGCTGTGTCTGAGTTTATGGGTCTGTACTCTGTGTATCTTTAGCCTTCTGTTCCACCCACTGTTTCATCCTGTGACCAGACTCAAAACAGCTAAAGTTTTGATGTTCAGGTTGTCAATAAAAAGTAAGAGTCAACAGTTTTGTACAGTAAAAGCTTGTATCCCTCAGGGCTGTGTGTGTTTGCTGCGGTGCTGATTTTGTTTATTTGTCTCTCTCAAGTTCTCTTGTGCATTCCCCGGAGATATCAACATTAAATTGCTTTTTGGTTCAGAAGCTACTCACATGCATTAGAACTTGTAATGGACTTTGCCTTGGTGAAGGTGTCAGACGCCGTATTGATTGTGCCTACTGGGTACAGCTAAAAAGTGCTTCACACCTTTGAATAATTCATGTCTCCATCACAATTATTGTCCTAATTGTAACAACATTTGGCAAACTGCAGGGAAGGAAAAGGAACTTATTTTGTCTCTCTCTGCTTGCCCTTTATTATTTCAAAATGGGAATAGTAATGTGATCATTTTTCATACATTATAATCGTATCCATTATGAAGATGATAACTTGTGTTGCCTGAAAGGCAAACAAAGTTTTAGACGGATCACGCCTCTTAGTTTTAATTAAAAATCACAGACAGCTTAATTGCAAGGCAGTTGTGCTCTGCTGGCCCGTGATTGCTTCAGAAACTGAAAGTGAGATTGTACGAGGGACTGCTGCAGATATTGCTTCGCAGTTCTTGCCCCATGCCCCCGCGTCAAATCTGGACTTTGCAAACTTTCTTCTGCAAGTTTCTGACGCCTCATAATGAAGTCTCCTTGGAGGAGGATTCTTTAAATTGTACTTTGATAGGTGGAAACTACTGGGACAAAATGTCACTTGAACTCATTCTGTATGCACCTTAAAGTCAAGTGAGGCACTTAAGGTTCTTCTGCTCTTTGAGACAATTTTGTCATATTTGCATCTCATGAAGTAAGCCGCTTTTGAAATTTACCTCAGCAGTATTATGTATTTCTGAATTGATAATGCTGATCTGTAATTCACTGCGGGCTCTTAACAATATGTAAGATGCCATACATATTTATGAAAATCTCTGCCTCTGGCTTACATTTAGCTGATTGTGCACTTCCGCATGCAGTCTGGTTTGGTCATAATCCATCATTATGTCTTGAAGTAGTGGCTACCCCAACCCCTCCCACCCCATTCTGGGTGTATTGAATTATCACTGAACTTAATTGAAGCATTAAAAGTAGCAGAGTCATAGATGGCATGAGTTTATCACTGAAACTTTCCTGAATGGGTTTAAAATGCTGTTGTTGCTGTGAACATTTTGCTACCATTACTGTATCTTCCCTGTGTTTTAAACCAACAACTTAACAACTGTTTGTAGACTGATTATCAGTTTAATGAGCATTTTCATTTTGCATTTTGCATTTGATGATATTACAAGGTACAAGGTACTTTATTAGTCATTATACAGCACAAGGCTGCATAACGAAACGAATTTTGTAGTTCCTTCATGCTTCACACACACAACATGTTAAGTGTAGGCCTATATTAAAATATGGTAACATATAAAATAAAATAAAACAGGAGGCCTTTAGACAGTTATTTACATCGGCTACACATTCACACCCCAACCATTCCACAGTGCATTTTTTAAATTTGCATCTGGGGTGAATGTAAACAGCAGCAACCAGATGATAACATGAAAGTTTCATCTTCACAATAAACAGTCTGACATTTGGGAAACCATCTTGACTGCGTTTGTGCACCGAGCATCATCGATGTAAAACACAGAGTCCATTTCCTCTCATCTTGCCAGAGTCTTGCGCTCATAGCTCGGAACATGGACCGACTGTTGAGTGCTTGATACGGGATGTTGATGAGGCAGGTCTCTGTAACGATGTGGGCACAACAGTCTCTGAATTACATTAAGGCCAAGCTGGGCCAGCATGGCTCCCCTCCTGGCTCTCTTTACTCTCCTCTGAGCGATCACCGCACCCGCCGTGGCGCCTGGTCTGGTTGTTTGGACTGGGTGGATCGTGGTCTGCTGCTCTTTAATCCAAAAACCCTGTCTTCATCTTCCAGTGACTGTACTTATATCAGAGGTAACATGTGTTTCGGCAAGAAAGCAAAGATAGCTAAGCTAAGATGCTACACAGTGCAAAGGACTTTTTAAGGGTCAGGAGGTGCAAACATACAAATGCACTGAGAGGTTTTTCCCCCTTTCCCTACACCACCATGTTTGCTCCGATGTGTTCTCCTATTTTGGAACCGTTTATCTTTCTTCTGTTGCCTCCCTGCCACCCTTTCAGCAGGGAGTCGTACTTGTTCCATATAGATGTGATCCTTAGCAATCAGGCTGTAATGCAATGGGATGAAAGCCTTCTGTAATCACAAATGTCTTTTTTTGCAGTTTGCCAAAAACAAAACAAATCAAACATGATTGACAAGTCTTAGTATTTGCATGAACAAAAGTAAAACAACTTTTGTACATCAGAAGAAGAAGAAGAAGTAACTACATAACCAAGTATTAAATTGGGCTGTTATTTGATAAGGATGGGGGGAAAAAACAACATTTGGAAGCAGACATCAGACAAATCATTATCTGATTGCCCTGCATGAGCACATAAAAAAACATGGCTGTTCTGAGAGACTCCAGCTCCCTCAACTCGAGTTAAGATTAAAAAGGAGTATTGATTTCCCAGTAATAACACCCTCTGTTTTTCCTCAGCTTAATGTTCCCATAACACACTTTAAGACAGTAGCCTGGGTCCTAATTTCCTTGAATTCCTCAGTCCAACCCATTCTCTGTCTCGTCACATATAGATGCATGATCAAGACCTGTTGTCAGTTTGTAACGCACTGGGGAGCCCCTTAGCGTCATAGTTCAACACACTATGGAAAGCCCTGTGGCATCAGTATGTTTAGGATCTTTAACAGAAAAGTCAGAGTAAGGACGTGGTTTGGGTGGATACCAGATACCGGACTTTCAGCCAGGACACTGGTCAACATTGAATGTTTTCATTTAAGGTTACGTAAGGTTAAAGGGGTTCCCAGTGCATTACAACAGGTTAAAAGCGAAGCCATGGTCTTGACCAAATATCCATCTGTGACGAATTGGGAGTGAGAATATGTTGCTCAGTCATCAGCCAAAGATACAACCACACAGTGATACGGCAACGATTTGCTCACCCTGTGATTTTAGTGAAAAATTTAATGATTTCTTTTAAAAGAGTAAAACCAGCTTGTTGGTCATAACTTGTGTTATGTTTTGACAATATAATGACATTGATGCAGTTCATTTTAGCTCATTTGTTTCACTTACGGTTTGTGTACAATCTCTGCCCCCCATACAACAACACACTGTTTAAGGAGACAGGATTGCACACACAGATGCAAACTTATATGTAGCCTATGCATAGCATGTTTAGAGATGTACTGTGTTGAATGTGTGCAAAATATTTTATGTGTAGTAGTGTCAGTGTGTATGAGACAACAGGACTGGGGTGGCATCACATTACACTAACAATGTGTGGCATCACTCTCCAAAACATAAGCTGTTATCACTGTCCCAGTATTGATTTGAAGCTACAAATACAACATCAAGTGACCCAGTGATTCTCTAATGCTGTGTACATCTGAATATGGCCTCACATCTGCTCTAATAAATGCATAACAGACAACTCAGCTGATTTTGCCCCCCAGCACATTAGCACTGTGATATCTGACATATCTGGTTATGGCTTCTCAGGGTTAGCCCAGATGTAAAACTGAACACAGGGCAGCTGCAAAATGCAAAGTGACTAAATTAGTGTCAGATCAGCTGTATGTCTTTGGGTAAAATACTGCTAAAAATGGGCATAAACTTTAGTCTTTGTGTGTCTGTTGTTAATGAATTCCATGTTGATGAATTTGTATAAACATGAGGCAAACAAGATGATTTAGAGTGCCGACATAACAAGGTCAAGTCACTCACCAGCTGAGCGCAGGCTCTTATGCAACATTATAAGGAGCAAGGTTATCAAAGATTGCAAGTGGAAACTACTTACTTCAACTCTTTATGTACAGTAATTCTACTTATTTGTCCCATTTGACAAAATGAAAAGCCTGAATGGTGCAAAACTTTACATACACCAGCAACCAAGGGATGTTTAAAAAATAATGACAGTAACCTGATTTCTTAAAGTAGAAAGTGCAAGCACACACGGTAAAGTCGGTGTGTCGGAAGCTTTGAATTGTCATTGTGAGGATTAATAAAGAATGAGCTTCTTTAATGTTTCGCCTGAGTGAGCTCATAAAAGCCGACATGCGGTGAAGGAAGAGATGGAATACAAATAAACCCAGGCCCAATAAATGTCACTACTTTCCTTTTGTGTTTGCAAGACATTCAGGAAATGGGAGACTTGGGTGTCCACGATAGGGAGACAGGAGAAAGAGGCAGGGAAACTAATTTTGCACAAGTTGGCAAAGGCCATTGCAAAATGCTCTCAATTTGTCAAACACAATTGGCTGCATGCTTTCAGAGAGCTAAGGAAAGAGGTTGTGTTTTCATGTATGGTCTGTGCTTTATCTGATGCCACCGCATCACTGAAGACTCATAGAGAGTCTGATTGCAGAATTGCCAGAATGAGCTTTTATAAATGTGCAAAACTCTTCCTCCATCCACAGTACATTTTGTCTGTGTATGCTTTTTCTTTCTGCTCAACTTGACCTTCACCACCAGCTTATTTGCATATTCTGATTCACTTACTTGTGCGCTTTGCTGATTCAGTTCACTCTTGAGGTAGTCCTGCAACTGTCTTGTGTCCATGAATGCGTTTCTAACTGAAGAACATATCGACTTTTTTACAAGAACATCTTTAACTGACCATGCATCTTCTCTTTTAGAATAGCAGCCCATGTGAAAGAGTTGTCAGGCTGGCAGCTATTTCACAAAAGGCTAGTCAGTGTGTTGAATGCAACCTGCACCCTCGCTCTGTAAAATTGGTTTACAGAGCAGTTTTGTGGGGTGGAAGGTGGTCAGCTGAAGTTCAGTGTTGATTCAAACCTTGCTCGTGCTGCACTGATTCCCTCCACTGTTCTGCAAACGGCCAGGCCACACAGCCTGCGTGTGCAGCACTTGTGAGCTGCAGAACCTCTTGCTTTTCATTTTGGCGGTCATACTAACAGGTTAGAGCAGCCACACAGTCCGAATGAGCAGTGCAGCAGCTGCAGCTACGTTTCATCAAGAGGTTTCCGATTTTTTCCTTGTGACATTCGCTGTTCTCAGCAAAAACATTTAAAATTAACTGTTGATAGTTACATGGACATCATACCAGCAGCAACATTACACATTTCACTACAGCTTCAATGTCTGTCTTTGTAGAATATGTCAAAGATGAAAAAAATAATATATAATTATTATGATTATTATTAATTATTTTTAACTCACAACCTCCTATAACCGTTTCAGATTTAAAGCTCTCCAGCGTTTCTGTGGGCAGAATCCCTTCATTTGATGACAAGGCTTTTATTATATTAAAGAGGCCATGTGTAGTTTTCAGTGGCCTCTAGCAGTGACGTTTCAGATTGCAACCACTATGTTACTCCTGTACTTGCTCAAAGTCATGAGTGAGCCCTCGGCATCGGCCAAAAAAAAATAATTTACTTTATAAGAGACGGCATAACACAAAATTCTAGAAACGCTCACTGCAACGTTACAGTAATATTTTTATCATCTTCCCGTTAAAGTAATCCATGCTTGTTATGATAACGCTACATAGACTGCATTTAACCGACATGATACGTCTGCCGGATTTTCAATAACTATTTGTATCTTACACCAGAGAGACTCATTGTCAGCATAGCTTAATTTATTGGATGACAATAAAAAAGTTTAGTGAGCTAGACTGAATATTATAAATGAGGGTGTTGCCAAACTTAGTTTCTACACAGTTTTTATATCAAAAACAAAGCAGAGGTCTCTCTATGACTAGATGCCTTTCCGATGTTTACCTGTATTTTCGCCCATAAAACCTTTTTGTTGTTTTTTATTCTCACGTGGAGTTTGTGTTGGATTCTGTGTTGTGTTGGGAGCTGCTGTGTTGTGGCTGTGTGTACAGTTCAAAACCAGTAGGCAAGAGGCTCAGGAGCACACATGCAGAAAATCCGACCTGATTTCTTCACATGGGCAAAAGAATATTGGCTGTTCTAAGGGACATAGAAAGCAGGCATGTGGTTAATTTTTATGTGAGGTTACAACCGGTTCACCGGTCTGTGTGGACAGTCAAGTCAGTTCAGTGAGGTAGCTGTTGCACACAGGAAAAGGTAGGCAGTGTGGCACTAGTGTAAGAATGTAATGTGCGCCCGGACCTTTGCAAGCAGCCCAGAATGTTTTGAAACACTGGATGCAAAATCTATAATCAGAATCAGAATCAGAATCAGTTTTATTGCCAGGTATGTGTACACATACGAGGAATTTGACTCAGGATTGTACATTGCTCACGATGTGCTTACTTATACAATAATAAAATAACAATATAATAATAATAAAATAAAATCAGACACAAACTACAGAATAGACAACACTAATATACACACTATGAACAAAACAATATAGACATATTGACAAATAGTAAAGTAATCAGAGTGCAAAGGATGCAAGAGTAAACTATTCTCATTATGTACATGTTGAAGGTGGATGTGATATACAGGTACACATACGTGTACACATGTACACAGTGTGATGGAGCATAGTGCAAAGGATGCTGGAAAAAATAAATAAGACCTATGACCTTATGACCTGAGGTAGGTGTATTGGTATACAGTATATACAATATGACATAGTATGAACATAGTATGAACAGCACTGAAATAGGGAATGGTGAATAAATAAATAATAAGTGGAAACCAGTAAACAGGTGCTGATTAGAAAAAGAGTTACTGGGTTATTGCACAGGAATTGTTCCTGACACTGTGAGTCAGAAATCAGCTGTTCATCAGAGTGATGACTTGTGGGAAGAAACTGTTCCTGAGTCTGTTGGTTTTGGCGTACAGTGCTCTGTAGCGCCTATCAGAGGGGAGAAGCTGGAACAGGTTGTGTCCGGGGTGAGATGGATCTGCAGTGATGTTTCCTGCCCGTTTCCTGACTCTGGAAATGTATAAGTCCTGAATGGAGGGCAGGTTGGCACCGATAATTTTTTCTGCAGTCCTGACTGTACATTGTAGTCTGTCCTTGTTCTTTTTGGTGGCATCACCAAACCAGACAGTGATGGAGGTGCAGAGAACAGACTGGATGACGGCTGTGTAGAACTGAATCAGCAGCTCCTTAGGTAGGTTGAGCTTCCTGAGCTGACACAGGAAGTACATTGTCTGCTGGGCCTTCTTGATGATAGTGTCAGTGTTGGGCTCCCACTTTAGGTCCTGGGATATAGTGGATCCCAGAAACCTGAAGGATTCCACAGCAGACACAGGGCTGTTTAGAATGGTGATGGGGGGCAGAGTGGGGGCGCTCCACGGTCATCTCTGACCGCACCAGAGAGCCAGAGAGCCAGCTGATCAACCTCCCGTCTGTAGGCCGACTCGTCGCCATCACGGATGAGGCCAGTGACCGTTGTGTCGTCAGCGAACTTCAGGAGTTTGACAGATGGGTCCCCTGAGTTGCAGTCGTTGGTGTAGAGGGAGAAGAGCAGTGGGGAGAGCACACGCCCCTGGGGGGCGCCAGTGCTGATAGTCCGGGTGCTGGATGTGATGTTCCCCAGCCTCACTTGCTGACTCTGCTGTCAGCCAGGAAGTCTGTGATCCACTGACAGGTGGAGGCTGGCACAGTGAGCTGGGTAAATTTGGTGCTGAGGATGTCCAGGATCATGGTGTTGAACGCTGAGCTGAAGTCCACGAACAGGATCCTAGCATGCGTCCCTGGAGAGTCGAGGTGTTGTAGGATGTGATGCAGACCCAAGTTGACTGCATCATCCACTGAACTGTTAGCCCTGTAGGCAAACTGCAGGGGGTCCAGCAGGGGGCCTGTAATGTCCTTCAGGTTGGCCAACACCAGTCTTTCAAATGACTTCATGACTACAGATGTCAGGGCGACGGGCCTGTAGTCATTCAGTCCAGAGATGGAGGGGTTTTTTTGGACCGGGATGACTGTGGAGCGTTTGAAGCAGGAGGGAACTTCACACAGCTCCAGTGATTTGTTGAAGATCTGAGTGAAGATGGGGGCCAGCTGGTTGGCACAGATTTTCAGGTACGATGGTGAGACACCGTCAGGTCCAGGAGCCTTCCTGATCTTCTGCCTTTGGAAGAGGTGGCTCACGTCCTCTTCACAGATCTTGAGTGCGGGTGAGAGGTCAGAGGGGGAAGGTGACTGTTTGAAGATGGCGTTGGAGTGGGGGAGAGGTGTGACTCTGGGCTTTTCAAACCTACAGTAGAAAGCTCGTCTGCCAGTCGTTGAGTACCAGCAGTGTTGGGGGATGGTCTCTTGTAGTTTGTGAGTGTCCGTAGGCTTCTCCACACTGACGCAGAGTCGTTGGCTGCAAAGCTGTTATTTAGCTTTTCAGCATAGCACCTCTTTGCAGCTTTGACCTCTTTAGTCATTGTGTTCCTGGCCTGGTTGTACAAGACTCTGTCCCCACTTCTGAAGGCCTCCTCCTTGGTCTGACGAAGCTGCCTGAGTTTCGCTGTGAACCAGGGTTTTTGGTTGTTGTATGTGCGGAAGGTTTTAGTCGGCACACACATGTCCTCACAAAAACTGATGTAAGATGTCACAGTGTCAGTTAGTTCATCCAGGTCAGTGGCTGCAGCCTCAAAAACATTCCAGTCAGTGCAGTCAAAGCAGGCCTGTAACTCCAGCTTTGACTCGTTGGTCGTTGATCTTTTCACAGTCTTTACAACAGGTTTAGCAGATTTCAGTTTTTGCCTGTGTGTCGGGATAAGATGAACCAGACAGTGATCAGAGAGTCCCAAGGCTGCACGGGGAACAGAGCGATAGGCGTCCTTTTGCTGTTGTGTAGCAGTGGTCGAGTGTGTTAGTGTCCCTGGTGGGACACTTAATATGCTGTCTGTGTAAACGAGGAAAAACTCCCACGGTGAATAAAATGGTTTACAGTTTATAAATAATGTCTCTAAGTGAGGGCTGCATGATTTCTTCAACACTGTGACATCTGTGCACCAACCTTCATTTATATAGAAACCTCCCCTTGTTTTTCCCGTGAGCTCCCTTTCACGATCCGCACGGATGAGATTAAATCCCAGTAGGTGAAGTGCGCTGAAACAGTGAAACAGAGGGCAGCAGATCTGCAAAAAGTTAATAATTGTGCTTTATGTATATGTAGGAGCTTCTAGCAGGCCCTTATATAGTGGGCACTTGTTTTTTGCATTCATGCATCCAAGATGGCGCTAAGCATAGCGGCCTCGGTGTTAGGTGCTCTTTGTTTTGTTTTTGTGTGTTAATTCAGTTTTCGGCTGTAATTCCCGGTGCTCTTTTACCAGAGAAGAGCTCATGAACATCAGGGGAACAACTCCAGCAGATTTAGTTCCCACTTTTCTCGCGTCATCAGTGGAATTATTGGACATTTTGGTGAAGGGCTCTCTCGCTGTTGTTCGGGCGGTGAAGCGCTGCAGGAGAGGAAAACGAGCTGGGTTGCTCGTGTGTCTTCTCCGTAGGGGACTCCGCACACCGCTACCGGCAATATTTCTCTCCAACATGTGCTCACTGCGCAACAAACTAGTCGAACTTCAGCTTCTGGTGGGGAAAAACACTTTTATTCATCTTCTGTTCTGTGCTTCACGGAGATGTGGCTGTGTGAACTGATACAGAGCGGACTGCAAAACAAAAGGTGGAGGTGTCTTTATATAAACAATGGATGTTGTACTGACATGACAGTGATTCAGCAGCACTGTTCTCCTAATCTGGAATTTCTTATCATTAACTGTAAACCGTTTTACTGCCCCCGTGGGTTTGCTTCATTCAATCTGGTCAGTGTTTACATTACAGGACACCTGCATACCAACACGCCACAGGGTGAGTTATAAACTCGGATTCACAGCCAAACTCAGACAGCTAAGGTTGGAAAAGGAGGAGGCATTTAGGAGTGGGGACCGAGCAGAGTGCAGGGCGTTAAAGTACAGGTTTGGCAAGAAGGTGCGAGAAGCTAAACGACTGTACTCAGAGAGGCTAAAGGACCAGTTCACTGCAAACGACGGCACTTCTGTCTAGTGGGGGTTCAGACAGATCACTAACTATAAACCCAAAGTCCCACACTCCATCAACGACTCTAGCCTGGCAACAGCTTCTTCCCGTCTGCAGCTAGCCTCATTAAAAAGGCCCGGGTCCCTCATTGACACTCCCCCCTTTCAAATAATATAAATGTCTCTTCACATGTAAATACAATTTCATTTCATATCATGCACAAACCTTGCACATTGCACATATTTGTTGTTAATTGTTAATCTTTTGTTACTTTACTTTTCATGTAAATATCTGCGACGTTGTTCTTTCTCTGCAAATAGTTGTATTATAACTTGCATTGTCTATTCTATATTTATATATTCCTACATCTATTTATGTCAACTGTATGTTTGTCTACGTGTAGCACCTTATCACCAAAGTAAATTCCTCTTATGTGTAAAACACTACTTGGCAATAAAGCTCCTTCTGATTCTGATTCTGAAACTGAAACACAGCAGACAGGCTGCGAGCTACTTTCACACCTGTAGTTCAGTCCATCTGGTCTGGACCAAGGGGAAAAATTATACATTGTTAGTTCTGGTCCTGTTCATGTTCACACTGACTTTATTCAGACAAACCAAGAGGCGTAAACATGAAGTTAGACAGACTGACAAGTGTTGCAACACATTCTCACTCCCAACTCTTCACACATGGATGGTTGGTTAAGACCCCTTGGAGTCTCTTGTTAACACCCTGGGTACCCTTTTTGTGTCATTTTTGGACATGTAGGGCTAGGGCTAGGTCAAGTTAGCAATAATGAATATACAACTTCTGGTTAGACTTTCAAAATGAAACTAGTGTTTAACATGTGTGAAATGCTATGTGGCGTGATTTAGTTAGGTTTAGGCAAAACTACTTGGTTAGGTTTAGGAAATCATCATGGTTTGGGCTACATTACTTATGTGACTTAACTTATCTAAGTTAAGTAACACTACCTATGTAACTTCAGTAGCTTATGTAGCTTATGCAAACTACGTGACCTATGTAACTTCACTAAAAACAATCAATGTTGACTTTTTGTTTCACCAGTGAAATTAACACCAGTCTCCTGGGTGGAAGTCCAGTTTTTGGCCCATGAACCCCACTTACTCGTTATTTACTGCTTTTAGAGTTCACAAATGATGCTACAAGGCTTCCCCCAGTGCATTGAGCTATGACACTTTCCAGAGAGTTACAAACTGACACTAAGGTGTCTTGATCATGCATACATATGTGACGGCTTGGACAGTAATGATTCGGGGTTTATTAATGTGGGATCGTTGTCACACACTTTTAAATAGACTTAATGAACTGACAATTATCAGTGTCCGGCTGGAAATGACGACCCTTTTCAAGCCGTCTCAATGTAGTTGAGTGGTTCACCAGTGGTAACTGGAGGGAACCCTGTCGTCCCCCTGCAGGCTACAGACTAATTAGCAAATGTTAGCATGCTAACACATTAAACTAGGTAAACATAGTAAACATTATACAATGTTTAACATCAGCATGTTAGCATCGAAGCATGTTAATATGTTGACTTTTAGCAATCAGCTCAGCTGTTGCATGCTGCTGTTACAGCATGGCTGTCTCATTTCCTCATCTTCGGTTGCAAAAACTATGCATAAATACATGCATAAAAGTTAATTGGCATCGAGCACAGGCCGCCTTGTTTAGCCACTGGTCAGCAATGGGCCAATAGCCTCTCCTAGCATCCACACTCACAGTTTGTCCTGAACTCACAGAGTGAAAGCCAACAGCATACTGTAGATCGCTGAAAAGAAATAGCTAACAAACCTTTACTGTTCACCCTTGCACACGCTATCAAGTCTGTTCCCCAAAGCCAGGGACCATCAGAGAAACAGAAGACACAGCCAGAGCCCTTGAGCTGCAAGGGCCCTGGGCCAAAATGAAACTTAAATCAATTCCATTTGATTAGGTGCCACGGCATACACTGCATCTTATAATTCCATTAACACAGGGATGGATTTTCAATGAATGTTACTGCAGGCAAATGGTTGGGCATAATTTTGTGAAATGAAATACAGCACAGGTTTGGAATTCCTTCCTTTTCTCCTTTTTCTCCTCCCCATTTGCAGATAAGGACTTTGCCTCATCCTAATGCCGCAGTCTTGATCTTTTTTGCAAAGCTGCTTCCCACCACCACGGCATCTGAAAATGCTTTTAGAATGCTTAGTTTAAATCATTTCACACCTTATTAAATCAGCTTTGGCTCGGTAGGCCGGGGTAAGACCACCATGCAATTGCCTGATTTAACCCTAACTACTGATAAATAAATACTGTATATATGCCATTAGTTACAGCACAGGGAGGTTAAGCATTTGACTAAGGCACATTGTTATTTCTCTACTTCCCTTTTTTATTGAGATCACACACATTACAGCTGCAGACCCAAAGCCAGGATTTTGACAGAGGGTTGGACAGACAATTACACGTGCCTCCTAGAGGCAAGTGGCTGGTCCTCAGAGAACACCAGACCATGATTGGAACCATGGTGTGATTTTAAAGACTCCGAGTAAAATATCTATCAGGAAGCCAGTAAAGACAGCTAGATTTACTGCATGACTGCTGCAATTTCATGCCTCACTAATCAACCTTTACCGTGCACTTAGTGGGCTAAGTAAGGGCCAGGGATATTGGAACTTATATTTCATGGTATAGGCAACCATACACAGCCTTAGGCTTGTTGCTTCATGACCCAATGTGTACTTCCACGTCAAATGAACAACAAATACAAAAATGGCTTGGTTTCACATGTCTATATACTGTATATATAATATATATATATATATATATATATATATACAGTAGTAACCATGTACACTCACCAGCCACTTTATTAGGTACCACTGTTCAATTGCTTGTTAATAAATATAGCTGGCCAGCCACATCACATGGCAGCAACTCAATGCATTTAAACAAGTACAGTAGATGTGGTCAAGAGAACTAGCTGAAGTTCAAACCGAGCATCAGAACGGTGAAGAAAGGGGATTTAATTGACTTTGAATGTGGTATGGTTGTTGGTGCCAGACGGGAGGGTCTGAGTATTTCAGAAGTTGCTGATCTACTGGGATTTTCACGCACAACCATCTCTAGGGTTTACAGAGAATTGAGAACCATGTTATGCATAATACCATCACTGAACGAAGAACACATCGAACCTTGAAACAGATGGGCTACAGCAGCACACCAGGACCACACCAGGTGCCACTCCTGTCAGCTAAGAACAGGAAACTGAGGCTACAATTCAAACTAGCTCACCAAAATTGGACAATTGAAGATTGGAAAAACGTTGCCTGGTCTGATGAGTCTCGATTTCAGCTGCAACATTCATATGGTAGGGTCCGAATTTGGTGTAAACAACATGAAAGCATGGATCCATCCTGCCTTGTATAAACGGTTTATGCTGGTGTTGGTGGTGTAATGGGATATTTTCTTGGCACACTTTGGGCCTCTTAGTACCATTTGAGCATCGTTTAAACGTGACAGCCTACCTGAGTATTGTTGCTGACCATGTCCATCCCTTTATGACCACAGTGTACCCATCTTCCGGCTACTTCCAGCAGGATGATGCACCATGTCACAAAGTTTGTTTGGCTTTTGGGTTGAGTATGAATTGTTTGCGCAAGTTTTTAGCTTCACTCCTGTATTTTGTTTTTGAGATCACTGATCACAGTCAACTCAGAGTAAACTGGTCTTTAAGCTGCTGCAGAGTTTGTCTCAGACACGGTGCTGCATCTTTAATGCAGTCCTTGCTGGGGGACTCATCAAATATTTGTGTCTTTCCCAGTCAAGTAACACAGTGCTTACACTGGCTGAATGACTCTATGCCCCCGTGTCCCCTCTCGGAAAGTTGTCCGCCATTGAATTGATACTGCCGACATGTGCAGTGACAGAAAGTCACTGATGAAGGTCAACAATCCATCAGGCCCTGAGGATAGAGAAAAGCCTAGTCCACTGAATGAACGTTTAGAATGATGAACGTGTGTAACAGATGAACAGAAATCTCAGAATAAATGCTGACCAAATGTTTTCTTTGTAACATCAATACTGTCCTCATAGAGATGTAATAAACAATGGCATAGCACACTTCTGGTATAAGTGCTTGGACTAAGACAGCATTAAACTATTTTTGACCAACTTCACAAAGTAAGTAAACAATACGTACATGCTGGTGGCTGAGAATACATTATGAAAGTGCTAGTGCTGCAACTCTTTTTGAATATGATTTGTCAGGGCACATTTGTCAAATATTTCCAGCTCAGAATTGTTTCGTATATGCATTTTTTTTTGTCCTGAAAGCTACTTACTGACCTCTCTCAAGTTCTCACAAGGGCAACAGAATTAAACTGCATATCCACTTGTATTAATATCCATATTATTCTAGTCATTATTACAGCATTACAATAGCAGACGCAAACTGTGCTGTAGTTACTCCGTGGTTCGATATTTAACTGCAATCCAGCAACGCTTTGCCAGTGACGGAACGGAGCAACAACTGTGCCTCTTAATGTTGAGCAAGGGGAAACCAAGGGGAGATTTATGAGCATAATAATGAATCCTATGCCCGCTTTAATTACAACAATCCTGGACTCTTTGAAGTATGCCGTTGCAGCTGGAAAGCATTTGCCTCGTGTCTTAGTCCTTTACACTGAACAGATAAACATGGATCAAGTATTACATTTGCATGTTGGTGAGAATTTTTTAATTATTTTCTCATATTTGTCAGTATTGCTGTTAACAAATTGTTGCAAAAGGAGCTTAATTGCCAGCTCTACTTACATGTGTATTACAGAGGAAATGCAGGATTCACCTTGACTTTCATTGTGTATTAGTGAAATCAAAACTGAACTGGGAGCTGGAACAAGGTTTGCGAGATACATTACGCCATTAGCAGCTCATGAGTCACAAGCGCAGACGATGCTAATATATTTCACAAATGAATTTTGAATGTCAACCAAGCATCATTAGAGGGGCAAAGAAGAGCCCTGCGCAGATGCTTTTCACCCACGCTGTCTCTGATGCACCTGTCCCCGCCGTATGTCAAGTGCTCCGACCGTTCCAAACCGAACTGAACAAGGCAAACGGATCAAAATCAGTGCCAAAGAAGGTGTGTGACAGTTCCACCTGTGTTTCACCTGCCGTTCGCTTCTCTTTCTCGTGCCCAGATAAAGAGTCTGATCTCTGGCAGAATAAAAAAAGGATCTGTCAGCTCTTGGCAGGCTGGAGCTATCCGAAGAATCACATTCCCACAACACCCACCTGCTCTCCCAGGTGATGCTGACAGGGTAGTGGGTTGGGGGGCTTCAGGCATCTTTAGACTTCTAGTTAGCAGTCAGCCTGGTGATGACAGTTGTTTTTGATTCTGCATTTACCTTGGGTCTCCATATTTTCACTTTTAGATTTCCTTGTGGACGAAATCAATGTGAAACTCCAATCTGGAGGGATTTGTTTTTACCTTTGCATTAATGTTTTGTCTCGTGCAAATGCTGGTGTTTGCTGTATTTCTAGCTTCAGTTGCTGGATAAGATGATATTCAAAAGTTCTTGCAACATGAACTCATTTTCATTATCATGCAGCGTTTGTTTGCCTTTGCATTGCTCACTAAAATTGTGTAACCATTATCACATTGTGTATGATCTTTTACATACTAAATCCTCAAATGAGCAATATGAATAATGTCTTAGAGATTTGTGGACTACAAGATATACGTTAAAGATGAACAATATTCACATCAAGCTAAGGTCCAAATGTCACCATCAGTATGTGCAGTCAAGTAATGGGACTGCAGTATGCATGAATGACTAATAGTCCAACTTTAGCAGGTTATACACTTTGAAAAGGAATAATCTTGTACAAAAGAGTGGAGAAAGTGGAGAAAAAGTAGTGTGGCCTTGCCTGACCTTGACTGTGACAGGGAACAACTTTTACATAAGGCCTGGGTTGAAAAACAGTGCAACACTCCTTTAAGTACATGACATCAAACAGTTTCATTCATATGATGAATCTTGAAAATATGCCCTGTGAGCTATAGGCTTTTAAAAACCACTGCAGGATATGTGTGTGATGTTTAATTCATTCATTTAAGACATATATGTGAAAAAGGATGCACGCACCATCCACAGTTGCAGTCTATTCAGAAAAATGATGATAGAGGTTTTTACAATGACAAATGCTGATATTAACTGGTTTTTAAAAAAATCCCATGCAACATGTGCAACACTCAACCTAAATTAATTAACTCTGCTGTTGAACATTACAAACATCAAAACATTCTTACATGCATGCAAATAATAGCAATAAAAGCATTGCAATTAAATACTTCTACCGTATGTACATATCATATCTGCACATACATTACCCATGAGAATCCTTATCAGTGCCTAACATACAGGGACATTTATGCCGTCAAACATATGATGCACATTAAAATAAAATTCATACACATACAGTAACATCGTCATTGCATCATGTGAATGAAAGTCTCAGCATACTGCATATTTTACATATACATAACATATGCAGTAGTATACAGCAGTATACACAGACATACAATAAGCCCTGAATAGCCTGACCTTCAACTGAGTTCATCACATGCAAAAATATATCTATAACATTAAACTAAAAAAAATTAAAATTGACTTATTCAGTAAGTAGAACAGGAAACGTTACATCCCCTTTAAATATATAATTACACTGCTCTTTTTGGCATTAAATATAAAGTCAGCACTGTACTGTTGATATACAGTAGATATATATTCAGTGTGTATACTTTATATAAAAATAGATTCATTAAACATTTTTTTAATACTATGCAATTTCTTTCATGCTTGGCAGGAAATTCTAGGATTCTAGGATGCATGAAACTCCTTTTTTTGGTAGATTTGGATAATTTTGTCTACATTTGTAATTATCCTCAAGTCAGATGTTTTTCCACAGGGAGACTGGCTTTAGTTCAGAATTAAAGATTTTTAAAAAATGTTTCACTTTTGAAGTCAATAAAGTAAGAATAGATTTATTTCCCCACTTGTTTCTGAAGTGTTTCCTTTGTGTCCCTCATTATTGCATGAGCTGTCCATCAAAGGAACTGTGTGAATCCCATTACGTCTTTAGACCCATTTGTGGTTGACAGGGTTTATTGTTGGTGCCTAAAATCACAAAACGGACTGCACAGTATTAATAATATGCTTCTTTTGCATGCAAATACTTCTATGCAAATTGTCTCTGAACTGTAGGTGTTAAAACAATTAGTAGCCTTGAACATTTGCATGTAAATGTTTTCTTGTAATATCTTTTTTTCTAAAGTGGAAAAGCACAACTATAGTTCCAGCACCTCTGTGTGAACAGATAGTGCTTCTTTCATGATCAAATTATTGCCTGTTTACTGAGAGTGCAGAGAGTACAGGCAGCATTTCCGCCAGCATCCCAAAGTGGACCTCTGTTTTCCCAACCGATTTGTGCGTGTTTTGTATTTATATATTAATTTTTTTTGCCAGGAAGGTTTTGTAGTTGTGGAACAAGGTTAAAGCCCAGAATACTGCAGGGGCAGATATGTTATGTTAGCTGAGAAGAGGCAGAATGTGTTTGACGGATGCTTGGCAAGTTTAGAGTGGAATGTCTTAAGACCTCTCTCTCACACACACATACATACACTGTCTGTCGTTGACTGGCACGCACTGCTCTTTTCATGAGGTGGCTGAGGTTTGCACAGCCCGGCGCATGGCATCAATCAAGAATGCTCATGTGAATTTAGTGATACAGCAGGGGATGACTTTTTTTTTCAGGTTTTTACTCTTATGTCGTTAGATCTTTCCTTGCTTGTTTAATGTTGTTGAAGAGGGGAACTGCCATCACCGTGACTGAGCAACGCTGGCCTCTACAGGCAACCAGAGGAACAGGAGTTAACACAAAGAACTGCTGCAGAAAAACCCAACTCCATTACTAAAAACACCAAATCCCTCTCTGTCTCCCTCTCTTTCTCTCCCTCTGTGTGTTTAGGGTTGTACTTGTGTGTGTGTCTGTTTGTCATCCTTTTGTATTTGTTTGTGAACATGTCAGTGCATGGCGTCTCTGGCGCACAACCGTTCTTTGTGGCTGTGTTTGTTAATGTCACTCAAGACAGCCAAATTGAAGGTGCCATTGTTAGTGCCGGAGGGCAACGGGAGTAAATTCGACAGCTTGACAGCTCTCATTAGCGTATTAGACACAAACAGTGGCACAGATGCTCCCGGTCAGTCCTTGGTCAGCCCGGAGCTTCGCTTAACGGCCCGCTGACAGGTGGCTTTGTGGCACTCTGTCTCATGGTTGACAGGGTGGCAAAGCAGAAGCTCATCTTCAATAGACTGTTGGGATTGCCAAGGATGGTAGATATTTCACAGACATGAATGCTGGTATAGTATAATGAAATGAATCATGAAGGTTTTACAAACACATAACAACGGATAGAGTGCACAGTAAAAAACACAGAACTAATTAGACTATTTGCTAAACTAAATAAGACTATTTGCATGCAGTATCAGGCATGAATAGAAAAACCTGTACGGTACATATTTATACAGGAGGAGATGACTGCCTGTGCCCATAACAGAATCTCTTTAGCATTCATGCTTAAAATGAAGCATTGTCAATGAACAATAACAAGAGGACATGCTCAGATATGTTTGCTCTTTAATAAACACATGTTCACACCACACTGAGATACACACAAAGCACACACACACAGTCAAAGCGTTCTGGTCCAATGGTTCGCTTTGGACTCAAATTTTGCCTTTTACTGTAGCTGTTGTCATTTGTTACGGCACACAGCTCAGAAGTTTGGGACCCACTTTCACTTCTCTCTAGCTAAAAAAAATCAATGCCAGAGGCACAAAAGTTCTGTTAAACTGAATAAAAGTTAAATGATTTTCCCAACACACCTTTTGAAGTATTTGCAATGCCTCAAAGGTAAAATAGAAAGGGACTTACAAGTTACGTAGCCAATGAGAAGCCTGTGCAGGCAAGTAGTCTGAGAAAAAAAGAGTGACCTTGTACGGAACGTTTTCTTTTAACATTTACTATGCTTGGAATTTCCGTGTAGCAGAATCATTTTTTGCATTAACATGCATACATGAATTGATTTCAAAAAGCCTACAGTCATCTCAGCAGAAATCAGCATAACTGAATGTAATAGAAAATGTTGGTTTCTGTCCTCGACCTGAAAAAGTTTGGGGGCCAAGTGTTTGCAAACGTTTGACAACTCATTTGGGGTAAATCTGGGAAAAAAATGATTCAAGGTTTGTTTATAATGTTTAAAAACAAAGACAGGAGGGTTTGTGAGAGCGCCCTTGTTATTTAAAAAATAATATTACTGAGATTCGTTAGGTGGACCATTTAGAAAACTAATTAACCACTGATGTGGGAAAAAGATTTGTCATTATCTTTTGTTGATTGTGGCTTTTTGGGATGTGGAATGCACTGTTATTCCACTGCATACTTATAAGAAATGTACTCTGCTGGATATATTTTAGAAAAAAAAGACTAAAATAATGTTCTCATTTGATGACTTTATTACGCAACACTAAAAAATATTTCGTTAATCATACCAAGTATGGTGAAATACCATCAACATACATATGTTATTTCAAAAGTAAAAGATACAATGTGAAGCAGTATTATTGAAACAGTAATTCATTTCTGATATGTGAATAATGGTAAGAACCAAGAACAGAAGAGACAGGAGGGTGTTTCACACCTCACATAACCCTGACCAATGAACCTCATAAAGAGCTTGAATGGACTGGTGCATGCTGGGGTTGGGGAAAAAAGGAATGACTCAAATTTTTCATGTTTACCTCTGATCTAATTCTGTTTCCAGCCCGGCAGGTTTAATGTAGAATCCAATCATCAGTGTCCATTTTATTTCAGATGAAAAGCGATGTTGAAGGGAGTAGGGGAGGGAGCTAAAGCCCATTCGTGACAATGGAGTGTATTAAAATAACAGTGTGCTTTAGAGGAACGGCGATGTTGCATGAACACAAATCTAGGTAAGGATGTTTGTTATTTAAGAGGCATTACCCTGACTGTACAAGGCCATAGGTTAGTCCTCCCACTGGGGGCTAGGTCAGCTGCAAGTCTATGCAATTTAATATATAATAATCCACTTTAAAGATTAATGTCAAATCATGCCACTATGCGCATGCTACGAACTCCCATAGTGACATTGCCGGAGGCAGCGTGTGTCTCTGGGTATATGTGTGCGTGCATGCATGTGTGGGCCTTTGCATTTAGTGTATACATGCAGGAATCCCACTTGCACTCCCAGGAAACTGAAATCCCAGGACACATTCTGACCCTAAAACAGACAGAGTAGAAATCAAAATGAAGTTGCACAGTTACATGATCAGTTCTTCCTTTCAGTCCTTCAAAGAACAGATGAAGCCATCCAGACTGCACTGAGAAAGAGTAACACCTGATGAAGCACTCTCTTTTGTCATTGCTCATGGAAACCTAAACAAAAAAATGTTTCAGCCCAAATAAGATTTTCATTATTCTCTCTCACATTCCACAAAACACTGTAATTGTGCAAATCAGCGCTTGTCAGCGGCAATGATGCAAGACGCCTAAAACTCGGGAGTGCTGCTGCCAAAATGAACTGTCCTCATTGATTAACATTATCCATTACCTCTCCACTCCTTTGTGGGGCATTATTGCAAATCTAGACAGGGAGAGAGATGCTGTTTACCTAGGCAGTCTAGCCTGCTATACATCATATACTGTAGCAGACTGGTGATAAAATAGCATTTACTTTCAAATAAATAAATAACCTGGAATCATCTTACATTCAGATATTTATTGCATGTGGCCATATTTTGTTTGTAATGCCTGTGAATCGAGCTAGTGGTACTGTAATTATGCACACAGCCTGTTATTATGCCCAGTCATGTACATGGTTGATTTAAGGTTTGGGTTGATTTAAGGTTTGTTTACAGATATGACTGAGCCTGGGTTTCCCTGAATGCTAATCGGCAGACTTAAACGGGAACGTGGGTTATTATTTAAGATGGCAGCTTTGTGTACACAGTGTGTTTGCGCTCCTCTTTTTTCACATGAAGGATCTCACATGGCTATTGACAGAGCACTCTCTAAAACAGCTTTGCTCATAAGCCAGGGAAAGTCAATATCAGGAAATTAAGACAGTCAACAAAAATAACAAACACTGGCCGGCCAGGATGGATGACTGTAAGAACATGAAGCAGGGTGGAATCAAGCTTGTGCTACCAACCTTATGTGACATGTAATAACATCAGTATTTATAGTAGGGTCTGATGACATTGTTTGTGCCGTCGGGCGCCAGGATGATTCCCAATCCTTCATTCCTTTTCAACAGATTGCACTGGCAATGAGAGCGCAGGCACGTGGCAGCAGGCTAGGCGATGACTCTGCGTTGATGGATGTTGCAGCTATGACGAGGGGTAACCAGCTTGCCACGGCTGTCCACATCATCAGCAGACAATGTCAGAGCTTCCCCCGACTTGTCAGGAGAACAGCACTTTACTGGCTGACAACACTGAAAAAACATTTGCTATGTACGAAGACATGATCTACTGCTAACACTGAGTGTGGCACTAATATAACAGGTATCACACACAGACATATTATATACACATTTATATAAAATATGATTTGATAACATGTCAAGGCCAAATTTTGCAGGAAATTTATATTTATACTAAATTATATGTACTGTTTATTCAATACTTAAGCTTAATGCTTCAATAAAGACCATAGAATTTTTTTATTTGCCCAAAAATCAGCATAGCTTATTGCACATAACTTGTGCAAAAAGTAAAGCATCAGAGACCTATTTCACCCTCTCCTTAAAATACTTGCATGCATTTTTGAAAGTATTCCCAAAATGGACTTCAAAGAAGTGAGTGACAAATGATTCAATTTAGTGAACAGCTACAGTATTCTAAGTTTCTCCTAGATGAATCATGTATTTTCCAGCTCATTCATAACAGAGGGAATTCCACTCCTCTTTCTGCAATAAATGTCTGTCTGCATTCAGACTTTTTTTTTTCAGGCCATCGGATGTGGAAGATATTAAAATGATTCATACAAAAATATTCATATAGATAGTCTGTGGCTCATTATTAAAGAATTAGTGGAAGGGAACTTTCTGATTTCATTACATCCCCTGTTAGTCCCAGTTGCTATTAAACATCAGAAGTAAATTCATGAAATTAGATTTTTTTTCAAATGACTGATTTTTTAACGTGTTACTATGAAACTGCAACGCGTCAAGAAAACAAGACAATAATCTTTTACACCAAGAGCACGTTAGGTGGCCTTGTGAAATTGATATTTCCCTGATGATCATATGAAGAAAAAGCAATGTTTATTATTATTAACACATTAAATTACTATCAATCTGAAATGGCATTGATGTTGAGGATGCTAATGAAGAGGAATCATACAACTCCCCATAAAAGTGAAAGTATTTCTGCCAGCTTGTGAAAGGTCGATGCAAGCTGCTTTCCAACATGGCTGTGGCATAGCGTTAAGTTACTGGATTTGCATTAAATTAGTACAAGAATAGAAAAGGCATTTGCATGGATTTCTTACTGTTTTGCGCAGCTCATTGCTGTTAATGCAGCAAAATGCCAAGTAGATAACAGACTCGTTATAATGAAGGTATAAATGGCAAATGTAGTGAAGTTAAAAGTAGATTACTGGCACATAAAATACTGGAGTAAAATGTAGAAGTAGTCGCCTACAAGTACAATTTTAAAAAGAGTTACCTTTCCTAAAAAAACTAATTTGCATGACTTATAACGAGTTAATACCTACAGTCTACGGTTACTACCCACCCCTGAGCAAATCATTGAGTAGCCTATACATTCTGAATTTTTACAGTGAATAAAGATACTCTGAGATATTGCTGATGTTCGCAACCTACATTTATTTCACCAAAGGGACAACCATTTCAAACATTAGAGTAAAACATAGGTTACTATGTACACCTGCTTTAGTGTGCAGTGAAAAGAAGTCATCAGGCAGGGATGCCCTTATTTTCTTGTATTCCAGTCACTGGATACTTTCTCTTTTCTCTGTTTAGTGTGTCACACAAACAATGCACCTCTGCATCACAATGCTCTATGTCCAGTTGTCCAGGATTTGACTTTTGAAGCTATGTGTTGTGTCATTACCTGACTGTTAGTTTCTGACTCGTTTTTCAAATGAACCATTACCCAAATCAACATATATGACCACTGGAAAGAACCACCCAGTCTAGCAACAAGTGTACAGGACCTTAAGTTAGTTACTAATTCACTAAGTCACAGGATATAAAACACATGTGGCTCACGGTGCATTCACATGCTCCTCGGATGGTCCCCTTTACCGAGTTGTGAACTCGTTCTTCCGACTTCAGTTGGTTTTCATGTGCTCTTAAGTCAGAATGTGGAGTCAACATGGATGCTGCTACAAAGATGTGTTGAATTAGCATTATTAGAGCATATAATATAGCGCTGCTTTTGACACCATTGATCACAACATCATGTTAGACAGACTGAGGCACTGGGTGGGGATCTCTGGTACTGCCCTAAAATGGTTTTCATCCTACCTGTCAAATAGGGAAGTTTTGCGTGTCTGTAAACAACTATGTCTATGTTCTGTCCAGTTAAATATGGTGTGCCTCAGGGGTCGGTCTTAGGACCCATTTTGTTTTCCTTGTATCTGCTTCCCCTTGGACATATTATCCATAAACATGGCATTTCTTTTCATATTTATGCTGATGACACACAAATATACTTGCCCGTCAGATCCACAGATCCTTGAATGCTGAGTTCACTTAACAACTGCCTTTGTGAAGTTAAAAAATGGATGTCAAATAATTTCCTCCAACTGAACTCAGATAAAACAGAAATCCTAGTAAATCACATTAAGCCTGTGGCAAAGAACCTTGGTGTCTGGTTTGATAGTAATTTAAATTTCGAGCAGCACACCACAAAGCTTGTTCAATCATGTTTTTATCAACTTACAAATATAGCAAAAATTCGATCTATGTTAACTTTTAAGGACACTGAGACCATTTTACATGCCTTCATCTCATCACGCCTAGATTATTGCAACAGTCTTTTCACCTGTTTAACCCAAAAATCTATTGATCGACTCCAGACTGTCCAGAACTCAGCTGCCAGGCTTTTAACCAGAACAAAGAAATATGACCACATTACTCCTATTTTAGCTTCATTACACTGGCTCCCAGTATGCTTTAGAATTGACTTTAAAATTCTATTGATTACTTTTAAAGCTCTTCATGGCCTCTCGCCTTGTTATATTTCTGAACTTTTAGTCCCATACACACCAGCACGTACCTTGAGATCCTCGGGCAGAGGTCTGCTATCTGTTCCAGAGTCTCGACTGAAAACCGAAGGGGACAGAGCGTTTGCTGATCTTATTTGACTTTATTTTATCCCTTTTATTTTATTGTATTTTAATAATTTTATATTTATCTTAAACGTGTATTTTAGTCTTTTCAATGTTTTCATGCTTTTATCTGTATTGATTTTGTATTGTATTGTTTTTGTATTATTGTCTCTTGGGGATTATTGTCTTTACACTTGTTAAAGCACTTTGTAACTTGTTTTTGAAAAGTGCTCTACAAATAAAGATTATTATTATTATTATTATAAACAACACACAGACATCTAGTTCACTCTACATGGACAGCAAATTAACTGTTATAACCACGTTACAAATGACATGTTTGCAAAATATGTATTCTAATTATTGTGACACCACATGAATTCACCACTCACCCCTCCTTTTCCAAGCATGCAGTAGAAGCTACGTTGCCCGAGACGCTCTGTCAGCTATTGTGCTCAATAATACGTGTGAGCCTCCATTTGTCCAAATTTCTCTTATTTTCTTACTTCTAATGAACCAGTCGACTACTACTACTACTACTACTACTATTAACATTACTTCTTCTTCTTCTATATTCAACATTGTGACAAAAACGCTCTCTGTAGCCCTTTGTTGTTTGAGCTATTACATCGCGCTGGGACCCACAGGGTATGTAGATAGAAATATCTCATTCTAACTTAGGTAATAAAAACACAATGGTTCATTATGTAAGGTTGATATACACCACTGAAAACATAGTTATGTATATTATATTGCATTTCTGTCCTAAATATTACACACTGAACCTTTAAGTCAAGTGACGTAAGTCACGTTATTTAACTTAAAATTTTAACTAAGTGAACTTTGATTTTCTTGTACACTGGACTCGAACCTCTGTTTCCTGAGGAAAAGCGCTGTTCCATAGGCTGTTGTTGGTGTTAGCTATAGCAGGAGAGTTGTGAGTATCTCTGTCTGGAGTTGGTGTGTTGGCTCTGGGACCATCTTGTCTACTCCGCATGTTGGCAACGCAGTGGCAACAATTTGCTAGCCCTCAACTAACTAACGTTAGTTACATTACTTTCTACATTACTTTCTATGTCATTGTTTGCTCTATATCATGGTATTTGTCAGGGTGTTGGATTTTTCCAGAATCACCTACTGAACCTTTAAATGTAAGCTAAGCCCTGCTGCTCTTTCTACGTGCTTCTTCTTCAGGTAATTTCTGAACAAATTCAGGCAGCGATAGCATGTTCATGTTTTCACAGTCAATATCCTTTTCGAAAGCATCACCCTTTCTCTACTTTTTATGTAACATGTAGCCTAATGTGTGCGCCCATCCATACTGCCTGTGAAATCCATTTTGCAAAATCCATATGGCACTCGAGTTGTTATGACGCAGCGCAAAGGTATTATGTTCCTTGACATTTGTGAACTAATTTATGGAAACATTAGACAAAAGGCATTTGACAACATTAAATGTCAAACCAATGTTCATGCTAAGGATTTGATGAGAACTCTAAAACACAAACAGGCCATTTTATTAAACTCTTCTTTGACCCAGTAAAATGCAAGAGACATGCTTCATTCCAAAGCAAGATACAGGGAGGAAGCTATACGGAGATGACATCTCATTGATATAATGCATTCCCTAGCCCCTTACCCTAACCTTAACCACTACACATAAATGCCCAGTCTTAACCTTTACCCTCCTCCTAACCTTAATCTAATTGTTACCTGAACCCTAAAACCAAGTCTTAACCCTTACAAAGCAGTGGGGTTTTTGTCCCCACGGTGACATGAGTCCCCATCGGTTAGTGTGCATTCAAAATAAAGGGATATAAAACATGAAACACACACACACACACACACACACACACACACACACACACCCCATATAGATGACTAAATGGGGGATAAAACATATGACATTGAAACCTAGATATCTTGAAAACTAGATATTCAGCCACATAAATTCTGAATAAACAGTAGTCTGAATCATAAATTAATAAATCAAAATTCTCTAAAAAAATAAATAATATTCTTGTGTAACTGGTGTAAAGTCCAGTTTGTACATTAATCAATGATAAGGTAGCAGTAGCAGTACTAATGAAGGATCACACAAAGGGTCATTATGTTGTGCTTTAGTTATTACCATGGCAGTGATATAGTTCTAATAAAGACTGCAAATGTAGATAGGTTATCAAACAACATTTTTTTACTCTACTGACACACGCACTATCACAAAATCAATTTTTATTGGAGCCTGCAAACAATTATTCAGAGAAGCAGCCTTATTAGGCCTGTGCAGAGATGGGCAAAGATATCAAAATGTGTCTTGTTACAAAATACAAAATACTTCTCAAAGAAATGTATGAAAATGAAATACAAAATACTTGAGCCAGAAAATGTAACAAGATAAAATGTAAGATGTATTTTGTATTTATGTTTTTACAGAAAAATATATTTGTAATGTTTTTGACTTTGTAGAAGTCAAGTGCACAAGACTCTGGACTCTGGGAGTTTGAATCATATAGGGAGGATGAGCAGGAGCTAGAATGCTGCTGTGTCTAATAAAACTGTTAAAACAACAACAAACTAAAAATAGTATGTATTGTAAAGTAGGTAGAAACTTGCTCTCTGTCTAATTCAAAGACATGTCAGTCGAGACCCAACCACTATTGTGCCTGCCACCTCTGGATTACACTCCGTAGTGCTTTTTGTGTTTTTGTTTATAAATTCTGTTGTCTGCCATCCCCCTCTGGTAACATTAACCAGAGAAGAGCTCTTAAATATTGGACTGCTCAACTGCTCACACTAATCCACCACTCTTTATGGAACCTGAAACTTTCTCTGAGTTATTAGCTGGAGGAGCAGCAGCTCTCTACGGGATCTATGGGAGATGCCGAAGGGAGAGGCGTGCCGGGGCACTGGTTAAACTGAGACAGCAGGTGACTGGCAAATGTCCACTCTCTGGCCAACAAAATGGACAAACTGTTGCTCCTCAACAGAACTAACTCGGACTTGTGCAGATCTGCCGCCCTCTGTTTTACCGAGTCCTAGCTCACGGAGCGCATCCTGGACAATGCCCTTCACAGTGGAACTCAGGCAGCTTCGTCAGACGAAAGAAGAGGCCTTTGGAAGTGGGGACAGAGTGCTGTATAACCAGGCCAGACTAAAGAGATCAAAGCAGCAAAGAGGAGCTATGCTGAAAAGCTAGAAAACAGCTTCACAGCCAGCGACCCTGCGTCAGTGTGGAGAGGCCTGCAGACACTCACTAACTACAGGAGACCATCCCCCAACTCTGCTGGTACTCAACGACTGGCTGACAAGCTGAATGGATATTATGGTGCGTTCCATTTGACATGGGAAGTTGGAATTTCCGAGTTCCCTGTTGGAACTTTCAACTGGAACGCCCCCTGAAGTAGGATTTCCGACTCGGGAAGTCGGGAGAACCGCACTACCCCAACTTCGTGATCCAAGATGGCTGTCGAGGTATCAACAGTTAGTGAAAGCTGTAGTTTATACTGTTTATTAGCACTTCTGTGTACTTGTGACTCACATAAATGTTCGTACACAAAGTGCTGTCCAACAGCTGTCTGTGGACGTGTTGCTACAGTGTTTAGTGTCAGTAAATACCGCACAATGCGTTTTTTTAATCAAACGGCATATCAATGGCTAACCTGGCTAGTTGTAAACAAACAGCTGGCCGAGCAAGGTTTTCCGACTTGTTAACTGGAATGCCGTCAACTTGGGTGTGACGTCATTCCCAGCTCCGACCTCCGACTTCCGAGGTAAATGGAACGCAGCATTACTGTAGGTTCTCCATTTTAATGTAGAGGGAGATCAACTCCGAAACGCAGCTAAAACACTGGTGTTGATGGAGATTGTATTCGTTTTAATTCTCCGTTTGTAAACTAAAAGTAGTGAGTAGGGTGGATGGGGCCTTAGCTCGGCGTTCAACACCATCATCCTGGACATCATCAAAACTCACCCAACTCACTGTGCCCGCCTCTACCTCTGTCAGTGGATCACAAACTTCCTGACTGACAGGAGTCAGCAGGTAAGGCTCGGGAACATCACATCCAGCACTGGCGCCCCCAGGGGTGTGTGCTCTCCCACCTTGCTATTCTCCCTCTACACCGACGACTGCACCTCAAGAGACCTATCTATCAAACTCCTGAAGTTTGCTGAGGAGACAATGGTCATTGGCCTCATCCGGGACGGGAGGTTGATCAGCTGGCTGGTCTCTGGTGTGGCCAGAACAACCTGGAGCTTAACACGCTCAAAACTATGGAGATGACTGTGGGGGCCATTTTAGTACAGTGAACTCACTGTCATGTTCAAGAAACCAATTTGAAATGATTCGAGCTTTGTGACATGGTGCATTATCCTGCTGGAAGTAGCCATCAGAGGATGGGTACATGATGGCCATAAAGGGATGGACATGGTCAGAAACAATGCTCAGGTAGGCCGTGGCATTTAAATGATGCCCAATTGGCACTAAGGGGCCTAAAGTGTGCCAAGAAAACATCCCCCACACCATTACACCACCACCAGCACCAGCCTGCACAGTGGTAACAAGGCACGATGGATCCATGTTCTCATTCTGTTTACGCCAAATTCTGACTCTACCATCTGAATGTCTCAACAGAAATCAAGACTCATCAGACCAGGCAACATTTTTCCAGTCTTCAACTGTCCAATTTTGGTGAGCTCTTGCAAATTGTAGCCTCTTTTTCCTATTTGTAGTGGAGATGAGTGGTACCCGGTGGGGTCTTCTGCTGTTGTAGCCCATCCGCCTCAAGGTTGTGTGTGTTGTGGCTTCACAAATACTTTGCTGCATACCTCGGTTATAACGAGTGGTTATTTCAGTCAAAGTTGCTCTTCTATCAGCTTGAATCAGTCGGCCCATTCTCCTCTGACCTCTAGCATCAACAAGGCATTTTCGCCCACAGGACTGCCGCATACTGGATGTTTTTCCCTTTTCACACCATTCTTTGTAAACCCTAGAAATGGTTGTGCGTGAAAATCCCAGTTACTGAGCAGATTGTGAAATACTCAGACCAGCCGGTCTGGCACCAACAACCATGCCACGCTCAAAATTGCTTAAATCACCTTTCTTTCCCATTCTGACATTCAGTTTGGAGTTCAGGAGATTGTCTTGACCAGGACCACACCCCTAAATGCATTGAAGCAACTGCCATGTGATTGGTTGATTAGATAATTGCATTAATGAGAAATTGAACAGGTGTTCCTAATAATCCTTTAGGTGAGTGTATGTGCATGTATGCATGTATGTGTATGTGTACCTGTATATCACACCCACATCTCTGACATGTACATAATAATAATAATAATAATAATGATCATGATAAAGGTAATAATAATTTACTCCTGCATCCTTTGCACTCTGCTCATTGCACTATTGTCTCAATCTGTCTATATTTTTTTTATTAATAGTGTGTATATATGTGCTCTCTATACTGTAGCCTGTGTCTGATTTTATTATTATATTACTGGATAAGTAAGCATGTTGTGAGCAATGTACTATCCTGAGTCAAATTCCTTATAAGTGTACACATACCTGCCACTAAAGCCAATTCTGATTCTTATTCTGAAAATTTGGACAAGCGAGACTTTCAGAAATAATAAACTGCAATAGCGAGGGCGGGATACGAGTTATAAGAGTTTTTTTAGTTCTAAGGAAACGCTGAATATCTGTATCTCCGTCATTGTCGTGTTGTTTCAGTGTTATTAATGCTGTAGGTGAAACCAATGTGACATGCACATTTTTAACAAGCACTGCACTGCACTACCTAAGAAGCGCAAGAAGGTCACATCGGCCCAGGGGCTTCGCACAGAAATCAGGACCCTATACAGATTAGCATTCTCTATGGGCCCCTCCCCGCATCCATGGCTATTCGTTCTAGTAGGTTATCTTTGTGGGCCCTCCTCACATAAGGGCCCTGTAGCTTATACTCAGACCCCCACACCCCCCACCCACGCCCCCCGCTGTCCATAGAGAAAGACATTTGGTTCTCATTAGTTGATCTGTCCAGGATAGAACAACTATACATTGACCATTAGGCCTACCTGGATATGATTCAGCACACTGTCTCAAGCAGTTCTCTCTTGATATGTCAGACCTAAAAACAAAATTACAGGGAGACTTTAAACAGTCTGATATAGACATGTACAAACACACGCACAGATAGTCATAACTTGACCAGTTTGAACCTTGATCTCTAATGGACAAAGAAACATTAACATCAGTCCTTGCAGGGAGATAAAATGGAGAGAGAGAGAGAGATGCAGTTGTCCCTTCTCCGTTATTTGAACTACATTTCCCACTCGCTACAGCCTCATTTCCATTTCCCATAACCCTTTGCGCCGTTCTACCGCTTACAGACACAGGAAGGTCGTACATAGAAGCGTTTTACTGAGGCAGAGAAGAAACCAGGCCGTAATCATGCTGGGACAAGCTGTAAGGCGATTCACCACGTCTGCTGTTCGTTCTTCACACTATGCTGAAGGACCAGGGAAGGTGAGATCACCTCCAGAAAGCAGCATTATTGTTATAAATGAGATATTGTCTGTATCCGGCCTTGTCTGTGTCCTCAGCCTAACGTTAGCTAGCGTAACTTGGAGGTCACGTCCGTCACTTGACACAATCGTGATTGTAATGCTAGCTACACTAGCCACATACACGGGCATAGTTTGTCCTTTACAATGTAACAAAACATTTAAAGATGAGGACAGTTGAGATAGTTAGTGTTGATATGTTGGCTTGTTGGTTAGCATTAGCTTAACGTTAGCTAAGAGAGGGTTAAGTATTAGCTAACTCTGTTAGTGCTACCTCGTTAGCAAGCAACTTTAGCAAGCCATAGTTAGCCGGTTAAAGTTTCTGACATGCTGGTATTGTTATGATTCCTCACATTTTCTAATGAAATGGATTTCAAGTATATTTTTTAGTTTTTTTGCACACAGCAGTTTGCGTCTGCTAGAAGAAAATATAGAGGAGGTTAATGAGTAACGTTATTGATGCTGTAGCTAACTTACCTATGATTTTGGATAGTGGCCATAAGTTAACTAATGTCGTCAAAATAAACTTTACCTGCCATTAGATGTTTTTGATGTATTTTGTTGCGCACCATATTGATATGTCTATATAATGAGGCAGCGTGGCTAGTTACATTCAACAAGAAGCCTCCTCAGTTTAATGCGTAGCTTATTTTGTCAGTTAATCTGTAACGTTAGTGCTTGATGCACAATAACGTTACACACCATCACCACAGTGGCCTCTTTTAATTTCAAAGTCATACAAAGTTTAGAGTGAGTATTATTGGCCCCTTAAATTTTTTTGAAATACACCAACAAAACCTTGTTAAATTTAAACCTGGATGAAATTTGTTGCGATTTTAAATGGCACACCTAGACACTCAAAGAATCACTTCTGCTTCCCATTGCAAACATAAAAAAAAACAGCAACTAGGGAATGGAAATGTAGAAAGTCCACTCACTTTGTGCCCCCTCATTTTTCACAGGCAGTATCTGAACTTTAAATGGCATTTTTATTCTTGGCACGGTGATTAATTTATGACTCTGGCTGCCTTGTAATATTTGGATGTATTATGAAGCTCTTTGCACAGATATCCTGCACATGGCACTGATAATTTATAAGAAAACTGTAAAATAACCTTTCTTTCAGTTTCACTGCATCATAATACTCCTGTGTTTTTGCAGAACCTGCCATTTTCTGTGGAGAACAAGTGGCGTCTGCTTGGCATGATGGTGTTGTTCTTTGGCAGTGGCTTTTCATTCCCCTTCATTGTCGTCAGACATCAGATCCTGAAGAAGTAAAATGGCCCTGTGCTATTACTCAGCCTTCAAGGTAATTATGACTGCCATGTTTATCTAACATATCTGCTTTCATTAAAATGTTCGGATGATGTGGCATTTACTTTAGGCTTGGTTTGAATAGTGACCTCAGACAATGGCATTTTTTACTGCTCCTCCTTAGCCTTTTGCTCAGTGGCATATCTTAAATAAATTACCTGTATGTCTGAGAGTGATGGTAACAAATGTCATGTGGGTTTATATTGATGCTATGCTGTTTAGATAAGCTTGCACTTTAACAAGTTAATGTGACAGTTTAATGCACACATTGATGTGTATCAGGTGGGAACAGGTCAGAGTTGTTGTTGTCACATTTATCTTTGCTGGTGTTTAGAAATTGCTTTTCTGTCATCAGATGTATGCAAGTCATCTTATCACATTTTTCCCCTATTTCCTTGTTCTCCCCACAGGTTGTCAGCTAGAACATATTTATCTGTCAAGGGTTCTACCTGTGCAGAAGAATGGGAATCTCTTAATTTTCTTTGTAAATAAAGTTTCCTCAAATATGAACATGTCTACCAGAATCATCATTTATATTTATTTCAATGGATATTATTAAATGCATATAGATGCATGTATACATTAAAGAGTAAAACTATTGTAAACATGCTGACCTATTTGGTGATTTAATTGACTTATTTTGTTATCAAGCTTGCTCTATTTTAGGTTTAGATAACCAACAGGCTTTATGTATTAAAGTAACATGCTGACATAATATACAGGTGCTGGTCATATAATTAGAATATCATCAAAAAGTTGATTTTATTTCAGTAATTCCATTCAAAAAGTGAAACATGTATAATGTATACATTCATTCCACCCAGACTGATATATTTCAAGTGTTCATTCCTTTTAATTTTGATGATTATAACTGACTAATATATTCATATAACTAATGAAATATATATATATTATAATTACAATATATTCATTATAACTAATGAAAACCCCAAAATCAGTATCTCAGAAAATTAGAATATTGTGAAAAGGTTCAATATTGAAGACACCTGGTGCCACAGTCTAATCAGCTAATTAACTCAAAACACCTGCAAAAGCCTTTAAATGGTCTCTCAGTCTAGTTCTGTAGGCTACACAATCATGGGGAAGACTGCTGACTTGACAGCTGTCCAAAAGACAACCATTGACACCTTGCACAAGGAGGGCAAGACACAAAAGGTCATTGCTAAAGAGGCTGGCTGTTCACAGAGCTCTGTGTCCAAGCACATTAATAGAGAGGCGAAGGGAAGGAAAAGATGTGGTAGAAAAAAGTGTACAAGCAATAGGGATAACCGCACCCTGGAGAGGATTGTGAAACAAAACCCATTCAAAAATGTGGGGGAGATTCACAAAGAGTGGACTGCAGCTGGAGTCAGTGCTTCAAGAACCACCACGCACAGACGTACGCAAGACATGGGTTTCAGCTGTCGCATTCCTTGTGTCAAGCCACTCTTGAACAAGACACAGCGTCAGAAGCGTCTCGCCTGGGCTAAAGACAAAAAGGACTGGACTGCTGCTGAGTAGTCCAAAGTTATGTTCTCTGATGAAAGAAAATTTTGAATTTCCTTTGGAAATCAAGGTCCCAGAGTCTGGAGGAAGAGAGGAGAGATACAGAATCCACATTGCTTGAAGTCCAGTGTAAAGTTTCCACAGTCAGTGATGGTTTGGGGTGCCATGTCATCTGCTGGTGTTGGTCCACTGTGGTTTCTGAGGTCAAAGTTCAACGCAGCATGCATAGATAATCTATGGGGTATTGTGAAGAGGAAGATGCAATACGCCAGACCCAACAATGCAGAAGAGCTGAAGGCCACTATCAGAGCAACCTGGGATCTCATAACACCTGAGCAGTGCCACAGACTGATCGACTCCATGCCACACCGCATTGCTGCAGTAATTCAGGCAAAAGGAGCCCCAACTAAGTATTGAGTGCTGTACACACTCATACTTTTCATGTTCATACTTTTCAGTTGGCCAACATTTCTAAAAATCCTTTTTTTTGTATTGGTCTTAATTAATATTCTAATTTTCGGATATACTGAATTTGGGATTTTCATTAGTTGTCAGTTTTAATCATCACAATTAAATGAAATAAACATTTGAAATATATCAGTCTGTGTGTAATGAATGAATATAATATCCAAGTTTCACTTTTTGAATGGAAATACTGAAATAAATCAACTTTTTGATGATATTCTAATTATATGACCAGCACCTGTATATGACATTAAAACTGAATACTAGTTACTATTACATCCAGGTCCTAGGGGATGAGTGCAATATTCATAGTAACCATAGTAACCAATAGTTCACTATATAGCTATTGAATAAAGCCTGCAGTTCTCAATGTGATTTGGCCTTGTACCTTATGATACCTTTATTTTATTTAAAATTTTAAAAAAAGTAGTGCTTCTCCAGATTTATGAATGCTATTGCCATTCTAAAAATTCTAGCATGTAACCATACGCAAGTACTGAGTAGATCCCTAATGATTGATTAAAATGTGTAGCCTGGTGCAAAGAGAACATACTGTAGAAGTTCACACCAAACCCATAACTTTGTAAATTTAAACCCTTTGTTGCCAGCAACCTCAAGCGAATGAATAAAGT
The DNA here is from genome assembly GCF_014851395.1 of Micropterus salmoides. NCBI lineage: Eukaryota > Metazoa > Chordata > Actinopteri > Centrarchiformes > Centrarchidae > Micropterus > Micropterus salmoides. Next base: position 27,107,354 of record NW_024044459.1, read on the forward strand.
GGAAATTGAAAATCGGTGTGAGAGGGCTTGCATTGAAGAATCCAGTACTCCTGCTCTTACAGCTTTTCTGATGGGTATTGTTCCCCCACCCTATAGCTCAGCTCTCCACCCGAGCTCTACTGAATAACCTATTTCAGTTCAATTAACCCTATGCTTCTGGCTATAATTATCCAAGGACAATGTATTAAAAAGGGAGGTGTTGCTGCTCAGTTGGTGAGGAAGGGGAATATGAAAGTTAGGAGGTATTCCATACACCTCTATTCAGCTCCACCTCATGCCTGAAGTAATTTTTACAAAGTTTAGTTTTTCACTTGCTCGTGCTGTACTGCAAAGAGTTTCCTGGGTTGGGCTAAAGACATATGGAGAGACATACGGGACAAGCTGCAATCATGAGACGTAACCTGGCGTATACCCTTTGTAACCTCCCTGATTTTCATACACAAACACACACACAACTTGCAGCTACTTGTAAACATGTCAGGTGGTTTTGCGTTCTCTTGCATTTGTAATGATGTTATACTCTGTGTGCCCCTGGGCTGCCTGGATGTGAAAGCATTCAGGTCATGCAGCTCTTGCTAGGTGATGATAAAGTTATCAGACATTTAATGGGGTCAACAAAAGCGAGCCGATATTTCATAGGTGTGTTGTATTGCCGGCGCTTAGAATAGGTTGACCTTTGTTAGGAGCTCAAGGATAGGGAGAGAGAAATTTTCTGGTCAAAAACACTGCTCAACACATAAACATGACACCCTACATTATCACAGGATACTAAACTGCACGCTTACACACAGCACGCTGTTATATGCAATTAACACCTGCATAGACACTGTTTCCTGTTTGCACACACCCTGGGGTGATAATGCAACTAAATACAGGAAGTCAGGTGGAGTGCCATTTTTTTGTTTACCATGGCACATGCTCAGCCTTAATAATCCTCATATTGGTGGTCCTTATTAGTATGTAATGAACCATCACCATTATGCGTTTAAGCCTGCTTTAGTTGATGTCCTTCAGCTCCTGACATGAGTCATTCTTCATTCTTCGTTAGTCTTTTTGAGTGCATCTCAAAGATCACGCTTCTCTGTTGACTGAGAAAGAGGGAGCTCTTAAGTGCCATCAGAGAGAAATAAGCCTCACTGATGTGATACTCCATCCAAAGTCTGTCTTTTGAGTATCAAACACTCGCCACTGTGGGCTTGAAAGGTGACTATAAAAAGTTACCACCATCGTTGTTCACCTCCAGAATGTCAATTAAAAGACTGCTGCAATTTGTGGGCTGTGATTCTCATTCTTGAAAAGCAGATACTTTGTCCATTCGGTAGGATAGTTTAATTCCATGCAATTACAGTGGAAAACATTTGAAAGCTCCACTTTTGTGCTCTGAACTCTTGACAGTATGGCACTGACTGAAAAGAACTGCCAGTAGCTACTTTAAATTTTACAAATGGTTCACTTTGGTGCTACACTACACTCCAGCACTCAGAGTGCTAATTTGGGAATGTCCCCAACATTTGGACAGCTTTGCAGAAAAAGAGAGATTATAAAGAGACATGCATTTGCTCCCCCTGAGAATACATATTTAGACTGGCATTGGCACTTTAAGAGATCAGGTGTAGGAGGGGTGTCACATTATCAGAGAGTAAAAAACATGCACGAAGCAGTGGGTCCTTTTTTGTCATAAATGTTTGATCTATTCTCTGCCATTATGCTGCTAACAGGGGCTTTTAAGAATCCTAGTTGATGCCAGACCCCAGCAGTGAGGACCAATTAGACACAATTGTGTTATCTGGACAGGGACCAAGCTGCAGTGCCGTGCTGGCAACTTATGAAAAGTACATAAGGGTGTGCTGGCACATGCCATGTTTCAGGATGGGTCCTATGGTGCCCACAATAGTCTACATCAAATATTTTAGATGGACTTGCCATATCTCCACTGTGTGGCACTTTGAGCTGCTACAGGAAGGAAGAAGGGGGGGACAGAAAAAGAATACATTACAGTGGGATTACGCACCCAGCATGCCAAGTCTCTTGCAGGAGTTTGTCATGCTGCATTTAGTATGTAAGTGTGGGGGGAAATGAAAGGGAGAGAGAGAGTGCTATTGTGTGTGTCTGTGGTTTCTCTGTGGTTCACCAGAGTTTACACCTTCATTATAGCCAATATCTGGCAAATTCAATATTGTAATTGTCATTGCAAATGCTTTACATTCCCTGGTGAACAGGCACTAATTAAAACAAAGTGTAGACATTCAAGATCCTTCCATACCAGGTTATCACCATTCAGTGATTGTTTAACATAATGCATGCTAATAAAATGAACAGGTTACCTACAATCACTGCATTGCACACAACTACTAAGGTGGACTTAGTTACAGCATCATAGCTTATTATTTTCCCTTTCATACAACAACCTAATATAGTTTTATATGTTCTTACAGAAATGTAAATTGCCTTATTTGCAGTATTTGTGGCCATTCATTGCAGCATCTGCAGACTGTTCAATAATAGACTTTTCAGCATCTCACGTGTGGAATCTAATTATAGACTCATTTGCACTTCAGAGGAGAAGATTGTGGGCTTAGCTTGGTGTAAAGCATGCACAGCCATCTAATAAAAAGGCTCAACATTTTATTGAATCTCCTCGGTTAGAGGCACATTTCACATCCAGCCACAGTATTATAGTCAAACAATTATAGTCAAATAATTTGTAACTCTTACTTTGTGTGAGCGGGCTCATTAGTGATTGACAGTTATATAAACATTTACTTAGTCTGAATGAGAGTGGGTGCCTGACAAATACTCCACAGACTAAATTACCCCTCTGGGTGAGGTGGATGAGTTCTAATCAGTGCTTGCACAGCGGCATTTCATTGTAACAACCAATCAATATAGTACATCCAAAACCAGGGAAGCTGTAGTTGTGGTACTCCCGTCATATCAGCGTGATGACAATAAGAGGTGAAAGCAGCTGTCTCCAGTCGCCGAACAACACTCTGACACCGCACTGTCAGTCAATAAAGTTTCAAGGACACGCTGAACTCCCAAGTTTTCTGCTAAGCCCATCCTCTTTGCCTCCCTTCCCTGTTTACCACACTCTACCTCAAAGATGCTGACTTGTGGAGAAGTGCGGAACTGTCAGTGCAGGAAGATGAAGTGTACATGCACCTCCCACTTCGTCAGAGTAGGGCTCTACTGCCTCAGCCAGGAACTCTACACAATTAGTCCAGAACCTCCAGGGGATGGCTGTTCATAGGAGATGAATGCACGGGATACCTAGTTGACTCACAAGTGTGTGTATATGTTTGTGTCTTTGCATGTCACAGAGAGAAGAAGTGCAAGAGAGACTTTAACATTTGATGGCATTTAACAAACAGTCTCTGTGAAAACATTGTTGCAGACTTTTGCTTAGGGAAAAATACATGCACTCGAGCACCTTAAAGAGTCCCCCCCCTTTTTTTCAACAGTGGCAGATCACAAAGAGGCTGTGAAGCCAAAGGAGAGAAAAATGTGTCAAATATCATTCAGGTTTTTTTGCACATTCAGTTTGATATGAAAATAACGGGTGCAGAGACCTGGCAGGGACCCCGGTTGAGATCTAACTGGCATAATCTCTACATCCCCTCCAGCCCACTTCAGTCTCCAGAACAGTCTTCAGTTCAATAATGTAACACTACACTCTGCCAGAGTTAATAGTAGCAAGTTTCAGGGTGAAAAAGTTTTCATTTTAAATAATCATGCCCACTTCAGTCCGAGCTTTCCCGCATCACGCCGTATGTTAATGCCTCTGAAGGTTCAGATGTGCATTTTTCTTCCTTCATACAATATACAGTGCATTTCGAATTTAGCTCTGTTCCCTCTCAATGAAAAGCATAGATTTTTTATTTTCCATTTTACCAGCTGTCTGTTATAAAACACTTAGCACTTAGAAATACGAAGCTAAATCAAGAGGTTTTGAGATATTTTGTCTGCGGCTAGTGTATAATGTCTCCTCTCCAGGCCCTTGTGACTGAACACCAAGTGATGCGTGTTTGATTTTTTTGTTTCAATGAAAGTTACAGCCGGTCTAATATAATTAATTGTAACAACTGACGAGTCTAAGCCCAGCTATTAAAATCTCCCACACAGCATCTTCTATTTTCTGCCCCTGCTACTTCCAAAAACATGCTAATATTTAGTTGTTTAGCTTGTTGTACTCATTTATTAGTGCTGTTTTTTTTGTATGTCTGTAAAGCAGGGCAGAACATCCACATAGATGCAACATATAAATGTCATAAGGCCTACTCACTGTAACAAACTCATCTCATTTTAGCCTGGGCTGAACTGGAAGCAAAGCAAATAGTGGAAGAAATCTTTTTCTCTAAGGAAGAGTCTGTAGAGATGCTTTCTGTTGCGCTGGAACAATGCAAACATAGTGGGAATAAGGTCTGACAATGTGAGAGACTGCTCTGGAAAGTGAAAAGGAATGGCAAAAAAAAGGGGGTGCAGCTGATCATCTGTTGTTGTTTTCCCTGCCATGGGTTTATTTCCTCCCACAGATAGAGAGAAAATATTTGAACCTTTTCTGGGCCAGAAACTGTCTGTTGCTCTCCAGTGGACTCCCTCTCTTGTTGCACTCACTGGAGAGATTCAACCCACGGCATTTCACACACTTAGAGGCTTCCGCCACAAACCTGCATATTCGCATGCACATTTGCACACACATAAGGCCCTCAAACAAATGCACAAACATTGTTCAAGTACAACCACGGGAACACTACTAGTTATTCATGCAAACACACATGCATCCATGAGTCCAAACACACTTTGACTGTTAAAGCTACAGCCAAACTTCATTTAGAGACTATCTTACCTTGAGCTGCATAAATTAAGAGAGAGAACTAAGCGAACTAAATGCAGCAGTTGTGCAATCAGCAGTACTCGCTAGAAATGGGGCCAAATATACAGGCTCGGAATGTCTATGAAGATTTCCATCTTCATTTTACAAATACATATATGGAGAGTAGGTGAACGTAGCTTACATTTTTACCAGCTGCACAGACAGCTGTATTGAAGACAGACAATAGAGAGATATTGATGGATATACAGTACAGAAATGGGTGAAGCTGCACAGGTACAGGAACCGTATCTCTGCAATTGTTCCCCACTGGGAACAAACAATGCCCTGAAGTCTGAGAGTCAGCACTTTTACAGTGTTTTTGCAACTCTGTTTACCATATTTGCAAGATTTCTGATGTAGCTCTGCAGTAGTCTCCCAGGACAGAGATGCAGAGGTACAGAGGTAGAAAAGCTGTATAGTGGTGCGCTTTTGTACTGTTGCTGGGTAGCCTGATAGCTCCCCCATCTGGACAAAAACAAACTGTCAGGCTGTAACACGTAATTAATTCTGGGAGGCTTAAAATACTTGCAGTGCCAAGGTTACAGCTGCCGCATGATGGGAAAATTGCACAGCTGAAATCAATGCTCTGTATAGTTTAAACAACTTTTCAGTTGTTTTTCTTTACCATAACAATGTCCTTTGATTGTCACATTTTCATATTAATGATAAGTAACTCAGGGCAGGTCAAACTTTGACAAACACATTATATGAAGTTCATCTCAGAGCAGCACAGTAAGAGTCCATATAAACACAATTTGATCTCCCATAGTTTTTGTGAGTGTTTGTTCAGAGGGCGGAATGCATCAATAATCGTTTCCTTTGAACGTGGGAACAGAGCACCAACAGAGATGCAGCACAAGTCACAAAGGCAGAACTGACTGTGCAGGGGAAATATGAATGAAAGGCTTGTGTCTCACAGAGACAGGGGGGGAGAACGGGGGCAGAGAAAGGTACTGGGTGCTCAGTTTGGTTTGTTTTTCTGCAGACCTGCATCTTCCAGGATGTTCTTTGGATGCCACAGATGTTTGTATGAAATGAGCAGGCACAATTTGGGCTGGCCTGAGCTCAGTCTGATCTGTGAATGGTTCCTTTCAAAGCCCCGCTGAAACCACATGGTGGCCAGGACCTCAGACACAAAGCCTCAGAAGACTAATTCAATATTACAAACATAAAAGGATCAAATACCTGTTTCATTATTTGGATTCTAAAAAGGCACAAATATTTGTTGTACAAATTAGATGACATTTTGAATCCACCACTGCGTGACATGTAATCCCTCTGGTACTTTCAAATCTGCTGTCAATGATGAGCTGTTTAAAGTTCTGTTTGGCCCAAGACCAAAACTTTATCTTTGGAGGAATTAACCAAAGTTTTCCAAATTTAATTACCTTTCACTTTTCAACATGATATAGGTCACATCACTCTTTCTTAAGATTTTCATTTTGTTATATCTTGTGAGAATAACTCAGTTCCTCTATTCCTCTTTGTAATTATAAAAACGGAAAGATACAGAATAAAAAGCCTCTTCACTAACAAAATCGTTAGTTCTGATATTAGTGTGTGGAGGTCCACACAAACAAAATTATCCCACTGCTCCGTAGCCTCTTCACTCTGATAGGAGAGGCCAAGATATCCAATTAAAAAGAGAGGTTAAAGTTGACTTTACTCCACTGGCTGGTCCAATCACAGAAGATGCCCTGGTTAATTTGGTGAACAAAGTCATGGCAGGGGTGGGTGGCCACTTTGGGAAAAGTGAGGCGCAGGAGAGGGGATGGATGAGAGGAAGCATGATAAGGACTGAGGGGAAGATTGCGGCCCCCTGACAGCTCAGCTTGCATGGCAAATGAGAGCGCTGACTGAACAAAAACATTTGCTGAATCTGTAATGGGAACGATCAGACCACTTCAGGAGGAAGCCGTGTCCTGCAACAAAGACCAAAACAAAACTTCTTCGACAGCCCGAGCTAGATAAGTCCTCTGCAGATTTCACTTGCCAGGTTGTTTAGCATTTGTGCATAAAGTCTTCACAAAAATGTCATTCCACGTTTCCAGTTTTGTCAAAAATCATAGTTCAACCTAGTGTCTGTTACACAACAAGCATTTTACTTTTGCTCAGTCCAGGGCAGTAGGACATGTGGCTCTTTTCTATTTCAGAGCGCCCACATGGATAACCATCAAAAGCATCACTTGGCTCTAGCCTGTGACTCGCCACTCTGCAAACAAAATTTCTGAGCTTTCAAAAAAGACATTTTCCAGATAAATGTTGCCAAAAAAAAGTGTATACACACACATCTCACTGAAAACCAGTTTCAACAGCCGTGGACGATGCTCAAGAACATCCGTTGTTCCTAAATTCATATACAGACAGTGATGGCAGTTTTGCCTCAGTAAGCTAAGAAATATTCCCGTCTGCTGCCCTCCCACCCCTCCATCTCTCACCCTGCATCGCGCTATCTCTGTCACATCTTTCACACTTTGGTTTATAAATCCAAACTGATGGCAGGCAGACTTCTTTTCAAACTCCAAAAAAAGTGACTCTGAATAGAACATGTAGCCCTTCGGCTCCTGGGGGCTCCAAGACTCCAGAGCTTTCTTGAGTGGTGCATTTCAGAAGTGGAGAAAAAGAAAAGTATTCAAAACAAAGAAGGTGGAGAAGCCAAAAAAAATTTTTCTCCAAGAATTCAAGTAATGATAACCTTAGAAAGCACAGGTAATAAAGTGGCTTATGAAAGTTGGAGATGGTATTTCTTTAATAAAAAAAAAATACTCCACAGAACTTAAGCCACACATTACCAGAATTTCACTGTTGTTTCATCATTTCCAGTGGAGATCTAACCTATCGTTATAAGCTCTTAAAGAAGACATTCTCAGCAGTATTATCTTGATGCAATGTCATCATATTATAGAGTGCCCTTATTCTGAATAAATGTTTTCATCTATCCTTGAAAAGCTTTCCCTATGGCTATATCATAATATTTCATTACTTTGGTGTAATTTTCACAGGAAAAAAATTGGACAAAGTATGTAAGCTTAATTCGATGCAGCTATGGTCTTTTAGAGTTTGAAATTGAATTTCACCTACCTTCAAAGTCTGGTAACACAATTACTCTTACTTCTTTGACTTTAAATGTGATTTTGTTCTGAAGTGTCTTTGTTCTGAATGTCTATTCTTAGAAGTTAATTACATTTTCAGTGGGTGTTGTTCAGCAGCATAAAACAGGCATTTATGACACCTAGCTTATATCTCTTCTCACAGGCTGCCCTGTTGTCAAATACCTCACTGAAAGGTGAAATTAATACTTTTGTATTTTTAACTTAATGGAATCTTGGTTATTGTAGAAGACTATATACTGGCAAAGGAAATGTGGGAGCAATTTAGTTTTGGTATTATTTTCTTTGTTACTAAATTGGCTTTATGTTCTCACTGACTTTCACAAGTACCCCACTTTTAGTGGCTGAAAACTTGAATGCGTCATTAATTCGCTTCCCTTAATAAGATCCCCAAAAGGTCTCTTAAAGTTAGGGTGAATGGCCTGCTTTACAGAGCAAGAAAGATGGTCTAATTAAACTATGCCCTCCACTACTCTATTTAACCTCAGACTGCTTCTTTAAATGAGTTACTCACATGGAACAGGTTTGATTTATATTCCATTTATTCATGGACACATAAATGTGAAAAAGATGCATCAACCCTCCACGAAAACCTCAATCTTAACCTGGAGTTATCACATTAAGGAAATTACAGTCTGCGAAAGTGAATGTTAAATATTTGTCAAGCACTTAGAATTGCAGTATAACACTTTATCCTTTAAAGTCAAGTTCACAACAAAGACTAGTGAATGACTGTTAAACTCGGGGTGAGTCATGGGACAGACACAAGAAGAGAACAAGCAAAACAAAGGGGAGTCTGTTGGGTTTTGTAAATACATTTTATAGCAGAGTATCCAGCCAATCAGTCCACGCAAGCCCAGTGTCCCTGGAGCCTCCTCAGCAGCCATCTGTGAGTGAAGCAGAGAGAATAAGCAACAGGGAGTTTGGGAAGTCTGGAAATGCTGAATCAAATCTGCACTGCCAGCTGCAAGAGGAGAAAAGTAATACTTGATGGCCTGGGAGTGAAAGGAATAAAAGAATAAGTCGAAAAGAACACCTGCTTTTGATATAATGAGAAAATAATGCATAAATGTTGGAATGCCAAGGTTTCTAAATGGAGACACTTGCAAAAAAAGGTTGAAATGTCTGCTTCCCTTTTTTTCTCCTTTCCATCACAAGGCTAAGCAGTTTCATAAAACATGGATGCAAGTGTAGCCAGGACTGAATTATCATGAGCAATGCAACAATGGGAACTTTATAAAATGAAGCAAAAACAATGCTTACAGCAACAACTGCGCCCTCTTCTAAATGAGGGAACTAAATGATTGACTGAGTGACCGACTGAGGGAGAAATGGAGGCAGTAGGAGTGGAGGGAGGGAGGGGGTCGGGAGTTGGGGAGAGAAGGAAAAGACTGCTCTATCATCTCCTTCCAGACACCACTGGGATTTAGAGTGAGAGACAGTATAGAGCAGTGTAGAGACAAATCACTTCTCTTGACCTTTGAGAGAACAGTTACATACAGTAATAATCCACTAAGGGAGGGGGTTTGAGCTCGCCATAATATTGGGGTTTTCACTTTCGCTACAGAGAAGTACTCTTCCAACACACTGCTGAGGAAGATAAGATTGGAAGGATGGAGGCCTGAGCACTCCTGTGGAGTTCTGCACTCGCACATGTTTGTTGGTGTTTGATCTCTTGGTAGAGCTCTGGTGATTATGAGAGAATTAATTTATCTCACAGTTTCAAACCAACCAGGATGCCTCAGTGCGATTTCAGTTTAAAGATTTGTTCGAAATCAGAATCTTCCCTCCAGTGCTTTTAGCTGCAGCTTCCTCCCAGCTAGCAGTTCATTGAGATCTTGAACACTGAAATTTCCACTTTATGTGCCATCATTAAATTCTAACTAGTGCTATAATTCTTCTCCCTTTGATTCAAAAGCTTTTCACTGCACTTTTTTTGGCATACAGTATTTGTGGGATGTAGCCTGCAGTGATGTGCAAGCAGTGTTGCAGCATTATGGGCCTGTAACTTTTTCATCTGCTACAGTAAAGAGGTTAGCATGATGGACTAGTTACTGGTGGTGCCTGCCACCGTAATGTGCACTGCACGCTGATCTACATTGTTCTGGGCTTTAAGTACGACTTCATGCCATGAGCAATTACTGGCTTTTTCACTATAGTCTGCCAGAGAGAAGGCTGAAGATGTATTGGTGGAAACAGCACCATTTCTGATAGTGAATTATTCACATCATATTGCTGTAGAAATTATTTAGATCTTCCTCTGGATTGCTTGATTCACCTTCACCGATTATTTCTAACAGCCAACTCTGACACGTGTGCTTTTCTCAGAGCCTTTTCTTGTACTGTGGGTTGGGCACAATATTAGATAATGTTTTATTACTTTATATCATTGGTAACCAACAGTATTTTCAGGCGACCTTTTCCTATCTGTCCTTTCTCACCCATTCACACACTGTTTCATTTTTTTCACTCTCCTTCCAACTAGTAGATGCTTGATAAATGAATGCAGTTTGGTTGAATGAGTTGATCTGTTCCTACCAGACACAGCAGCACCTCACCTGTTTGTTCAAAATGCATCATCTCTAATAATCATCCCTGCCATGGACACCCATTCAATATGTGGGGGATCCCTATTGGTTACGCCCTGAATCTGGGTCTAATGGTCCACAGTTGACTGGGCAGGAGGCAGGATGCCATTAAGGCACATAAAAGGTGGGATCATGTCTTACTGCATGTTCCACTGATCCAACAGGAGCACGGCTGGGTTGATTCAGGGGTACCTCATCACATAGAAACATTATTAACTGCCACAAAGACTCAAATGACTTATGAGGTTGTAAAAAAGCATCATCCTCCAGGAACGGTGTGCTGTACAACATAATCAATTTCAGGAGAGCACAAATACATGCCACTTTATTATTACAAATAATAAATGAACATTAGGCAGCTGGTAATGCAGCCAATTTGTCTTTCTGAGGGTCGCTAATGGCGCAAAACACTCTGCGTGAACTCACAAGAAAGAACTTTGGATATTTTGGCACTTTCCATTAAAAATTGAAATGCAATCAGTGTTGTAATCTTCAGCTGCAACTCTTGCTGAAGTCAATGGTGCTGAAACAACAGCCAGCCAGTTCAATCTAATATCAATCAATCACAAGAGATTGTGCTCGCTGGATGAAACTGCTGAGACAGAGAGGCGGAGGCAGGTTCTGCTGCTGGTGTATACACAGTCACTATATATTCTGCAATGAGACAAATGTGAATGTGCCCCACAGCCTGCCTTTGCATTATGATTTTTACAATGAGTGTGAGAACACCACTTTGAACTCTATTTGACCTTCTATAAATATGTTTGCTTGTTCGTTAAACTGGGGATGTCCTTGTCTGTGTGCTCCGTTCGCTGCCTATGCTCATTAAATATCCTCTCATCAGGTCTCAGGGTCATGGACACTGGGCAGAGCCGTCTGAGTTGTCTGTGGTGTGGAATACCAAAAAAGCCCTGTCTGAGTGTCAGTCAGACAGCCACACCTTCACAAACACACACACACACACACACACACACACACACACTCACCTCTAATGAAAGAGATGAATTATTACTCTGTGTCCAAAGTTTCACAGAAAGTGACGTTAGCAAGAGCAACAATAAAGCTGTAGGCTACCTCACATCCACACAGAGAGGGGAAGGGGGCTGACTGTATGCCTTGGGTTCTGCATACATTGTGTAGTGTAGTCTATGTGTGTGTGTGTGTGTGTGTGTATGTGTGTGTTTGTGTGTCTGTAAAAGGGAGGGTAGAAAGAGAGAAAAACTGTACACACACACACACACACACACTGCAGCCCTCCTTCCCCCTACGATTCAGTGGCTCAGTAAAGCCCAGACGGCGTAAACAAGATTTATGTCATTTAATTAAGCTTTTGTACAATTACCTTTATTTACAGCTGCATGGAGCAGGCAATGGGGAACTCATGGCCATGTGAGCCAAACAGAGAGGTCGTAATTTCTGTCCTTTACTTCTCATTGTTCCTAAGATATGAGAACAACACTCCTGAATATGTAGGCTGCATGTTTTGCTTGGTGGGGCTGCATATTTATATTCATCACAAATCAGTTCTTCCTGTGTGATAGCAATTATATGTAATTAATTCAGTGTCTAGATATCCTATAGATTTTGTTTTGGGTACACGAATGGCCAGTATGTTTGATATTTATAGCATATGTTTGTTAAAACTATGGAAACCATCTAAATGTAAAGCTCAAAATATTCCTATATTCCTCAGGATAAATGTATCCGGAGAGTCTGCATTTTCTTCTGTTTTCATCTGCTATTAATATACATCTTCCAATCGCACCAATCTGTTCACTAATTTGAGAGGAAACGAGCGGCTGACATGTCTCATAATGGTGATTCAACTTTGATGTTACAGTGCCATCTACTGACTAGTCTAAAATGTCCCAGGCTTGGCTGTTTGCAGACAATAAAATATATCAAAACATGTGATTCTGTTTACTTTGACAACAACAGAGGCCCTTTCTGACAGCTGTTCCCATCTCTGTGTCAAACCATCAGAGGACACATGGCAGTGTCTGTGTGTGCTGGCTCTCTGCCATGTGACAGACTCACACAGACTGACTGTCGGCATTGTTGTCACTCCAGCAGGATGTGACTCCATGGGCATTGTGAAGCAAGAGCCACAAAACTTCATCACTGTGGGTATTTCCCTTAAAAAATGCATCACATTACATCTAATGTGAGATGTACAAGAAACCAGAGTTTTAAGTGCATTGCATCTGTCATTAGGTACTATTTTTGTTGTTGTATTTGGCTCATTGTGTTTTTTTTCCCCTCGGTTTTATTCAGACAAAACATCTTTTGTTTTAAGAGTTGCAAAATCTGACCAGGAGAGGGGGCTTTACCCACACTTTTCTTCTGTACTTAGAAGCAGCATGGAGACAGGTCACAATACCTTTCTGACAGCTTTCTTGAAATTGACACCTCAAATAAACTCAAACTCAGTGATGTTAAACATATTACTGAAATCAATCTGCAGCACTGTTTTTGCGTCTGTGCCAGTAAAGACCTCTTTTAGAGACATTTAAATTATACTACTTTCATTTACAACATCTATTTACAACTTCTACTTATAACTTCTAGTGTTGGGAAACAGCAGAACCAGTATCTCTCTCTCTCTCTTCACATCATGCCAAACCCTGCCCTCCTTAGAATAGCCTGCTGTTTGCTTTTATTGTTTGTGCATCATGCCCTTTCATCAACCTCCCTGAATGAGATGGGACATGAAACTAAGCTCAGAAATGCAACAGGCCCCAGAGGCACCGGCAGCTGAATGCAGAGCTTTACTTCTCATTATGGCCCTCATAAAGAGGCTTTTGGATGCTGCTGGCCTTGGGAGGTCCGTGGAGGAAAGAAAAAGAAAGAAAGAAAAATGAAGAGGCAGATGGAAGAAAGAAAAGAACAAGACTAGCGAATCTGGATTTTCCAGTCACAAGACAAACATAGCACAGAGATAAAGGACTGACTTTCACACAGTTCATTCAGAAATCTATCTATCTATCTATCTATCTATCTATCTATCTACACACTTTGCATGTGCAGAGCAGAAGGCGTCAGCAGTTGTCTCCTCTCAGGGCTCCTCCATGTGGCCTTTCATCACAGATGAGCCTCTGTCGCTTTCATTCAGTCTCATTAGCAGTTTACACACACTCACAAATGTTTCTATATGATGCCATATTTGCAGCACATCTCTGAGAGGAAAGTGTATCCTCAGCTTACACTCTGTGTGGATTTTAAATTCATAAGCTGCCATTGTCATGGAAAGTGAGAGGGGATGAACAGCAAAAAAAAAACCAAAACAGCTTCTTTCACTGCTGCAGTCAGTGTCTCCGGGCATTTTACAGTCTTTTGAAAGTGAAGGAAAGGAAGGATAAAAATAGTTCCTGTCTAGCCAGTAATGATAAAACCATATCTGCTGATCCGGAAGCTAACCATCATCCCCTTTGAAGACAAAAAGCCAAGAGCAACATCAAGAACTCCGAGCCTATTAAATCATGCACAAAACACACTACGAAAGTCTACAGGGAGAAGTTCTTGTACCCTTATTTTTGATTCGAAGACTTGAATCAGGGGTGCTGGAACAAATTCTATACTGACTGACTTTGCTGAGGAGGTACAGCAGCTCTGCAGCTGGAGTTCAGAGATGTGTGTATTTGCGAGGGGTGGTAAGAACATTAGCTAGTAAAAGTGGGGAATAAAGTACTCTTTAATTAATAGCAGCGCAAGTTTCACCCTCAAGCTATAAACTATGCCTGCTCCTGTTTTAGAAAGACCCTGAGACAATTGCTGCTGGGGAAAATACAGGCTCCTAGCTGCAGGCCTTTTCCAGTTAAAATGAGATCTGTTTAAACATCAGCCTCAGGATTATAATAGCGAGAGCCAGAGAGGCTACAGGTTCAGCTGCCTGCCTCAGTTGATAAAAACACTTCTTCACTCACATTCAGCATTTACTGTAGCGCCTTTTATTGCACAGTGTTCTGAGAGATCAGAGTTATGCATTCATGTGTCCAATTTTGGATTACACAGTCTGGGTCAGAAAAAATAACATTGGCAATTGGCAAGATGAACAGAATAGCAGAAGAAGCTGCTTCGTAATAACTAAAGATGGCATTTCTCGCCTGTTTCTGCTGGAAAGTATGGGTTAAGCACTGAAGATGAATGGCCCTCCTCATCTAATGGTTTGTCCTAGATTTCCCCACCTGCAGTGCAGTTATTTTTCACCGTGCCGTCTAATCCACCATCCCTCTTCCACTTAACACAAAACAAAGCCTCCTACAGTGTTAGTCTAGGCAGCCCATGGGAGCTGCTCTGTTGAGACCCAAGTAACACACTTTTTATGACATCCATTCCAGGGAGCGGATTATGCCAAAAAGCTGTGGAAGACACTCACCCCTTGCCTCCAAGCACTCTGCTGATTTATAATGCGATATATTCCATAATCTAAATTTGTTTTGCATTATTCATGCTTGAATGTACTTTTTTCAGCAGGATATTTTGCTTGTTATCAAGCCATTGAACGATATAAAGAGCTTCACAAGGAAACTTGATTAGTATATAGCCATTTTTGTTTTTGATACAGGCCACCACAGCTGAAGTGATCAAACCAAATGTTGCCGCCACATTGGAAAGTCAGTGTGCGACTTAACATTTAACAGCCACTGTCGTAATGTCACAACCAGCTGTGTAAACTGCATCTCTTGGCACGCAGAGGTCTCTTGATCATACAGTGCCCTCCTCCTGTTTCCTGCCACTGCAGTTTTGGTAAAGGCAGCAGTGCAAGGAATGAGTTACATTTCAGGCAGGAAAATGTTGCCTTCTAAATCACTAGTTGTCGCCATACTTATTATGCCAAATAATTGTTGTCACCAAAATATTGTTTTGGTGACATTGACTTTACTTACTCATTGTCTTGGGTCCTACAGACTCCATTGCTGTATGTGTAAAATGTAGTCATCTACATGTTATGATAAGGCACAACATAGATCTTCTTTTGGTAAAGAAAAAGTCATGAAAAGTTCCACATGAGAAGAAAAGAACTAGCAGTGGACATTGTGTCATAGTTGATATACTGAACAATGAACTGTACGTTTACACACACATTCCACTACAGAAATACCAAATGGGCTGCATCAGTCACATGGAGCCAGATCAAGCAGAATTAAATAACATACACCTCAGTGTGGAACTGTGGGGGTTGGGGGGTGGGGGTGAGGGTTGAAATGTATGCCTAGGTTTCTGTAAGAGTCAACCGGGCTATGGTGAGTGGTCAAACACCATCTCCTCTGTTTTATGTGCTGAGGGTGAGGAAGTATTTGTCGCACCAATTGGACAAAGTTCTGAATTTCATGTTTGTATGTAGACAGCAGACCCAGGATAGCTGTGTCATCAGAAAACTTTGTTATCGGCAATTGTTAGCAGTGCTGCATGTGCATTCATTGGTGTCTTGGGTGAACAGGACAGGGGAACTAACGCACCCCTGGGGGGCGCCAGCGCTGATGGTCAAGGGTTCATATTTACACACACAAACATGACACTTAATTCTGGTATGTACTCATGTCAGCTTTGTGTGGAGACATTAGCACTGCATTTATTAACCCAGATTGTGTCATACTGTGGTCTGCATAGAAAGTATGAGTGAGATGGTGAAAATAACATAATGAAACATTTAGCCTGTGCAGATGTGAAAGGTGGTTGTAGTTTGCTTCATCGTAGAGGGAAAAACAATCTTGTCAGCTTGGATTCAAGGTGAATTCGGTTTATTTTTATTCCACAGCTGACTCAGTTTCTATCTGTGTATCACATCATTGAGCCCCCTTTACATAACTGGCTTGTTTGCCTGATTTACAGTATACTAAGTCATGAACGTGCCTGATGCTCTGGAAATTGATAATGGAGAACTCCTGGAGGGTGAGTGATGATGTTGCAGAGAAAATAAGTTATAAAGACACTATGTTTGGCTCCTGGAGCCTTACTATCCTATCCAGGCTCGGTCCCCTGTCCTCATCCATTCTTTATTTGTACGCAGAACAAATATCCTAAAGGTAGATGTTTGAGTAGGACAAAGGGATCTTTGTTGTGTTTGAGGAATTGCTCAGCTGTGCTTAACAAGCACATCTTTTTAAAGACCTTGCCTTTAAAGACTGCCCTGTGAGAATTAAGTGAGGTCCTTGCCTCTTTACCTCTGCCCTGATTTCTCATTTTGTCTCACAACGACATTGATTATGGGGTTTGAGAAAGGATTCCACAGAAGATCACTGATGCGATGTTGCTTCAAAACCACCTCTGTGAATAATGCCAATAAAAAGCCCTGAGGTGATCAATGGTAAATATTGTAGCTGTGGGAGAATGTTATGCATATTCGACAAATGAGCCTCAGCTTGTTTTTATGGGAAATTTAGCATCTGCAAACAAACACGTGTAGTGTGGATACAAAAAAAGTCATTGGCAAATGTTATTTATTTAAAAAGAAAAGTTAAAAAAATATGTTTAATCATGCAATGTTAAAAACTTCTGCATGAAGCTGAAGATGCAAACACACTTCACATTTCTTTACATTTTAATTTGTTTTAATGTTTATTTACGTGTGTTCTGGAAAGTAAAAAATATCTTTGAAGTGAAATGTGGAACATCAACACAGTATGTGCTTACACAATCCAGTTGCCCTACTGTAACTACACTTTGTGTGTGTTATGAGCATGACATATGTATTAGAGAGGCACAGAAATACTGACTGTTGTCCCGTCCTCTCCATGGGAGCACAAGCACTGCTGTGACAGTCAGCATTGAACATGTCTTTGGGGATGCTCCATTATTTACACTGTGCCTTCCTGTGGCCCAGATGAGACATGACAGGAGCCACAGGAAGCTCATGAATTAAACAGAGGGGCCTAAAAGCACAAGGGTAGAGGGTGATGGAGAGGCCTGGGGAGACAGCAGAGCACTGGGGCTGCAGATTGCAACGCACATGTCGCCGCGGCCTGAGGGGCTGGAGGGAGGTGAGGCAGGGAAGAAGGGACATGCAGGGACAGAGGGAAACAGAGAGAGATGAGAGAGCAAAGGAAAATATTTTCCTGAGGAAGAAGTAGAAAGAAGATGCAACAGACAAAGAGACAGAGACAAGAGTAGAAAACAACAAACGGGAATAACTGAAATTCTCTTAGGAGGGCGTAATGAGACATATAGAGAGGAGAGAAACAGTTAAAAGGGCACAGCAAATTTAGCCAGCTAGACATTAATCCCTTACTGATGCATATAAAACACAAGAGTGAAGATGATGTCATGCATTCAGTGGACAGTTAATGGGGTGTGTAATGTCTCAGCTGTTGCTCACATAGGTCGGGCAGTGAGCAGCTTCTGGTGTCAGCCTGCATGTCCGGATGGACGGTATAACCTCATTTAGGCTGTGACTCATCACCTGATGCAGCAAACCAATACACAGTAGCTGTGGGCAATAGAAGACTCAGACAATACCCTTCCTGTTTTAGCGAAGTGATAAAATGTGACTAATGGGTACGGAGGTTACAGAAATGGATGTTGAAATGTGATGGTAGATGAATTTCCTGCTTATCTACCAATAGACAGCGGGTTTTTACACTGTTCCATGCACGCTGTATGTTTAAAATCATACTAACTGTCTCAGGATTAACCCAGGATGTGGACTAGTATGAATTTGTTTGGACCCCAACACACACGCGCACGCGCACGCGCACGCACACGCACACGCACACACACACACATGTATGTGTTTTATGAGTCTGATATTTTTAAGTAACTTTTTACAGGAAGTGCCTCTAATGACAGCCCCTTTCATTGGCCCCCAGGGAGCTGCTGTCCATCTCTCATGGCAACACCAGACGGGAAAAGGAACCGCCCAGACCATTGGTGCCAGGGTGATATCATCTGATCATCACCCTCGAACATGGGCGCTGAGCCACACAGTGCATTTTCATATAGTGGAAGGTCTTCATCCTTTACTTTCCCCTTTTATATTCAGGGCATTTTATCTGCAAATATTAATCCTGCAGAACAAGTGAAATTGGCTTGTCATATAAAATGGGAAGTTGTGAGCATTATATATCTGAATGGGTGCCAAGTGAATTAGGCTTATTAACTTGAATCTGTAAAATCTTTTTTTTTAACCTCAAGCTGAATGTAGCTTCTCTTATTGATGCAGTCCATTAGTTGTAATAGTATTCTGTCTGTGGAGTATCAGTTGTCCTTCTACTTGTGCTTGAGTGCTCTTTATTCCCTCAAGAGCCCATCTGGCAAGCATCTTTTCAAACAATATGACATGGCACTACAATTCAAAATTTAGATGCAGTCATCACATGAGTTGGACATTTACACAATCATTTCAATTGTCCCTGAATTTACATCTACATGTACTTAGAGAAGCAGTGGCATGCTAATACATTTACATTACAAACAATTTCAATGACATTGATAGATACAGCATGTAAAATAATGAAACAATCAGGTCAAATTGAATAAAGCGCTCTGAAAAGAATTCACATAACAATATGTAGAAAAATGGTGTCTCTGTGTGTTCATGTGTGAACGAGAAGGACAGAGAAATAGACAGTGGCAGCTTTGTTTTGTATGTGAGGGTGTTGACGTTTATTTCAGGAAGAAACAAAACACTGTGACCACATGTTTCACCTAATATTTTACACCAAACCTTTCGTGCAACAGTGCTCTGTAGTAATGTGTTCAGTTGTCTTTAATTAGAATGACATCTAAAAGTCATTGCTGAAGCTACTGTGTCAGTATATATAAGATACATAATGAAGATGCAATAGCAAGAGATAGCGTTGATTTTCCAGAAATAGAATCCAGATCATGTTCACGTAGTTCAAGTAGTCAGATGTGGTGTTTATCACAGTTGGCCTCCTATCATAAATCGAAAAGTTGTGCATGCAGAGAGCTGCCCATTTTCTACCACCGTTTCTCTCTAGAAGTGTGACTGAGGGGGCCATGTGGTCTCTGTCCCCCCCCCCACCCCCCATTATAACACCACAACTCTGCACATATGTGCATTCGAGTGGCAGCTGCAAACTCCCCCGCTTGCCCTCTGAAAAAAGAAAGTGAAAAACAGCCCCCTACACCACAGCGAAAGTAGGAAAGCTTTTCTGGTCTGACTGTGTAGAAGAAGAAAAGAAAAATAGTTTCTGGTGTCTACTGTAAACCAATAATTTGTAAGGACAGTCTGCAGTATTCATCTGAAAGCAAGGAAAGTCTCTCTTTTTTTGTAATTCAGTCGATGCATTACTCGCGTGAAACACACAAACACAACCTGCAGTTATCCACTAATAAAACACCACAGTGGCCTCCCCATCTGTCTTCTCCAACTCCTTTTGAGGACTGCAGGAGGTGTACGACAGCAGACTGTGCCATACCCTGCTCAACACATCAGTAATTCACTAACACACAGAGGCCAGGCGGGCACATAATGCACATATTGAGGCAACGCCAGCAGAAGTCTCATCCGGCACCTATTAGAATATTACAAGACAAGTCGGCAAGCAGCAAAACACGTGTTAGAGTATACTGCACACTCAGACACAAACCTCATACTAGGCCTCATACTTCTGTTTCTGCTCGCTGTTTTACATATACCACAACACTCAATGAAATGTCACCTCATACACACACACATCAGATCTGTTCAGCAACAGAAGGACCTGCCTCCTCCTGCAGCATAATACATACCCATCTTGTGAAAAGGAGGAACTGAAGTTATGCAGATTTTTTGTCTACTAAACAGGCCAGATGAAATGTCACAGAAAGAAAATATTGTCGTAACCTACAAATCTAGAATTGGCAACAGAAAGTTAAAGCCAGTAATATCATGGTGCACATATAACATGAAATGCTATGGATAAATAATACACGTATTCCCAAACAGAACTGATAATTAATGCACTCTCTTGTGTGGGTTTGCCTGAGTAATTCTGTGCAGCTTTAATGCACAAAGTAGATTTTAGTATGAGCTAATGTATGTGTATTAAGAGCAAACAGTACAATACATCCTGGCACGATCTGAGGCATATTCTCAGAACTGTGCTCACTGGAGTTATTTTTTCAGACGACAACTGAAAGTTTCACGTCACATCCTGACATTCACATTGGTTATTCACGTATGACATTAAACATTTAGCATTTGGTTGACACCGGACATGGCATGGGAAGGTCTAATAAATCTCGTGAAAGTAATGTTGGATTACCAAACCCACTACTCACGAGGACCTTTGCTCACGCTATCCAAAATCCATGTGTCACTCACTGCCTTTTTTAAACTTTTATGTTAATCCGGTGAATTATTCACGCAAGTCTTGATGTGCATCTGATTGAGTAGAGGGAGAGAAGGCAAGTGGGCCTGTGCACTGATCCAGGAGCTTGGAACATACAGTATGCGTTTAATGTGTGTGCTTCACCTCAGACACTCACCACTTTAGCACTTAAATGGGACACTGAGGGTTAAAGTCGGTTGACACACAGTATGAAGATTTTGCTTAAGAAGGTGTGTGTGTGTTTGCTTGTGTGTGTGTCTGTATGTGAGTAGGGTGACAGAAAAAAAGACCTGAGAAAGGAAGTCTACGTCCATGTAGCTTCTCACACTCACTACCGTGTTACAGTTTATATCTGATGTATGACTTTTAGCATATATCCTAACCACAGAGGATGAAAGACTATTGTTACATACCCAAGCCATTGTTCCTGCAACACTCTGCCCATGTTCACTCTGTCTTGAATAGAAATAAATAGAAGACAGCAGAATCGTCTTGTTAGTCAAGCTAACACAATCAAGAACCAATGACCACTTGCAATAGATCATTCATTCACATTTCCAACAGTGAGGGAGCTTATTTTATGGATCACATTAAAAGACATAAAGCATCTGCCTCACATCACACATGTCAGTAAATGCAAAAAAAAAAACCCAAAACACAGTTGTCTTCAAAGGCGTAGGAGGCTGGAGATCTTCCCATGTGCTGTCTTTCAGGGCGATGAAGTGTTATGATAATATGACAATTAATATGGATGAGAGCCCTCGGTCAGCACCCAGTCAGGCTCCTGTGGTACTCAAATCAGAGCCCATCCTCAAATAAATCTGACAACGCAGTTATGGTGAAACAGAGCAGAACAGCCAGGCTGCCCTGCCGTTCTCCTTCACACACTCCACCTCCCCTTGGTAGACTGTCAGAGCCAGCATCCCCCTCCCTCCCATGACACACATGTAGAGATTCAGAGATGATGGCAAAGACATGAAGGCATACACAGATACAGACAAAAGTGCAGAATACACATGCACACATGGGCTGAACTCTTGAGGTTAGATTTTGGACTTGATTATTAAACCTCTACAGGGATGAAATCTCCATTTTCATACTCACATGTGTGCCATGCACACATACAAAGTCAGTGGTTGAATTTAAACATGGTAGAGAGTGTTACTCCACCTCTCAGCAGGTATGAAGCTGGCCCTCTCATGTCATCTGTCTGCCAGAGAAAGAACATTAGCTACATCCTGTCTGCAATCTCATTATGCTCAATCTGGGAGGGTCCACAGAACACAGCCACACTGCCACACAGAGACAGAGGATGATCCCAGTCCTCCAAATTACACCACCATATAAGGCCAAATTGAACTGGGAACTACTGGACCTAGCAGCAATAAAGCCTAAGGCATGGTCATACAGTAAATGTAGGGGCAATGATGTCTTGATGAAAAAAAATAAGATCAGGCTGCCACTTCAAGAGCTTACTTAGAGTGGAGTGCCCTACGTGCTCATTGAGCATGCTTAAGTGTATTACTAGTGAACTAGTGGTGGTGGTGTGTTTTTTTTGCATGTGTTTCTAACTGGGTTTTTGTGCATTTAAAGTGGAGTGACTCTTATTATTATTTGTCAAGTAAATGTCTACCTTTAGATTTCACAGTGCCCTGACCTTCTATGTCACAGGTCAATGGAGAAGCCTGTGCTTTAGTGGCGAACACAGGTGTCAACTCCCTGAGTGACCAACAGGAATGCAAGGTGTGCTTCCTCCTGAGTGGCAGCACAGTTTTTCACACCCTGGCCTGTCCACCTCTGTAATAGTGCATGTCAGTAGCCATTCGTCTCGAGAGGACCACTCAGAACAGGGAGAGTGACGGAGAAGAGGGGGTACTAGTAACTCGTCACTCACATTGGAGAACACTGCACATCAGCAAATAGTTGGATACACAGATGGTGAGTGGCAACGGATGGCATCCAGTTCTGTTTAACAACCTTATCTATCTATCCAGACTTCCTTTTTTACAGTGCCAGTTGCTATAAGACGGTCAGTGTGGAGGTGAAATGGTGATGGCAGCTGCGCCAAGGACAAAACTTGAGATGGTGGGTGGAGAACGGTGGCCCATTAGCTGCTCAGTGCTATGTTAGCTCTATCAGGGCAAGGTTAGCCCATGGCTGATGTACTGGAGCCTACAAATCAACTTCCCAGCCTGAAAATGACATTTCAATGTTTGAATCTAGATACCATTTGGTTGGTTTATGTCTACTGAGTTTGATGGTGTATCCCGAGTTTAACATTACCTTTTGGTAATTAAAAAAGGACAAGTTTCTTTTCAGATGCTGTTCAAATGAAATAATGCCAAGAGGGACAATGTGAACAAAATAAGTACTTAAAATAAAGTGTGAAAACCTTTTTTGTGGTGGCTAAAACCGAATCTACTACCCACAGACATCAGCAGACATTTGTTATGTTCCCTGGTGACGCTCTGCCAGCCATGCACTGTAGCTATCTAAGCCCTAAATAGATTCAGTCCCATATTGTTCTCCCAAAATAAAGGTAAACACCCCAAACAACAAAAAAACCTATCAATTCAATTCAGCTTTATTGGCATGAATGTCAAACAACAATATTGCCAAAGCTTAAAATATAAAACAAAAGAACAATTCATTTCATACAGTTCATTAAATAAAAATAAATAAAACAGTAAAAGTGTGTGTTTGTGTGTGTTACTACAAAAAAATAAAAATAACATAAAAATAGTACATCTAAAAATTAAATAAATAAATAAAAATAAAACAGTAAATGTGTGTGTTAAAAAATAAATATATAAAAAAGAAAAGAAAAATATTAAAAATAAAATAAATCTAAAAACTTTAAACGTGCTGTGTGTGTGCGCGCCATAG
Source organism: Micropterus salmoides (assembly GCF_014851395.1). Classification (NCBI taxonomy): domain Eukaryota; kingdom Metazoa; phylum Chordata; class Actinopteri; order Centrarchiformes; family Centrarchidae; genus Micropterus; species Micropterus salmoides. The sequence continues at coordinate 27,131,085 of NW_024044459.1, forward strand.
ATCTGTAGTATGTAAATATCAAGTATCAAATGTAATATCTAAAAAAACTAACAAACAAATAAACCCATTAAGTATTTATGGTACATGAATAATTTGAATTTTCATTTACTTTCTGACTGCAATGTAAGTAGCCACTCAGTATCTGTGAGAGTCTATCTAACAGACTGCAGTGGCCAAATAAGCAAAATTAAAATGGATTACTCAGTCCAGCTACAATTAACAACGAGATTTCAAAATCAGAGTTATCTTAAAAAAACAAAAACAAACTCCCACTAGACCATATGCATATTCCATTCGTCATCAGCAGCCAGGAACAAAGAATGAATTGTATGTAAACTGCCAGGCTGGGAATACTAAATGATGTCAATCCTGTTCAAGAGGAGGAATCCTTGGACTGAAGCAGAATAGCTCAATCAATAAAATTTTGAGCTACAGCACAAACAAAAAAGATTTTCTCAGTTACTACTTTCAGTTCACGGTGTACCCATTACTTATCACACAATCCAGAAAGAGTGCATGGCTTGTTCAATATGGTTGATTGCTGCAAAGCAACTGTGCATATTGCTACACAATATAGATAAGTGGAAAATATGCAACTAGTCCAAGTATCTAGAAGCCTGGTTTTGACAAACATACGTGCTGCTTTTCTAAAAGCACATTACCTCCAGGTCTGTTTTCTGCAGTTGTGGTTAACAAAAAGGCACGTAAATAAATCATTATGAAGTTATATTTTAAGCAATTTATGTAGTTTAAGACCAATTAAGATACAAGTCCCATTTCTTACTGATTGAAGATGTCATGGATTGAACCGGTGCCGCTCTGTGTTCACTTGGCTGTGTCTGCTCGGTGACTGTAGAGGAGAGGGAGAGGGAGGGGAGAAAGAGCAGCGCAGCAGCGGGCAAGCCACCAGCCCCGAAACACAGATATAAAGGCGAACTTAGCTTGTATACGCAAAAATAATTTACTTTGGTTTACGGCATGGTAGTTCGCCTAGAGCAACGTACCGCTTTGGGGATATAGGCGATAGGGCCGGGTCGCTTGTGTACTGTACTCGACAAGGCTGCAAACTCAGAAGGAAAGAAAACAACAACACTGGGGAAAAAAGAAGACGGGGGTTACACACAACAGTGACAATAAAACAACACTCCCCGACAAGTGGTCTGCCTGGTGCCGAGGGTTAGGTCCGAACAGAAAACAGGAAATATTGGTGAATTATATTCTATCTGAAACATTTTAAATGTTTGTTTTCAGATAAGTGTTTCTGTGTGAACTTTAAACTCAGGAAACAATGAGGACATAGCGAGCAAGAACTCATCAAGTGTCTCGAAGCTGCTAGCCATCCTGCTAACGTTAGCTTGGCTATCTGGCAGCGAACGAATGCGAGGTAAAGCTAACGCTCGCTAGTGCAGCCCAGTAAGCTCAGTTAGCTTGTCGGCTAACGGTAGCTGGCTAGCTAAACGCGTTTTTGAGAAACTTTTGGTGTTGTTCCCCCGGAGCCCAAACACTGAAGGAGTATTGTAAGAACAGAGGGGAAGGGCAGGTTCCCTTCTGGACTGTATCCCCTCTACATATTTCCCTTATATGATGGCTGCGGAGGTCAGCAGTGAGGATACGGGCTCGGTTACGACAGGGACAGGGGTGGCAGGCGGAGGAGGCCCGGAGACGGCCCCTTTTCCCTACTATCCCAAGTCGAGAGGAGTGCGAGTCAGTGATTTGGGACAAGGACCACAACCAACCCTCCGCCAACATTCAAACACCTCTCCGGACTCACTTCCCGACATGAGTGGGATATATCTATCTGGTGGGGATATGACCGGACCAATGTTCCCAACAGGGAGTGGCGGAGCAGGAGGTGGACATTCAGTTTTCCAAGGAACAAGCTCAGGGACCGTGGGCGGCATTTGCTGCTCTCCCACTTCGGAGGGTCCAGCTAGTGGGATTTCACCCACATCAACAGGCCCGGATGGGCCCAGTGTCTTCCCACCACTGCCACCACCTCCTCCACTCCCAGGCTGTGGGGGTCTCGGCGGCACTATGGATGAAAGCGACATGCAGGATGGACCGGAATACGAAGAAGAAGAGGTGGTGTTCCCCCTCTCTGCACCTCCCACGAACCAGTAAGTATAGCTCACAACAAGTAAAAATGACGTCTTGCCCATTGACGCCTAGAAATTATCATTTTCACGCATCCTGTACTTCTTGTTGTTCGTTTCCTTCCCGCCGTCAGGTCTGAATTATATGTAGTGGTGACTGGTGCTTCTCAAAGCTATCGTCAGTTATGATTTACATTACATTACAGCCCACAGTCATCACTCCTTAACAGTTGTGGCTATGTAATAATCTCAATCTAACATGTTACTTATGGTCTGCATATTTTTTTACATTTGCAAACTTGTAATACTTTTTTGGAAGAATCAAAATTACTCAGATGGAGTTGAATTTGTAGCAGAATATGCGATTTTAGGACACTTTGAGTCTTCTTTAAACAGTCAAAGTCAAATTGTTTCATCGAATTGAAGCACCCCTATTCAAAATGAAGCTAACAGGACAGTATTAGTGTCTGTTTCATATGTTGAATGCAACAATTGGCCTAACAAAATGAAAAGGATTGAACAAAATAATTGCATACTTTTCACGTTTTATATTACATACTAGAGGGGACTAAAGATGCAAGACACTTAAGTTACAAAGCCTAAATCAGTCATAAGTCTTTATTACTTACTTCACTCTGGGTGAGGTCAGTGCATGTTATCTAGGTAAGCAACATCTTTATCTTTTCCTTTCCTGTTGTATCAAAAAACAGTTGTCATACCTGCATCATGGCTTCTGATCACAATTGCCCACAACTGTATGGTGTTGTCTTAAGGTGCTGGAAACACTTGCACGGATGGACCTGCCATTCAGGGGATGCTCAAATACTGTCCTTCCAACTTTGTTAATACTATATATTCTTCATCAACCAAATGCTTAATTTTGATTAGTTCATCACCAGTTACTTCTTCACATTTGCAGTCTACAATAAGGTTAATCAGTTCTTTTTAGGCTAACTTGTGATTGCTACATTGTCACATTGCAGCCCCATAAAGATTAGTATGTCACTGCAGTAGTAGCCAAATTATTTAGGTATTGTGTAGTATTTAGGGTTTGGTGTCGAGAACCGGCTCCAAGTTGTAATCGTGCCAAATTTCCAAGAAACATAGATTCACATGCATTTCAAGTCTGCTTTTCGGTTCCTTACTTTTTGCATATTTCAGTCGTGTTCCTGATTGAACTGCAGGGAGCATTTTACCGTCCATAAAAGCCAGGACTTGCAAAGCGGACCTAACGTCACATCATTTGTTATGCAGTATGCTAACAAAGCATGTGAGAAGAGAGCACTTCTGTTTACATTCCTGGACAACTGCGGAATGAGTGAAGCTAATGCTCAAAAGTTTGGCTTAGCTTCACTTACAAAAAGAGCAAGCAGCAAAATGCAATACCTGCAGTAAGGATATTTCATGCAAAGGAGCAGACACCTCCAACACGATGAAGCATATACTTTAACATAGCGAAAATCTGAAGGAATGCACAGTGTTCAATGTTTTGCAGCCTCCCAGCTACAATGATGCCCCAGATACAGCTAATGCTAACAGTAGCAACGTCTCACACTCAGGTACACAACACAGGTTAGCTGACATTTAGCTGACCTTTTATTCCAATATATATTTTTCTTAGATGAGTCCCCTGAGACATCCTTCTAATACAGAAAGTCCTTTCACTTTGGCCATGAAGGGGAAGATAAGCAAGGAGAAGGTGGATGAATGTCACCCAGCTGTGACAAGATTTGTGACGAAGGCGTTGGAATCAGAACCGGGATTTGCAGTACTTGAATCGATTAAATTGAATTGAAATGATACCCAATCCCAGTAGAATCAGTGTTTCTCACAGAATTACAGTGTATCTGTGGTGCGTGCATGATCATGCTTTGATTCAGATATTGCACAAAGAGGATGTGCTATTCACAGACGGGTCCATTGTCAGTAGCGGCTTTCACACTGCACCATTTTCCGGGAGTATTGCACCAATATGTTTGTTCCCTGCGCTGTATGAAAGGTATAGAGCTGAAAAAGGGGGTCTGATTTGATCCGCCTCTGAACCGGGAATGTTGGTAGTATGCATGCAGCTCTACAATGTAATACAAGTTTACCTATTTTAAATAGTCAAAAGAAAAATCTAAAATCAATATGTGGCAGTCAGTGTTGATATTGTGGCGAGCCGCTGCAAATAAATCAATGTGTGTGAAACACTGAGTATTGTGCTCTGTCATGCTACATAGGAAATAGAAAATCTGAAGTTCCTGCTTTGATGCACAAGTCTACTAATGGCCAATTTACAGACCTCTGATTTGACTGACATTATGTGTTAGATATATATGTTTTTTTTGTGATTAGAGTGAAACAAGCATACAACCGGGTATATGTAAACGTTATGATTGCAGCAGTGAAAATAAACCCCAATGGTTGTATTTTTAGAATTATATCTAATTATAGGCATTTTATGAATTTATCAGGCATGCGCATAAGCACATGTCCAAACTCGTGTGTGTGTGTGTGGTGGTGTTGTAATAACCTAAATACAGCCCTCCCATTTGTTACATTCTTATTAGAGAACTGCTGAGCTTTGTCATTTCTGGCCCTCATACTGTAAGATATGGAGGTGACTGGGCCTGGAGTGTGGATTCAGCTCTTATTTTAGGAACCGCTCTATATCTCCCTGTCAGATTACAGAGGAAGGGGAAGGCCAGCATTTCACCAGACTTGCATGTACTGGTAATGAACAACTCTAAATGGAATTGTCTGCACTTGAATCCACGTTCTTACATATAGTACTACTATTGAAGTAGTAGTTTTGCCAAGGGAATACAGACCTCTTCGTGCATTGGATTCAAGTTTATCAACCTGCAGGGTTGCCAGTGAGGCAACAGTTGTCACTTGTGCATGAATGGCATTGATTTTAATTTTTTCACAATGAGAGACTTGTTAGTCAAATGTTTCTCTGCCTCGTTCACCAACACATAACTTTGCACGCTTGTGAGAGTCAAAATGAATCTACTCACTTTCTCACTGTAGCCAACTTGAGATTTACTCAGTGGAGTTGTGCAGGGCAGCATCCACAACTCAAGCATTTTCTGTATTTTGGCTTTGTGGTTTTGGTGAATTTCTTTTAGTAGTGATAAATGCACTAGAAAGCTGGACCACATTTCTGTTTCTGTGAGGGCTGCAACTAATGATTATTTTCGTAGTTGACTAATCCATTAATTGTTTATTTGATTAGTCGACTAGTCACGATTATTTTTGTCACCCACTAACCCTAATTAAACCATTAAACTAATTAAATATCTTTCAAGTGAATTACTGATCTCCAACACACAGCCTAACTTGCTAACGTTACCATTAACTGAACGAGGTTTTCTATTCAGAATCAACACTAGTTTCAACGCCAGGGATAAAATAGGGAAGAAGACAAGACGGGCTAAGATACTCCTATAATTCACTGATTTATTATTGCGCTTAACATGTTTCTAACACAACTAAAAGAGCGTTCTCTTAGCCAGCACCTTCCATGAGACCTCAAAACCAAGAATGCAAATAACTATGCTGGCTTCTCCAAGATAACAGCCAGGCTTTATGACCCAAAACAGTGAGTTCACAATCTGATTCATTGCCAAGTAGGTTTTAACTTTAAAACGTTTAACTTTTTAGCAAAGATTTTGCTTTGGAACTATATAAAATAAAAGCACATTAAAAGCAAGTACTGTTACCACAACTGTACATTAACAATGTAATGTCTATTTAGAAAAATAAAGCAACAGCCCCCTTTCATAATACTTCTGTAGTTTATTTTTCCAAAGTGCTTATAAGTTTTATAAGTGGCGAATGTTCTGTAGGCTACATCATGAGCCAGATGTTTCTTTATTTACTTTAAAATGTTAAACCATTACTCAGATTGTAACGACACAATAACAGTGGTACGAAGACTGAATCTATCTTACAGTTGTGGCCTGTCCTCTGTCGTTGCTGCTCTGTCATTGCTACAGCAGTGGTCTGAGTAACTGGGACCAGTGGGCTCTGTGGGCGTGACTGGCCGGCTGGCACTGCTAACCTCTTGGGCACTTGTGGAGCTTCTCAACCCCGAAAATGTTTGAGCACATTTTTGATTTGCCATCAACTTTCGTAAAACTACCAGTATTCAAATTCTACACAACTGATGACTCAAAACCTCTCATAAGTGTATTTAGTGATCAAACAGCGTAAAAAACGTTCTCCTATTAGCCTCTTTCTCATTGCATTTAGAAATGAACAACTAGAAATGTTCTTAATTAGAAGATTGCTATCTCTCCCTTAAAAGGCATCTTTGTAACAATCGACAAATTTTTATAAACGTTGTTGATTATGTCGACTGTTCGTTGCAGCCCTAGTTTCTGTCTATTATTAGTCCACAATTTACCAATACATGTTGTGTATGACAGTGTTTATCAAAATGAGGCCTACCCTTATGGCCTTTGTGGATATTGCACTTTGCCCAGTTAAAACGGAAGGATGTAAAGCTGTCGAAGGATTGTGACATTCTGCTATTATGTATTATATTCTTTCTTCCAAGGCTTAAATTTTTTAAAAAAAAATAGTTTATTGTTATCAGAGAATGGTACCCAGCAAACATCTGGTTAAAAACATGCTTAATGTACATACAGATATGTGTGCTGCTCATGAGAACACCTGTCATTGGTAATATAAGCAAGGCCAGACACAGGCTCTCCTAAACGCTAGGTCTTCATTCATCCTCTTGTCTGGCAGTGGATGCTTCTCAAGAATAGACAAGTTATAAGGTGCCGCTTTTGCCTTGAAGTGATGAACCAGTTAAAAGCAAGGGTTTGTCGCTCTTTAAGGATGTACTACTGATCCATTTTCAAAGACTGGGCTGACATGTTGACCCTCTGCAAGGTTACTGTCTCATGCAGTGTTGCTGTCCTATAGATGCCTAAACTAATATACAGGGATTCAGGCAAAATGCATCACTGTCATGGACTGAGCTGGATGTTTGACCCAGAGGCAATAAACTGAAACTTGTGGCTACATTTGATGGCATAACCTCATCTTCTCTTGTGTTATATTATGTATGTGAACATTCAGTGTATGTGGAATACATGAATACAGGTTTTTATTCTTTTATTTGTGAAGGACTTTTTTTCTCACTGTGCCTATATTAGCACATACCAGTGGCATATCTACCATTTACAGCAATGGGTGTTATATTAACAGCTGACTACTCTGACTTCCCTGAATGATTCTCAATCTCACCCTGCCTCAGCTGTGTATCTAACTGTGTATGACTTCTGTAATCAGGCTCCAAGACTGAGCTTGTATTCCTTGTGTTCCTTTGAGATATTTTAGCGGCCTGCAAAGTACATGTTGGAAGAGTGACAGTGCACAGTGACAGAAAGCTAAACTTGGCACATTTGCAGAGCACAGTGTTCGTGAGAAAGAGAGACAAACAGCAGTCCTATTCATTCACACCTCTGTACAACAGTGTGTCATTCATAAACAATGTCTGCAGCACTGCAATAAGAATCTCACACTGATGATAGCTTAATGAAGAGGCGAGCGTGCAGATGTCAGGGGGCCCTAATAGTGTGTGTTCCTGCAGCCATTAGAAACTCTCCAGTCCAGTGCCTGAGCTTAAACAAACAGCACGTTGGGAAACGAGTCGCTGATTTTGAGTTTCCACGAGGATTAGCAAGGATTTTAAGTCATGAAGGGTTTCCCTGACGAGGTGGTGGTAGGAGGAAGGCGAATAGGGGGAAAGAAAAGTTGGATTTGAAGATCAGTGGCTGTGTTAATGAGTTTACCTGATTTAGCAGTTGGCTGTGGAAATATCTCTGTAACTGTGGTGTTAATTGAGGACCCACACCACCTAATTGCCCTTTGTGGAGGGTAACGGAGACAATGGAATTCTGAAATGGCACAAGGATCATGCCACGTAGCTTAACAAGATTATTCCCTGATGAAGATTGTTCCCACTAGCCAAAATGTTACAGCACCTTTATAACAAAGCAAGGTGTTATTAATGGGATTGGATCATTACACAGTTTTGATGACTGGTGAGACCAGCCATTAGTATTAAGCCTGTTATTTCCTGTCATAAATGTTTTAAATTACTGCAGTACTCCTAGTTGGAAAGTTATCTAGACAATTGAAGCTTATATGAAACTGTTTGCTCCTTGTCAAACAGCTGTCCCCTCAGGCTACCAACCATTACAGGAAAGGATGCGCATGCTTAAGGTTGATTTACTAGACCCATTAATTGAAATATCAGTCCCACTACTATTAGTGTAAGCTCTGCTGTGCATTGATAAGGCAAGGCCTATGGTTTCCATCCATTTTCAAAGTGTTATGCAATGTCCTGTCATGCCCTTCTAATACCCACACTGCCCTGCCTTTTCTCTCCTGCATCCTGTTTTCAAGACTTTCAAGAGCCATTCATTGTGGCCTTAACAGGATCCGCAGACGCTTTTCAGTTGTGTTTGACAATACTCAGGACTTTTGACTTGAATGACTTTTCACATTTGTTAGTCCTAGGTGTGCTGAATAATAAGTTGGGTACTTTGCATTGATAGGTTAGGCTTAAGTACAATAGTACTACAGGCATGACTTCCTGCACAACAAGCATCATAAAGGTGTTTCTTTCAACAGTAATTGCATTGTTACTTGTACAAAAGAGCATAACTGAAAGCTAGTGTTGCATATTTTAAAGATATACTGTATGAGATAAACTGTCTGCCTAGTAGATGTTTGTATAACTTACTCCACATTCAGTTTGACAAGAAATTCTGGTTTACATTTTGCAGGAAGAGAATGCTCTTAAGTTGATAACCTGCTTGTAGAAATCAAAAGCACAGAGAAATATTGGATGACAGTGAAGCATATCATCACGGATCTCATGATGTTATTTCAGGGAGGCTGATTCACAGGAGGAAAGCCGAGATGTCAGCTTTGAGCCCCGTGTGTCTTGCCGTGCATTAAAATATGACTGTTGGTTAGCATTCAGACTGAGCAAGGCTAAAGATGCGTGGATGGCCCTTTCCCATGTCTCCATCTGTACAATTAAAGTCCATGTGCTGTCACTCTCCTGCTCTTACTGAGCCGCAGTCCATCCATGTGCAAAGGAAAACAAAACAAATTCACAGCAGCTGTCAGGCCTGCCCAGCTTTCCACCTTTTATCTTTCCAATGTGGAAACTTGTACAAATATAAGTAAATGGTTAAGGGATCCCGATTTACATAGTAGTTGTTTGGCTGGTTGGTTAGTGCATAAACCCATACAGGTTTTTACATTAAAAGCTCTGGTGTTTGTTCATTTACTAAAAGAATGGTTGGTGTGGGGTTGAAACCAGTCTGAAATCTTGAGGGTGAGCAAGGTTCACGTCATCATGTGTTTTAATCTTTAAGCAAGGTTAAAGCCAGTTGTATAGAAAGTACTCTCTAAGGCCAGTGCAATGTCACGTTGTTGTCTGGTATGTTTCCACCAAAGCATGTCTGTGTATTCGAGTGGTCATGGACAAGGCATAAATGTGTGTACATACTGTTGTCCGTATGTGCAAAGATGCCACTCCCTACCCTCGCTGTCCCGCTCATTCAAAAACCAATAGGCAGCGTGCTCAGGATGCGTGGCTTTATGAGGGAGAAAGAGAGATGGGTAAGAGAATGATAAAGTCAGAGCAGGATGGAGTGGGAGCAAACAGTACAGGACTTCTGTATGACTCAGTCTCTGAAAGATCAACTTCTTCAGAACACTGTCTAAATGATAACGGAACCAGATGTGATCCTTCAATTTTCCTAGAAGTAGTTAGCACAACTAAACGCATGCGGGGTGGTCCATCTGCATCTCTGCATTCTCCTGTTTATTTTATTTTCATGGATGTTGCTCATTGACCCTTGAGACGGGAGATGAATCTATCGGGGCAGCAGCAGGGTCACATAATCATGCCTTGTATGGATTTAGAACTGCCTTTGCTCTGCTTTGCACGTTGGAGCTCACAGCTTTTGCCTGGCCAGCAACAATATCATTGGAGTGGGTGCACCTTGTGAGACCACGGGACACAGGAGGGAGATGCAGCAGAGGGCGAACTCGGCGTAAGTGGGGCATCAGACCGCACCGCAACCTTAACCTTGTTTCCTTAACAATGGGTTTGGTAGAAACATCTATTTTTTTATTTTAGGATTCCAATTTTATTGTAGCTGTTAAAAATAACGTTTGTTACAAAGGAAATCGTGTGTGTGTGTGTGTGTGTGTGTGTGTGTGTGTGTGTGTGGTTCATTAATTTCATATTATGCAGAGTGCTTTCTTCTGTGTGAGATATTTTAGCCAACTGTGCTCATCTGACTTTTCAGTTAGACTAACACAGGACATCTACTATAGATCTTTTTGTGCCCTTGTCCTTTGTGTACTTTTCTTGGAAAAGTGTTTACTGGATAGTCAAACACTTTGATGAGATGATGGTATAACATGCCAATTTCTTCTAATCACATCATTCAGTGATCTGACACACTGTTACTACATGTGTTACACATGGTAATATGTGATGTCAGGACATCCTAATGGAGCATAGTGGTTCAGTTTAACAATGTTACCGGGGCATTTAAATGTATGTCTAGAAAACATGTTGGACTCCGCGCACCGTAAAAAGACAGCAGCTTCCCCGAGGGACATTGCAAATGTACAGTGATTGAATGTTTCATTACTTTTTGATACTGATGAGGGCTGACAGTACGTCTGTGGAGATGTTTGAGTACAGCTGCATCCATCAAGACGGAAGAAGATAAAGAAGAAAGACAGAAGCTGGAGAGAAACAGCCCACAAAAGAGCTTAATGAGAGACAGACAGACTGACGGAGACACGAGGTCCACTTTGCTCAAGTCACAGCAATCTGTGTCTGTTATGTTTTATTGACCCCTGGCAAAGAAAAAAAAAGTCCTATGGGAGTATATGCATATGCTTGTATTGGTATATTCATGAGCTTTCTAAAATACCCAAATCAGGAGTTGAGTGCACATTAATGCCCAAACGACGCAAGCAGCACATGCTGTTTAGGTTAAGAGTTTATTTATATTGCCACATTTATATTGCTGTATAAAAATATGTCTGTGTGTAACAGCTGTTGCCCACTTAATTAATGATCATTTGCATACCGCCATGATATGCACTCACATATTTTCTTTTCTGCAGTTACAGCAAAAAGTAGGCGAGTTGTGTTCCATTTATCCTCCAAAATAAAACAACTTCAGTGACAAATTGTAGAATTAAAAAGATTTATACATATTCATCCAAGTATTTAACTTCATTACTTTGTGGCAACAGTGCTTCTCTTTTTCTCAGGAAAAGCCTTATTATCATATTGTATTCTGCAAAATGTATTTTGGCATCTTGCCCAGGCTCACTAGGCTTGGGCATGTTCAGTTTCAGCAGCGTGCAGTAATATTGTTTTGAACAGCATGACACAATTAGCTGAACTGTGCACATAACTTAACCTACCCACTCATATACTCACAGGAACAGCTGAAAGGATTGCCCCCTTTCTCATGATGAATCAGCGTCCTGTGTGAAAGTGAAGTTCAGGATGTGGGCACTGGAGTGGTGAAGGATGACACTGTGGGTTACTCACTCATTTAAGCAGTTCGAAACACATTTTGGTGCGGTGTCACTAACAGGTAGTTGTGACTTGGTTAGTGTAGAAAGCGCGTGTCAATTGCCACACATGTGAGTTGACACTATGCCATGCATTAAGATCTGTGCACACTTAATCCATTTGCATTAGTTAGTCTGTTTTAGTTGCCTGAGGTGTAAGTGTAAGCAGAGAACCAGGACGTCACTGTGTTGCTCTTGTTCATGTACTGACATGAAAGGGCATTCCTCAAGCTGATAGTAGAACAGTATTCTATAACCTCAGGCATGGCTTATGCTATAGATAGGTGTGATGTACAGTATAAATACTTGTTTAAAAACACCACATTTTATTCTCTGACTCTGTCCTAAAGGTGCAGATACCATGATGTCAGGTGTCTGTGTTAGATGTACGGTAAACTAAATCAACAAAGCTACGTAAATAATGCAGATGACCTCAAGGCACTGTACAACAACAAATCCACATGGCTGAGCTTGCTATGGCAACAAAGAAAACATGGTGTACAGCAGTGAAGAAACAGGAATACCAAAGTTCTAAAATTTATGTTTAAGTGTGATGAACAGCCACCCAAACCCCAAATACAGCAAAGCAGACTCTCCTAACATGTAAACCAAAGTTTGTTTGTGCTGAATGCTAATACTTAATGGATTAAAGTACATCTGAGAAACAAGAATGGTTTATGCTTTTTATGCACCTGCTTGATTTAACAACCCAATGAATGGCATAACAAGGTCTGTATTTCAGTCTTTGTTTATTTGAGGCACAGGGTAAGAGTGGGATTCGGTAAATAACGTGCTGTTTATTGTTACACGTCTTTCCAAAGCCAGAGCTGTTACAGTAAAATATGGTAAGTGACAAACAAATATATTATCTCTTGAAACCGAACCTGTTGCTGACTTCCACAAACACCAACAGTGAAGTTCCCCTGTATCCTGTACTGAAACAAATCCCTGTTTTGAGTTCTGGCATTAAATACATAATGCAAACCAGTATTATTTTTCATCCACACTTGGAATAAGTTGCTTGGAATTTCTGTGGTGGAAAAATCAATCCAAATGTAAGAGACCCTGTATGGTTCAAAAAAGTCCACATTGTATCAACTGTACCTAGTTATTATATATCAGTCATATATAAAAGACGAACTTCAGAGAAAAACAAAACTCCATGTTTGAAAAGTTCAGGTCTGTGTTTTGAACTGAGAATCTTTGAAGAAGAAAATTAAACTAAAGAAGCAGTTGGTGAGCTAAGTTATGATTACAGTTTAAAGTGTCAGAATCCGAAAATGAATATGCAGTACTAAAGTGGTGGGGTTGTTGCAAATGGTCTAAGATATTTCACACCCCTTCCCTCTAATCTTAAGTTCCCACCAGTCTTGCACTTTAAACTATGATGTACTCAAGTTAACACACAGATTACACTTGTATGACTTTGTTAGACCATGTGTGATTGATAGCTATTTCTGTTTAGTTGTAAATGCTGGCCATTGTGTGTATGGATAGCTCCTTAGATTATTATCTGGCACAGAGTCAATTTTTTTCTTTTGAATATGCAGTGGTGGTCTAAGGTTTAAGGACTGCCTGTCACATATACCACACACTACTTTAAAAATGTCCTGAAATGATGCTAGGACATCAGAAGTGGGTTTTGGAGTTAATAAACAGAGCAGACAGAAAACCAGGACGGACAGGAGAAGCCCTCGTTACGAACCACCATCTTCTTGTCCATCATGATCCATACAGTAATGCTCCTTGCTCCCAGTTGTATGCCTGACATTGGCTTCTGCCTCTGTTTAGTTGTTTAGAATGGCTTAAAGCAATGGAAACAGTAACTGGCCCTCACATTGTTTTATTGTGGCTAGTTTTGACTGTAGAATGTTTTTGTAGACATTGTGGTTTGGATAATTACCTAGGATCCTTCTTGGGGCGGTTGGCTTGTATGATGGTGTGCCCAGATCTGCTTTGTCCCACTTCACTGTTCTATTCCCCTTCAATGTTTTCCCCCAGCTTCCCCAGCCCCTCAAGGACTGCTTAGCCCTACTCTCCAACTGCTCTCAATCTCCCTCTTCAATTCCCCTGTCACCCTAATCCCCCCCAAAGCCCCCTCACGGACACTTAACTCTCCCTCTCCTCTTCAGCAAGCCTTCTCCAACTTACTCCCATGATAGCAGACATCATCACGTTTTCTTCACAAGTTGAGACTTCCACTCACCTAAACCAGATGGGAGCCCTTTAGGTCTCCTGTGAAAAGCGCTACTGCAGCACCTCATTCATCTTCTCTCCGGTTCATGTTTTTCCAGCCACTGCCCTCTGTTCTGAGAGGCACCATTGGCCTAAATTTGGAAAAGCATGTTAATTTTTTACTCCAGCTGACAAGGCCCAGTCAAGTTCAGCCTCACCTGCTGAAATTTTAACCAGTGTTGTTCCTAAGGCTTCTGGTTAATTCAGAAAGCAGGGAAATGGTGTTGTTAATGGTGTGCTGGAAAGCTTCTGGATTAAAGCTTTTTTCTTTCCGTTTGTTTTAGAATACATGACATGCTCATTCTGTCTTGGGTGTACTCTCATGAAAGTAGGTAGCAAAATGTATTGCTTCATATCTAATATTGATTATTATCAATATTATTAGTTAGTCTATCAGTCATTGTTTGATTAATCATACACTTCTGTACGTATTTCATTTAACAAGTTTCCAGAGCTGATCTGAAAATGAAAATAAGCTCTACGTGCTCAAGGTTAGTGTGAAAATGTTTTAAGTAGAACACATAACATCAGATATCTTGATGAAGGTGCTTGTTTGATGTATTATTTCACTTTTATGACTCGGGTTTTGGAATTCTGTATTATTATGATTTGTGAATGCAATTCTATAAGAATTTTATTTTTGATTATTTTCTTAAACTTGACTGTGAATGTGTTTGATAACAGATGCTGGGTGTCAGTGTTATGTATTCGGCCCAGTTTTTCTGATTAATTAACATATCTTACTAGCATGCTTCTGGAAACTGCGGCCTCTCAAACAAAAAATCACATCCATCTCCCATTATGTTTGACTCAGGAGTAGGGATGTCACAATACCAGAAATAGTACAGTCGGTACCTCTCAACTGCATCATGGTTCACCAAAACTGTGAAATGTCTGACTAAATTGGCTCTCCGACATATCCCAAAACTGGGAGAAGTCAAGGCTTTCACACCAAGCTATTAAAGGTAACAGCCGCAAAAAAACTACGAATGTTAATTATTAAATTAACTTCACCCTGTTTTCCATACATGATTCTTACTGTTTTTCTTTTCGACGAGTTTAGGCAGAGCTTTCACTGCAGCTGCACTTGTCACTATCTTCTAAAAGTTCGGATACCTATGGTACCTGGAAAAACAAGAACAGTCATGTTTCCTGTTTTGATATTGACATCCCTACTCAGGAATTGTTGGTTTTATTGCCACAATTATTTTAAGTTGTGACAACAGAAATTACATACAGTATTGTAATACATATTGTTATAGCATGATTTATGGAACTAGGCAGTTGAATTTATGGTGCATTTAATGCTCAACAGAAATGTTTACATCCCTGCTTTAAAGGCTTATTTAGTTCCTGTCAAATACTTCTCTATATAGTTTGAATTATAACAAAACATTTCATGGCTATACATTAAGATGCTATTTGTGTACAAATATAGTACAGTGCAACATCCATTTGTCTCCCCCTCCTAATTATTTCCTCCTTGTCTGTCTTTCTTAGGTGGTACCATGGCAAGCTAGACCGAACCATTGCTGAGGAGCGGCTGCGCCAGGCCCGGAACCCCGGCAGCTACCTCATCAGGGAGAGTGACCGCCGGCCCGGTTCCTTTGTCCTGTCTTTCCTCAGTATGACCAACGTGGTCAACCATTTCAGGTATGCCAGAGAACATGCAACAAGTAGAAACACCGTACAACTGAGAGTGTGTTTTGGGTGGAATAGTTAGAACAGTTTTGTGCAACGTGAACTGTTGCACTTGTCTATAGAGTCCTGTTAGTAGGTGAAATAGAACATAATATGGCATCTCGCAATAAGCAGGCAGCATGCCATCCTCAAGTAGAAGATAAGAATAGGGGAACTACAGAAGTTATTCATTACCTCCTAACCAAAAAGGGAAGAAAGCCAGAGACACTGCAGTAAAAGATCAACCTCATAGATGAGTTGATACTGAAGTGAGAATGTTTAGGTTTGAAAAATGGTTTCCGGTGGCCTGCAATGCTTTTGCAGGCTACTTCAACCTATTTGTGTCAGTCATTTAAACATTACAACGTTTGAGAACAAGGTTTTTTTTATAATGCATATCAACATGCATGATTAGATGTCTACTGAAACATGAGTATGAGAGAGAGTGAGAGAGACGCAGAAGACTTTTCTTAAATGCAGTGTGTATGTGTGGGAGAAGAATAGAGACAGCACACGTGTCTAGCAGCAATACTTTGGGGATTATTTTACAACCTTGCTGTCAATAAAACAGAACAGATTAGGCATTACAATATGTCCTCCCCCTCAACGGATATGTTACATTCAGTGTGAGGATACATTAAACCTGCAGCTCACACTTAAAGGCCTTTTTCCTGATTTTGGTCTCACTCTTCCACCTCTTTTCTCAATCACACTGCCCCCTCATTGCACAAGCGATTTAGTTATTTCTTTTTCTTAAGCTTGTTTTCTTTTTGAACCACCTGTAAGCAAACTAGAATTGGTGTGCTTTCTAGTATTTCCTGTCATTACTCTACTGCTGTTGTTTGACTTACTAGTCCTAATTTTACCCAGTGGAAAGCGAAAACTTTGTGCTCGAGGAAATCGCACACATTCTTTTCCGGAAAATGCACTTTTCTAATTAAGTAACAATGACATCATCTCCTTCACTCGTATTGGTTTAATGTGGACATATGATGTCATTGATGCTGGAAGGAAGGAGCCCTTATGTAAGTGAGTTATGAACATAAGGTTAATTGCGTGACACCTACACTTGTCTTAGATTGTGCATGCAGCAAATGAGTAATAGCACAAGTGCATTTATTATAAACCCTCAATCAGTGATCCATTCAACTGATGAGCAGAGAATTAGGATTAGTGGTTCTGCAATGGGATATGGTTCAGAGCTGTACTTTTGTCACACTATTGCAATCATTCATTGTAGTGATTTTCAGGTTTTTATCTGAGTCACAAATTATAAATATCATGGTGTTAATTATTAGATTAACACCATGATAGATGGATTTCTTTATCTCACGGTCTGAAATCCTCTTTAGAGAGAGATTTAATCTGTTCTGGTGTTTTAAGGATTGTAGTACAGATGTTAAGTTTTGTTTTGACATAGTCTATATGAGGTTTGTTTCATCTGATTAAAAACAATGTTGATGCAGTCCTATTACTGTCAAATAAAAGAAAGTTGAAAATATTTTATTGCCCTCACTGTACAGCGATTAGTCTATATTTAAAAATAACTGCTTATCATTGTTGTGTTTTCTCTCAACAGGATAATCGCCATGTGTGGGGACTATTACATCGGTGGACGGCGGTTCTCTTCTCTATCAGACCTGATTGGTTACTACAGCTATGTGTCTTGCCTGCTAAAAGGAGAAAAATTGCTATCACCAGTGGCGCCCCCAGAGGTGAGACTGATTTGATGGCTGCAGATTACAAAATACTACATTTTAGGTCATATTTAAATTTTGCCGCATTTCCCTACATTTTTACATGTTTCTAAACTCTTTCCATTGCTTCTGTGACATGACATTTATTGATATTTGCTTTCCTCCCCTCCTATTTTTTTTCTCAAAATAAATATTGTGAAATACACCTTATCTAAATATTCTGAGCAGTTTAAGGGTGTTCGATTTAGGCTGAACTTGTGTAATATTAAATACTTTCTCTCTGTTTCAATTTAAAGACATAATAATACATTTCTTTTGACTTAACTGGCTTGTGACTGACAGATGGCATGTCATTAATGTGGTTTGCTTTCCTGAAAATAGAGATCAGAATTATTGTATTGATTTGGCAGCTTTTTTTTTCAGTACACACAACAGTAGATCACATGACTAAGTGAATTAGTTGTTCCTTTTGCTGTTTAGATGGAATAGGAAATAATTTTGCCTGCAAATCTAGCAGAACTGAATTAAAATGTTTTTAAATTTGCTGAATGCATGAAAAAGCGGTCCAGTAAAAACACTTCTAAATGGAAAAAAATAAATGTTAGATAAAATGACGGTTGAGAGACGAGTAGAACAACTGTACTCTTGTTGAGCTAGTTTGAAGTCAACCTTGATTCGTTTATTCAGCCTCTTGCTCAATGTACAAAGGAGTGTGTTTTCACATCTTCCCTTTCCCCTTTTTTCTTTTACCTTCAGGCAGTATTCAGAACTGTTTAAGGGAAAGCTCAAGCTAATGCTAATTACCATTTTCAGCTCAGTGTGATATCTCCCAAAGGGAGTTGTAGTAGAATACTTGATATTGTGGAATAATTGGGGGATTTCACATGGATGTGGTTTTGGAAGGTCAAGGCTAAGAATGAGAGATTTTCATTCTTTTTGTGCATGTTTCCACAGCCTGTGGAAGACAGGAGGAGAGTCAGGGCTATACTACCATACACCAAAGTGCCAGATACTGATGAGATCAGGTAATTACCTTTGTATATCTGTACAAAAGAGACTTTTCTTGTTTTTGGCATGTCACAGGCCTGCTCTTCCCCTCACAGGAACCTGGAAAGCACATAATCTGACTTGTTAATGAAAAACAGTCTTGTCCCGGTCATTAAGCTGCAGTAGGCACACTTACTGATGATTCCATCTATCCCTGATTTCCTAAATCTGATAAACATCTGTCTGAAGTCAACCCCAACTATCAGTCTGCCAGCAAGCCATAGGATTAACTGAGTAGATAGACTGGCAGTATACACATCGCATGTTATGAGTCAGAGGAGACACCTGCTGGCAAGGCTCTGTTATCACAATTTACGCTAAAAATAAAATAAACACTTAAGTTTCTTCATCTGGAAAATTGAAGTTATAGATCTGCTGTCCCCAAATTCACATTATCAAGTTGACATTACTTTGACTGGGCAACAGTGTGTCAGTGTGTGATATTAATACAACCTATGGACAGACTATGTTTGCCTTTTTCATACATTCTGCACAATCCCTTAATTGTATCCCTTTCCCTGATGTCTATTTTGATTAACTGTATCTTCAGCTTCCTGAAAGGGGACATGTTTATTGTTCACAATGAACTGGATGATGGCTGGATGTGGGTGACCAATGTTCGCACAGAGGAGCAGGGCCTCATTGTGGAGGATCTGGTGGAAGAGGTGGTAAGTACAGCACAAGATCGGAAGACTATATCTAATTCAAAACATCAAAGAAAATGATTTGGGATGAAGACAAAATTAATAGTGGCATCTGCATTCTTTATCACACTACACTTTAGTGTGAGAAATAAACCAATGTGTGATGACTACAATTTATCACACCTAAGTGGCGTTAGCAACCCCGGGTTATGATATAATAAATGACAACATAACAGTCCATAGGCTTCACAAAGACTGCAGTCACTGACCCATTAGAGTTGGTGTCTTGAAATATTTCTGTTTGTGATATCTTCCAGGGGCGTGAGGAGGATCCACATGAGGGAAAAGCGTAAGTTTCAATGCAGTGAACTCACTTTTCTTAGTGTCCAGTATGAGATCAATGAGAACATTTAAAAGCAGGATGGAAAGGTTCACATGCATACTTTTCTTATTATTTATGATGCAGTGACTTATTACTTAACTGATTTTTCTGAAAGTGATGGTTTCCTTTATACTTTCAGTTGACATATCATTGCAGGATAATATCCACGCTGTTAGTTCAGCCTCATTGTTTGCATCCGTTCACGCAGCCTAGTTTTTTCTGTAATTTATGCTTTAACAAACAGAATAGCTTGACCACACATTTTCTCTGTTCTTCAGCTTAGACGAGTCTTTAAGTTTGACTGAGTTAATGAATGTAACTAAAAAAACAAAACAGAACCTTCTTTTAGCACCTTTTGAAGAATACATAGATCTCTATGTATTATCTTTGTAGATAGTAATGTAGTAATGAATTTTGTGAACATCAGATAGTCATTTCACTGCGATTAATGTCCCCAAGCTAATTTTATTGTCGTCTTCTCCTTTCTTCTGTTGCTTTTGTTGGATAAACTGAACAGCTGGTATCACGGAAAGATCACTAAGCAAGAGGCCTACAACCTGCTGATGACAGGTACCATTCCTCTCTGCCTTTCATTAGGCAAAAGTTATTAATCACTTCTCTCTTCTTCTCATGCATTCTGTTTGTCAGAAATAAGTTGTGAACATCAAAGTCAGTTTATCAAAATATACTGCTGAGCATGCACTTAAATACTTTCTTTCTTCCTCGCTCTGATTCTTTTGTTCCCTCTCATTTCATAGTTGGCCAGGTGTGCAGTTTTCTAGTCCGACCATCAGACAACACACCTGGGGACTACTCCCTGTTTTTTCGTACCAATGAAAACATCCAAAGGTTTAAGATCTCCCCCACCCCCAACAATCAGTACATGATGGGGGGGAGGTACTACAACAGGTATGCCTGGCAATGTGCCTGCCTTCTGTGGTCAATACAAGAGAATAATATAAAGAAAAATTCTATGTTAATTGTAGCATTTTAGACGTTGTAGTTAGCCTGTATTGTGTGTTTTGACTTACAGTTACTGATGTGCTGGATCTTGTTTGCTCTCACTCTCTCACTGGCAGTGTTGATGACATTATCGACCATTACAAGAAAGAGCAGATTGTCGAGGGTTACAATCTGAAAGAGCCAGTTTCAGTGCAGGTAGGTACAAATGCATACTAGCATTATTGAGCCTGTTTGAGATTATATTTTTGACTCAGTGGGATTCCCTTTGCCAATTTAAGGGGTTTGATAAGACTTAAAACCTCACATTGCTCATACCCTTTCTGCCAATCAAAGCATTCAAATATTGATGTCAGCACTTATCAGTTTGGACAAAGAGGGGAAAAACTGGAACAAATGATGAGTGTCAATGAACTGTAGTGAAGAAAATACATTGCATCAGACATTTTCATGTTTTCTTTAATTTTTCTGTGGCAACAGTAAGAGAATCTTTAGGAACCTCACGGTTCAATTCCGTTTCAGAGGGTTACGATGCATAATAATATTGTGGACTACACACGATTTTTGTTTTCTGTCTGTAACTACTTGCTACTTTAAAACATAACATATTTGTAATGATCCATAATTAAAATATACAAATAAATTTACTTCCCTAATCTATTAGTTTAGTTAGACTACCAGGGGTGTAAATGCAGAATTTTTTTTTTTTATTCCATCATTTTTACTGAAAGAGTTAAGACACTCAAATACTGGCATATTGTCAATAAGAAAAAAGGAAAAACTAACATATATAATCAGTAATGCTCCATCATAAGACTGTGACCTGTTTATAATTCCCGAGCGGGGTGATTACTGACTTTGAGACATAATCTTCCAAGAGAGAATCGTGCTCCATCCAAGAATCTATTTTATCCCACACCCCTAGGCAAAAACACATAGCACTTAAATTTAAAGTATTATAATGCAAGCTGGCTCTTTTGTAGGGAATTGATTTTGCCTGTCGTGTTTGTGTGATGGCTTAATTTGTTTTTGTATTTACTGTAGCACCAGGAACAAGTTCTTACTGACACTCTGGATGGGAGAGAAATTTATAACACTATCAGACGGAAAACGAAAGATGCTTTCTACAAAAACATTGTCAAGAAAGGCTACCTCCTGTTCAACAAAGGTACAACATCTGTCTTGTATGGCATATTTAATAAAGACGTTCAGTAGCCCATTGTAATATCTTGAATAATATTATCTCAGTATTGTAGTGTGGTCAGTTCAGTCAAGTTTTACCATTGTAATAAACTTTACTTTTGTTCCTCTCACCTTCAGGCAAAGGCAAACGATGGAAGAACCTTTACTTCATCCTGGAGGGTAACGATGCCCAGCTCATCTACTTTGAGAGCGAGAAGAGAGCCACCAAACCCAAAGGGCTAATCGACCTAAGTGTGTGTTCCGTGTATGGTGTGCATGACAGTCTGTTTGGCAGGTGAGATTTGAATTTATTGTTCTTGGTAGGGTTGGGCGATGTCTACGTTGAAACATCGGGATGGAGGAGGGGAGGGGTGGGGGGGGCAGAGACAGACATGTTAAATGTTTTGGCAAGTTATAAATAAATTTCTTGTGAATGGTTGTTATGGGGTTTATATAAGGCCTTTTCAGACGGCTTTGATCCACGTGGTCGCTCTGCACTCCTCATCAAAAGACAGGCAAACAAGCGCTCCGCGAGGTAACCATGGCAACGGTTTCTGTGTAACTGGCGCCATCCCGTGAAATTCGTCCGTCGTTTTCGTCTCACGCACACGCCTGCCCGCTGCCAGAGTTGAAATGTGAAAACTTTCTCCTACAGTTTATCAATAGACAGAGACTGATCTGACTGTTTGATCTGAGTTTCCTGAATAATATAACTGTTTCTTTAACAGTTAGGCCACCAGGTCTTAAACAGGCAGCGACCTTTTCTGCTGTGTCTTATCCATTAAAAATAATCTATTAACTTCTACTGAACTAATTTGAAAATTAGTAGTTATATTATTTAGTTATAGAATCAATTATTTCGGGTTGCATGTTGCACATTTAACTGTTGAAGCTTGGTAAAAAATGAATACAAAATAATTATTATAGAGCGGTGGCGATGTCGCAGTGGATTAGACACCAAATAAGTTGTCAAGGTTCCTGCTTTACCATCCATGTTATAATAGAGCCGCCGCCAGTTTTATCGGGGTGTGGGGGGGTCTCAATATATTTTCCTGCTTTTTTGCCCTTTGCCAATCACATGCCTGAGCAAAGTTGGCAGGAAGTGCTGTTACTCAGCTCTGATTGATCAGTTGCCCAGACACTGCAGGACAGAAATGTATGTCAAATGAAGTATCATCAAAAAGTCATTTAAAGCCTTCTATTCTTTTTCAGGCCAAACTGTTTCCAGATTGTTGTCCAGCACTTCAGTGAGGAACAGTACATATTCTACTTTGCGGGGGAGGCTCCAGAGCATGCTCAGGTAAAAAGAGGGCCAGCGCCGCCTCTGTCACTAATCAATGTCTCATCAAACAGAGTAGATTCACATGTACATGTATTTTGTTCAGATGAGCCCAAAATACTATAAATGTGTGCACTTTCTGAAAAATTATTTGCAACGCTGTGAACTTCTCCTGTTAGATATAAAAATTCGTTTCCAGCCCAAACTGGTTTTTCTTTAGTTACAGAGGACCTCTAGGTAGTTAGTGCCCAGGACTGCTGTATGTGACTAAGAGCCTGTCATTTTATTTTTCATGAAGTACGAACAGTTAACCGTGTTGCAAGTTCTTACAGAGACAGAGCCCATAGCAACTGCATTTTACAAATGTTCTGACAGTGTTCTGTTTTTGCAGGATTGGATGAAATGCCTTCAAACATTCTGCAGTAACTTGAGGAAAACCACTCAGCCGACCTCAAACAAGAGGCTTAGACAGGTATGTACACAGCCAATGTGTGTTCATGAAGGTGAAACAAAGCAGAAGGTGATCAAATCCAACAAGCCGGTAAAAAGGTATTTCTCGGTCTGGTGTAAGACCACCAGCAATGAGTAATTTTTAAAAGTTTGAGAGATCCCATATAAATAAATATTGTTTTACTTTTAAAGGCTATTAATAAGGCTTATTGTAGTTTATGTCGTCTATAGGTGGCTTATTAAACAAATGAGTAACTATTAGCATTTCTTAGGTAAATCTATCCATATGTATGTTTTGTGTGGGCTAAATCCTTTATTTCCTCTCAGGTGAGCAGCCTGGTGCTGTATGTAGAGGAGGCCCATAAGCTGCCGGTGAAGTATTTCACCAACCCCTACTGTAACATCTACCTGAACAGCGTCCAGGTGGCTAAGACGCACCCTAGGGAGGGGCAGAATCCCGTCTTCACCGAGGAGTTCATCTTTGAGTGAGTCTAACACATATCTGAATGCATATTTTCCTTGGATTCTTCCATTGTTTCTCCCTCTCTGTTTTACACATTCCCAGCAATCCATCTTGCTTAGAACATTTTCTCTACTTGTTTACTGATTTATAAAATGTGTGTATCTGTTGTTACAGTGACTTGTCGAGTGAAATTAACAGATTTGAAATCAGCCTGAGCAACAAAACAAAAAAGAGCAAAGAAAGTGACATATGTAAGTACATCTGTATATTTTAAAACAAATTGAATCTCTGTAAAGTCTCTGCATTTACCGTATCTTACAACTCACATCTCTCCCACCTTTTCTTTCTATCTTCTTACACGCCTCCCACTCAGTGTTCATGCGTTGCCAGTTGAACCGTCTGCAGAAGGGCCAGATGATTGACGAGTGGTTCCCTCTCAGCTCCCATGTGCCTCTGAAGGGCATCGAGCCGGGCTCCTTGCGTGTACGTGCCCGCTACTCCATGGAGAAGATTATGCCCGAAGAGGAGTATAGCGAGTTTAAAGAGGTCTGTTCCAGCGAAAAGTGGTTTTGATTGCCCGTTAACTGTCTGCCGCTCTGTTATTCACTGAGAATGACAATGATATAATTTGTTGTGTGTCCTCTGCAGATGATCTTGCAGAAGGAGTTCCACGTCATCTACGCTCTGGCCCATGTGTGTGGTCAGGACCGCACCTTATTGGCAAGCCTCCTTCTGCGGATTTTCAGACATGAGAAGGCTGAAGCCCCTCTACTCAGGACACTCAATGACAGAGAGATTAACATGGAGGGTAGGGAAGCAAGCAATAATAACAAAAAAACTATAAAAACAAATAAAGCATTGCTGGATTAAGGGATCACTATACCTTTTACCTTAGGAAACCACAATATAATAATGTTGAATCCTTGTAATGTGAATACTAAAACCTTCAGTCCTTCTGCGTAGCAACACCTCAGTTTGCAGTGTTTTACAGGGTTCAGCTTATTGTTTTGGTTTATTCGTTGCTTCAGAAATATGTACAACCATGTGCCCATACACTGGCATAACCTTCTCTGCTTGTGCACTATTACCAGATGAGGCCACAACACTGTTCAGAGCGACCACACTGGCCAGCACACTGATGGAGCAGTACATGAAGGCCACAGCAACACCCTTTGTCCACCACGCTCTCAAAGACACCATCCTCAAGATCATGGAGAGCAAACAGTCCTGCGAGGTAAAGACCCATAATCTCTGTTACACCCAGCAACACAAGTCTCTAAGCTATTTCTCTTGCATTTATCTGTGGTACAAGGTTAATACCTGGCATTTATATCATATCAGTGCAGTAGATCAGGCTGCAAGCTAGCCATGTAGATGCAAAGAAAACATTAGATACCAATACCTGGGCTTTGGGTATCAGCTGATGGCGAGTACCCATCCGATACCAGTGTAAAACCAATAAGCTGCATTCCTCACTGTAAGGAACACACTAGTAATCAGTCTTTTATGTGTAGGGCAGCATCAGGCTTGACTTTAACATTGCTTCCTAATTTTGTAAAACAAAATGGTTGGTTGTGTTATATTTTGCAGTACTACCGCCACCCCTCAAAACGTTGCGTCTGTAGCGAAACATGAAATATCTTCAAACTGCTGACGAGGGTTGAACAATTTATCGAAATCTTATTGAAATCGCAATATGGCCTTCTGCAATTTTCAAATCGCAGGAGGCACAGTTTTTGTTAAAGTGAAAAGTGTGTAAAAGTACAATTTTTAAATGAAATATTGTCGTCCTGCAGAGATGTTCTACACATCATGTTCTACAGCCTTAATAAAACATCTTTGTTTAGTACTAATCCCCTAAAAAATCACACCATAATAATTTAATGTTTTTTATATTTATATATTTTATATTTTTTATAATTATACCACAGTGCCAATATCACTCAAAATAATCACAAGAAGATATTTTTTCAAAATCACCCAACTGCTGACCCCTTGTTTTTAGCTCCCTCCATGCTATGGAGCAGCTTGTGTCTTTATTAACTTGTGCAGCTTTAAGTTAAGTGAAAGATAAGAAATATCAACCATCTACCCAACACATAAATTTTACAGGCAACATGTGATGCATGTTGCTGTTATTGTAGAATAAGAGTACATGTTTCTCACCTCATTGTTCAGTAATTCAATGTGAATTTTAATTTGTTAATTTTAATTCATCATCTGTCTTTTCTGTTTCCCCCCCCGGTCACTGTCTCTTTAAGCTGAACCCTTCCAAACTGGAAAAGAATGAGGATGTGAACCTGAACCTGGCTCATCTCCTCAACATCCTGTCTGAACTTGTGGAGAAGATCTTCATGGCTGCTGAGATCCTACCACCGTAAGAACGAACACACACACACCCACCCACACACACACACACACACACACACACACACACACACACACACACACACACACACACACTCCTGTTTTGAGAGTAGATCACTGTTCAAACAGAAATACGAAGCTAAAAGGTCTAATAAACGCAAATAATCAGTCATTGTCTGTCTGTGATGACCCATCCAGGACACTGAGGTTCATCTATGGCTGTTTGCAAAAGTCTGTACAGCAGAAATGGCCCACCAACACCACCATGCGTACAAGAGTTGTAAGGTAAACGAACACAAATAATCAATGTTGGACACACTTCTTTTGAGATTTAAATAGCTGCCAGCAGCTTTTGACTGTGTTTCCTGTCCCTAGCTTTTTAGGATGTTATTTAGTTTTAATTATTAATTAATTATTATTATTCAATCTAACTTACCTCATTCACTCTTTCAGTGGCTTTGTCTTTCTAAGACTGATCTGTCCTGCCATCCTCAACCCCAGAATGTTCAACATCATTGCTGGTGAGCATCCGTTGAAAAGCACACACAGTCCCCCTGTTTGCCATGTGACATGTTACCATTGTGTGTTTTGTATTACCATCTCTTCTCACAGACGCTCCATCTTCAGCAGCAGGCAGGACACTCACACTAGTGGCTAAATCTGTCCAGAACCTGGCCAACCTGGTTGAATTTGGTGCTAAGGTATGGATTATATACTAGAAACAATAGCATGTAGTATAAACATTGTTTTGACAGTGACTGTACATTAGTGGAGTAATTTGCATTGGTATTATGTCAAGTTTATAAGATATGATAACTTCTACAAACTGGTTTTCTGTCCTCAAACAGGAACCATATATGGAGGGTGTTAACCCTTTCATCAAAAACAACAAACATAGGATGATCATGTTTCTGGATGAGTTAGGAGTGAGTAACATGTTTTGCCTTTTAATCAAATAATCAGAAGTCTCTTATTCTTCTTGGCGGACCCTGACTGCTGAATTTGCTTCACATGCTTAGAAAATTGTCCACTGTGTTTGTAGAATGTCCCCGACCTCCCTGAAGCCACAGAGCACTTTAGGACCGACCTGTCCCGGGATCTGGCAGCACTGCACGAGGTCTGTGCCACACATTCAGACGAGCTCCGGACGCTGAGCAATGAGAGGGGAGCCCAGCAGGTCAGAGATTGACAAATATCTCCACTGTGCACACGCATGCACACACATACATGACGATTTATGCCGTCCTGTTTCAGAAGATGTATCAAATTCCTGTTTCCTCTCTGCAGCATGTGTTGAAAAAGCTGCTGGCCATCACAGAGCTCCTCCAGCAGAAGCAGGCTCAGTATGCCATGTCCAACAGCAACAGGTAGTACTGCACTCCTCCTCCTCCCATCTTCCCATCCTTTCGTCAAGTCTCCTCCACCGGAGTGCAGCACAGAGGAGACCTAGCATGCTCTACCCTCATCACCATGGCAACCCCACTACCACCGCAGCCACCACCCTCCTCCATCATGTCCTCCTCCGATAGTCCCGCCCATCCCCACCCACCTGCCATCTTTTCCCGTTTACCACGAGAGAGCTATGCAACAACAGCAGCCAAGTACAACAAACCAACGCAGTACTTAAAAACACAAATTAAAAAAAAAACTTGCACCAGTGACTGACAGCTGTATGCACAGGAAACATATTTTTTTTCCTTCATAAACTGTGTTCACGAGTCTGACTTGGGTACATTTTATTCCCTTCATCATGAGGGCCAAATATTAGGATTTCAAAAGAGGTTTCTTTGTATCCACAATGTGTTTTGATAGCACAGGTTGCCAAAGTGTACCCCCCCCCCTCCCCTCCTGCTCAATATGAGGAAACTGACATGAAGAAGCTAGTTCTCAGTCCCTTATCTTGTAACTGGATTAAGAGCAATTATGCTTTTTATACTGTAATTGACTGATTTATTTTAAGGTTGTGACAATATCCACAAAGTGCTGAAACTAGCATATCTGTCCATATTTGTTGTTCTTTCCTCTTGTTTTCTAGATTGGAACAAAGTCTTTCAGAAAAGTATGGTTATTTTATATTCAGAATAAATTCTCTTGCTGGAATCATGAGTATACAAGTGAGATGAACTCAATTTTTTTTCCTCCGATTGTATCAGCTATTTTTTGATTATTTGAAGTCTTTTTTTGAACCTTCTCAATGCCAGACAAGACACATAATCAGAGAAACCAAGTAAAATGAAAGTGTTTACAGCAGTAAAATTTTTTGAATAGCTCAGACTGTATCAGACATGCATGCACTTATTAAACAGTTTTTGTAAAGTAGATTATGGAGTCTTTCATTGTCCCCTGACAAAGGCGGAGAAACATATGCACACAGTATCATGTGGCTTGGTTACGTGTAAATTATATTGCTCTGTTTTTAATCTACAGAAACATTCAGACACAAAATGTAGAAAAATATCTTTATTACTGCAGAACAAAGGCGGCAAACCCAAGTACTGTAGAAAAGTAAATATAACATGTACACTTGTAAACTGTCCGACTTGCCATTGTGTTTTCTATAAAGGCTTGGTCGTCTAACCTTGACTGTTCAACACTGGAATTAAGCAGTGGACCAACTTTCTTTGAATCCAAAACCATTTTGCGGTAAATTCTCAGATCAAGTCTTCATCGGTCCATTCCTGCAATGAAAAATAAGTTAATTTCAGAAAGATTTTACAAGAAGTATTTAGAGTATAAGTTTGAATGGCAGCCTGATATGCAAAACATGTCCCACCTCTTCTGTCAAACGGGGTTCTTTTGCTACATGGCCATCTTCTTCATATCCTCTCTTTCGTTTGCTGCAACACAAATTATTTTACAAGGAGCAAGTGCATCATTACCTTTTGTAAATTTTATTATCAGAACTTATCTTTGCAAGCAGCAATTGTTGGTGAACTCCGTTCATTACATTCAATGTTTGTGACCAACCCTTTCCTTCAAGTTAACACTCATTTAAGTAATGAATGTGGCATTTCGTTCCCACTACACCTTCATGATCACCATTAGTATTTGTAGTTTCCCTTTCTTCATTTTGAATTGTTGCAGCCTGTAACTTCAATTAGACTAGTTCACGCCATGTGTGAATATATACATATAGAGCATTTAAATACACACCAGAATTAAGTGATTCTCTGAGCATATGCCTTTCACAAACATGTCCACTTTATCTTACAGGACAGAGTGCACCATCATGTCACTGGCTGCTGCCATCCAGGTAATGTGAATTTTACAGATTTCCACCTGAGAATCAAAGTGTTGTAGTCCGACCACAGCCAGTCAGCCAAAAGGGAGGGCTCAGCCCATGAGATGCACGGCCGAAGACCAAGTCAGTTTGTATTTATAAGCATGTGGCCTAGATTCCTGGCAGTTCAAACAGAATATGGCTGTTCACCATGGGAAACCACTTGCTGCATATCTGAATACTGTCCTTCCAAAGCCCTTCCCAAAATGCTTCAGACACTGACAGTGTGTTGAACTGATTATAATTTGACAAAAAAAGCCTTGTCAAGTTGAAGAGAAGATTTATATGAAGATGGACCTGAGATACAGTCAACTGCACAAGTGTCTTTTATCCTGGAATGACTGGTTATGGTTGGGGACTGACATGAAACCAGACAAATGGGGCATCCTGATCAGCCACTCCTACCCTTGGACAAAACTTCTACGGATCACAAAGGGGGGGAATCCAAAGCATTGAAGTAGCGTTTTCTGCTGTCATCAGGGAAAAACATAGCACCTCTCTCCAAGATGACACAAGCCTTAACTCCCGTTTCTACACGCCATCCGCTTGCCCACGTCACCTGATTTTATGACGAGCTCCTCCTCCAAACCATTAACAACTTCTGCCATCTTTGTGTATGAACTACCACGCAGCACTGGAACCACTTGTTACATTTTTATATGCTGCTTTGTTTGTTGATATGATATACTTAGGCTTGTATAGAAGTTAAAAGGTGTTTGTGTATGATATAGCTGAACAGAGCTGAAAGATAGTCAAAGAGTTTGTAGGAGATATCTGTACTGTGTCCTGTGCATGTCTTAACCTTGAATGGATCCTTCTATAGTGTGTGGGTCTACACATATGCTGCTCTAACAAACATCCCCTGAACTCCCTCTAAGCCTTGGGATGTGAACAAAAGCTTTCATGCATTTGCAGTCTCTCTTGCTCTCCCACCACCACAGGTGGTGTTTACGTACACCTCTGCACCGACTGTTTTCATATAAATTCATCCTGAGAAGTCATGCCATGCACAGAGTCAAGCAGCTGCAAAGTCAGAATCTGTGCCTGTCATAGCTCAAGAGTTTACCAAACTGTTTACTGTAGTTGCACTTAAGATACCACAGACCTCACCAACCTCACCAAGTGTTAACAGACAAACTGGCGACAGAGAAATGATTGCGAATGAGCCCAACAGTCTCCTCATCAGCAATACCAATATCAGCAGTGCTACATGGTATGGATGATGTAGGTAGGAATGTGGCGTGCTGTTGTACTTCCTTTCTGTATTTCATACAGCTGATGATGTGTTCCTTTTTATTTTTCTACCTGATACTGAACCTTTTGCATCTTAGATACGACAACCTGGCTAAAATAAAACTGTTACTACGTATGGCAACGGAAAGCTTGAGTTCCTCACTTGGGTGTGTGTGTGTGGGTGGGGGTTACATCATTAAATGTTGGAAAAATTACACTAGACCTGTCTCACTAAATACTAGATAAATAAAAGATTATTAGAAATCTCTCTTAAGTATCCTGTAAAAACACGAGCAGGTCACTTCATGTCCTTACTTGCTGGAACTAGCAAATTCAGCATGAATCCTCTCCAGCTTCTGTTTGGAAACATTCACCTCATCCAGTTTGGGAGGTTCATACTTCTTTAGGAGGGTTTTCATCCCTAGATGAGAGACGAGAGAGAAGACGTTTACTTGAATCTCAGTCAAGACTCGTTCTGTTCACCACACTACAGTGAAGCTCAATATCACCACCTTGTGGTGGCAACTTGAAGGTGCAGTTTACTCACGTCTCATGGAGTCATACATCTTTGAGAGCGTCTCCTTGTCCCCTTTCAGTCCTAAACATTCAGCCAGATAGCTAGGCATGTAAAACAATAAACAAACACATTGAGAAATTTTTTTTTAAGAATGAAACAATGATGGTCGGTCAGTCAGTCAATTATATATTCAATTTATATTTATAAACACATATTACTTGGGCACTTTGGTGGGCTTTATTTCCCCAGGACAAATCCAGGGAAATAAACCTAATATATTACATACAATATATACTAAACATGTTAATGAAAGTGAAAGAAGCTACAAATACTCATCTGATTAATTAAGGAAATTTAATAATATTTATTACTACTAAATTAATGAATCTACTTTTTAATGGCATGCACCAATGTGACTTTTTCAGTCCCAATACTGGGCTTTCAGTATGAGCCAGTGCTGAGCACCAATCTGACACCAGTGTAAAATTAATAAGCTTTATTCCTCACTGTGAGGAAGAGACTGGGAATCATACTTTTATGTGTACAAAATCAGGCTTATATTAAACATTGCTTCCAATCTTTGTAAAACATAATGCTGTGTTAGCTCTCCTAGCGAACTGTCCGGGTCTACCGGCACACTGCTGATGCATCGAGCAGTACACGAGTAGATAAATGTCTTTTTATCAATACCAGATCCAGCTATTTGAGTCACTATCGGGCAGACTTCCGATTTCAATATCGGATTGGTGCTTCCCAACTTTTTAAGATTTCCACATTTTGCAATGTTCCTTGTTTTAACAACGGAGCACGCCTAATGACCCACCTCTCCATGCTGAGACTGGCTCTTGAGGCGCTGTTCAGAATAGCTGTTAGAGCAATTTGTGATGGGGGAAACAGCAGTCCTGCATCTGTCATGGTTGCCTGTGTCAGAAAGTCATCAGCGCTCTTCCTCAGTGACTCTGGGTTCTCCAGCATAGGGTATCTTGTCTGAGGGATGAAATTTATCAAAAGGCAATAATTCATTGAGGAGGGACAAATGATCTGAACTACTGAGTGAGCTAGATTAGCGCTGTGACAGTTCATGAGTACAAGAGTAACATTTGAAGCTCTCCAGGTGTTCACCTACCTTGAGGTCGATGAGCAGGCCCTCCATGGGCCTGTAGGGGTTGTGGACCACCAGGTGAAAGTTGAGTTGCTGGATCAGCAGCAGCTCATACTCCAGGATCTGCTCCAGAACCCTTTCCTGCCCGGCCGGGCTCTCTTGCAGAAGGTTGCCCACAAACTGGGTGCTGGACACGTTGAATTCATCCACTTTACAGGACAGATATGCACACGTCAACCTGAAACAGGAAGGTGAGTTTGAAATAGGTTGTATCGACTGAACAATATATTTTTGCAGCAATTGTGATGTATGCATTCCTTACACCACTCTTCTTTTAACAATTCCTAAAGGAGTCATTTTCTTTTATTGAAAATACAATGTCATGTTATCATCGTGAGGTCTACACACAACACATGTGAGGTATAATCTTTGTTTATGTTATGCGTTTCTGAAAAGAAGAAAAGGGAATATTGACTGATATATATCAGAGTTTAAATTCTTCAAATATCAAAAATCAGTATCTGTCTTAAAAATGGAGCCAGGCTAAAGCTGAGAGAATCTGATGAAATACTGGAAACTGGCATGTCACATACACACACTATTTTAAACTACTGATAAAAACTAAAATAATAATGGGTTGGTAACATGATGCATCTGCTCCAAGTTACATTGTCAGCATTTACACAACTGGAAGCAAATTACTAATGTGTTAATTGAGTAATTGGATCTACCATTAGTCATTCACTGCTTCTTCCCTACCATGATCAGCTCCACTTACATGATAATCCTAGGGTGGTACTCCATAATGGAGTTGTTCAGGTAGAATCTTCTGAAGTACATGATGGCTGTACCCTGCACACGTGAGACACACACGGGTTGGATACATATGGGCAGTAAAGGTCACATTGTCCTGACACAGATGAAAATGAAGCTCAGACATACCACAACAGACTTGGGCATTGCAGGCTTGAAAGCATTGCAGAAGTCCAGCATCCTCTTCTCATAGTGTCTGAATAAAACGTCTTCCTCCTGACGCTCCAGGAACATGGACTCACTCACCCCAGGCTGATTCACACACAGAGACAGGAGGAGGTAAACTGTCACACAGTGGTCTGTTGTTGTTGTTGTTTGGTGTTATCGTTGTTCTCCTAGCATGCTTACCTTCCCACTTTCTTGTATCTTTTTGCGGAATTTCTGATTGGCCTTGTATCTCATTTGCTCAAGTTCGTCTTCGCTTTTAAAAATCCAGTATTTCCTCTGTGAACTGTTGTGGAACATGGCTGTCTCCTGCTAGGAAAAGGGGAGCAAAACAGTTCAATGAATGGTGAAAAAAAACAAGAACGTTGACAGAAAGAGTAAGAGCCTGCTGCACAGTGTGGCAGCTTTACGCTATCATCAATTAACTTACTTTATTTGGGTTTAAGTGTACGCTACTCCAATCAAAACCGGAAAATGTTGAATACAACAATGATGTAGTGAGGCAGCAGTTAACTGTGTACAAAGAAGGAGCCTGTTTAGTTCCTCGTGACGATTCAAAAATCGCTATCTAAAAATACAAACACCAGCAATAATAAAACTGATGCACGTCGCCACTCGTTTGCGTCGAAGTTGTCCCCTTTTGATGACGCGCTACTACCGTAATATAGGAGACAGTGCGCAAAAGTTATCAGTCGGCTTCTCTCTCTCTCTCGCTCTTTCTCTGTCACACGCAGAAAAGAAAATAACCATGTTTATTTCCTGTTCTTCCTAAGCTGAAAGCTTATCTCATTAAATGAACATTTCCTCGTGAGCTTACAGCGTGGATGACTGGTTGCATTTAATTCACGTGAGATATTAGGCCTATCTAATTGTCAAAGCATTTTAAGTTAATCTTAAAACTTATTCATTTAAAAATTGCAAAGGTATGTGGTGCCAACACTGTTAGGCTATAGCCTCTAGAAATTACTGTACATTAAAATAAAAGGCTAATATGCTTATTTAATACTAAATGTAGGCCTGCTCTGGAAAAATAAATAAATTAGGCCTAGGCCTATATATACATAAATAATAAATAAATTAGGTTTATCCGAGCATAGGCTATATGTCTGCATTATGTCTCGTTGTATTAGCTGTCCATAATCGACTAGTTTTTAAGATTTTCTCCATATTTTATTTGCACTGTTCCCTCCACTTTCTTTGATTTCTAACCCTTGGCTCACTGACTGCCTGGATGAAACTTCAGAATAACTGAGCCGGTTCATGTCCATGTTGGTCAAATGCCTGGATTTGGATAATTTTAGATGGCAAAGCGTAACAGAAATTGAATCACACAGTATGTTTAGAGGGAGACACTCAACCCCCACCGCTGTTTCCGTATACCGTAATTTGCATAAACATGAGTAATTTATGAATAATAAATGCGCTTGCATTCAGCGGGAGCCGTTAATTTGCATATCACCACAGCTACAGTTTTATTTCCTTAGTGCGCTGTTATCATGAAGCCCTTCAAGCCTGCATAAACCAGAATCAACGAAATAATGCTTTAACAGGTATGTGCTGAGGACTGCTTTATTATCTTTTTCTCGTTATACAGGCGGGAAAAGATGTTAACTTTGGTGTCTGTGCTCTGTCTGTGATAGGCTTATAAAACGCTATATGTTCAGTGTGCGTCAGGCTTGCATCTACAGTATCCATCGCTCGGTCTTGCCCTGTAAATTGCATAAACATGAAGTGCTGATGCATTATTGATGAGACCATTGCAACGTTTACTGTATGTGCGCCCGTGTGTGCGCGCACTGATAGGGCGTGTAGTGCTTGCGTGCGTGCGTGCGTGCGTGACTGTGTGCATGTACATGTGTTGTCAGTCTAACCAAACACCTTTCCTTCTGCTATAATTCCGCAGTGTGGTGTAGACGACTTATTTTTGTCTTTTTATCTTGTGTAGGAATATCTTATAACATAGATTTTTTCCCCACTTGAATTTTCTATTTATTTTTGACAGTAATGAGACTTAGTCAGTGCAGCCTGCAGTCTCTCTATTTACAGAAGAAATGTATAGATGCTATAGACACCAAGGCAGCAAGTAAGACTGCTGAGAGGTGGTTTGAAAGAGAGAGACTCAATTTTAGGTCAGGCTCCTGTGTCTCTGTGACTAAAGATTGTGCCTATATAATTTGACAGGCAGTGTTTTATGGGAAAACAGACTTGGGTGATTTTGTGGCATCACCAGATCAGCTGAATGATCTTTGAGCCTCCCTGATCAAATTAGTCTCATCCACCCAGAGTCAAGTCTGCACCTCTGTCTGTTATGTTTCAGCTGCACGTAAAAACCTTCCCAGGCATTGTGAAATTATTGCATTGAAATTACTGGACACAAAGTCAGCCATTGACCAACAGACTGATGCTGTGTGAAGCATCACCTTGGCTGTTCTCAGCTTTGTAAACTATTCATGATGATGATAATGTTGTGGTGGATGAGGAGGAGGAGGAGGAGGAGGAGGATAATCCCCACCCAGTGGCCCACCTTCCCACCGTCTCATGTATGAAGTTACTTTCTTGTATGAAAGGAAACCATTTGGAAATAACCTTGACAATGATGCAAATGATTTCCCTCACCAATGAGCTCACTTAATCTCTTTTTCCTCTTTTCTGATATTCCTCATTTTTGCTGTAGCGTTCAATCCATTTCAACTTCACACACCAACAAATGCAATTAAATCCTCATTCAAACTCCCTGTATGTGCATATTAATTATTCTGCCCTCCATCCTGCACAAACGCCCTACCCCCCAATTGCGCTGCGGTTGCTGTGGCAACCAGGGGTGGCAGTGCTGATGTCAGAGAGTCCTCCAAGGACACTCATGCAGGCACTGGGTCAGGTGATATATACTGCTGCTGGGCATCGACTAACACCCAAGAACAAAATGGCCGCCCTCCCCCATACTATTTGCAGCATGGGAGAGTCTCACTTTGAGCTTTTAGACAAAAGGAGGAAACGCACCTGTGCTTGCCTAATACCTTTTTGTTTTGATGATATGTGTGATATGGATGATGTGGGATATTCTCAGTGTGATTGGTGTGACTGAAGCGCATCACAGAGCTGAGCTGCCTGAGCCTCTCAGAGATCAGCTGCCTGTCTGAAGAATTTAGAAACCTGCCTGGCTATTTAAGTGCATTCACATCTGTGTGTGCCTTTGTGTTTGAATGTGTCTGTACATTGGTTTCCTCAGGTTGGCATTAAGCAGCCAAGGTCCCCCCCCAGACACTCAATGCTCCCCCACCATCTCTCTCTCTCTCTGTCTCTAATTGAGCTTTGTGTCTACCTCCATTCAAATCCCGTGTCATTTGCATACTGCCACCGCACGGCGGACAGCTTCCCAGCTGTACAGTACTGAACTAAATGAGGAACACAGACCCACTTTACGTGATGTGAATACTAAGCAGCAAGGAGTCATTTTCCTGTTTCCTGAAAATACAGCTACCTGAGAGATGAGGTATAGAGAGGAAGGAGGATGGTTGTATCAAATCAGTGCGTGCAGAGCGAGACAGGCATTACCAGTCTGAAAGGGGATGCTGATGTAGAGGCAGAGTTTATCATCTTTAATAAAACAAGACATTGCAGAAGGTATCATACACATACATAATTTGACATGAAAAGTAGCCAGATAATAGGCCATATGAAGGAAGATGGTAATGAAAGACAGTTTTACATGCATGTTAGTAAAATTCTGCTTTCACAAGTTCCAATCACAAACATTCTGCAGGAAAATACAGGATTTGCCCAGCTTTTTTTGGTAACAGTTTGACATGATAATTGGCCCTGTTTTGCTCAAATATTGCCAGGTTTAATTTGGACCCAGCTGCCCCCTGGCTTTTCTCTCGCTTCTGTTCTATGGAGGCCTGAGCCTGAGCTTTCTTGCGCTTCACCAGAGAGACTTGCTCAGCATTGAGGAATTTTTTAGGGACATCTTGCTTGAGTGCGCAGAGACACGTGACAATGTTGTATTTTTTTTAATGCACTCCAGCCACACTTAACAGAATGCGTTAAGCACACCCTTAATGGGAACCTTAAAACCCCAAGGCCACTTTGCATTTCTAGCATATTGGTAGGGATTTGTGACATTTCAACTCATTTCAGGATTCAATCAGAGCCATAGCTCTAGGGAGAGCAAAAATGGCATGCTCTTTACGGCAAATCCAAACTGTCCTTGGTTTGCTATATGCACACAACTTCTTCCTCCACACTAAGACCAATGAGAATTGAATGAAATGTAATGACCCATTTAACTTTACCTTGAAGACAAATGCAAACAGTACAACATGTTTCTGACTTTTTCCCTCAGTGAAATGTTTTATTTAGAAAACAAAGTAACTCATGCTCATTTGTGAATGATTGCCAGGGTTTAAATCACCTGGGCGTGAAAAACACACATCATGCTCCGTCATTCTGAGCACCTTAGCTTTGAATGAAATGTAGAGGACAGATGGAGCGATGTTAAAGTGCAGCCATTCTGGTGAAAATCCAATCCTTCATAGTACGAAGCTCCAACAAGTCCTCCAAATGACCCTTTATATCAACGTGCAATGTCCTCACCTTTGCAAATAGCCGGGACATTTGGGTGAAATGGTTGCATGTATAGTGTGCTGGTAGAGTAATGTAAAGCCTGTGTGTTGGCACTGTTCTCTTTTTCTTACCGAAGAGCTCGAGTGCATTTGTGTATTTCAGCATGAATGTGTTCTGCTATTTGGACTGTATATTGTGTTGTGTGATTGTGTGGCAGATTGTTTTCCTTTTAAAAATATGTACTTTCTAGGAGGGGTATAAATTGCAAATTAAAAGTAATCTGCTATGTCACAATAAATGAAACAGTTTGGTTTAATTGTGACATTTAAAATAGATGTATTTGTCTTTGCAAATATTTATCAATTGCATTAGAAATTAGATACCCTCCAAAAAAGGACCACTTTTGCCCTGATAGCTAATTTTTTTAAATGGGCGTGTACATCATTAGTAATGCAAAACTATATTGTGTGTGTGTGGTGTGTGTGTGTGTGTGTGTGTGTGTGTGTGTGTGTGTGTGTGTGTGTGTGAGAGACAGATTTGTACATCAGTGTGAATTTGTGGTGCTGGGCGGGTTGCATCTTAATCTTATTAAAAACTAGATGCCTGCATATAGAAGAAGAATTATGAGCTTCAAAATGGGGGAGGGGAACTGTGTTTGATCAAGTCTGGTTGCCCAGCAACCCAAGCCATTTATTTCAGACAAAAAAGCCCTCTAAGATTTAATAATCAGGTTGTCTGCATTTTAATGCAAAGGAGGATGTCAGGCTGCACCTGAAGGACAGCAAAAATTAGGCAGGGTAATTTCTCAACTTACAGGTGAATTGCTGACCTTCCGCAGTGAGTGCCTGTCAAAATCAACACTCAAACACTGCAAATCAGCCAAACTAAGCTTTTAAATATAGCTTGCAAAAACTGAAGTGAATAAAATTAAACCGGTATGTGCACGCAGTGTATTTTTCTCATTTTGAAGCTTGTTAATTGTGCAAGCACAAGTCATTAAATAATGAAACACGATGTTCATTTTCAGTTTTCTATTGAAATGTTCACAGTTTACATGCCTCATTCATCCAAGGAAATAAAACCAAATATAATGACGGACAGGTATAATAACAGACAAAGGAAAAACTGCCAAAATATGGCAAAAAATGTTTTTTACAATATAATAATCATACACAAATACATATTTTAAATTATGTTTCTTTTCATATTTTCTCTAGCTGTAATCAGAGAGCTTTTATAAAAACATATTTCATAAATATTAAACACTAGAATATATATTTTCTGATGCTCTTTGTTGCTTCTCTAATTGACAGTGTGAAAGCTGGATGTTGGCTGTTGAAGTGCTCCTGCTAATAATCACTGGCACCCTCCTCTCTTTTGTTTTCCTAATTGCTGCCATTCCTTTTGTTAGAGAGCATTCTTATAAGTGCATCAATCCCTGCTGGAGAGCACTGAAGGCTTCTTGTGGACTTCCCGTGGACTTCAACAAAAAACCCTGTCAGGTGGATCAGCTATTAGTCACCAGTCTACATTGTCTCTGACAAATCTGACGTTTAAAGTACATACATAATTCCAAAGCACCGTCTGTGCTCTGCAAATTGCACACGTTTTATCCTGGAAATGTCACACGCTGGGTTGAACGTTTTACAGGAAACATGTTGATACAAAATGTTGATTTGAACTTTTGCTCAGTTAAATATAATTTCTTAAAATGTATGGCAATAGAAAATATCTAAATAACGAATTTTAATTGTCCACACTGATGACTATTATTATCACTATTAATATCTTATGGCACTTGTATGACTTGGTACTGTATTTCTTTACATATTTTTTGACTTTAATTGTAATTCTAAAATTTGTAATCACCACATTATTGAGCTATGAAATAGCTTTGCTAGTTATTCTGAAATGTGTTATGTTTTAATGAAATGAATAATGAAACAGAATAATAATAATAATAATAATAATAATAATAATGGAACAAATAATTTTTCAGTAATTTGAAACACTCCCAGTTTCTTTTCTGTTTTAACCTGTATCTGCAGGTTAAAGCTGTATATATTTTTTCAACTTCAATGTAATCTGTAATAGATTTTGCTAATACCCTGATTAAATAATGCCCTCTTGTGGTCTTTGTGTGAGGAATATTAAGCAGAAGCAAATACATTTATAATTAATTTAATGATGAGCAAAATAAATTTGATGTTTTTTTCTTTTTACCTGCTCTCCAAATATCGTCCTGTACTTACATCACATTGTGAATTATGTCAACACTTGCATTTTCTCGTTAAATTGTATTTCTTGAGAGTCTCTCAATTGAAAGACCCCCCCCACCACGACACACACACACACACACACACACACACACACACACACACGTGGATGATGGGAATTACTCTTTCTTTTCACTAGATGGGGTAAGAGCATCATTTAAAAGGCTCTGAAAGTGAACTAGTGTTGCCCCATTGCACCTTTGCAAATAACAATTTCTTGAAAAAAACACGCTTTAATTCTTTTTAGATTTTCTAGAAATCCAGGTCTGAATTTACATCACATTTGCGCTTTGCGCATGTGTTAAATCTCAGAAGGAGGTGTTTGAATTTTAGAATTAAATTATAAATGAGTGTTTTTGGAAGCTCTACATAGCCTCGACTGCAGTTTGAGTAGGCCTACTGTGGGTTTGTATTTGTATCTAACTAGTGTTTGTATTAAACATAATAACTTTATGAAAAAACTTTTTCCCCGCAATACAAAGTTTTTCTATTTTACATTTAATTGCATTCTTTGCAAATATTCAGACTCTCAAAATTGCCTTTCTCTGTGATTCATCAAGTTTTTCCTCTGTGCTTCTCCTTTCCCAGCACCTTCACATGCTTCATACATTCATTTCAGAGTAGCATATCATTAGCTCATGGTTGTGTTATGGCCTGCTGTTGTTCGCCCCGTCCCAGCTCTTCAGTGTTTCTGAATTGGCATTGGAAAGAGAAGGCGAGAGCTTAACTGCCAGAACTGTGAGGCTCTGTGGAGATGACAAGTAGCTCCTTGATTAACCCATAGGCTGGCTGAGCGGACACACTCTGTTCTTTATTCATTCCCCTTGTCCTTTTCTTTGAGAAAGAGACCCAAAAGGGCCCAGCAGGTGAATGTAAAGAAACGTGAGAGGACTCCCCCCCGATCAGAATTTTCAGACCCAGACAATGGGCCTGCCCACCTCTTGTACAGCTGCATTAAAACCCTGATTAAAGTTCTTCCTGTTAGCGATTGATTGAGGATGCAGAGCTAAAACCAACAAAAACCCACACTGCTGAGGCCTGATAATGACTGGGCCCCACCTACAAAGCACAGGCTTCAAATGATTAGTGGGGTTTTGTTTTCTTAGCAGGTGTGTGTGTGTGTGTGTGTGTGTGTGTGTGTGTGTGTGTGTGTGTGTGTGTGTGTGTGTGTGTGTGTGTGTGTGTGTGTGTGTGTGTGTGTGTGTGAGAGGAGAGGTTGTCTAACCA
The DNA here is from genome assembly GCF_014851395.1 of Micropterus salmoides. Classification (NCBI taxonomy): domain Eukaryota; kingdom Metazoa; phylum Chordata; class Actinopteri; order Centrarchiformes; family Centrarchidae; genus Micropterus; species Micropterus salmoides. The sequence goes on from NW_024044459.1 coordinate 27,172,367, forward strand.
TACCAGGAGGTCTTCAGACAGGTAGTTCTAATTAATCAACGGGCTCTCTGAAAAAGAACAACACCAAAAAACTTTCTTTCTTTCTCTCTTTCTTTGATTTTGAATTAGCAATGGCAGAGTGTATGTGTGTTTATTTGTGCAGTAGCATATTTGGGTGTTATTTGTCAATAGCTTGATTACGGTGTATCAGCCTAAAATTAAATGAATTGCAAATATGAGATAATACCTAAAATCTGTACACTATATCAAATCATTTGTTCAATCATATAACTGGTTACATTATATTAATTTTCCTAGTTTTCCTCCCAACACACTAGGATTTGTAAATACTCTGATAATAATGATAAAGAAAAAAATCATGGGGACAAAAGAAGAAACAAATGGAGTAAGCAAAATTGGACACGAATGCACTTGAATTAAAATACTCTTTGTTATCTGAAGAGTTCAGTGTGTTGTACTGTACTCGTAGTCCTTTAATCATCAATAACTTTGCGGGTAGTGAAAGAATAAAAATCGTTTTCCCACGTATGCTTAAGGTCTGTTAAAACCTTCACATGCTTATCATTATCATGTTCTGAAGCGTGGAGTTTTAAACACTTCTGTCATTGTTATGTAAACAGCCTTTTTTGCATGTTAATCCTTTTATGAGAGAACGTTAGGGAGACGCATGACGACATGGGAAATGATTTGTAGACAAGACGCTGAGAAGACTTTAACAATATGCGTGTGTGTGTGTGTGTCTAGAGAGAGTGAGGGAGAAAGGTTCTTCAAGAATCCATAAATATTGCATTTCTTTGTTTGACGGATGTGTGACACATTTTCATGTTTCCTCAACAAATTCCACTGTCATATTTTTCCTTTTGTCAGTCATCTTCCAAACAGCATATCCTGACAATTATCCCAGAGAAACTCTTGATCAAAACCACCTTATTCTGTCTGCTTCTCAGCCCCATCACACACACTGATTCTGCATCACTCCCTTCTTTCCCTCGCTCAGTCTTTCTTCGATTCCAGTTCTGTGTATTGCACCACTCATCAGTTCAAATGCAAAAATTACATTTACAAAGTGTTTGTGTCATCTATATTTCACACATTTTGTAATGTCTATTTGTTGATGCACAGCACGCTTATTACAGTGTTGCTGCAGAGTGATTGTCGTGAGGCTTCTCTCTGCGCTGTAACGAAGCAGCTAATTCACGGTTTGAACAGAGGAGGGCATTGTGCATTTGGCTTAATTGTGGACTTGTCAGCAGAATAATTTTAATAAGGGCTTGGAAAAGTCTTATTAAAAATATGTTTTGGCTAATTGTTGACTGGGTTTACCTTCTCAAAAATAGTCGGTGAAGTAATAATTTGATTTGGATTTTGAATTCTATTTTTTTGTAGTTCATCTTGTCAAATAGGAGCGACATAATATTGAACCACAAACTGTTTGTGGTCAATTTGTTACTTCATATTTCAAGTCATGCCTAATTTTCAGAATAATTTGGTAGCAACATTTTATCAGTTCAGCTGCGGAATGTCCTACAAAACAATTACAAATTCACACACTTGAAACTACAAGAAAACCCTTTTTGTTCAGTCAATCCTGGATTGTTTGAATAGCAGGAGAGTGAAAAATAGAGACAGACAGGTAGAGGAAAGCACTGAGGAGGCCCTCAGGCTACAGTGAGGGTCTTGGGCAGATTGGCTCTGGGGCTCCACAATGATCCTTACATCCCACACATTTATCAGAATAGGGTTAGCATACCACACTCTGCCTACACTTACACTGTGCCCTCATGCAAACACACAGACACACACAGACACACACACACACGTTTAGACACCCGCCTACACCCACTGGAAGCCTTATAGCCTTTTTAACTTCTCCTCCGTGCACCTCTTCCTCCCACTCTACTGTTATTAGCCTCAGACAATCAGACCACCTGACTCCACCTCGCGGCATCTATATGAGTCAGAACGACCTGCAGTCTCAGTTATTTTCAAGAGCATAATTGTTCCATGTCTGTGGCGTGCATGAAATTGCCAATGCAGAATCAAAGAAACGGTGCAGGAGAAAGACATTAGTAAGATATTAGTGAAATGTCTAAGACAGCCAAATCATTAGAGATTCTTTGGATGCAATAACAAATATCTCCAATATGGTGGAAAAGCACACAGTGCAATATGTTTGTAAATGCAGTTATAGAAGTTTTGCTTTTATTCTTGCAACTTAAAGCCTTCACAGCTCAGCCTAAGCCCCATGGGTTTTTTTAATTTTATATATGGTCAAGAAGTCTTATTTAGTCTTACTAAAGTGCAAGTGTGGCCTCGGGCGCACGAAAAGAGAAGATTCAACTTTTGACAGAGAGTCTATCTCTCTTTCATTTGCACCTTGTACATCTCTTTGCTCTTTGGACCTTTTTGCTTATAGAAATGGACATTAAACATGAGTGGGATAAGAGTAGGGGTCTGTTGATAAATCCATCTTAGTTCATCGTCGGACTCTAACAATGTCTACACCAAGCCCTTGGAGTGAAAAGCTCTGAAATACTGTTTCTGTGTACAGCTGCTGCTCTGCATTCACCCTGCTGATTTATTATAGATAGGACACAGCGCTACAAGTCTGCTTTTCATGTGAATTTGCAGTGAAATGAATGACCCTAAGAATCACAAAGTGCACATGTGAGACATATGGGTGAGAACTGTGAATTTTGATCAAACTCATTTGAATTGTCCAAAAGGACGCTCTTTATTCCTAGTTTGGCATTTTTTTTTACCTTTTTGAGAAAAATAAAATCTGTTGTTTCACATGCGTGTTTATTTCAAAATATGGAGAAACCATTACATTGTTCTGATTTATGTTTTTTCTGGGATAAATCTTACAGTCAATATGGAATCAAGCTGCTGGCAAAACACTTTGGTGGGTGTGTTTCCATGCCCGATACAATAACCACAAAGACTGGCAGTCTCGACACAACCCCTGTCCTCAGCTCCAACATCCACCCTCCTCCTTGCCCCCACCAACCCACCCTCAACAAACTGTGGTCCTCTGCAGCACAAACAGCAGCACGTTGTCACACACTCAACCCTCGATGTCAGCACTGGGTCATGGAGGCCGACAACGGGCTGTGTGTACCATCAAACACACATGTCAATGTGAAGGACTGCCAGATTGTCTGTAACTCTTCTCATCCAACCCTAAAATATCTCATAGTCCAACACTCACACGGACGCACACACACACACACACACACACACACACACACACACACACACACACACACACACACACACACACACACACACACTGGCTCAATATCCTGATCTGTCTGACCCTGGTGGATGTGGATCAGTGCAGAGGCACTGACAACTCAGGCTCTGGCATGCCAACAAGTCTGGTGTCGATGAAGTGATGCTTTGAATTAAAAGTACGTTTGACGCTTAAGAGGAGCTAACCTGATTTGACTGGCTAACGTGATTTGAGTAGGCTCAGACAGAGATAGAGTGCTACAGTGTGTGGAGAGAAATGGATCTCTGCCAGCTGGATCTGCTTATTCAGTCGATAATGGAAGCAAATGCAGCCAAATGAACCCAGAGGTTCAGCATAGAGCTAATCTGAAATGTTAACAGTTGCCCTTGCATTGATGCTATTCTAGGATTTAGATAGCCTCTGCTAAATGCTCTTGAGCATTAAAAGTATTTAGCGGGGTGATAATTGATAAGCACACTGATTTATTTTATTGGTATTCAGTAGAAGAAATAAATCAAATGTGATCCAAATGCAAATATATGTGAGTGTTTTCTGAGTAATTGTTTGAAATTTGGTCCTCAACATCTATGTTCATCTCTATTGCCATATTTGTTTAACACTGGATATAGTCACTCTTAAAGTAGTTTTTCTCGCCCATTCTGTGGCTAATTTTGTTGTGAGAAAAGCTTTTGATGAGATAGGCCAGGCGTCTGGTGTGTTTTCAGAGGTGAGAGAGTGTCAGAAATGGTGAGATACAAAGTGCAGAAGCGTTGATTGGGAAGAGGTGGTTGAATCTGGAGATCTGGGAGAAAAATATTTGACTATTAGGAAGCCCATTTATATCTGTCTATGAAGTACCAGCAGCCTGTGTGTTTCTCTTACCAACATTTTCTCTGTGGCATCAGTGTTTGTGTAGGAAAAAGCAGGGTCTTTTGCGTCACCCCTCACATCCTCAAAGAGCATTAATCATTGGTTCTCAAAGACACGGTCTCTCTGAGGAGCAGTCACTCACCCCAGAATGACGAGACACACATGAAAGCTAGCAAGGGGGGTTCAAGATAAGGTATAGGGAACCATCCTGCAGGGAGAAGGGGGAGAGGATTTCCCCTCTCATTAAAGATCAACTGCTCGGCTCTTGCCTAACGAGAACTTGAAAGCAAACAAACAAACTAGCACTCACTTGGAGGGAACCTAAAGCAGAGGAGGGGCTTTCCACAATTGGTGATATTGCATATTGTCTATTCCATACCTCCAACAAACTCACCGGGGCCGCATACGTTGTGGATGGGTGCTATCTCTTGAGAGTTTGGTCAAAGCTGGGCCTTCTTCTGCTCTTCTCTGAAATGCCTTCATGATCTCCAAGTGTGAGGCCTCGCTCATGAAGGCCAACCCCTGCTGGGCCTCTAATCCTGTCTAAAAGAACCAGGAAGATGGCTTCTCCGCTCCTTCTCTGGCCTTTCGATCCTCCAGCACCTCCCAGTATATGAAAGGATTAGCAAAGCAAGCCGCGAGCACCCCCACTGTCTCAGTGTGGAGCTGACCCTGTAGCCCTGTGGCCAGGTGGAGCTCCGTGATGGGTGGATACCCAAGACTGAATTAGCTTCTCTCTTCCTCTCTAAATGAGGTGTCCTGACGGGCGCCAGGTAAGACAGGTCACGAAGGGTCGACAAACCCCTGTGGTCTGACACAAAAAGAGGTAGAGGATCACCTGCCGCTTGAGAGATCAAATGAGGGCTTAAATAGGGGGCTCCTCTCTTGTCAAATCTCTCTCCATGAATACTCAGGAAGGCCAGAGACTACTGTATAGCCTCCCCCAGTCTTGGCCTCCTGTAGACCCGAGACCCTGTTGACTGCTAACACCCCTGTACTTCAGCCCAGGTCCCCTCGCAGTAGCCATCAAGCTCTTAATTCCTACTCTCAGCCCATCACTAAGTACTGTGTGCATAATGGACCTATAATCAACCCCTGGCCAATGGAGCCTTCTCTCTCAGCGTGTCTGCACTCATGTTGAGCTCGCATGTCGAGTTGCAATGAGATGCTAATTAGACTTTATATCTACAGGGCTAATCTGTGTGTTCACATTCAGGTGCTTTTAATCCACTCCATAGCCGAGCAGCTTGCTAATTTGCAGGTGGTATTACCATAGTGGTCAAGGGAAAAGGGTAAAATTATCTTATGAGTTATTATGATGTAGACATATTTGAAGGGAGCTTTTCTGATATGACATGAGGCAGTACTTTTTAAGTGTATGTACAGTGTGTTCTGTGGCTGTAAGGTTAATGGTCAGATCCTGTTCTCTCTACCAAATAACCTCATCAAACTGCACCGCATGACAGGGTAAGTGAGGGGTGTGGCGATCTAGGTGCCCGACACAATGCCCCTTGTCAGTCAGCCTCATTCCTGGGGGTGAAGAGGGGGGAGGGAGGGTGCGACGGAGGCAGCCACAGGCCATTGGGTCTCTGCGATTGGCCTTAATCCGCCAGCTAATAAGTTCAGAGAGGGGCCATATGCTGCAGTGCAGTGTGTGGGGAGGGGAGTGTTGCCTCATGTTACTTACACCAGGCCGGTGCTTTCTCAGGTACCGCCCTCCCACGGTCTGTTCCTTTGTACTGGGGGATCAGCCCTCTCCACGCTGTGAATGGTCCGAATTGATTAAACCCCACCGTATAATTGTCAGCAAATCCCAGCGAATCATTTCCCATCCATTTGAAAAGTACAATGTGCGTTTCTCTTTTTCTCCTCGCCTGCTTTCTTCCTCACCATCCCCACCCTTCAATGTCCTTCCCCTCCTGTTTTCTTCTTCTTCTTCTTCTTTTTTATTTTTTTATTTTTTTTAAAGATCTCAGGTTTGTCCCTGCATGCCACTCTCCCCTGCATGAGAGAGGAAGCAGAGGGAGGAGGAGGAGGAAGAGGATAAGTTGAGACAGCGGTGAGGACGCATAGGGTAAGCTTGACTGGACAGCTGGCCATAGATGAAAGTGGGCAAAAAGGGAAACATGTTTTAATCTATGGCCCAGGCTAGAAAGCCGGGTGCTGATCTGAGCTGGCACCTGCCTGGGCACAGCCAGGGCTGAGTCTGGTCACAGCATTAAATCAACACCAGGCAGTCAAGGTTTGAAGGAGGCAGAAGAAGTGGAACAAGTATCACTGTAATAAGTGTTAAGTTCTTTTTTTCTGTAGTGTTCTTCCCTGTCTGTCCTCACACTTAATACGATTGTTTACTTTCAAGTGAAGAAGCCCTCTAGCAGCAAAGGAGGAAGTCAGGTGACGTTATTATGGAGGAAAACAATGGGAGGAGGTCAGGGTGGATGGATGGGTCAGCATTGTTTATAACCATGACCACAATCATTCCTCACAATGTTTCCATAAACCTAACCAAGTTCTTTGTGTGCCTAAACCTAACAACAACACGGTTTTGGAAGATACAGACAAATTATGTTGTCCTTCTGATAGAGGAGTCAGGTCAGAAAACACTCACATGTGTCATTCTAGAGGGCAGTTACAAACAATACATATTTTGTCATTTAATTTGAAGGACTTGTTGGTTTGTCAGGAATGTACTTTGACTTCCCAATTAAAAATGACCTTTAGTGTGAATATGTCTTTTAACATTCAAAACTAAAATATCTATTTTGTATGCTTTTTCTGATATTAGTTGTTTATTTATATATATAAATACGTATTTATTTTGTCTTTTTGGATGAAGATAGGATTACTCTCGTTAGCACTGACCAGAGACCAATCAACCCCTCTAACACTTGTCCTTTCTCTAATCAATCCCCCGTTATGAGTACACATGTTTAACACCCTTTCATTGATCTGAGCGGTCCCTAGATGGAGGTTAAGGACTCTCTGACCTCAGTCATTTAACCCTTGGCCTCAGCTACTGGCTGAAAGCGTGTCCTAATCTGGGGATTCAATTTATTTCAGTTGGCCTATGGCTTCAAAAAGCTCTGGACACACATTTTGCTGTAGAAGAATAGATTTTGAATGTAGAATCAAATGTACTAATTCAGGACATATATTTCAAACAAATATAGTTTTCTGAAGTAGTTGCGGCTATTGCTGTGTTTGATGAAATAATCTTAATTCAAGGTACTCAAGTTAAGAAGACCTTGAATTAAGAATGAACTTTCAATGCTATCCCTGTTTTTTATGGCTGTTTGATGGACAGATTAGACTAAAGGCCCAAAGTTCAGCTAAACAGGTGCCCGTGTACCATTATGTGAGTTTTATATAGAGCAAAATGTCACCCGTCATAATGGATTGCACCCTATATCACATTATTCTCAATCCACATCCCTTGTCAATCCTCTTTACATATGGGGTCATATACATACAAGCAGGCCCTGTCACTAATCTTGGAACCTGACATTGATCTTCAACTTTGACGCTTGGCTTTCATTACTGGCTGAAGGGCGTTGTTTGTGAGAGTGATCTTCATGTAAAGTGCTCATAAATGATCACAGGCCATGCGGGCAGATTTATGATCATGGGGGTTACAAGGAGACGTGGGACAATGCAGCATCTCATCTATAGCACAGTCGTGTAAGTTTGAGGTTTTGTAAGCGGTCATGGTGGTCGTGATGATGGTGATGATGAGGAGCAGATGGAGAAATATGAGGAAGCTGGGAGATGGTGGAGCAGGGCAGCGAGTAAGCCGTTACACAAGAGAAGTTGTGGTTATGGACTCATAATAGAACCCAACATAGTGGGTGCTAATTCATATGAAAACCACCATGCAAATACTTGTATGGATACAAAACACACATTAACATGTTAATTCTGGATGTAGCTTGTGGTCAGGAAATGCTGCACCTCTGGCCCCCTTATTTCCATGCAGAATAGTTAACCTTGAGATCAACACTGGAAAATGCAATCCTCAAAGACTGTCCCTCTAAAGACCCCATCTAGAGTTAATTATCGGTTCCCACTCACAGTTCTGCATTGTTAATGAATTCCTGTGCATATTTTTGTCCCCTTTTCAAACTAAAATGCTTTCTATCATGGTGCACTATCTAGCAGGTGTTCGACAGGGATTTTAGTGTGGTCTTATTCTTCCTCTGCATTAATACTAAATGTATTAGCCTATTTTGTAACGTCACAGCTTGCCAAGATCAGTGGTACTTCCTGCTGACATTGACGATGGACATGTGCAACTGCTGTGTTGCTTTAACACATGCAAGTGCCATGCATTTATGGATACGACCTCCTGATTATTTGCTATCAATATTGCTTGTTTGCTTATTTGTCATTTGTCTGACTGCAATGCTCTTGTCAGCAGTCATTAATCGTTCACTTGTCCGGCCTATGTCCTTAATGATGTCCACTAACTAGCACAGGAGTCCATCAGCAAGAGTCTTGTGGGAGTGAGGTTGTGGTGTTTGGTTCGCGCTGACCTCTAGTGACCACAGTGGTCTGTTCTTGTACCAATGAGGCTATCAATGGGTCCTTGTCAGGGGTCTTGAGCAAACAGATTAGGCCCATTGTTGGTAAATAGGATGACCAGCTGCCTCACTGCCCATCGCTATAATGAAGTGACCCATGAAGAAGAAAACTGACACAAGCCCCATTTTATTGGGAGCTCAAGTTGGTTGTCCAACATTTGGTTATCGAAATGTATGTGTATTTCTTTCTACTAAAATACACATTGTTTGCATAGCACTCTGTCGTTAACAAAAAGAAAGACAGCATACTTTTAATATTTTACCATTTATATAGGCCAAATATAAATTTAAAATCCTAAACATGACTCTCACTGATCACATTAATCCCTGCAAAAGTAGTCAGAGCCAAGGAGTCTTGGGTTAAGTCGAGTGTTGTTTAGTGCTAATCATTACCTCGTTAACCCACCTCTTCACAACCCTCCCCCCTTCAACCCCTGAGGGCACAGCGTGGCTGACCATATCCTCATTTGACCTGCATTTCCCGTATGGAGAGAATTAGTGGACGGATTGAGAGCAGACACTGCCAGAAGGTCAGAGGTTAAATGACCAGGATTGTTTACAAGACGATGGGGAGTTCAAACAGCAGGCGCCTGTCCAGTCTTTGTCCTCACCCTGTTAATGACTCCATTAAAGACTACAGAGTATTTAAATCATTGGTCAACTGCATACATGCAGTTTATTCAAAGTATAATCTAGATTAATTGTTGAGTCTAGATTAAAAGTTGACAAAGTTTCTCAGTAGCAGTTGGCATAGAAATATAGAGAAATGCAAGAAAAATATATACAACAATAATTTCTGCAGTAGCCTTTAATTAATAAACAGCTACCAGTCCAAACTTAAAGCTTTCACACATCTTCTCACTGAGTTATGAATCTGATTAACACAGGGATTGCTTTTGTTTGGACACCCTGTGTTTACATAAAGAGGCCCAGTGGGACCAGCCCTGGAGGTCAGGGGGTCGAACCTTGGTTGTCAGAGAGCCTTGTGACATTTCTTTCCCACGTTTCCCGGCTCCTATTGTCCGCGGTGAGGAGCCCCCAATAACGTTTGGCCCTGGGAGGTAGTGTGGCGTGAGAGGGAGGCCTAGGGGCATTGGACCCTCAGCGGGTCCCTGGGAAACGGGCGTAACCAGGCGGGGCTGAGGCGAGCAGGGACAGCATGGGGTCATTTTCCGGCTTGCTGCCCCTCTAAAGGGCTTTGGAGCACAGTATTGGCCCCTGGAGGAGTGCTGGTGTAGAAGACAGTACAAAGGGCTTTGTGTGTGTGTGTGTGTGTGTGTGTGTGTGTGTGTGTGTGTGTGTGTGTGTGTGTGTGTGTGTGTGTGTGTGTGTGTGTGTGTGTGAGAAAGAGAGAGAGAGAGATGTGTGACTGAATACACACCTCAGCAGGTTTGCGTGAGTGTAGAAATGATTATTTTACTTGTTAGCTATAAACTCAGCTCTCTGGTTTTATTAATAACTAATGGTGATTATGGAGTAAGGAAGTTAAATAATGTCATGGTGATTTAAGCAGGGCAAGAGCAGCAACCAGTGTTGTAACAAATCGGCCAAGGTGTGTGATCACATCATAGGAGATGATGATTCAGAAGAGATGGTAGCTGCTGTTGACGAGTAGTCAGGATTGTCACAATCTCAAATAATTTCCAAATAAGATCTACACAATGTAAGGTGAATGCAAAAAAGTTGAAATAAAATATCTTGATCTATAAATTTGATTAACATTCTGTAAGCGAGAACTAATTTCAGAGGTCATGGGATAACTAATTTCAGTATTATGAATGGTACTTTCTTTAATAAAACATGATTCCTTAACTGATTTAATCACAGTAGTTGGACTGTTTTTGGAGTGATCAAATGTGTTGACATTTCTCTGTTTTTGCACATAATGCAAAGACAAAACACTTTTTTGTACCTTTTTCTTTTACAATTCTACTTTGTTTGTTTTAGTTCCATTCAGTAAGTCTGCTATATGTTTATTTACATCACAATGTGATCTTGCAATATTAACACACAAATTCCTTCTTCCTTACACATTTCCTCACTAAGTAGATGTGCATTTACATTTTGCCTCTTGTTGTCCCGGGATGTCATTTGAAGCTAACACACTAAGCTATTGAATAATAAATAGACATCTGCAAAATGAATAAATAAAACATATCATCCTGCCATTATCACCCTTTTCTCTGTCTACATGCCAGAAAAAATATAACCGACGTTCTTGCTTATAATAAGGTCATCCTTTTTTAATGTTAGCCTACTCGTATCTTCAGGGTCTCTGACAGGTTTTCAGGAGTCTGGTTTTGCAGTGGAGTTGATGTGTACAGTAATGTGTGACTGGGGCTTTGTTGATCTGAGCGGGGTGCATGCTCGCTAGCTTTGAGAGATGATGGTAGAGAAAGACCCCCTCCACCCCAACACACACGCACACACACACACAAACAAACACACCCACAACACTGTTTTTGTGGGAAGCAGAAGACAGAAGCAGCAGAGGATCTTGAGGGAGAAACAGTCTCTGGTGTACAGTGCATAGAGAGTATCTGTGCCATTTCTCTCCTCTTGGTGCCACTTGCATGTGTGATGAATGGCAGCCATTTTGTTTTATGCATTAAAGATTCACTGTGTCTCTTTCACATCTTAAAAATTTTTGAGGTCATCCGCAGGGAATCTGATAAATATAAACAAAATCCACATACCTGCACTTTGATTTGTTCTCTTTTCTTTAAAAAATGAGTTTATGGTTTCATGTTCTACAGTTATACATCATTTCTTATTCACTAACTGCATTTAAGTCATGTTTTTAACCCCCTAACAAAAAGCAAAGATAAAGCCAAAATTTGTTTAAGCAAAAAAAAATACATTTTTTACACATGGAAAAAATGGAGAAGCATGGTTTGTTTGTCTCCAATAGACCGTGCTAGCTTTTGAGTGCTATATGTAAAGGTTTCAATAAAATGTCTATTTGTCCCATTGTAAGTTTACCTGGGCTGAACATAACATATCAGCCACAAGAACTACCCTGATAGAATCTCTCCACTCTTCCAAATCGCAGAGAAAACATTGCAATCTATTGGCTGATTGCAGCTATTTTCTTGCTTCTCTCCTTACGAATTGAGTTTATCAGGTGTTGAACAATGGGATAGGGATGGTTTATCAGGTGTTAAACAACTGAATAGAATATTGTGGAAAAGGTCACAACTTTTTAAAAAACTCAAAACCAAACTTTGTTTCAATTTCATTGCGGGAAGAGGGCACAAACCTTTAGATCTGATTTTAAAAAGTCCTGGGTGCTTTTAGATACAATACAGCATTTCCACATATCTCTTGTCGAGTAGCCCTGATGCGTGGGAGGGTGCCATTTTATTTTCAAATGTATTTATTCATGGATCTGACATTTTAAACAACCTCTGCATGCCTGCAGAGTTACAAAGCAAGCTAATTTTCTATCATATTCCATAGGTTTAAGGCTCTATCACGTTCTATAGTCTGTTAGATTTGAGGACTATTCACTTGCTGTCTTTCTCTCTTCGCCTCCTGCACTCCCAAAGCCTGAACCTGAACTTGGGAGTGCAGGCTGAGATTTATATGCATGCCCCTCCTTTGATGACAGGGTAAATATTCACACAGACAGCCAAGGTGCCCCCGTCATTACCCATGTGCTGTGTGTTTGCCCACCAGTTAAATTCTTAGGGGGATTGTTTGGTGAGATGAATGGGGCCAGAGTGCTGAAGGATGTATCGGAGTTCAGCAAACAAAACCTCCCCAGATTGGCTCAGCAACAGCTCGGTCCACTGGGCAAAGTTAGCAGTAAGGAGGTGAGAGGGGGGGAAAAAAGAGCCGTTATAGGGTTTTGCCTGTCAATTAAGGCTGCTGCGAATGGCTGGGAGGTGGAGAGCGCTCAACTTTGCTTGCCATCTCTCTGGTCCTGTTGGATCTGTGGAGATAGCTGAGGTGCCGCTCAACTCAAATAGGAAAAAACCCTGTCAATATTCAACTATTTAATAACCCTGAATGTGCTGCTCACGGTGCCTTTTGAAGACTGTGGGGTCCGCATTTCCCTTTGATGTACTTTCATTGTCAGACTCTATATCTGAAATCTTCGAAGATGGAATTGGTGACATTTTCTCTTTTTTCATTCATTCAATCCAACCTCAAAGGTTTCCCGCAGTATTACTCTAGTCCAAGATGCTTTGTTGTATGGGGGAGGTGGGGGTGAGGGCATTCAAGTTAGCTGTAGTTCCCACTAGGATTTCTATCACTGGGTAATAGAACACCAGGAAATTTAGGCAAGGATATTACTGACAAAAAATATATATACTTTTATGTGACTTGCTTACTAAAAGCATAGACCTCTGTGTCTAGATCGCTCCAATTTAGTTCCTTTTTCCAGAGTCAGAAACACAAATATTCAGTGAAGCACATTTGCACATGAACATGCTTTCTCTTAGACACACACAGACATACACACACACACACACACACACACACACATCCCCAGACTTTTACTTACTGTCATTGCTAATTGTAGATCTTTTGTTGGATAACATTACATCATGCAAAGAAATGGCACATCATATTATTATGTTCATCATTATTTTATTGGATTACAGCATTAAAACTCATCTAAAGGTGATCACAAAACGGCATATCACTGAAAACACTAGTGAAAAATTTATTGAGGCTTTCTCCTCAACACCCGCCCTCTCACCGTTCTCAGCCAATGAGCTTGTAGATAATTTCAGTTCTAAAATTACACTAATAATGCACGTGCCCTGTTTGCTACTGTCGACAGGCTAACCAACCCTCCTGTGTCTGTAGCCTCTGAACTTCTATCCACCAGGGCCTGCAATGAATTTGCTTCCTTCTTCACAGACAAAATTCAAGCAATTAGACAAGCAATCAGTGCCTCCATGTCAGTAACAGGATATGTCTTGTCCCTGTGCCCACTTAAAAACAATTCATATAGCATGAGACAATTTGATTCTATTAACCATAAAAACCTGGAGAACATAATACAACATCTGAAATCCACCTCATGCTGCCTTGATATTCTGCCAGCAGGTTTTTTCAAAAATGTGTCTAAATGCATGGCCTCAGATTTACTACAAATTGTCAACATGTCTCTCCTCTCAGGTTTTTCCCCACAGGCCCTGAAAACTGCAGTCATTAAGCCACTCTTAAAAAAGAGCAATCTAGACAGTTCACTAATGAGCAATTATAGGCCCATATCAAATCACACATCTGAGCTGACAAAAATGACATGTGGAGTTCCCCAAGGCTCCATTCTGGGACCTCTTTTGTTTAACATTTACATGCTTCCACTGGCTCAGATTATGAAAAACAACAAAATATGTTACCATAATTATGCAGATGACACACAGATTTACATAACCATTTCACCAGGGGACTATGATCCCATACAGGCGCTGAGTAACTGTATTGAGCAGGTCAACAATTGGATGTGCCAGAATTTTCTTCAATTAAACAAGGATAAAACTGAATTTATTGTTTTTGGAGCCAGGGAGGAACGATTCAAAGTCAGTGCTCGACTTCAATCTGTAATGTTAAGAACCACAAATCAAGCCAGAAATCTTGGTGTAGTCATGGACTCAGACCTGAATTTGAGGAGCCATATTAACACAATTACAAAGTCAGCCTACTATCACCTGAAGAATATATCAAGGATTAAAGGACTTATGTCTCAATAGGACCTGGAAAAGCTTATCCATGCATTTATCTTCAGTCGACTTGACTACTGTAACAGTGTCCTTACAGGGCTCCCTAAGAAATCCATCAGACAGCTGCAGCTGATTCAGAACGCTGCTGCTCGAGTCCTCACTAAGGCGAAAAAGGTGGATCACATCACTCCAGTTCTGAGGTCTTTACATTGGCTTCCTGTATGTCAAAGAACTGATTTCAAAATCCTGCTGTTTGTTTATAAAGCACTAAATGGTTTAGGGCCAAAATACATTTCTGATCTTCTGTTTCATTAGGACCCATCCAGACCTCTCAGGTTGTCTGGGGCAGGTTTGCTTTCTGTCCCCAGAGTCAAAACTAAACAAGGAGAAGCAGCATTCATTTATTATGCTCCATATATTTGGAACAAACTCCCTGATAACTGCAGGTCTGCTGAAACTGTCAGTTCTTTTAAATTAAGACTGAAGACTTTTCTTTTTACCATTGCTTTTAATTAAATATTTAAGATTTTTCTTTTTACTTACTTACTTACACTGCACTGTAACTTTTACTGTCCTGTTTTCTTTTCCTTTGTTTTTAGCTTTTTATTATTTTCCATTTAACTCTTTTAACCCTGATTGTAACACTGTAACTTTTATTATATTTTATGTTGCTTTTAAACTTTTACATATTTCCCTGTTGCTTTTATGTTTTATATAAAGCAATTTGAATTACCTTGCTGTTAAATTGTGCTATACAAATGAACTTGCCTTGCCTTGCCTTACCTAGCCCACACGGACAAAATGTTGTCATTATGTTAAATAAGTACGAAAAACAAGAAGTAGTAGTAATAGAAGTAGTTGTAGTCCTCTGATTTATTAGAAGTCAGAAGAGAAGTGAAATTTGGAAAAATGGAGGACCACACGTAACTGACGGCTATCGTAGCTTCTCTTCCGCCCTTGGGAAGTGAGGGGTGAGCGGTGACCAATGGTTCATTCATGTGGTATCATAAAAATCTGAATTTATTTTCTTGCAAAAAGAGGAATTAAGTGTACATGGGACCCAAAGAAGTATACAGAACAGTATACAAATATATAAGAAGTAATAATAAATACCTTTTCCAGGGGTAGTCTATATTATCTAAAGCTTATACACTGTACCTTGTATAGTGTGTAGTTGACATGTTCCACTTATAGAACTTTAACTTTGAAACTGAAATGATGTGGATGTCTGGAAACTGTTATTTGGCCCAAAACATTATGTTAGACTTGAGAAGACAACTCTTCTTGATTATGTTAAATAATGATGCCACTATTTATGTAGGTAGCTGTCAAAACATGACAAAGTTAATAAACTGTACCACTGCACATTTATTAGAAACCCACTGGTCTTAAAATTCATACCAGTAGAAAAAACAAAAACCTCTGTGTGGGTCCTCTAATGTTAGCCAAGGTTTTCAGTTTACCTTCAGGTTGTGTAACTCTGGTTGTGCTCCTGATTCCCTTAAAAAATATTTTCCTGCATTTTATAGGAGAGGGCATATCTGTTGGTTTTGGTGTTTTCATCTGTTTGTGTAGCTTAAAGCTTGTTATTCAAAAGTAGGCGATCATCTTTCTGTTTAGGTTGTTACAGCATTCACTTCTGTTTTATTATTAAATATTATAAGTGGGCTTTACTGAAGATTTTTATTTATTATGCATGGAGGCCAGATAAGTCACAGGTTCCACTTGTAGCTATGAACAAGAGGCTAACTTCAATAGAAAATCCAATGCACGCTATATTTATGGTACATTTGACATGTCAGAAATGCAGCACTATTAAATTACTTTGTGTGTCACAAAGTCACTCCTGCATTCTTTGCATACAATAAACACAGAGGGCAATACTGAAGAATACATCTGCTACGATGTCATTTATTTTAAAGCTATTATGTTCAAAATTTATTTGAGATTGACATAAGTTGCAACAGCTGCAGCCACTTTATACAGACACAAATCAAACATCACAGGAGTGTTTTATTTGCAGTGTATTTCGAGACTTGGTGGCAAGTTAGCTTTTGCAGTGAGGAAAATCACCAAGCTCACCTATTAAAAGGACAAACTAATGTCAGAATCAGACATCAGAATCAGAAACAGCTTTATTGCCAAGTAGGTTTGCACATACAAGGAATTTGCTTCGGCATTTTGGTGCATAACAATAATTATTGCAGGTAGAAATATAAAAATTGACAATAAGATGTAAAAAATATAAAAACATATATACGTTTGTACAATATGGCTGTTATTTATGTGCAAAATATTTACATGGACTTAAATGTGCAAAAATGCATAGGCACTGTACTGTAAAGGGGGTGAGGGTTATGGGGGTATGAGAGTCAGTGTCAGTGGGGGTCCTGGGCCTTGTTGATGAAGCCAGCTGCAGATGGAAAGAAACTGTTCTTGTGGTGTGAGGTTTTTGTCCTGATGGTCTGCAGCCTGGTCTGCAGCCTGGAGAAGGGTGTTTCAGACACTCTGCTCTGGCACTCCTAGAGCTGATGTTCAGCTCCTATGTGGTCCTGGGTGACGAAAGTGCCCAGGAACTGTACCATTGTGTGCCACCAGATATACTTTATTTAAACCATTTCTTTTAGGTATTGAATATAATGGCATACTAGATCAGACAGATTTCTCAGACTTTGAATTTTAAACAAATGAGAAAACTACAGAAGAAAAGCAGCCAGCAAACTGAGGAATGGGTTTAGCATAAATGAAGGTTTGTCAAGTTTAAGCAAGAAAAACATGACAACAGTATGAGCAGATCAAAAACAAGTTCAGTCTCCCACAGTGTGTTTCTGTCTTTATAAGTATAATAGATGCAGTGGTTGATGGAAGTATTCCATCCTAAGAGAAAGTAGTAATACCACACTGTAATAATACTCTGTTACATGTAAAAGTACTGCTTTGAAAATGTAAAGTAGACCCCCTGTGACGGTTCTATTATATGTTCTATCATTAGATTATTATTACTGATACAATAATGTAAAAGCAGGATTTTACTGTTATAGTTTTTGAGGTGGAGGTCGTTTTCTTCTCATTATTTTCTCCATTAATCGATTGATTATTTGGTTCACAATGCTCACAGTCCAAACATTATAGACAATATGTTAATATTATTCCAACAATTAAAATGAAAAGCAACAAGTGTTCACATTTGTGAAGCTGGAACCATAAAATGTTTTAACACCAAATATGACTCCAATTATCCAAACTCATTTTCTGTCAATCGACTAATTGATAAATTGACTAATCGTTTCAGCCGTACTTGTGTAAACTGTTGGGTTGTGTAGAAATTTTTATTTGTAAAGTAACTAAAGTCGTCAGATAAACGTAATGTAAGTTAAAAGTACAATACTTCAAATAGTACAGTACTTGAGTAAATGTACCACCACTGATTATAAGCATTATGCACACCAGCATAGTAGTAAATTTTGATTAAAGTATGAAGTGTAATGCTTTTGGGTTAGTAGATCATTGGAGTTGTGACGATTGTATGAATGCCTTTTTCACCATTCACTTTTACATTCACTTCAAAGGAAAGCTGTAACACAGCATTCTTCAACTGGATGAAAGCCCCTCCTTCTTGACATCTCACTTCAAAATATCCTATAAATATACAAAACATGTTTACTGGGCGCTAAGACACCCTCAGAGCCCTGAGCTAGGGCAGTTATGATACAGTCTATGCAGTACTAGTGCAAGCACATGCCCTGTGAAATGAATAGTGTGGACTTTCCCTCACTATAAAGTATCTTTCAAGGTCTGACTGGAGGAGGACATAACTATAGAGCCCACACTCCAGAGCGCGCAGCAGAAATGTCTAACAACTTCTTCCATTTCTCCTTCTCATATTCAGCTAATTTGAGTCTTCCCGTCTCTCTGTGGTGCTGTGTGCTCTATACATCTTCACCCACCATTCCCTCACATTTTCACTCTGTGCACTCTCACTCTGGAGGACCTATACACTGGCAGATAAGAGGAAATGAAGTCTCGTCTGCACAATTTGAAGCGCTGCTTTGAAGCTGAATGTGAAATAGCAGCTCCGCTCCTCTCTGCTCCTCTCTGGCTGGTAAAATAAGGGCCCTCTCGTTAAAAGCACTTTACCTGTGCTCCCTCTATGGATCATTGCTCTCATTAAACAGATTTGGGGTTACGTTCAAATCACAATTACTCCAAGCACTAACTGTTAATGGGCACAAGGGTTGAAAGAGTAAGAGAAATGTTTCTGACATTTCTTTTTATATCTCCCTTGGAGCTGGGATGAGAACACATCAAAAGGTGTAAGGTGAAGCATAAACTAACCTAAACCTGAATGGGGATTGATTTCAAAGATGTGCGATACTGAACTGTGCCTGAAATCACAGTCCAAAAATTTTAACTTTACACTAGATTTTAATCTTATGGTCTGCTGGGAACAGTTACATATAAAGATTGTACATTTAAAATATAGAAGTGAATTTCCTCTCCAGACTGAACTAGTAACTGTAGCACATTTTTGCCCTTATGTGACCTTTCAGTACTTACCGAGTGAGTTTTTCTATACTTGACTATGCAACACACATTACTGTGTATGTGTGCTACTGCGCGTGTTTGTCTGGGGAGTGTTGTATATGTACTAGGCTGCCGAGAACACCCCCTGGGTCCTACTGCACAATGCCAAGAAGAGTGCAGGCAGGATACTTTCATCTGCTCACCACAGAGATCCTGCTGTGTGTGTGTGTAGTGTTTGTCTGAATGGTGCAGGAAGGAAATATGTCACCTTGGGCTCTGCAAAACAAAGAGGAAACATCATTTTTGTATTGCAGATATAGTAACTATTCCTAATTTTACACTTGATCATTTAGATTGAAATATATTTAAATGACTGCACTTTGCACCAACTGTTCCTCAGATAAAGATATGCCTCCTTAAAACTCACAGACTTATTGCTTCCTCTGAGAGTTTCTGTTAGTAACCTGCTGACTGCCTCAGGAAAAGAAAGCAATATTTCGTTTTTCATTAATGACTAAAATAAACCAGAATGTGGATATTTCCTCATGATGCATCTCATAGTGTGTGTGTGTGTGTGTGTGTGTACAGCAAGCACTCAATTTTGCATTCTATGTGTATTTGTGAGCATGCATGTGGTTGCACCTCACTGCGACTATGTTGCATGTGTTTGTGTGTGCAGTTTTAGTGTATGTGTGAGGGCTTCTCCTGGTGACTGCCTAGGGCAATAGCACAGGATGTAATCCCATGTATGCCTCCAGTCTCTTAGCTGCCTGCGTAGATGTGGAGGAACATTTTAGCCCCTGCAGTGTGCCGTAGGGCTCGAGTGCTCACCCTCCTGCACTACTAACAGACAGCAGCTGCCTGGTGCAGTTCCAACACAGTTTCCTCCCTGCTTTCACCATTTGTGCACAATTCTTTCTACACTGTTTGTGTGGCACAGTTCAATTTGCAGCAATGAGAGATGGCTTAAGGAGAAAGAAATTGACATTTGACAGCCATTATATTAAAGTATGCACACTTTCACAAAAGCGTATCAGTGTCTGGGGGTGAAGCGCACTCTCTTGCCTGAAAATCAAATCATCTACTTAATGTATAGTCTAATCTCAATTGCCACTTGGTTGTGCAAAAGCTAAGAAATACAGTAGGTAAAACATGCTTATAGTGAAGCCAAATGTCATGAATTGATTGAAAACGAGTACAGACATTCTTAGCACTCAATTCAGACTCAGTGACAGGCAATCAAGTTTCATTTGACAAATGAATTCAAGGAACAGTCTGACCTGAATAGCTGTATTCAGTAGGTGAACAGAAATCATATCACTTAAAATAAACATCAAATGAAAGGATCCAAGCTTTTGTGTGTTCTTAAAATAGTTGAAGCAGAATTTCTGGTAAAAACTAAAGCTACAACAAGATTTTAATGAGAAGATGTGTGTTATTTTGTCCTAAATCACAAAGGGCTGCATCAGTTGAGAATTTTACCCAAAATGCAGTCTGCCATTGGGTATTGGTCCTCATCTTCCTTTTGGAAGTAACAAATAGAAACTCAAGCCCTGTTGTTATAAATATTTGTACATGAGCACACTGTTCTGAGAAACTCTAGACTCTCCTTGATCTCTTACATATTATTTCTTAATCATGTGAAATCACATGGTTGGGCTGCTAAATACCAGTGTTGTGTATGTATTTTGCTGTAGGCTAATGGGATCAATACCTAGAAACATGTCACAGCACAAGGTTTCTAGTTTTTGAAACTGAAATTTTGGAACTGTATTGCTTATTGTTGTTTTTAATATGTCATTGAAGTGACTGTATGGCAGAAAGTGATTATATAATCACCCAGTTCTGTGAAGGTGTTGCTGATCCCCTGAATGAATAAGATGGAAGAATTGCATTCACTTGATATTGTCACTGGTGCTTTTACCACCAGTGACAATATCAAATGTCTATTTCTTTTCTGTCTATGTCCTTATACCTTCAGCTGGTTTATTATTACCATGGTCTGACCTCCTGTGGTGTTTATCAAGAGTTCTGATGAGGTTGTCGAAGAAGGCTAGAGGAGTGACAGGTGGTCTTGATGATAACTACCCATCAACCCCCTTCCATCTCACCATGGTGCAAGCCTCAACCACTGATCTCCTCTCTGATGTCCATAGCTGCAACATAACAGAGCAGAAAGGGCAGATCAATAGGTGTCATAATCAATAGGTCAGAATGAGGAATCACTGAAAGGTCAGTGGCGATCGATTCCCACATTATTGCAGTGCAATCTCTCTGCTGTTGCATGTTGGTCATTAACTATGAAACCCTGCTGGATGCCATCACCCCTGCCTGCTTTTAGTCACAGCAACTAATCCTAATTATTAGTTCCGCTCTAGCTAGAGGGGCAGACAACGACATTTTCTTCATCTGTGTGTGATGTGTTATGTTATGATATCTGCCTGGTCCTCACACCCCTGACCTGTCTCTCTGTGAGACAGTTCCTCGTTAGGAGAAAGTCAGATCGCCCCCTGCTGCATGTAGCTGCAGCCATACAGCCATCATTAGTGAGTGACAGTGCAGTGTGTGGCTACCACGCTGCAATGTTCTTGGTCCAGCATTATTGAGCTCCAATGGGGGCTACCCTGGAGATGTATGGGGTCCAGATCACGAATCTTACACTATCCAGTTCAGAGCAATCCTGGTCCGCCACAGAGCTTAGCAAGACATCCACCTGAGTTCTTAGTTCTGCTGGGGAAGGGGACAGGTTCACCCAGTTGAGCCAAAATCTGATTTTCACCTCTGTCTAGACTGGTGTGAAGCTATGATGGAGTTTTGACTGGCTTGAGAAATGCAGTGTCATGGGGGTGACAAAATGGATGTCTGGAGTCAGCTTAGGTAAGGTACTGTATCTCATGGAATGCAACCATTCTGTATTTTTAAGACATGAGTGATAGAGGTGCTACCAGTCCCCCCAAAATCCCCTGCATGCTTTTCTTAACAGTCTTACACCAGGTGCTACCAGGTGATCAAAGACGAGCAAATGTCAATTTCAAATACAAGTATCCTTTATCAAGTGTGAGTTAGTGTTGAAAGTGAATTAAAATAATCTACAATACAAATTGGACAAATTGAAAACCAGATGCTGACATGCATGTTCAGTGCTGAAAAAAATCAGGCCTGTGCCGTGGCCAAGCTACTACACAGCTCTCTTTTGACCCTCTAAACCCGTTTTGTCCAGCACTTCTTCCCTGAAATGCCATTAGCATAAATCTCCAGCCCATAGAGGTAATGATGGTGTGAAATTATGGCTGCCTCAGCAGACCTTCTTCCCCTCTCTGCGCTACCTCCCTGTGGGTCCAAGGCCTTAGTCTTCGGCTGAGACCCTCTCCCATGCCTTCTTTCTCTCCTTCCTCTCCCTCTCTCTTCTCCTTTGCCACCTAGTTCCATTCAAAGGGAATGTGTAACTGAATTTGAAATTGAGTGCCCTTCTTTCAAGGACCACAGCTAATGAGACGTTTTGCCTTGAAATCCAGGCTGGATGGGGGGAAACCCTGATGGGTGGAGATGATAGCCACCCTGTACGTCAGGTGTAAGGCTGTCCAGATCTTTCACTGCTGAGAAGGAGAGGGGTGGTTTCTACAGGGGTGAGAAATAAGGATAAGCCTTAAACAATGAGCACCCTTCTCTGGGTCACCTGGGGCTGCCATTGTGAATCCAAGAGCTGACCTGAAATAGTACGCCTGTGTGATCTGCATCTATGTGCAAAGAGAAACCGACACCAGCCTGGCCTCCCCCTTTTGCATACATGTATTAGGAGCTATATTGAAAAAAATAAAGCCCATGAGGGTCTGGAGAGAGATAGGTGGTGACAATTAGATTGAGATGGAAGTACGCTGGAGTGGGTCAGGGTGAGTTGAGCAAGGATGGAGTGTGGAGAGATGGAAAGGGGGTCAGGCCCATAGAAACAGGTATACTTGACAGTTTACGGTCCAGGGATCATCCGAGAGACGCCACATGGGTGCAATGATGAAAGGAATTGAGAGCTTTGCGTCCTAGGGGTTCTCCCTTTAATCAGGGGCCCTGAGGAGAGAACCTTACAGGCTATGGGCCCCTGGCCGCTGCTAGCCACTGTCATGCTAATGAAAGAGGCTCAGGGTGTGAATGGAGAGGCTAGCTTGTTACCAGCGTGCTAATTAATGCATGCAGCAGGGGTGTGTGTGTGTGTGTGTGCGAGTGAGTGTTTTGTGCATTTTAATGAGGTGTCTGTGTACGTGTGAATGTGAGTATGCATGTCAGGATGACAGGGATTTGAGGCATGGAGTGAGGAGGATGTGCGACCAGATTTGCAAATAGGGGCTCAAGAGTGCAGAACACAGCAGATGCATCTAGGAATAGTGTGGAAATAATTTGTTGGGAGTTACCTGAAGTCAAGACTCTGACTCGAGTCTGCGTCTTACATCATCTTACTGCTCTGTAATAAGATGTTTTTCAGTTTCAAGGTACAGTTAAAAGCGCTACTGTAGACTACATTTTCTATAAACATAAAAAATATGCAGATTCTGTATATTTTATCATTTATTAATTAAGAACTATAATAAATGCATTTTCTATTATTAATAATATTTCTATTATTTATTACTGCATAGAATCTAAAATAACTTCCTCAGCTGCAACACACATTGTGTGGTGGAAACAATCCTATCTAATTTATTTTCTCATGACTATCTATGGCGCATTGACTGCTGTTCATCAGTGCTCTTGTGTCTGTCATGTCCCAGACTATATGACAAAAAATTAGCCTTGGAGATCGGTTAAGGGTCTCACCCCAGACAACCCTTTATGTCTACCCGGCGTTCCCACGGACAAATGGATAGGGGACTTTCGGATGGCCATAGGCGCAGCATATGGCCCAAGGCGGCAGCATTGTCTAAGCTGTTTAGGTAAGATGAAAAACCGGCATTGTTGCACGTGTCACTTAGACAAGACGGACAGGGGCGTGTGTCAGGGCAAGGAGAATGCCATCGAAGACCGTGACCTTTTAATTTGCCAGTGGCCTCTCCCACAGACCTCTGTGTTGGCCGTACATGCCCCATTCTCTAATTTGGGACTCTATCAATCTCATTGGTGTTGACAAGGAACATGTTTGCTAGGTTCAATTTAACTGATGTAACCCAGGAGGAAAATCCATAAGCAGAGTTTTTTTTTTTATAAAATTTTGACATGTATAAAAACATTATTTTCACAATGGGGGTTGAGATAAATTAGGTTAAATGCTGTGAATGAGTGCTGAAATGTGAAATTCATGAATTACAATTATTTTCTAGAGCATCCACATGAACATCTCAGAGGATGTGACCCAGTACAGATGTGATGAGATGAAATATGCTCTACTTTTCCCCATCAATCAGTTCATGTACAATTTTGAACAGCCACTTGGAGTTTTTAGCAGTTTAAGGTCTTATCTTTTGCTAAAAATATTATATATATTAAATATTATTTAGATTTTATTTAGTTTTGGAATAAAATTAACTGTACATATACATAAATTCTTTGTTTTTGAAAAAAACAAATATATCCTTCAACTACTAGTTGCAACATCTTCATGCATTTCTGTTCTGTCCATTTTCAAACCAGTCACATCTGTGTGAAACACAGTGTGCTGAATAACAGAACATTCTGTAGGTCACTGTCTCGCTTCATGAGCGCTACATACACTAGAAGTCTCCGTATTGTGTTTGACCAGTACTGCAGCCCATATTCCATCCTACCCCCAACCTTGTCCACCCTGTAAAATGCCATTATAAAAATGTCAAGTGGATCCCTCTCTCTCATCCTGCCTGTCAAAAT
Source organism: Micropterus salmoides (assembly GCF_014851395.1). Classification (NCBI taxonomy): domain Eukaryota; kingdom Metazoa; phylum Chordata; class Actinopteri; order Centrarchiformes; family Centrarchidae; genus Micropterus; species Micropterus salmoides. The sequence goes on from NW_024044459.1 coordinate 27,197,080, forward strand.
CATGTGCCATTATGCAAATCATAGTGTGAACACACACTCTCAAAGATTTACACAGGCTATATGGGCTATAAGCAATGGTGAATTCAGATGATTACAGAATTAATCCTAGAGATACATATTGCATATACATTTATGAAAATGAGGGAATATTTAGCATTTTGGCCCTTGAAGGTTAAAATATTATCATGTATCATCACGTATGTGGTGGCTGCTGCTCAGAAGGTAGAAGGGGTCGTCCGCTAATCACAGGGTTGGCGGTTTGATGTCTGGCTCCTCTTGTCTACATGAAGGAAGTGTCCTTGGACCCTTAAGTTGCTTTTGATGGTCAAGCCAGCGCCTCGCAGGGCAGCTCCGTCACCATCAGTGTGTGAGTTTGTGTGTGTGAATGGGTGAATGAGAGGCAAATTCTAAAGGGCATTGTCAGTTAAGGTAAAGAGGAGCTATATAAGTGCCTTCCATTTTCCAAAATTGTTTTCTTTTTCATCTGTTGAAAAGATAATTAAATCAACATTTGTGTTTAAATTTTTTAGCTAGATTTTTTTTGTTTACCTTAAATTTTTTGATGCAAGTAAAATTGTTCTATATTGTTCAAAATAACTTTTTAAATCAGAATTTGAAGCAGATAGATTTATGAACGTATTTGGCCTCCTGTCCAGTTCAAGTCATTCAGACACAAATCTGAATATATTCTTCAAGTTAAAAGGATTTTCATCCATTCATACTTTTTATTTAAGAGATCATACTAAATGGTCCAGTGCCAGCAACCCCTTAAATTGGGTTTAAAGTGATTTTGTCAGTGACTATTAGATAGAAGTGCATATGTGATTTTATCCTTTCACATTTCTTAACTCTTTCCTCTTTCACTGGTAACTTAAATGTCTGTGTCTGAATTGCAGTAACTGGAGTGGTTTTGTGGTTCTGCAGAAATGGAAATAGTGTGCGTGAGAAAAGAGGGAAATAGGGACATAAGAGGTAGAAATATGTAATTTTTGGTGGAAAGCATGAATGTACCTGAAGTGGAGGTCAACCCTATAATGTAACCATTTGGAGGGAGTATCATTAAAGCCATTTACCATGACTTTCACTGAATTGCTTCTTAAGTAATGACAGAGGTCCTCCTATCGAGGGCAAGTGAAAAGAGTTATGTGTACCCTTCCGCTGCACCTGTACTATACAGACCGTTACATTACGGAAAATCAAGAAAGGACAGATAACTTCACTGATCTATGACACATCGGAGTATCCATTAGCTGCAGAAAGAGCACAAGAGAGAAAAAGACAGAAAGGGAGAAAGAAATACAGATCGGGCCTTCTGTTTTGACAGCCCTGAACCCGAGTATTGCTCCATTGTTTGTTTCAGCAGAGGAGTCATGGATGTGGTTTGAGTGACAGTGAGACCGATGTACACTGACATGTGGAGCTGCTTCACATTTCCTCTAATTGCTCCGCATTGCCCGAGCTTGGCACACATGTAGAGCATGGTAAGAGGCGCCTCTTTTTAGGTTGAAACAGAGGGTGCTGTGATTTGGCATACAAAGAGGAAAAGAGGGAGGGAGGGCGGGGGGCAGGTGGAGGAGGAGGAGGAGGAGGAGGAGAAGGGCTTGAAGAGGAGGTATTCTATTATTCCTGATGGACTACTCTGAAGGATAGAGAGGTGATGGCCTTGCCTGTACAACTCTGTGGCATAGTAATATCCTGCATTAAATCTCTGGCCAGTTAAAGCACAGATGTAGTGCCAGCACACCAGATGTATGACATCAGGTACAGTCTACCAATCAGATGTCAATGATGAAAGCTATAGGTTTTGTGCAAATAAACAAATGTAGAAACAAAGAAGGGAATTTGAGGCGTACAATACAATGGCGTACATGGCGTAAGTTTTGATTCGTGGTGTGCTGAAAAGCACTGAGATTGGAGGAAATCCTTGCAAGGGAGGAAAAAAAGCCTCTATCCTTGCTGATGCTATTTTAATTAAATAGTTGCTAGGTTACATCGTGCAGAACGACAGGGGTGGGTGGTGTGGCACAGGCGCCCGGGCGATGGGAATGCTGTATGTGTATGTGTGTGTGTGAGAGGACATGTCCCTGAACAATGAAAGCACATCCCCTTTTTCCACACCCGATCTATAATAAGGATTTCAAATGTGAGACATATTGACATGAAATACAGTGAGAGCGATTTTACACTCTAAAACTCTCTCTCGCTATCCCCCCATATTCATGTGCCTTTTTCATTTTTCCCTCACAGATCAGAGGGTGGGGGGAAGCCCCCTTTCATCTCTGTGACAGTGCTTTTCACCTCTACTGGTGACTTAGCGAGGACTAGTGCTCCCATTGCACCCTGGGATGCCAGACGATGGAGAATGCCACGGGCCTGTGTACCCTGGCAACCACTCCTGTTTCAGATACCCCCCTCCCCAACACACACACACACACACACACACACACACACACACACACACACACACACACACACACACACACACACACACACACACACACACACACACACACACACACACACTCCTCCAGCCTCTTTTAGCTCTCCATTCCCAGCCTCCATCCAGGACTCTGACCACACAGAAACCCAGACAGAGCACTAGTAGTTGGGGCTGGAGACAACAGTGAGTCCCTTGATGTTGGAAATAAATCTGACAGGCCCTACTGGATAAGGCCAAGCATAATCTTTCTCATTGACTTCAGGCCGAAGTGTGTGTGTGTGTGTGTGTGTGTGTGTGGTTTCCACGATCTCCTTTTCTTTATTGTCAACACCCTCCCTCATCTCCACCTCAACCCTCCTTTCCTCCGCCACTTCTTCTCCCCGATGCCAGCAGAGATAATGCCATAATTTAAAGCTATGCATTGTAGAAGATGAATGATAGTTGCTTTTCTTGTTTAATATGCATTCACTACCACCGGATAATAGTCTTTTTGTAGGAAGAATAAAAGAAAAACCTTCAAAAGAAATTGTGCATTTTTATGTTATATTCTCCCCCTAATGTCCTAAAAGTGATATATAATTCTCAGTCTTTCATTAGAAACAAAATTGATAATGATGAAAGTGTGCTACGTTTTTCCATAGCTGTTCCTTTTTCATATTCTTGAGTGAAATATTGCAGTGTGAAAGAGTTAGCTTTTCCTTTTTTTTCCTCCCATGGTCTCCAGAGTGCATATGGAGCTGGCTTTAAAAAAGTGTGGGGGGAAAAAACACACACACACACACACACACACACAAATAATTTTGTCTTTTGCAAAAACATTCACTCTTGATGCATATACAGCATAAATATGTATTCCATGTCTCAGTCACAAAAAGCTATTTCTCTGTCTATTTTCACTTTTATTTCTCCCCTGCCAACAGCATAGCAGAAGAGACTGGAGCTGCAGCATGTGTTCCTGCACCAAGAGAAACTGGGGGCTCAGCGTCCAGGGGCCAGTTTCCCTCGGGACTCTTCCAAATGATTCTGGTGACCTGTTGCTCCACTCGGCGGTTGGCGTGCGCTCCAGCAGGCCGTGGTGAGAGGTCAGGGGTCGTTTGAAGCAACATGGTGTCAATACATGACCTTCTGACAGGATCAAACAGCAAATTAACTCTCTGAACAAGCTCATGTTTTGAAATGACCTCAAGCACAATTATTCATGGTTGTATAGTTTGTGAATTTAACGTCCTACTACAAAATGACAACATTTCGTTTTTCATCTTACATCTCAGAAAATATACAAATTCTTGCTAAATTTTGTTTTAGAGGCATACAGTGGGAGAAACACCACCTCCAAGAAATTACTGTAGTTTTATGGATGCCTTTTTTTCTCTTTACCAAGTCAAATCCAGTGGACTGGGGATCAGTGGTGGGAGAAGTATATAGAACATTTACTTAAATAAAAGTACTAATACCACATTGTGAACACACTCCACTACAAGCAAAAAGGTCTACTTAAGTAATGTTTTGAATAAGAATGTGTTGGTATTATCAGCATAATAAGTGCATTAAAAGGGTCGCTGTCAGTGTTTTACTGTTACATATGATGTTGTTGAATTAATATTACTGTTGCATTAATGTGTATGATGCATGTTTAATAAGGTTGAGCTATTTGGGGGGTTGATAGTTTGTTTAGCTGAAGAAGCAAGAGAATTTTCTCAACCCATAAAGGAACACTTCATCCTTCAGCTTATCAGAAAAAAATCTCAATCACCAAATCTGGAGATACATGGTTTTCACTGGAGAAAAAAGTGGACTAGTAGTGGAGTAGAAGTATGCGATTGCAAAGAATGGAAATAGTACCTCAAATTTGTACTTTAAATACAACACCTGAGTGAATGTACTTAGTTATATTCCACCACAGCTGGGGATCACTGTGTAAACAATTTAAAATGAACAAACAAACCAAAGATATATGGACAGATGGGACATCATTGTTGAAATGTCCCTTATACGTCACACATCTCTGTGTTTGTTGCTGTGTGCATGGCTTTAAAATATTTTGAAACATTTTTCTTTTATCTCCCAAAAAATCACTATACATAAACTGCATGTATATCAGTATCACCAGAACTGATCTGTAAGGAAAGTATTCAAAACCATGTAGAAACCCTTCATCGTCTTTGAGATACAAGCTATCTTACAGGCTTAAAATACATTTCTCCCTTTATCCATAGTAATGTTCAGAATTTGCCACATTCAGTTTTTACATTTATTGAAAACAGCGCAGAGTTACATTGTCTTAATTAGGAACATAGGCTGGCTTTACTACAACGTGACGGAGGACCTGGAGGTTGAAGTGCTCCGTGAATGCAATGTGCATCATCAGCCTAATAAAATATAACACAGAAAATTAAGTCTGTTGGACATGAGGCACGCAAAACAACAGGATCCCTGAAGCAAAATGATACAGGTTTCCGTTGTGAGTGTGTGTGTATGCGTGCGGATATGTGTGTGTTATAAGTGCATTTGCTGGAGTGTAGAACCACATAGAAAGCAATTATAGAAATATGTTTGTTACTGTATTAACTCAAAGGAGAAAAATGCCGCCAAGAAAATGTGATGTAGGCTGGAGCTCCTTTGTCCTAGTTTGAGCACCACATTCACCAAAGTGCATCAAAGTGTCAGCAATTCAAACATGAAAAATGGATGAAGACAATGGTGCATTTCTCACAATTTTTCTAATAAACTGTCAATCAAACTGCACCATGAATGACAGTAATATCATATGATGCAGCATTCCATATCAAAGATCTCATCGATGCTCGTTCCCCCTTTGGCTCAATCTGAGGCCTGTCCTCCCCTCTTATTATCATCATCATCATTCGGACATGAAAGGAGAGAAACAAGTGCTGCACCATTGCCAAGGAGAAACCTTGATCTTGAGGCATTTGCATTCGCCACCTAGCTCCTCTGGATGCATAAACGTGTTACCAAGGTGCGCTCTGATTGGATGGCACTGAAAAGCTGGCATTCTGCTAATGCTCAAAGCAAGCAGGCACTCCGCCCTCCCCTTCCATGCACAGTCACACTCATTTGGTGGCACTAGGGGGCAGTCCACTCTGTTGGTTGTTATTGTGAAGGAGATATCAACAGTAGAATTTAGAAGGAAGAGAAATAGGACATGACCAGTTTTAAAAAAGAAAGAAGATAATATAATATATAAATGAATATATAATTTATTAATTTATGTGGATTCTTGGAAAAATCTATTAGGTTTCTGTGAGCTCAATGTCACCATGAAAGGCATTAAGCTGTATACTGTAGTACTGCTTTTGCTAATTCAAAAGCACCCATCTTTTTTTCAACAGTAAGCACAGATTTTATTGTAAATCATGGATTACATATACAAGGCACAGAAATTTGAATTTCTGAAATTTTGTCTTGGAGGGTAAACATTCCTCTCCGGAGCTTAAAGAGAAAGTTAAGTGCATCTTAACGATACAATATGAAATAACAGATATTAATGTATCTGGTAGCTTCTTGTCTTGGATGCACCTTTTGTTTTTTGAGAGAATGGTAAGCTGCTCTCTCATCACAATACATATCAGTTTAATTCTCAATAATGTTTAAAAAGTCCGAGATGTATTAGGAATAATAACATTAAATATAATCTATATTAATGTCACTGTTGGTTTACATCAGGCGTCAAAGAGAAGCAAAATACTTTGACACACACACACACTTTTAAAGGAGCTATACTGTAGCACTGTGTCTGTGTATAGCGTCTATCAGGAGGCTGCTGATTAAAGGCCTGCAACAATGAAGCATGGAAACCCCAGAGGAACAATGTTCATCTGGATATGAATTAATGTAAGAGCAGTGGTGATTACCATGAGGGCAGTCAGCCATTTCATATTTCTAGCATGAGGCAGTGGACCTCAAATTTTAACCATGACGAGATTTAAATGTACTTAGCTTGGTGAGAATCTTTTTTTCTCCCTCGCCCTTCTTTGCACTTGTAACTGGTGCACGTTTAACTCAATTAGGTCATAATACACAGACAGCTTTAGGGGAACAATATTTCCCATATGCAGCGATGTGAATTATGAATGGGTCAGAATCAGTGTGTGTCAGTGGGATAACATGGACAAAAGTAAAATAAAATCTGTCCTCCACAATGGCTTCGTCATCTTAATGCTCCTGATCAACCGATACAGAGAAACCTACATTCGTATAATACTGGATGATACACTTGACTGTGTACATTTGACATGATTCAAAAAAAAAAATCTCCACTTGTGTCCTCTATTTTTCCTCATTAAAAATAACCTTCTGTCTTATATCAATACAATGTTATGGTCTTAATTTCTCTGAGCATTTCCCAAATGCAGCTTCAATACATTGCCAATTGTTCTTGTATTGTACTACCTATAAAAACCTGCACTTTTAGCAAAATTATCAATAAAGCTGTTGTTTCAATTTTGAATTGTGTCAATTTGTTTATGCTGCTTTGTGGAATTTTTTTTAAACTATTTTGAATATGTGCTAGATTTAATGCCAGGTTTTCAAATGCCCACTTGCTTGCGGCAGCTAAAATAGCTTAAATGTCTGTGCTACCATCTCAGCTGTTGTCATGGTAATCTAAAGATGATAATTGCATGTATTATATTAAAGGTGATTGCTACATGCTGATCTCAGTCAACCAATCTTTAGTAATTCAGCAGGGGACCTTTCTTGTTTTTCTGATCTTTGTCAAAAATGTGGAGGTAAAGAAAGGATGTAAAGAAAAGTAAGACATGTAAAAACAGGTCAGGAGATTGAGCAATGTAAAGCACTCTCTTTCAGGCCATTCACGATACAAAGTCAGGTCAGGCACAATGTATGGATGCTGCTTCTCACAGTCAACAGAAGGGTGGTATCACCATTCTATGTCAGACAGAAAGCTCACTATTATAGTGTAACCCCTTCAGAAGTGTCTCAGTTCTTCAGGCTATGTTGGGGACAGAAGAGTGGAGGTCTCCGCTCCCCTTCCTGAAGCGGAGCTCCACGCCACTCTACGGAGAGAGAGAGCGCGGTGAATAGGCCCCACTCAAGAGGAATAAAAGGGACCTCTCCACTGGTTTGTTTTGGAAGCTGTCTTATTGATCTGTCTACCTATGAATGAATGCATTGGCCCAGTTTTCCCGCTCATGTGGACAATGGCACTCAAGGCCTGCATTAACTGTTATTCCCAGAGAATGGCGAGCATCAAGAGGAGTTGGGGAGCGTTTGTCATTTCATCCCTTTATCTCCTCCACTAATCTTTCCCACAAGAATAGAGAAGCCAAACTAAGAAAAGCAAATCGATGGTTGCTGACTGCCTTAAATCAATTCCAGTTTGCACAAGGACATATTTCAAGTAGAGTGATGCTGAAACACAACTACAATCTTATTGAGCACCATCATTCAGTCTATTATGACCAGTAAAAAAAAAAAAAAAAAAAAAAAGAGAAGAAAGATACAATTTCAAATCTTGCCTGAGACCTTGAAGACCCATAAAGGGGCCACTGTAAATGCAGAGAAAAGCTTGAAAGAGGACCTTAATGTACGGAATAAAGCACTAAGGATCTGTGTGGAACTGTTTTGTGGGGTCCAACATGTGAACTGAAGTAGGGAATGCCATAGTTTCCTTCAAGTACGAATTCCATCACAAGGACATAAAATGCAGCTTTGCAGTAAAAGCCAAAAAAGATACATAAAAGACCACTTTACATTATTTATTATTTAACAGTGTTCCACACTCTGACTCTGTTTCGAATCAGCCAAATCGTCTTCATTCCTGTAAAAATAAAACTCATATTTGCCTGTTGGATGTTTCCATGTGTTTTAGTACAGAACTAGCTAAAACAAGAGAACAATTTAAAACACAGCACTCCAAAAATGTACTTTTTGTTTTCAATCATATTTCAAGAACTTTTACTCCTGTTGGCATGATTTGGAAGAAAGGAGAGAGAGATTCAACAAAGAGCGACAGACCGAGACAACAAACCAACAATTTTAAAAACGAGTCTTTGGTGAGGCATGATATCTGAAGTTGTTGGTCATTCTCTTATATGGGCCAATAGCAATAGTGACTTGCTGTCATTGTGGTTTATTGACTTACAAAACTCAAAGTTATTAATTCAGCTTTTCTCTTTGGTCATCTGCAGCACTGAATGACAGTGACCAAGAAACCCATGTGATATTTCTACTTCCTAGGGCTATAAGCTGACACAATTATGAGCACTTCTTTCAACACTAAAAACATATGCTTCTAGAAATTGCTTTGAATTTACCAGAAGACTATACAACATACACATACCTAAAGTGCCAAACGCATCTACAGTTTTGTAAATGTACCTGTTAGGAAGTCGAGCCAATTAAGCATAAAGATAAAAAGAACATAATTTATTTAAGACAAAATCTAAGCAGAAATAAATACATGACAACAATGTGTGTAATTTACTTTGTGAACCCAACAATGAATAATAAAAACACTTTCAGCGTTAACAAACAGAAGAAACAATGCCTCATCAGGCCACTGAATTCTGAAAGTATACCAACTTCTTAGACCAGACCATTAACAAGAAGTAATCTGTAACTGATTTGTCAAAGAATTTCAAAACTGACTTGAAGTCTTCATGTACTCCAATAACAAATGAAGTGTTTTGCTGTTAAATTAGAAATGTTTACAGGCCTCAACATGTAATAAATACAAAACCAAAAGATCAATCAATAACAATAGTCATTAGGACAAATTAGATTTAGATTTAAAGGTAGATTTAACAGGTGGTAGTAGATAATTAAAAAGGTAAGGAAGTGCAGGGGGTGGGGGATGTTAAATCAATTAACCACACAAATTATGTTCATGAAAACAATCTAGAAATTAGGCAGGACTGATACATTCATTATGTGCATATTCCCCATCATTTAAAAACAGACAAAAACTGAGCTAAGACCTTCAACATCAGGAGCTTACAAATGTGATATGGTGCTGCTCGACTCTGTAAAATGTGTCCTGAACAAAAAACAGTGCTGGAATTCAGAAATTACAGCTGTATGATATATTAAATGTAATGACAACATGAAATGCCAGGGAATCACAGGATTGTGTGATCTGTAATTGATCTCGCACCATGTACCCTACATTCCTGAATAGAGTGGACAATCATTGGCCCAGTGCTTTATCAGCACAATGACTGTTTGTGCGTACATTTACCCACCAAAACTACAGTATGCGAATACACTGTAAATACCGTTATATCCTGTTGTGAACCAGAGCTTGTGATTCCCTCCTAATCAAGATGGAACTACAAAAAACAGAAGGCCACAGAGTTGCAATTTCAAACACTAGCAGACACCAAATCTACAGACATTGGGACAGGGGAACATACTCACTTGGCACCATTGAAAAAAAAAACCAACTATTTGATCCATTACAAAAAAATTAAATAAAAACAATAGATTGTTATAGATGGGTAAAAAGGAAAGCAGAACATGGTGGTAGCTTATCAACAGTTGTTGAAATCATCTCCTCATCACAATGCCCTTTCAGGTTACAGCTGACCTACAGCAGAGATCCTGTACATACAGACAGACACATGGACACAAGCACATATCTTGACTGAGCCCTCAGTGCGGTCCTGCCTTTAAAATAATCACTACCGCGCAACCCCCCCCCCCAACACTCAAATTCTCTCATTGCTTCTAAAATGGCTCAGTTAAAACCAGGGAGGTTACAATGCAAATTGAACATCACAAATCTGTTGGAACGCCTTTCATTTAAAAACACAAGTTTGTCCTCTATGGCAGTGTGATGTTTATGGCAAGTTCAACTGCACACATTTTAAATACAACAGCTTCAAGTCAATAAGATGTCTACCCACGTGTTTAGCATCTCCTCTTCCTCCTCAACTCTTCTGCAGTTGTCCACTCTCCAACTCTGGTGAGCCCACAGCTATACCCAACCAGATATTCTGGCAATATCCATAGGCAGCCCCACATGCTCTTCTAACAAACAGTGACACATTGGTCCTTGCTACGAAATTTTAAGACTCTCTCAGACTCGTCTGTGGTCCGTGGTCAACGGAATTTAGACCTATAAGTGAAACAAGCTATCTTGTTTGAATACACATATTTTTAAGGTTTGATCACAAGACAAACATGGGCACACGTATAACAGTTGTCAGTGTTATACAAGGAAAAAATTAGTTAGTGTGATTTTAGGCTAATATGAAGTCACACATTAGCATCCATGATATTATATGAAGCTAAATGTAGCTTCATGTATGTATCACTGTGTGAAATTGGATCCATCAGGGACTGTGATACAAACTGGAATATAGGCTGTTGCATGACTCTTACAGTAATGTCAAGGCCATGCACATACATACTTAAACCTAACAGCATGTATGCAGTCATGCAGAGCAACCCCAGAAGTTTTACCTGGATAAGTGTGATGTAATTCATTGTCAATACTAGTTTAAAAGGAGCCTTAGTGACCACTGAAGACAGAGGAAATTTAAACAGGAGGACAACAGTCTGAAATCTGACTCCTATTGACATGCATGAAGTCTCAAGAAGCTACCCTTTGAGCTTTCTAAAATAAAAGACATCATGAACCTGAAGATGTTGATGGATGAAACTCTTGTGATCAGGTGCATTAACATTAAACTCTCCTCACTGGCTTCTCTAAAACTGGTGGAGCTGAGCAGAAGGGCCACACTATGTTTCACCATGTAAAATAAATTGTAATGAGCCTCTGAGATAGTCTTTCACCTCATGTCATTCAAATTTCATACAGCAAACTGGACCGAATTGTCATTACTATGCCAACACACCACTAACACGGATTACTATTCTTCAAACTCATACTTTAGTCAATCTGTTTTTAAGGTTTATAAATCTTTCTCTCCAAATTAAAAAGGTAGTTGTAGTAGTAGTAAAAACAATGACAAGAGTTCACAGAGTCATCTGTGGAGGAAGCACTGGAAGTTGAACCAGGAGCTCTAACGATATGGTCAGTCATTGTGACGTGGTTGGAGGGAGGGAGGGAGTGAGTGATTGAGAGTCATGGAGCAGAATATGCTTCTGTTACCCCCACTCAGTCCTTTCTGATCAAGTCGAACTGCTGGGTTTGCAACGCTATGCCGCCATGAGATACTGATGGTAGAAGAGGCCAAAAAGAGAGGTGGAGAAGAGGCAGGCAGCAATCCACCAAGTAAAGAAGGAAAAGAGGCCCCGGAACAGCAAGGGGCTGAAGACAGTCCGCAAGCCTCCCAGGGCCACTGACAGCTGGGCTACTGACGCCCGGGCTCCTGTTTCTACCACTGAAGCTGGCGTTGGGGCTGCCCCCATCACAGAGTCAGAGTTCATTTCATGGGTACAAGGCAGGTCTTCTTCAGGATAGACCCACCAGGAGTGTCCACCTGTTATTAAATAAGGCAAAAGAAAAAAGATAGCTTCAACTTTTAGAAAGATGAGACATATTCTAAACTGGAAAGTCATCGAGCAGTGCATGACTCACCTAAGGTTTTTAGCAGCAAAGTTGTATGCAACAGCATCACCAGCGGTGCAACATACTGTAGTGCAATTACACACAAGTAGTAAAAAACACGTGCAACCTGTGAGAAATTGGAGAAGAAGTCAATTACTATGGGCTTTTACACAAATTGTTCAATAAAGCTTCTTTTAAGACCTGGGAGTTTTATTAACACCAAACTAATAGCTGCTTTTTATTTCTCTGAAACAATCTCCTCAAACATTCTCTAACGTAGGGACACAGCCTAGTGACCACTATCAGTTTTAATAATGTTATGTTATTAGACAAATGACATTTTTACTGATGTGTCAGTTCATATAAATAATCACATTAGCAAAAATAAACATGTTGCTGAAATTGAACTTAGTATCTGAAGTCGTACATGTGATTAAATATATTGAATGTGATCACTCATAATTAAAGACCGGACATTTTCTTTCACAATCCATCTGTTAGACCACAACTCTTTCACCAAGTCTAGACATGAAATTCAGCTAAATATAAGAAACTCGTGACATCATACGTGTAACTGTAGTGCCATATTTTCTAGTCTGTGCTCATGTATATCAACACTTGCGTCTGTGCACATCCCGAACAAGAATACAAGTTGTAACTTAGGAGATGTTGGGGAGAGCTTTTAAAAAAGGGAATGATAGGAGCTGATGTGTTTGCCCACAACTGATGCCAGCCTTAAAACACACTCACTGATAATGTATCCAATTTCCAAGCGCACCACAGGTGGGCTGCATGCCTCCTGCATAATGCATGTCCTGTGCGCAGATGCACAGAGTTTTGTGCTCTGTTCCTTAATGCACAAAGACAGGACCCTAAATGTGTCCATTTGCTTTTAATAAAAGGGAAAATGGCTCACTCCTAAATTTCTTCACCTAGGTAGCTCCATCTAAGTGGTTACTACGGAATTACTGATCTTAACATTGCTCTGCCTTTTAATCCCTTCCAACAGTACGCCATGTGTAAGTGGGATATAACTTGTGATTTTATGTTTTTAAAACTGATGCAGAATACTACACTGCTCAAAAAAAATAAAGGGAACACTTAAACAACACAATGTAACTCCAAGTCAATCACACTCCTGTAAAATCAAACTGTCCACTTAGGAAGCAACACTGATTGACAATCAATTTCACATGCTGTTGTGCAAATGGAATAGACAACAGGTGGAAATTATAGGCAATTAGCAAGACACCCCCAATATAGGAGTGGTTCTGCAGGTGGTGACCACAGACCACTTCTCAGTTCCTATGCTTCCTGGCTGATGTTTTAGTCACTTTTGAATGCTGGCGGTGCTTTCACTCTAGTGGTAGCATGAGACGGAGTCTACAACCCACACAAGTGGCTCAGGTAGTGCAGCTCATCCAGGATGGCACATCAATGCGAGCTGTGGCAAGAAGGTTTGCTGTGTCTGGTACCGAGATGAGATCCTCAGACCCCTTTGTGAGACCATATGCTGGTGCGGTTGGCCCTGGGTTCCTCCTAATGCAAGACAATGCTAGACCTCATGTGGCTGGAGTGTGTCAGCAGTTCCTGCAAGAGGAAGGCATTGATGCTATGGACTGGCCCGCCCGTTCCCCAGACCTGAACCCAATTGAGCACATCTGGGACATCATGTCTCGCTCCATACACCAACGCCACGTTGCACCACAGACTGTCCAGGATTTGGCGGATGCTTTAGTCCAGGTCTGGGAGGAGATCCATCAGAAGACCATCCGCCACCTCATCAGGAGCATGCCCAGGCGTTGTAGGAAGGTCATACAGGCACGTGGAGGCCACACACACTACTGAGCCTCATTTTGACTTGTTTTAAGGACATTACATCAAAGTTGGATCGGCCTGTAGTGTGGTTTTCCACTTTGATTTTGAGTGCGACTCCAAATCCAGACCTCCATGGGTTGATAAATTTGATTTCTATTGATAATTTTTGTGTGATTTTGTTGTCAGGACATTCAACTATGTAAAGAAAGGAGTATTTAATGAGATTATTTCATTCATTCAGATCTAGGATGTGTTATTTTAGTGTTCCCTTTATTTTTTTTGAGCAGTGTATAATAATGATTATCATATCTTTTATCTTTTTCACCATCTTCTGCAGGTCAACGGTACTTATCCGTCCAGCCTCCTTCTTCATCTGGTCCACACCCTTCTGGGCCAGGTTGAGGTAGGCCTGCAAATGATGTCTCATCATAGCGAGCCGGAGCATACACATCAGTATGATGGCCCATAACCGTAACGTATCATACGTCTGCTCAGTCATCCTGATATTAATAGAAAGACAGGAGTGAGTAAGAGAGGGGAGATGATGTAGGGATGACAGCTTTTTTCTGGCCCGCAAACTCAACACATCATGCATCTGCTCTATCATTCGGATGGTAGGCAGAGACAATGAGACAGATAGGAAAGATAATAAGAGCAAAGGAGTCATAAACAACTCAGACGAAAAAGTCAAAGAGGGTGAAATTGAGAGTTAAAAAAGGTGAAAAGGGGGGAATCAGACTTAATCGTGTTTGACCTTGATGGTATCACAGTCACTGACAGCAGCAGAAAAAAAAGTTTGACACATGACAGAATACAAACTTGCAACAAATGAAAGATGTTATCTTAGAATGAATAACCAGCTAACAAATGACAGCAGTTGAGATACAATAAAGAGCATTCCCTGAGGTATGACTCAATTTGTTTACCGTCTAATTTTAACCCAAGTAGACAACGTGTGTGTATTGTCACTTCATCTACGAGCTGAATACATTTGTTATCTCATTGAACTGTTGTAAATTCCATTTTCATAACTGCTCTTGCATTGTTTACATCCATTTTCCAGCACAAAAGGCACAATTACTTTCATTTTTACAGCTTTGCAATGTTGTCCCATCCCTCTTGTTTGAATGGCAGGTAATTAGCTCGCTCGATATCAAGGGAGTCCAACCGGCTTGCCTACCAAGTACAGATCCATCAACAAATGCTGCGAGTACATACACCTTCAGCACACTCATTTTCAAGAAATGTTTAGGCAACCTCACACATGAGCTACAAAGCATTCTACTATTGGCCTCATTGTCCATGCTCAATTGACCCTTCGCTAAGCCATGCCCCCCTTACTTCATGTTGCTAAGGCCGACAAACTGTCGGACCTGTTGGACTTTTATCACAACGCTACCACAGTCTATTACTGCAGTCTCTGGAGAAATATTATCTCATTTTTGGAAAAAGTGATCTCAGAACAGTTTGGCAGTTCCACTGTGCATTTGAAGGTTGTTTTTAGGCTGTCAAACAGACGTCAAAGAAAGAAGCTAAAGCCTACTAATGAAGATCATAGGTACCCATCTCCCGAACATCAGTGATATCTGTGAGGTGAGGTGCCTATGCAGAGCCCAAAGGATACTAAAGGACAGTACCCACCCAGCCACAGCCTGTTCACCCTGCTGCCTTCTGGGAAGAGATATAGAAGTCTTCATATTTATATAAAAAACAGAAAATTTATATAAAAACTGGACATTACTTGGAGAAAAGAAAGAGGGGAGGTTGAACTACTTTGTGAATTCAGAAAACATGTGTCTGTAACTTTATTCCAGATATCATTGTACTTTACTGTGACCAAGTTAGCATAGAATAGCCCTGATCGATCCGAACTTCATTCAGAAAACAAACATTTCAGAAGTCGTTGTCCTGCTGTCTTGCTGACAGACCTGACAAAGCATGAATTCATATGTTTAACAAATCTGCATAATGTTGTAGTTATTTCGCATCAGTTTAATCTGTTTATTGCTATTTAATCACAGCAAAATGTTTACTTTGGGTTCATACAGTTGCAGTAATGGCGAGTTGTGTTTATTCACGTTGTCGCGTTAAAAACGCCTTCTCGTGTTGAGTGTGAACACTTGCAGCGAATGTACTCACACGAGGAAAGCGTCACGAGGAGAAAATTCGCGGTTGGTCTGAATGCTGCATTAGAGTTAGAGTCCCTATGTGTAAAAAAAAAAAGGGCTGGATAGAGTGGGACATGGGGAATCAAAGGAGTAAAATAAGCAAAGGTGAGAGACCTGCCTGTTTTTATTTTCTATTTAACTTTTAAAACTTTATATTTTCCTATGTTGCTTTTATATTTAATGTAAAGCACTTTGAATTACCTTGTTGTTGAAATGTGCTATACAAATAAACTTGCCTTGCCTAATCAAATTGGCAACAGAACTTGCAGTGACCTGTACATCTGGATCAGACATTTAAAAACGACTGTTGGAGCTACTTAATTACTTTTACTTACAAAGGCACACTCTCCTTTCCCAGAGTGGGATTCATTATGTAGTCCTTGGTAATGGGCTTCACCCACAGCAGGACCATGATAAGAGGGGCCAGGAAGTTGATATGAAGCAGAGTCCTGTAGAAAAAGGGAGAAATGAACAGCTGAACCAATAATAATGCTAGATGCTAATAAACATCCAACAGGTTGTCCTCCTTTCCAGCGTCATTTCCAGTGTCTCAGATAACCTTTGATAATTAAAAAAAAAAGTCTGACCACTGAAGGAAACCCAAAGAGTGACTGATAAATATAGGTATAATTGTCGAGAACCATAACCAACTCCAATGTATTTGAGAAAATACAAACAAACAAATAGCTCGCTGAAATCCTCACTTTTTAATCATAATTTGACATTAATATAGTGAAAAATAATCAATGCAACTTTCCCTCAGAGGGGTGAGAAGATAACCAAGGCACAGATTTTGAAGGGCTCGGAGATAATCCCTGCTAGTGACAGGGTCTGAGGATGTAAGCTCATGACAGTTAAGAGCGGGAAAGGAAGAGGAGGCCATTTTGAAGAGTCTGCTATGCCAAAGTGGATTATCTGGATGCGACGTGCTCCCAGCTCTGCACCCCCTATCATGGTCGTAGACATGCTACCCAGTGAGTTCTGAAATAGAAATCTGCCCCAACTGAGGAAGTCTTCATCTGACTCACAGGGTGCCCTATCGTACCCGACACACTGAATAGTAGGAGACAAATATAACTGCAGTATAGTTGGCTGTTTCTTCTTACTCCAAGAGGGGACAGTTTGATACAATTCGAGCACATACTGTATTAATTAAGCCTAGAGCCACAGATACAGCAGACTATTCTAAAGCTTTATTTCCCTATTATCATCAAAAACATGCATGTTCCAATTCACCATTGACTCATTTACATAAGGTGACATGAAAGTTATTTGCTTTCACTTAAAACATCACTGTCGAGAAAATGAGTAAGGATAACAATAGGAAAAAATGACCATTAAGGCAGCTACAAAACATGGTACAACTAGCAAAAGTAAAAAAAAGAAGCATATTTATTTTTTCGTGACCAGCTAGTGATCTTAAAGGTTGTGTTTCAACGACGACTGCCATGACTTTCCACCTTTTACATCCTTATTATTAAGGATAAGAAAGGCATCAAATGTATTCAATGAAAAATACATGAGTGAGCGCAGAAGTGAAGACAATTAATGTAGTGGACTCACTGTGTAAATTTGGCTGTGGTGAGATTGAGTGCATCTAGGTGCATCTGGGCCAATCGTAGACCAGGGAAAGTTAGAAATGCTCCAATCAGGGAGCACAGCAGGGCCAAGATCAGCTTGAAGGTGAGCTTAGATATGGGACCCCTGTGAAAGAGAAAACACATAGTTAAGATACTCCTGTAGTTTCATGAGTCATAAAGAATTCATGAAGGCAGAGAAAACGAAAATGATACTAAGAGAATACTGATTTTGCACTTACTGGGACTCTAAGCCCTGGTGCTCCAGAAACTGTAGAGCACTGTCAGAGAAGTTTGCAAAACCTAAAAATGAAGAAACGTTTGACAGTGACTCACTCACTGGAGCAAACAGTAATAAAATCTGGTTGTTACCAACAGGGTCATTTGTGAGAAACTCACCTGTCTCCAGACCAAACTCCAGGTAGTTTTCAGTGACGATGAGAATGGCCATGGCTTTGACAAAGAAGAAGAAAGCAAAAGTAATGCAGAGTGAACGCTCGCCTCCTTCCTCCAGCTTGAAGTAGTGGGCCGTTAGAGAGAAAAGACTTTTACTGTGAGGACAGTCAAGGAAAACAATCCCCAGGAGAACACTGGCACATAAAACCGACCCAAACTGCGTTGCTCGTTTACTTTCAATGCCTTGAACAGGTTTCGTGTGAATCCTCTACCCCTTAATGCCACACAAACCTTGCTACCCGGCATGTGTGGGCTCATAATGTGTGGGTCTTTGGCACCAGTGCGTGTCATTGCGGTTGTAATAGTATTTTACTCTGCCCCAGTCAACACTGAAAAGCTAAGGACAGAGCATGTTTCTAAAAGCGAACTATGCTCACCACGGAGATTAAACTCTTGGTTTTTGAAACATGCAAAATTTTCACTCCAGTTTAGTCCATTTCAATAATGGTATTCAATCCAATGAAGTCCCCCCCCCCGTTCAGTAATGTGAAGACAGCTGTATAAACACTCACTAGACAAGTCCGAGCCAGCATGAGGCTGAAGAGAGAAATAGTTATGTTTGAGCTATCACGTTGTGGGCTAAAACTAAAATACTGCAGAGCTGGCCTGTCAACATTAGCTAAAGGTGAGGAAATGCAGCCACTTTTATAAATTTCGGTAAACAAGGGGAGGAAGCAAGGTACTATTATCTGCAGATACATGAAGACTTATCGGTGAAGGGTGAGGCAGCAGAGCTGATCTCCAGGCAGAGAGTCTTAAACATATGATCAGAGCTGAAATAGGAAAACTGAAATCAAGTGTTCCATTAACACATATATTGAGCCAACATATTCCCTCATCTTCATCGTCCCATTTCATCTGTTCCCCAGTCTGTCCTTCCCCCCCCCGAGCATGTCAGTCTGTTGGGCTGTGAAAATTGGGCCTCCAATCTCCAACATACGCAGGAAATGACACACCATCTGACCGGGCTCGACCAGGAGCACTGGAAAGATTGATCCCTGTGGTTGGTGGCAAGGATAATGCATATTATTTAACCATCATTCAGCGTAGCAAAATAGCAGGTAGCTGTGGAGCATTAAAAGGTGCTGGCAGTCAAGCTAGGAGCAGCTTTGGCAGTCACTTTAAAGTCCATCTCCACCACTGCTGCATCCACACAATCAAGCTGGAATGATTTGGTCTCTCATAGACAAAGAGATGTAAACCCACAACATATGTAGGACGGAAGTGAGGAACGTAACGTGAAATTAATGGAAATGTGTGAGTACAGAGCAGAGTCCATTGAAAACGCATCCCGCCTACAGACGTAAAGTAAAGCATATAAATGTGTTGCCAATTTAACAGTGACGAGATTTAACACTCCGATATTAAAAAAAACACAGCTAACAAAAGATGTCAAGAGTGACTTATGTAAGGATACATGACAAAAGTGAGTACTAGCAGGCACCAAACCACACTGATGTTCATCTCTCCTGAGGGCTGAGCCACATTATAGTAGAGTTCTGTTATGAGATAGACCACAGTTGCCGCTACAGTGAAATCCACCAGCCACTGGAACTCTGGGAAGTAGTGCAATGCTGGGGGGGGGGATAAAGAATATAATTAAATCAAAATATTCAATAATAAAATACAGCACAGTATATACAGATGTTAAGAGTGTGTTGCTGAAAGGTTACGACTAAACGTTCTTTATTAGACATGTGTTCTGTTATACCTAACGTGTCGACTTCTGTGATGCATTTCGTCTCCAGCTGTAAGTCGATGTCCTTGGGGACGGTTAGCGGCTTACTGTCTATATGACCGTTGTACTTCCTAGGGCGAGAAGAGGAAAGAGCAGCAAAAAACACAACTACGGTCAGGATAATAGAAACAAGCAAATCCAAAATGCAAAAAAAGTAAACCGCATTTTAGACCATTGATATTTTTTTATTCTGTGAAGAGATACAAACTATAAAACACATCACTATGCTGAAATGAGATTCTTTTAGTGGGTTCTGTTCTAGCAGACATCTTTCCTTTTACACAACTGGGTTCCCAAATAGTCATTACAATAGTAAAACCCTCAAATTCACTGTAGCTATGACATCTAAATTTAATAGTTGGCAGAGGTATAGTTACTTTTATTACTACTGAACTCTTCTGGGCCAAGAGGGCCAATACATAGGCAGTGCTAAATCACTAACAGCAGGCGAATGGGGAGCTGTTCTTTAGGCTTGAAGAACTATCTGGTGGGCCTCTGCAGTTCTGGGCTTTGTTTGTTCAGCCCTGTGTGTGCACTGGATTCGCAGGACAATGCCACTGTAAGACTCTTGGGCCAAACATGCCCTGGCCAGATTTCATCTCAGAGGGGCTCAGCTTTACCCCTGACTGAGGGAGTCAGACTGTTAACAAAAGGGAACGGAGCTGCATGGCACGAGCTGGCAAAAGGAAAGCGGCCCATCTTTTTCTTCAAGGGATTACTGAACATGTGGTGCTAGAGAGCCCTGACCTGCCTCATACAGGGTTAGAGAAAGGACTGCACAACAAACCTCTGCCTTAAGTTAGGAGCTGGACACCACGAGGAACAGTAAGGATTAACTTTTAGTTGTGACTTTTAATTTAAATTCATGTTTAAAAAAAGAAAAAAGAAAAAGGAGGGTACAAAAGGAAATGGCACTAAATCCACGTGTTAAACATATGGTTCAACTTTCTTCCAAATCTAATAGTAGTTTATTTTATTTAAAAAAAAAAAAAAATGCAAAGTATGTTTTGAAGGACATCATTTTCCACAATCAAAGCTTGACATCTGACCACTTTGATAGATAATGGCGTTTGGGAAACTTTGATTTGAGAGAGGATGCAATCCTTTTTATCTGTCATCCACTAAAATAGCCTAAATAGTAATGGCTCCCGAAAAAAATAAAAAAAAATAAAAATAAAACCAGGACCAACTTTCTTCACATCCACTAGACAGGGCCACTTCTAAGCAGAGTTGCTCTGAGCCTCGATGAAGAGCCATAAAGGAACAAAACAACAAAAACAGACTTCTGTCTCCTTACTTCAAATGGGCCTTAAATGAGCCACATAAACACATCAGCTTCATCTGTTTGCCGACAAGCCTGTGGTCTCCATCCATCTCAATGTCTGCTTCTCATCTTTTCTTTCCTCTCTGATGAAAGGCGTGCCTTTCGTACCTCCTCTGTGTCACTGCATTTCCCCAACTCCCAAACAATAGCCCCTCTTCATTCCAGCCCACCCTTCCCTTCCTACCTGTCTTTCCTCTTCTGTCCTTTTTGTTTCCCAGCTAAGCTCCTCAACTCATCTTCCGTAGGGTGCTGATACCACCGCAGACTGTGAACAAAGAAAAGGAGAGGGATGTGGAATCAGGTTCAGACATGGACAGAGGAGTAAGAAAAAGGACACAATAAAGCAGATATTTCAAAAGCTGTGGATGAGGGGAAAAAAACCTGACAGACTAAAGCTAGATTTATTGTCCTAATATGTTATTATTAAGACATACCAGCATGAAACACAAGTACAGAAGCATGGAAAGAGTATGTTACATGATTTGGACTAAAGAGATATATTGCATCATCACTGTCTGTTCACTTTCATGGTGTCTTCACGTCAAAATGCTAAGCAAATTTTGTTGAAAATATTCAATTTAGTAAAATCTTTGCACGTATTGCGAGGCTTTGCAGAGAGTAGGGAGGTCCATATAGAGCGGAGGGACAGAGCCGCTGCTCACCAACAGACAGCTGTTGGGAGGCGGGGAAATGCGGATTTATCTTCACTTCCGCTTATCAAATTGTTTGCAACAGCGAGCCGCGGCGATGCCGACAACTGTAATTAGCCTGAAATTAAAAGTTGTTTGCTTGTTGTCTTGTGGACAGACCTACAAGCATGAATTCAGACTTTTTACAAATTGGCATCATGATGTAGTTATTATACTTACTTGCAACGGAAATTCGCATCGCAGTGTTCATACCACATTAAGAGAATTCGCATCTACTCTTTTTGCATTGACTTTGCATGTAAACATGGCGTCTAAAAACTGCTTCGTGTTTGGTGTAAACAGATCATAAATCATAACTCACTTCCTGTTAAAAGCTTAAAATGCATTTGCATCACTCCTTAAAAAACATTAAAAAAAATCAGATTGAAAAATGCTCTTCAAAGCAGTGACATTAAGACTTGATTCTATGAACAGGACAAACAAAAGCCTAAATTTGAAACAACTGAGCTTTATGATTAATTCCCAAACAACAAAACAGACAATTCTCAAAGCTTTACTTTACATCAGTGACTCTGATACACATCTAGAAAGCATTTGTGAGAGGCTTTAAAACAGCAAGGTTATCTCTCCTTAAGGACTGAGCTTGAAATAGAGCATTCTTTTGAAGATTTCAGACATATTCCTTAACTTTAGAAACCTTCTTGTCAGAGCATCTTGAGCAGCACTGAGTGGTAGAGGAGGATAGATGTAGCACAGCTTGTTTTTCCCTTGTACATTTATTTATTATGGAAAATGAATTACAAAATATTCTGGAGGGACACTCCAGGCATTCTGCTTAGGGCAAAAGCAAAAATAAATAAATAAATAAAATGCTTCAACTGTGGCCTGAAAAGAAAAAATAATTAATTATTAAATATGTTCCAAGAAGCTGTTTACTGAAAAACATATGTGGCACTAATTAAAGAAAATGAGGCGGGCACTTTGTTTTTGTGCATCGTCCTCTCGGGTCATCCCAATATTTGAATACCCTTTTGTCTTTGCTATATGATTTAATGATTCTTTTTCTTCTTCTATCCAAACCCTCTGCTGTCTGAGTAAACATTTTGATCCCCATTGTTGTGGACTCTTTATGAAATAAACTTCTCAGAAGGCAAGCACACTGAAGAAATGACACATTTAGAGAAACAATCTGAAACAGCATGTACAGGACTACATTACCTGCCACTGCAGAGTAGCCATCTTGCGAAGGAATAATGAGGTATGATTTTCTGAATTACACTGGCCATTACCATGGTAACCACCAGCTGCACACCGATCACACCCTGTGGAAATAGGACGGGGATTTAAAATCACATTTAAATAGCAATTATACATGCCATAAAACAGTTACACATATGAAATATAGGTTTATATAGACTGATAAAGGCTGAAGCATATCTCCCAACTATATAAGTGTTTCAAATGAATGAAGTCCAAAATCATATTACTGCAAATGATCAATACAATTATTTAAATGTGCCCTCTACAGACAAACTCCTTCATGTTTTTCCAATAGGGACCACAGATTAAATTCAATGGGGCTTCAATGGCGCAGGAAACAGATGCTTATATTGCCAAAGCAAGTGTGAAATGAAAACATGTACATAAACAGAAGATGTTGTCCCAACAAACCTTTCAAGATTGCAGTGCAGAGGGCTAGTGAATAGGCCAACTTGTTATGACAGGCTTTGAATATTTATGATATACCATCTAGCAGCATAAACATGTCCATATGTGGAATTTAGCATAAGCCAAAAGCATAAATGCTGGTAAAGCATCAGATCCCCCATCTTATAGAATTTTTACTTTTAGATGTTTTATTACAGAGAGTATAAAACCCATGACCAAATTTTGGATTTATAGTGAAAATAAATGATTCCCCTTTTCGCTGGGGAGCCCCTGGAACCCTCTCAAGGACCACTGGGGTCCCCGAACCCACCTTTGAGAAACACTGGCCTATGGGTTTTCTGAGGATAATTCCTTGGCAGTATAATCAGTGAGTTAGCTCTTAACTGACAAAAGCAAAACACTACCGCTGTAAGCAAGATGTGATGTCAAAAATCTTGTCATGAAATTTGGAATGAATATTCATTGTCCCCAGAAATGGATATCCTACTGCCTTTCCTATAGCTGTGCTAAATGTGCTAAGCTCGTTAATAAGGATGAATATTTCTGATGCAAGACTACATGGCTCTTTCCTCTAGGTGAGGTGTCTGATTGATAATGCAGCCAATAACAAAAGCATAAGTTAGATGGATTCAACCATTCTACATGAAATGCCACCTTCAAAACATAAATTAGGCAAATAGAGTCCTCAATGAAATTATTCTTTTTCTATTTTACTTAAAGCCACTATTTATATATGACAAATTTGCAACTTGAGACTTCAGAGTTGTACACCCCTCCCAATAACACTGTGGCAATCTTTTAGGCTACCAACATACTTATATTACCTTCCCAAAGGTCTTAACATCATCATTCATGCCTTGATTTGCGTGACTTTAACAGGGTATATACAGAAATCCGGAAGTGAAATTCAATACCTTTTCAACATAACTTAAGACTGCCGTGCCACTTTGAGCTGTAACCGGCTAAGTCAGCCTCATACCTTAAAAAGAGGAATTGTGGAGTTTTTAAAAGGAATTTAAACATATTTATAACATTTTATTGCCTATACGTGACCAGGTTGTAACCTCACCTAAAAATTCAGACATTCACCAACTTTCTCAGTTGCCTAAAACAGTCTGTTTAGGCGTACTGCTTTCTATGTGAAGGACTTGTAGGATTTCCTGTGAAAATCCATTGTCTTACACAGGCTGTGATGTTTATGTGTGCAACATTACTGCAAAACATGTGAAACATTGTGATTTTGTGTTTTAGTTGGTTCAAACTAGATAACGTTAGCTTGCCTGCAAACGCCGTCCAGTTGATAACTACCTGACATAGTTGTAACTTATTTTCAGTAACAAATATGTAAAGTGTATGCTGTTTGTTGCAATCTGAAACCTTACTGCTAGAAGCCACTAAAAACCACACAGCCCACCTTTAACTTACATTTTCTATAAATAGATTTTGAGACTGTAAAACTAAACACTCTTTTTGTGATAACTTTCATCAACCATTGTATCAATACAACATAATTCAAATAGGCCAGAAGGTGCAGAGAATAAACTGAGTGATGGATAATGTTGGTAGTGTAGACAGTGTAGCACAGACATTTGTGATCAACAGCTGCTGTCTGCATCCTAAAGCTGATTTGTGTAAACTTTAGTAAAACAGATGTAAAATAGAACAAGGGGAACATGTTGCTCTCAGGAGGAGGAGGCGGCTAGAAGCAGCACATATTGGCACAATGGCATCCTGGCTCTGGCTAAATCTTTCCACTACAGTGGCTCGATCCACAACCTGGAGGAGGATCTAGTACAAATGAGTGTATTAGTATAATATTATAACATTATATTAAAAGTACAATATAATAGTAAACTTTTAGTTTTATATTAATATGTTAATTATATGTTGTTACTTTATTCATTATAATCTATAGTCTATAATAGTATAGTATATAGCTTACCACTATTATAATATTAATTCCAGTTACAGCCGTTTCATTTTGGGGTTGTTTTTTATTCATTAACTTTGTGCAAGAAAAATATTCTACAGTTAGTTAGTCTCTAACTTTAATTTTAAGTAGGCTACTAACTCATCAATAATAATAATAATAACAACAACAACAATAACAACAACAACAATTTAGGCAGAACGATTAGTTCAACATTTGGAAAGTTTGCTGTAGCACATCAAATGTTTTTTTAAAAATCCTGCTCCATCTAGGCTGTGATTAATCTGTTCACAAAAGTGACGAGCGCAACGGCTTTCTGAAAAGTTGAAAGTGTTTCAATAAAGAGGCACAGATGTAGCTAAATAGCCACCTAACGTTAGCCAAACCAATATGCTGCTTATATTTTCCCTGTTGTCTGCTGTCTTATCGCTTCACCTGCTGACAGCGCATCTTGCTCTTGTTTTTGAGTAACGGGGCTGTTCGCGTGGCCACAGAGCTCATGGTGCGTTCCATTTGACATGGGAAGTCGGAATTTCCGAGTTCCCAGTTGGAACTTCCAACTGGAACGCCCCCAGAAGTAGGATTTCCGACTCGGGAAGTCGGGAGAACCGCACTACCCCGACTTCGTGATCCAAGATGGCTGTCGGGGTATCAACAGTTGGTGAAAGCTGTAGTTTATACTGTTTATTAGCACTTCTGTGTACTTGTGACTCATAAATGTTCGTACACAAAGTGCTGTCCAACAGCTGTCTGTGGACGTGTTGCTACAGTGTTTAGTGTGAATAAATACCGCACAATGTGTTTTTTTAATCAACCGTCGTATCAATAGCTAACCTGGCTAGTTGTAAACAACAGCTGGCCGAGCGAGGTTTTCCGACTTGTTAACTGGAACGCCGTCAACTCGGGTGTGTCGTCATTCCCAGCTCCGACCTCTCACTTCCAAGGTAAATGGAACGCGGCATCAGTCCGACCATGTTTTGAACAATTAGCATTGGGGATTCGGCGTGGTGGAAGGTTATGGTCGGTTGTGCTCGTAGATCAGTTTTCCGGTTCGCATGGATCTATTTTTAGGGGCGTATGAGAGTGAAAGGCTCGCACGGTAGATCCTAGATCCCTGCGCCTAACGTTACACAGAATAACAACTCGCTACATTCTGCCTGTCTAGTAATTTTGGGTATGCAATATAAATAAATATGTTCACCCACACTTTTACCAGACAAACTCTTTGGACAAAAAGGATGTTCACATTGACAAAAATATCTTTAAAATTGAATACCCTTTTAAATGGCGATCAAGACTTTAATACTTTTTAATGGCCTTAATTTTCGCAAAATTGATTTATTACCTTTTAAGACTTTTTAAGACCCCGCGGACACCCTGTTTAAATACTCTACATGACCATGAACTACATGACCATATCCAATGTCCCGAATAACTCATGTGGCATCATGGTAAACAACATGGTATCTTGAAGTGTCTGGGACTTTGAATTGGTTATCAAGAACCAAATTTCCAAGAACCGTAGATTTTTTAAGACAAGTGCATTTCAATTCTGCTTATCGGTTCCTAACTTTTTTCAGTCGCGCTCCCGGTTGAACTGCAGTGAACATTTCACAGTCCAAAAAATTTTCACTTCTCTGCCAGGACCTGCCACACGGACCTAACGTCACATCATCAAGCATGCGAGAAGAGAGTACTTCTGTTTACATCCCTGGAACATGGAGGACCGCTCAAAGGTTTGGCTTAGCTTCACACAAAAAAAAAAAACAAAAAAAAACAGATAACAGCAAAATGCAACACTGGCAGTAAGAATATTTTATGCAAGGGAGGACGCACCTCCAATATGACGAAGTATTTACTTCAACATGGTGTGAATCTGAAGGAATGCACTGTGTTCATGTGTTGCGGCCTCCCACCTACAATGATGCCCCAGATGCAGCTAACGCTAACAGTAGCAACATCTCACACTCAGGTACAGAATACAGGTTAGCTGACATTCACCTTGCATATTTAAGGTAAACGAATGTCTAGAAATTATTCCAATATATATTTTTCTTAGATACAAGTCCCCAGAGACATCCCTCTAATACAGAAAGTCCTTTCACTTTAGCCATGAAGGGGAAGATGAGCAAAGAGAAAGTGGATGAATGTCAACCTCCGGTGACAAGATTTGTGATCAGTAGAATCGGAAATCGTTAAAACTGAAATCATACCTAACCCTACTGGGACTCGCCCCTACTCTACTGAACGTGACAAGACAATCTACAACTTGAGGTGATCAAGATTTGGCAACCAGAAGAGATGCGTCTATACCATTACTACAAGAGATGCACCATGACCGTGACCAGGGCCAATTAGTCTTACATATCCCATTCTGTGCCGGTCAAATTTACACACATGCTACAATGTTTGGTTATTTTATCTATCAACAGTTTCTTGTTGGATGATGCAATTTGAAATTATATATATCTCAAATGCAATGGTAACTATTTTTAAAAATGTGCCCAGGAAAATGAACAGCCAGCACTCCTGTGGTAGTTACCCAAAGATTTAGCAACATAAGGAGCTCAATATCAACACAGCACAGTTGGATCAATATTCACTTAGGCTTAAGAGACCAGAATCATTGCCATCATGTTGCCTTTTTATCCAGTCACTGTAGGGTAAGGTCGTAAACTGTAGGGTAAACTATATCCAATGCCTTTAAGTTAGTGGTCATTTCTTTATTGGCCTTATTCAAAATTGGCCTAAAATTGTACTCTACATTTCTGCAGCGACGCTCCTTTATTCACATATTTTACAAGAAATTGGAATTTGGGCCATACTGAGGATAGTTGAACAGGTTAACCTAATAACAACCCTGCGCATAACACTATAGTATATGTATTTCGGGTGATGGTTAAACCTATGTCAGACTGCAGTAGGTGTAGGAGGTGGAAGTGACTGACACCTAGACAGGAGAGGAAATGATGAGGCCAGACCTATACACTAGACCTAGATTGTGGATTGGTTATGGGTATCCCCAGTGTCACCCAGCATGTGGTAAGCTCCAAAAGCTAAAGTCAATACCTCTTCTGAAGTCACAGAGGGGAGAGTGGGTGCCATTAATTTTGCAATTATACTCACCAAGTTGTGACGCGTGACCAAACATAACCTCTCTGACTCGAGACATTCTCCGTGTGAGTAACGGTCATGCTATATAGGTCAAAAGCACACAGCCTTCGTTTGGTGGATGCTGACCATCCTCTGTGGGGGCCCTGCAAGCATCTCAAGCCTGGGGGAAATTGAGCCAGCATGGACCCTCTTATCTTGCCCAGTCTGCTTGACCCCCTCCACACAACAACCAAATGAAATCTGTATGGGGTGGGGAGTGGGAGCTACAATGATAACCACCATCCATAAGAGCTCAAACACCTCACTATTTTGCCCATAAAACTAACCCTAAAGCACTGAAAGCCTGAATTGGCAATCATCTTGACTACTCTTAGGTGCATTTCAATCTACTATATAAAACTATTGTGTGTTGGACATCTAAAATTACAATGTCTAATAGAAAAAAAATGCAACTGTGGTTAGAGATGGGCCACAGTATATATTGAAATGGGCCTGATACTAATATTGATAATAAGAGACTAGATCCTGGATGTTTGTCATTTATGTGATATATATTGTACAGTAGCCTACATTTATTATTTATCCCCTCCCCTAATATTACAGTATACCATGGGGGTCCTACAATGCGCTGGAAATGTCCATACACCCAATACCTTCTCTGAATGTCCTACCTGTTGGATTTGAAGACTGTTCCTGCCTGGTAATCAGGCTAGTTTCTAAATGTTGTCACTATTCTCCTGTCCCAGCTGCTTTAATAGAGGATAATATTAAGCCGATTGTGGACATCTTGGTTGTATTATGTGAAGAATAAGACAAATCACCTAAATATTCACAAAACAAATCCCAAAAATAAATACACCCCGATTATGTTGGAGCTACCCCAAACTGATACATTACATCCCATCTTTCTGTTGATTTTGTCAGATGTACTTGCCAGTTGTATAGAGATTCAAGACACCAACTGTGTTTTAGAGCGTTATTTGGGGATTACTTGGTGCTATAACAAATTGACTATGATGGTCACAGTCAGAACTGTCCATTCTTTGAATGTATACACACACACACACACAAATGTAATGGCACATGCACACAGGGCAGCTTGCAGTAAACGTCTATGAATTTCCTTCAGTAAATTCACGAGGCAAACATTTATCCTGACAGGTTATAAAACCCTTATATGATTATGTGAACTTAGATGTTACTATCGGAGTGTTGAGCAAATGCTTGTGACATTACGAATAAACTACACCAAATGAGCATTACCACTAAATGATTAACTCCGTTCCTCTGAGGGCATCCTGAGGTCAAACTGAGCAGGCCAGGTAGGTAAACACACCTTGACTTCTACCTAAAGGTATCTTGCTGCCAGCTGAATGACATGCTAACTGTTTGTCGGTATGATTCATACTTGTACATTTAACTTACCTTCAGCATCTGCCCTACACTAGTTAATGCCAGTACTCCCAAACACTATGTGAGTGAACACCACTTAAAACAGTCACCGTTATATACTATTAACATCACAAAACTGCATACAGCGTTCACTGTTAGCTACCGCTGGCTAAATAGCTACACTGACCGGCTACAAGTACCTGCGCTAGCTAGCAAGCTAAGCTAATGGTACAGTGCAATCACCAGAACAAATTGGCTGAAAACATAAATGGGTCAGCAACGTCGCAGTAGACATTCACATGACAGTGTGTGTCATCAATGATTGTTTTATCAATGAAGTGCGGCAAATAAGAGAAAGCGTTGAGTTCAGGTGCTCGCTGTTACACTCACCATGTTGATGCAGTGCAGCTGAAACGGACTCTATTACCCCGACAACACTGAGCACCGCGAGTCGGAAATCAAGCGGCGAGGAGCACATATGCCCTTTTTGCGGTGGTTATACACAAAATGAAGGGGTTTTTTATTCAACTGTCGCCGTAACCTTGCAGAGAGGAGTTACATCGTCAAAAATCAATGGATTCAACCTCCGATCCCAAGTATTTTCAACTGCAGTTTAATGCAGCCTATGGCTGCAGTAGAGGTCACGCTAAAACTCTGGGTAGGAAGGTGTCCTCAAATATGCCTGTACACGGAGAGTAAATTACGATGATTTAATTATTCTCACTCCCACAAATAAAAAAACAAACTATGGATATAATACCGTAAACAGGAATGTATGCTATTTAATTTAAATATTTGACTTAAAAATTACATATACTTTGTCATTTTGTACAGGATTAGGCAAGACCACTATAAGCATGTATTATGACAGCGACAACCGGAAGAGAGTAAACAGTCACCACCACACATGACAGATCGGTACCTGCATCAGATGTCTGGTACTGTGGACATAGAGTCGTTGAAGTAGAGTGACACAAATTACACTTTCTCAGTTTCTGCTTTTGTTGATCTGCTTCTCGGGAATGTGATGATTACTGAGCGCATTCACTGTACTTTCTGGCTGTATCAAGCGAATCAAGCATTGTAGTACTAGTAGGCTGCCTCTACCTTAGTTAAAGTGACCGCGAGATGCATGGCCCACAGGGCCTTTTTTTGTGACATTGTTTAGAAATATAAACTACGGTATGGGAAGACAGAGACGCTATAGATAATTAAACATGCAGCAGGCCCAAGTAACTAACTGAAACCCTTCAGAGAGACTCAAATGCATCTTATCTTAATACACGTGGTCATAGAAAATCAACAGAAACGACAAAGATGTTGCTTTTAGTAAGTATTTTAACATCCATGATCATAGTGCAGAGTAGTTATTGCATGAGCTTTCAATGACTTTTTACTTTACTTACAATTTACATGAAGCGTCATCCTAATAATGCACATAGGTTACATTGTTTTAATGAACAATGACATTCAGAAAAACAAGAGCAGTTTGTTTTTCCTTTTTTCCTACATAGATCTCCACCACTAGTGATGTTTTACATTGTGCTCCTACTTGTAAATGAAATAGTTACTATATTGGTTTTGCAGAATCCAGTCAATTGCATTTGCATGCAAAATGTCTGGAATTTATCTGGAGTTTTATGAATTACACATAGGGCTGTCTACATAATTTACATAATTAATTACTGAATACGTTGTTAATTAAATTATATAAATGAATCCATAAAATACTTTTGATTGTTAATTACACTTTAGCATATTGCTTATACTTTCATATAATCACCTGACCTTTTTAAAGCAGTACTTAGAGTGTACTTCCTATGAAGAATTTTCTATCAAGTAAACACTTGAGAGTATGAGGGGGAGTATTTTCTCCACCATTTTAAATTAGATTTGGTCTGTATCATAATTGACTGAGATGGGAAATGAGTGGCGATCCCAGTCGAATAACCCAGAGGGAGGATCTGTAAAGTTTATCAACAATTTACTGTAACTCTCCTGATGAATTGAGTAAAAGTTTATTTATTAAGAGTTTATTTTCCTCTGCTTTTAGCTTTGGAAGAGAGTTGTTATTCTTAACGTGCTTACGTATTTAGGAGAAAATAAGGTAAATCAAGTGGCAAGATGTAATAGCATTAACAAAATAATAAGAATAACATGCTCTGCATTCCCCCGCGACCCTGTACACAGGATAATCGGTTGGCGATGGGTGGATGGATGGTTGCTCTGCATTCTGTTTATAGCAGGTTTCAGAAACAATCAAATGCTGGACACTCAAACACAAGAGAACACATGTTCTTGCAATTGTTGTTGCAACTGTACATGGAGTGGCATGTACATCAACATAAGGGCTAGGCTGTATTTGCACATGCGCATGTGTTGGCTAAGGCCTCCTCTCTTATTGCAGCGGTATTTACCCCACCCCCTTGATGCATCTCACCAGCCCCTCATGGCATAGATACTGCAGGAGTGGGCTTCCATACTGTCTCAATCTACTCTCTTGCACATTTCCCCTGTTAAAAAAAAACATTCTGCCCTGAGGACCTAAGCAGTCTCTCTAAAGATTGCTGTTTAATAATGGTGATGTCAGCAATGAATGCAATTAAGTTAAAACGATGCAGTAATTCACATGACAAAATAAAAATGACATCACATGAAGGTATTACGATTTTTAAAACAGGAACCTTAATAAACAATGGTAGCTCTAGAGAGACACAGACAAGGTTTTATTTCAATATCTGGGTTATTCCATACATTTCACGCTGATTTCCTTTTAATTTATAATTGAAGGGAGTCTCATACTGTACATTTTCCTCGTTGTATTCCATATCACACTCAGCACTATTACTACTGCTGTTTGAACTCAATTCTCTCTGGAGCTTGTTTTTTTTTCTTTTCTTATTCAGTGTTGTCTGTTCTTTTTAGTCAGGCTTGTTATTTTTAGATGAAACATAATAGCCAGGATCTTCAGTGTACTGTGAGAGTTTCATACCCCTTCCTAGTGTTTAATCCATATGACATCTCCTCCGTGCCTACTGGTTCCTTTGAGTTTCAACTCACAAGCCTTACAATATAAATAAAGATGATGAGAATATTACAGTAAAAATCTCAGCCTAGTCAATCAAATAGACTCATTGTTCAATGTCACAATTCATTTTTAATGGCAGGGTTTTTTGTGTGTGTGTGCTGGTGAGCATTATACATCGTTTCCTTCTTTTATTAATCAAACAACAGTTTGAAATGTGTGTCACTGATCTCAGCAGTATACCTCGAAGCAGAGGAGGAAAATAGAACAAAAATCCATGTCAACTCCTCACCAGTAAGACTGAAATTGGTTTAGAATGTAATTCTCTTTGGTGCAGCGCCTCCTTCTCCATTCTCTGTAATCTACAAGAATGCAAATTACAATGCAAATGCAAATACTACTGAATAATTTATGTGTAGCGTAGCGTTCCTTTACAGAAACCAGGAGCTTTTTGCTTAAATAGAGTAATGTGGCATTCGGAGCACACACCACAGAAATATACCATAGAAATACACTGTGTAAAATTTAGTTTAACAATTTAGTGAAGGCTTTGCATACAAGGATTAAATATCTAAGATGCACAATCTCCATTTCTGAATTATATTATCTAAAATGCCGTACTCTACTGTGTGTTAACTGCATTGCTAAATGTTGGACAACGTCGAGCTCTGTTGCATCAAACAGACATTTCTTTGTCTTACTTGTTAAAACATACATTTCATTTTATATCCCTGATTGCTCTTCGGTGTTGATGTGTAATTTGGCCCACTCTGGCCTGATGAAACGGCAATATCAAACAAATTTTTTCTTGAAGTTGCTGCACGTTATTGCCAACCTTAGTTTAATTATTTTTCCAAAATTCATTTATTGTCATGTTCACTGCAGCCGACAGATAAAAACCTCCAGCATACTTGTCAATCAAAACCTCTGTTGACACTAGAACCCCTTCTCAGATACTATACAGTGCTTTTGCCTCCAACACAGCAACTAGGCCTTTCACTGTCCCTCATTCAATACATCAATCTAATTTTTGCAAATTAACTTGAAGCATGTACAGAATGTCTTTGCATTTTATTTGGAGGATGGTAAAACATTACACCTATTACAATTAATGGCATTCATATCTACTTGAACACATACATTTTGTTGGGGGGGGGGGGCGGGGGGTTGTGTAGAAGAAAAAAAGCTTCTGTTTCTATCTTAACACGTGGCTGTGTTCAGGCTTCTCCCTCAGCGGTTTTTCCATCAGGGATTGTAATTAAGCAAAAGCATTCATGAGTGGGCATGCTCATTTAGACTGTGTCTAGGTTTAGACAGCTTTAGAGGGATGAAAGAACAAATCCTGGTGGAACAAGGCAATATATGCTATGGCTAAAGTGAAAAAATTGCAGACAGAATAACAACTACTCCAAAACTTTGTATGCATGTTGTTTTAGTATCTCTTTTGTCATGGGAAGTGCATATCTTTTCAGTTGTTGATGTGTTTTACTTTACACTGTAAAGTGCAAATTAAGTTATCCATACATTCTGAAATATTTTTATATTTTTACTTGTGTAAACAGAATAAACAGAGTGACAGCACCAAGATCAAGGTGAGAGTCAACATAATACTACTACTAATAATAATAATAATAACAAACAAAATTGTTGACATTGGTGCTTTTTATTAAAGTAACATAAAATCAGTTTTACAGACTGACAATTTTACACAACAATGCCATTTCATGCATTCATTTGAATATAAAATTGTTATGGAAATGTAATTAATTTGATGCTCTGTATGATGACTCAATAATAAAATGTCAATATGATATCATAATTATGTTCTGGACTTTTCTCTTTGTAAACCATGAGATTAATCTATTAATCTATCTATCTCTTTTTGGGTCTCCCCTTAATTGTTCCAGGGTTTTGATATTTCATGCTCAAAGTAAGCTACCAGGCCTTGTTAAGATATAATAATAATATTTTTTTCTAAATGTGACATTGAAACTGTGATGGTCTATATTAACACAACATTGACATAGGGCACAGTGGCATTTGCTTGGCATAACGGCAGAGTTACCACCTGTCTAAAATCCACTAAATCAGTCAATTGTTTTAGTGTTACATTGGGTGTCGCCATGGCTCGTTTTGCTGTATTTTGTTGTTTCACTGTATATTTAATTTCCTGCTCAAAAACTCTATCGTCTGTTGGAGTCACAGGAAGACATTGGGTTTCACCAAGCACTCCAGAGCGCCATTGCAGCACCAGAAAATATTAATGCAGATTCCCCCCCCTTCAATTGACGACTGATTTATATCAGAATTAGGCTACAGTGTGTATGTGTGTGCACATACAGCAACAGACACACTGAGAAATAAAGGCAGAGCTAGAGAGAGAGAGAGAGAGAGAGAGAGAGAGAGAGAGAAGCTCATTATAATCAGGCAATTATGCTGGCAGAATTAGAAGCGTCCTTATTTTCTCTTGTGGCAGCCTGAGTGTGGAGACGGTTTTTTAAGTGACTGCAGACTAATCCATGGATGTGACTGACTATCCTGTGTTAATATGGAGCATCTGTAGTCGTGTATGACAACAAAATTTGGAAGTGAAAGCCTGTGATTTTGGCTTTTTGGAGAACCAGTGACTCAAGCAAGGCTCCCCAGGTTCTGGGCTCTAATTTGCATTGATGAGGATTTTTTTTTCTTCCTCTCCTGCTTGAGGTTTTGGCTCAGCGGTAGTGAGTGAGAGACGAGGGCAGTTGTACACGCCTACAACTCAGGACCATGGCTGAACACAATCAGTGTCTTCTAAACAGTGGTATATAATTATTTTACATGCTTTTTGAGATATTTTATTCAATTTCATGTGGTATAATATGCGCATTGCTGCTGATGTTGATGTAGTTCAAGTGCAATGTTAATGTCAGTGACAAAGAGTGTGTGTGTGTGTGTGTGTGTGAGAGAGAGAGGAAGGCTGTGTATGTGTGGAAGTGCATTATGAATGCTTTATTTGTAAAACTGGAATATATTTTTAAAGTTCCTCATCAATTAAAATGTCTTAATGACATGAAAATGATGTTGAATAAATGGTGCATCAAAATATTTTTGGGTTAAGAAATATTGTAAAAACATTGTGATATAATTGATTATTCTCATATAATAAAATACAATAAAAGTCTCACTTTGTACATCTGTTTGTGAAAACTCTTAAATCCAAATAAATGCACTTTTGCAATTACTGAGTCAAGATTTAACACATATTTGATTGTGCTCCAACAGTGTGCTCAAGCTAAAGACTTTGACCTTAGGTCAAGGGTGTTTGACCAGCATTTGACTCTTGACCTCTACAACATGTCTTATCAACTTGCCTGTTAATGTGTATTGATCATCTCTCCCTTGAGACAAAAAAACTGAAACATAGTATTTCCAGTAATTTTTGTAAAATGGGAGAACATATTTTTTTTAACACTTTCAAAGATATAGAAATGCAAATTTTTCCCATTTCTTTATCATTTAAAAAGCCTTGACATTACAAAAAATAAACAATCCTAATTTGATTTTTGCATGATAAGACAAAATGTTACAGATAAAAAGATATCTTTAATATCTGTCTTGAGGACACACAGACACACATTTTTCCACATACAAAAAATGTTGATTTTCACATGGAATTTGGCAATGGGGATCGCCAACGTGTGTGTATGTGTGTGTTGGGAAGGGGGGTTAAGATGAAGTGGAATGACGACTCCCTGAAAGTTCTCAGGGAAGTGCTTGTGTCTGGCCATGGAGCAGGCAGCTGATTTGGGATAGGATGTTAGCATAACAAAAGGCCTGAGCCTGTGAACTTGAGGCACCTTTCGACCCTGGAGCTGTTGGGATGAATAGACTCTGGGCCTCCCCACAGAGCACCCCTGTGACTAGCCTGATCGTGGCTAAATTGTTAATCAGGGTAATTTAATATAGTTTTCAATATGCCTCATCTCTCATCGGGAAAGTATTCACCGCCTTCTCGCTTTCCCGCCCAAAAAAGGCCTCCCTATTCAATCCAGACGAGACAGGCAGCTGCAGGTCTCATAGCCGTCTCCATTGAAATGTTCAAACATCTACAACACGAAGGCCTCAGCCCTGTGTTTGTGTGTGTGCATATGTGTTTGTATGCGTGCTTGTGCACTGGTGTGAGCCTCTCCTCTGTCTTTCTTCCAAACTTGAGCATGAAAGACTATTCATGCATGTGTAAATTTGGACACAAACATGCAGAAATACACAGTTAGTGAATGACAGTGTGTGTCTGTGGGTGAGGGGGAGGACAATAGGAGAGAGATAACAACTGTAATGCACAATTTTGCTGCTCTGCTCCTGGCTCCTGAAACAACTGCGGCCTCATCATCTTCGTTTTCACAAAGTGCAGTGCCACATATTTACTTTGACCTGTGCTCAGAAAATGAGGAAATGAAGCAGTGTCTTGAAGTTCCGACATGACAGACAATCTCTGGCACTTTTCCTCTCTAACCTGGATCAGAGAGAGGTCAATACGAGCAGTAACTCTTGGTCTCAGGACAGGTGACGTCAGCTCTCCTGGTGGCTGCGTCCAGTAGCTGAGGTGAGTCATCCGACTCTGGGCCCTGTAGTTTTAGGCAGTGTGAGTTGGAAACACCCACACACACACATACACTCTCACACAGGCATGCACACAGGGCCTGGGTCCTGACTCTACTGTCTATAAATACATACTGTAATCGAGAATGACTCAGACACTTCATGGCTCTCTGTGGGGAGGCAGAAGATGGAGTGGGGAGGACATGGAACAATGGAAGAAAACTAGCAAGACCCTGTGTTGCTATTATCTCTGTGTACATTTTAGATCCAATCTCTGGGCTGGCTTGGTGACAGAAAATGGAGGACAAAGAACAGGAAGTAGGGTTATTCACGCTTTTGTGGAACTTATTGATTAAGAATGAAACATGGCTATGGCAATCTGTTATAATGTGCACATTATATTGACAACCACACAATATATAACTTAAAGGGTTTAATGAAAAATCACACTAAAATATATATTATAGGACACCAGGTTTGCCCATATATTGCAGCTTTGTGGTTATAAACCACTGCATTATGCTTCTAGGTTTTCATTCATTCATTTTCTACTTTATTACATATGCAGTCTATGATATAATAATAACAAAAGGATATTTTCTCAGCTTTTGAATGATGTGTGGCTGATTCATTCATGCACTGTTGTTACCAAAATATCTCCCCCTTTTTCCAAATCTTCTCCCCTTTTCTGTTACTGATGATATTTTATCTTTTCTCTTATATATTGTCTTCCAAAACTCTTTGTTCCTTGTCAGATAATCAGTGTTGGTATGTAGACAATAATAAAACATATTGATGGCAGAGTGCACACATGTATGCGCAAACACTAGCTAATTAACATAACACCTAGCCATGAGCAGGCCGTGCGCTAACACAGACACTACGAGGGGTCTCAGGCCAGCAGACCGTGTTCCCTTGTGGGCTATTGAATAGAAGTGGCCTGTTCTTGTGTACTCTGTCTAAGGCTGTATGTTAATTTATGCTGTGTGACTAGATGATAATTCATGCCTAAATCACCAGAATTGACCCCATAAACCCAAAATCCAGACATGCGTCTATGGGAACCAAGGACCCTAAGCCAACCGAACACCGCACTTCACCCAAAGATAGACAAATCTACCGAGTCACCGAAAGTGTATTTAACATCAATACATATTGTTGTAAATCTCTTCAAATTATTTCTACATTAATATGCAGCATTTACTGTGTGGTTTATTTTGTTGAATAAATTGTTTTAACAAATAACAACATTCTCACTACTGTTTGACATAATATCAGTAAAATAAGTAAATTTAAAACACAGCATCCTTTCCTTCTCTGAAAGTCACCAAGTCACCATATACATGCCTGTCGTCCAAGTTTCAAAGTTTGGATGTCATGGTGTATGTTGTGCGGCTAGTACGCCAGGAAATACAATTTATCAACATGGAAACAAAGGTATTATTGGCCCCTGGGGGGACAGGGTCTAACTGGGGTCAGGACTGTGGGGCCTTGTCTAGACGGCTTGCCTTTGTGGTTGCAGGGTTTCAGCCTCAGTCTCACCCTTTCAATAGGAGAACTTGACCCGTGTCGAGCTGCCGTGGGACTCAGAGACAAGGAGACAGGGAGAGATGAAATGACGAGACAATGCAATGCAAGAAGTAAGTTTTTAGCAATTAGTGGAGAGACTGACTTTTTAAATATTTTAAGGTAAGAAAAATCAAGTGAAATACCAAATTAACCATAGGTTTATTTTAACTTTTGAACTCTCAAGGAAAAATGTTTCATGGCCTGCGGTTAACCATAAAACGGACATG
Source organism: Micropterus salmoides (assembly GCF_014851395.1). Taxonomy (NCBI): domain Eukaryota; kingdom Metazoa; phylum Chordata; class Actinopteri; order Centrarchiformes; family Centrarchidae; genus Micropterus; species Micropterus salmoides. The sequence continues at coordinate 27,236,250 of NW_024044459.1, forward strand.
GCTTGTCTTTCTGTCTGTCTAACTCCTAGATTTTTTCCAGTTTGTTTGTATGAGTGCGTCACTCCCAACAATAGCTAATACAGAAAATATTTTGTTATAAGGAGTTATAAAACCAGCCAATGACAACACCGATACGCAGAAACACCAAAACACCCATTAAACGCCAAATTCAAATCAATCCCTCCTACTCTCTTAGCTACCGTCTCGGTGTATGTGGAGGGCGCAGGGTGCTGCTGCGGGGCATGGTATAATTGAAAGGCTGAAGAAGAATACTGCTTGTTTAAACCAACCAGCAGGCAGCGAGGGCATGATGGGAAAACAAAGCCGAAGCCCCAGGAGTGGGTGACACGACATCACTAATGGCGGAGCAGAGAGGAACACTGCCTCTGTTTTGTTACCCTTAGTCCTTGTGACAACCAGCAGGTTGAAGCTACCACACAGTATAATTCAAGAATTCAAATCTGAAGTTTGCACAGCTATATTGAGATGGTTCAATGGGATCAAACAGGGCTCTCCTGGGTGCTGGTTCCAGAGTTATTGTTTTTCCATTGTGGAAATATTGTCAATCATCAGTGTCATTTAAAGATCAGTATAAAGGGAAATTTGGTTCCAAAAGTAATTAACTTTGTAGCCCAACCTGTAGCCATGGTGTCGGTGGAAATTGAATTCCATATTTCCACCTTTGATATAGTTTTCAGGCTGCCACAATATGATATAAGGGCAGAAGGAGCACATATGGATTCATTTGCTACTGCACATATAACAGAACGTTTTTATTTCATCCGTCCCTCCCATAGACATTACCTATATACTGTAAATACACATGGCTGTGAACATTCTATTTAAACAATATTAAAAATCTGCAATGTTCCACGAGTCCTTTCAACTTTTCATCTCCGTTGTTTTTTTCTTCCTATGGATGAGAGTTTGACTCGGGCAGTATAAGCGACAGCAGCTGTGAATTCCCTCAAAGCAAATCACCAGGCATGTCTGTCTCTTATTGACCCACATCAGGAATCTCCACCCACCACCTGCAAGACGGCGGGCTCATTTTAGCCGGCAATAAATATCAATGTTACATATCAATAAACCTATCAGAGAGATGGGTAGAAATAGCAGGGAGGAAAAGGGGTTAGATTGAAAAGGGGGATGGATGTGAGGAATGAGAGAGGACCGAGTTGGGAGAATGGAAAGAGAAAGAGAGACAAGAAGAAAGTGAAGACTGCTTGTCTGTTTTGGCCCTGTGGAATGGTTCCTCCTGGGATAGCCGAATACTCTGTCAAGATTCTACACTTCAAAATCAATCACTCTCGACTGAGCTCAAAGAGAACGATACACGCGTTCACATGCACGTGCACACTCACACACGCGAACATATGTACATACAGGCAGTGTCTTCTCTCCTTGTCCGGCTTCAACAAGACAGCATGTGATAGTGGGGCTGTTGTGATTCCATGACAGAGTAAGAGGAGGGGACATCAGATCACCAACATTCTACAAAAACAGAGACATTACAGAAAATAGATATGATAAAAAACTGAAAGTAATGGAGAAGGAGTGAAAAGGCTCAAAGTAATGCATAAATGGTTGAAACTTCACACTCCAAGTGGTAGTAGTATGAATGTAAATTTGACCTAACACGGCTAAACATTGACAGTTAAATTGTAAGAAAAAAATATATAGTTACAAAATCCACTTTTATAACAGTAGTGTGAATAGAGTTGATAACAGTACTTAAGTTCATCTGACAGAGCTGTGGTATATCAGACATAAAAGGTGGGGAGCCACTGATCTACAGAACAAGTTATTTCAGTTTATGTATCTGATATGGATCAGTTAAGTTGTGAGTGACTATATTTTCATTTGAAAACTTCTGCTTTTTTAGTAAAGTCCTTTAACCCCACCAACCTTGAATAGTCCAATCAAACTCCAGTTTCTCTACCACCAGATTTCTGTTGTGATCTTTAACAAGCTGCTTTATAAAATCTTCACACATCCTTGTATTGCATTTTGTCGTGTTGTAACACTATGCAGCCAGCAGCCTCTTTGGTTTCCAGATCTTCTAAGGGAATAACCGGAGAATTAAACACACACCAAAGGTAGTTTCAGTAAGACCTCATTTTTCTCACTGTGAAGTTTCCAGACTTGGAGTTCTGTATCTTGTCTCCCTGTTGGGATCATTGGGTGGATAGCACTTGTGAATCTTCTCCCAAACAAAATAAGATAACACAAAGTCCTGCTATCTGTAGATAAAAGTGAAATACTGTGCCGTCTAGTGGAAAAAAGAGGAGGGAGACAAAGAAAGGAGCAAAAAAGTTCCATCATATAATGGAGTTTAGAAGTTTTATTCTTTACTTTTCCTCTCCAGAAGCTACCAAGGTCATGTTCCCGGGCCAAAAAACACCTTCATATAAAAAAGAGATTATTTTTTTCAGAGCTCTGCACCAATAGTAGAATTCTTGCATTTATTTTTTACTGCCTTCAGGAGATCAATCTTAAGTAAGTGCCATCTGAGATCTTTGTGGTTCCCAAATGCTCTTGGCTCAATTCAATTGTACTGAGAGATGTAGACAGCTGCATTATGATTCCAGGAAGACCTGTTTAAACTGTGATCCATGTCTTCACATGTTTGAATCTGTCTCTATTGGATTTCACGACTCATTCATCCACCAGTCAGTGTAATACAATATCATCTGTGGCGAACATTTTCTTTCATGGATAAAGCCAAGTTATTGATGAAGTATTCATCAAGACACAATGGTGTCGTGTGTATGTACAATGTATATAACACTCTATGGATGCTTTTGCATGTTTTCCAGTTTTGGATCTAAATGAGAAATGTATTCTCAAAGAACCCAGGCTCCTTAAAACACATTAGTATCCTTGTCATGTCAGGAGAAAACAGATCAGTGCTTGCAACTTATTTTGGGCTGTGATTAAAAGTTAAACACACCATGATTTTAACAATTTCTAGCTGTTTAAAACCCAAAGTAGTTGAGATACAGTGATTATATTAATTAATCACAATACAAACTTTCTCCACTAATAGCTCGTAATGTGTTCGTATTTGTTTAAAATGACAAAACCCACAGAAAACAACCCAGTGACTGACATTGTGTGCTGAATTTCACCTTGTGTCAACCGATATATAATGCATGTACAATACTGTACATACTGAAATTGAATATCTCTCATTTGATATGCATATGTATGGACATTATGAGACACAATGAAAACAGTGGCTTTGCAGTAGTGAGATGTGCTTTAATGGCAAGATTGTTAGTCCACTATTCCTGTGGATATATAGTAAAAGAAAAAAAGCATCTAAGCACTTCAGAGAAATTCAAAGCAGGGCTCCATGCAGTTTTGTTTTGGTGTAGATTTAGATATAGAAATAACATACAAGCTACATTTGCACACACTCTGATCAGTATTTATTTTTTACTTTCGATGTTTGACCTTTGTCAAGACTTCAGTCACGCATTGACACAGTATACATGAATGTACACATTAGTAACTAAATTGAAAATTGTTTCTCCATAAACATATGTGTGCAGGCTTCAGGTTCTACTGGTAAAACAGGATTCTGTGAGCACCAAAAATGGGATAAACTAAGTAAAATGATATCAGAATCTACTTTTTACTGGTGGTACCTAAACTGTGGCTAGATAAATCTGAGTGCTCACAAGATAATTACACAACAACAAAGAAAATAAGAATATAGCAAACCAACAAACAAAAATACACAAATGATTTTTTTTTCTCTATGGTGGTTAGTTTGACCTCTTTAAGCCTCCAAAAAGGATTCAAATGAAACAATCACTCTGTGGTCAAACTGCTTGCAGCTCAGAAACACACAATTGGTGTCAAGGGGTGGCAAGACGAAAGGTTGGAAAACCACTGTTTTGTCACATTACATAAGCTGTGTGATCACCTTCATCTTATGGCGAAGCTTTTCTGTAGCTAAAACATGCCTACAAACTGTGCTACTATGGATATGAACTGCTTCTGCATGAACTTTGTCATGCATGTCCAGAATCTGAGGTCAAAATATTAGAAGTTATCAACTAGAAAGTACATTTGTTGGGAATTTGAGACTTAAGGAAAAATATATTAAGATTGTGCAGCTGTGTGACAGTCATCAAAGACCTGAAGGAAATACTCACACCACATGCCTGTCAACAGGGGTTCAACCTTGGGCTTATCTGTGTCATTGCATCTATCTGGATGCAATTAGCCATTGGAGAACATGAAAATGAAATAAACCACAAACCCACAGCAGTTTATTTCATTATATGGCTAATTGTCCCAGTGTATTTTTTTAAGTTAAGCTTTTTCTGCCAGCAGCAGGAATGACTGGATATCTTGCACAAGATTTCGTGTTGCATCAAGTTGATGCCATGACATGTTGGAGCTATTTTAGCACTCCTGAGACACATTTTGTTGATGTTTCCTTTCTTTTGCTAGTTACCTGTAGATGTGCCACTCCTGGCTCCAGGGCATCCTTTGTCTCATCACAAAAGCCACTAGCAGTTGATACAAACATCATTGGACACTCTTGGAATACACACAATCTCACCTGTCACACTGTAACAATCACATCGACAACTTGGTGCAAACATGAGGTGTAAAAATGTACACAGACACAGCCATCAGCTTGGATTCCTGTCCCACACGACCACTGACGTGTGTGTTTGTGTGAGCGTGGCTGTGTGTATTTGTGTGGGGTGTGTGTGTATATTTGTGTGTCTGTCTGTCTGTGAGGGGATAGGTGGAGGCCATCTTTCATCTCTTGCTGTGATCAGGTATTCTACATGATATGATATGATGATACAGGCCCAATTAAGGGATGGGGTTGTGTGAAAAATGTGATGACAGGGCAAGCGGAAGACTAGACTGTGATCTGACATCTGAGAGGGAGAGAAAGACAAGGGAGAGGGAGCGGGAGATAGGTAGCAAGAGAATGGGTGAGGGAGGGGGAAGATGTGGGGGGAAAGACGGAACTGAAAGACGGTTGTAGGAAAGAAGGGAAGAGTGATGCTGGTGAAGGAAATGAGGATGGGGTAAGCGTGAGAAAAATAGTCAGAATGAATGTTATTAAGGAGGGACAGAGAGAATTAATATGATTAGGAAGGAGTAGGGAAAATTGAGAGTCACATAAAGATGAATGGAGAGTAATGAAAGATAGCAATGATTTGTCAGAAATGTTATGGGTCCTACTTTTGAGCCCTCTTGTTGGAATGTGAATAGAAGTTTGGGGAAACTGACAGGGAGACAAAAGTCAGATTGTTCTATTTTTCAAAAATTTTCAAAAACACAAACCTGACTAGTAGCATGGGGAAGAAAAAGCAACAAAAGTAGATGTAGAGAAGATGCATAGAATCACTCTGGGTTTTAATTATTGTTTAAAATTTTCCACTTACAGGCACATTTGATTTGACAGGCATACAGAAGTACACCAAAAAAATAGAACACAATGCGGATTGGAGCTGCTTTTAAAAAAGGAGGCTTCTTGGTACTGTCTGAAATCTGTTTCTTCACATTTCATAAGTCTGTCTGGATCAACTACACCTGTGTCAGCTGTACGATTTTGATCAGGATGCACGGTGCTTTGATCACCCTGCCAGCTTTTATCAGCACGCATGCTCTTTTCATAACCAAATAGGACCCAATTATGTCAAGCACATTGTTCTTTACCTGGAGTGCCAAAGCACTACACCGAAAGGAGGAAATAACGCACACTAAAACATTACTTAAAAGGAATAAAATGCCTTTATTTAGCTGTCAACAAATATACTTGTTAGACTCAATCCATTACATGAAATAAATTTTGACGTGTAGAACATTTTTATCCTATTTCCCAAGTATTGTCTCATATAAATATAAAAAAGTCACAGTATTTGTCTGTTTGGTCAACAATCTTATAAAACCAGATGACAGAAATACAGAGATAAAGAGTACAGTGCAGGTCCAGGTGTCGTAATTTGAAGCTCCTGGAGCTTGTGAGATTTATGAGCAGACATCTTGACGCTCTTGTCGTGATGAAATCCTCTCTCATTTACCTACAAAAGAGAAAAATGAAAGTGATTTAGTGAATTTTCCCCACATCCTGTAACATTTTCACCTGCAAATCTTCACTTAGAAACTACTCTTTAAGTGTGAGACAAAATCATCAATCCCTGCCAGAGGGGCTCTTACAGCAACCTGTTAGTCGCAGTTTATCCGCAACAAACACATAACCTCTGTGTGTACAGTTTTCCATTGCTAAAGCATGAGGCACAGCACTTGTTGCAGAGTTTCATCACATCCCAAAGCAAGCTCCTTGAATAAAAGGAGTTCAGTGAACTGTGAGTTCCCAGTGTACTTGACGGTGACAAAGGCCTCAACAATAGCTGCTGACATTAGTCCCCCTCATATCACACTGCACTTTCCTCCCATTGTTCTCCCTGCACTTCTCACATGTATTGTCTTACGTGATATCCTTAGATAGAACCTGATAAGATGCCTGGTGCAAGTTTTTGTAGCTGAGGACACAGTCCTGGGAGTGTCTCAGGGTTACAGCTGCTTATTATTCTCTTATAGAGGAGACTGGGAGACTGTAGGGTCTGGGGAACGCCTTATCGGATACCCTTTACATCCAGCCTAACCTGGGTTACCTGCACTTCCAGCCCTTCCTCCATTACTCTTGCCATACCTGACACTCCCTTCCTTCAGAAAGATGTTATAGTATTACATTTCTTCGAAACCATAGAGCTTGTTGACAAGCATAGGAGGTATTCTGGGGCCCAATACAAATGTATAGGCTGTACAGAACAGCTGGGGCCATTTAAGACAGTAAGGATGCCTGACTGACTCATTTAAATCTTCAATGTATGGTGTCATTGTTTGCATCAGACAACAAAAGCCGGGCAACACATCATTTTAAGATCCCACGACTTCAACAGAGATTTATTCTAAATGTATTTGCTGATTTATCTTGTCAGACACTTGAAATCTCTTGAAAGTGGATTACGTCCCTTGCAAGTTGCTATAAGTCAGCAACTCCCCTCAGTTTTTTCCAGGAATTCAAAATGTACAAAAGTACTGTTTTGGCCAGGCTGTCTCCTTCAACAAATTTCTCTGATGTTTGGCTGACAGCACAGAACAGTTTGGGGGTTGGCAGAGGGTCCCTGGGCCATCAACAGCCAAACTTAGCCCAACTCCAAAAGATGAAGGAATGTGGATTCAGACAACTCAAGTACACCACCCTGCCTGCTCACAGTACCTCAAGGGCACACACTTCTGCCTGTCTATCTGTGGCAGCTGATCTTAGTCAAAGCTACATGTGCCTCTCTCTACATCCTCCTCATCTTCTCTGCTGACACTGCGATTTCATGCTTGTATATAAGGATGATGTCCGCAGTATGCACTTTGGTCCAGGGCCTTGCTGAGGTTTCTCAGTTTCTCTGACATTTTGGTTACATCAAACAAAGCATTTGACGGTTACCAACTGAACAGATAGATTAGAGCTTGATGTTTATGAGGTACACTGAAATAGCTGCAACAATGCTCTTAATATAGGTTGATCAACTTTTTAAGCATTTGACATTTCTGGTTCATCAATCAATCAGTAATGTTAAGCATGTTTGCCACGGATAGCTAGGAAAAAGATTTCAGTCTAGGTGTTAGATAGACAGACATGTTGACGAGACAGAAGGAAAATTACTGTAAACAACACTCTTCATGACAAACAATATATGCAAAAGTAATATAGAATAGTTTCTTTCTTGCCTTTACATCCTTCCTACACTCAAACCTGCCTGCCCAGCTCCACACCTGCACAGATGCAAACATCATATTTTTTCGTCAGTTGTTTTGTTTATATATGAATTTACTATAATTGCCAGGTTGTCCCAGTTTAAGAATCAAACTGGTGGAAACTGGTGAACATACTGATGTCTAAGCCACCAGGAACAACAGCCAAAACATGGAAAATGAAACAAAAGAATATTGTGTGGTTTAATGTAATTATTTTTAACACATATTGTAACTCCCAAAATAACACATCTAGAAATTAAGTGTAATGAAAAAAACTATATAACTAACTATATCATTGTTTTGTCATTCTAATTTTGGAGATTATTCGATGCCAGAAGACCCAGATGCTGTATTGTTGTCATGCTCTCCATCACAATGCACATTTATGTGGAAAAATACAGGAATTTTTGGGAGTGGTCTTCCCTCATTCACAAACGGATTACATGTCAAAGTGTCCCTCGGGAAATTGACAAAGGCAGAAAGTAGTGCTTGGTGTTGCCCTAAGTCTGATAACAGGGTGGAGGAGTTGTATGCCTTGCTCTCCTTCTGCTAACTACTCCCAGTAGACTGCAGTCAGATGCCTCCACTCTCCATGAGGAGGCAACTGATGCTACTGCTGATCTGCAGACTTGACTGAAGCTTATCAGAACTGGAAGGAAGCCGGGACTACTTATACAGACAGCGAGAAACACATGATGCCTACACATGCATGCTTACAGGTACAAACATGTGCTTGCACTCTGTAACACTACTTCATTTACATTTTATAACCTAGGGGTAGGTTTGGACACATACTAGTGTGAAAACCAGATGCCAAAAACAGACTGGGGCCACGTACACACATACACAGACACAAATACCAAACATGCACAAAGACACACAAATACATCTCTACACCATCCCATTCTCTCCCTCTCCTTCTTTCTCTACCGATCTCTGTCCATACTTCTGAACCTCAGGGAGACATATTCTTTTTCATCTGTCAGTATGGATGGAAACAGACACGTTCAAAACACACAACAATGGCCTCACCAGCAGCGAGGAGGCGCTATGTTTTGTATGCTTGAAGCACTGCATTATCTCCTAAGTGTCTAGCAACCCCAGTATAGTAAATAATGGATGCTTCTCTTCCTTCTGAAAACCCTCTTTCACTTGGGGGAGCAGTCATGGTTTACCTGTATAAATGCCCTTTCTGTGTCTTTGGAGAAATGGATAGCACTAAAGGATGTGGGTCAGACGATTTCATTAGCACAGCATTTCTCTCTGTGTCTCCTTCAATCAGCCGTTTGACAGAAGCAATGTCACTCAAAATGTCTTACAGACACTTTCGTATGGAATTCTCTGAGAAAAAGGATGCAGAGACTGCTGATCCATAGCAGGGAATTCGTAAAATATTGCCCATATAACAAGAGGGCAGAAACGGTAATGCTCGAAAGGAGAGAGCGCAGTCACCTCTGAGATCAGCTGAATATCCTTGACGTCTTCAGCCTGGAGACTCTGTTCATTATGCCATTTGTTTCTGGGTCATCATCTACGAGGTCTCTATCCAACCTAAAAGCAGAGGACAGGCATAGTGTTAGTGCTATACATATACACTCAAACAAGCACAAATACTGAAGACAAAGATGCAAGGCATACATATCACTGTACAGATTTTACAGATGCTGCATAGAATCAGACTTTATTAGATGATGCGTCCTAAATGACTTATTAGATTTTGCTTATTGACCTACTTGTTTCTCTATACTTTGTCGATTAAAGCAAAACACATGGGAATGTAGAGGACTATTGTGTGCTGCTACGCACCTAAATCTCTTCGGTCTCCCTAGTTACATCGAAAGAGTTTCAGCTATTGTGAATTATTTACTTGATTCACCATTTGGGCCTTTAACCCCTCAGCAAATGCACAGACAGTCAGGGTTAAAAATACACTCCCACAGGACCTGAGTTTTCATGTATGTGCATGTGAGCGTGTGCATATGTGTGCATGTGTGTGGGCAGGGATGTGGGTTTTAAAATATAAAACAGTATATAACCCATAACACACAAAGCACCTGCCATTCTCTGTCTCTATCTCTCTGTCTCTCTCTCTGTCTCTCTCTCTCTCTCCCACACACACACGCACACAGGAACTATTCAGAGCATCATTTTGTGGGTTCTTTCTGAGTGAGAATCCAGGCCGTCCCAGATGGGTTTATTATAACACAGCTTTATCTGTGCATGAGCTACAAATGTGATTGTGTGAGTCGCTGTGTGTGAGAGTGTGCATTAGTGTGTGTGCATGTTTGTTACCGAGTAAGTGAGTCCTGACCTGTGCTTCATGACCTGAGTGAATGTGAGGGCGCACCTCTTTGTGTCTGTGGAAATATAAAATATATAGTACAAACATAAAACGGTGCCATGCCAAACCATTAGCAAGAAGGCATTTTCCTTGACAACTGTGTAAAACAACAGAAACTGGCTTACATGTACGTACAAGAGAGTATGTATACGATGGACATATTCATGTTGAGCCGCTGCGTCTCAGGCTGAAATAAAGGTGTCTGGGACACATGCCTGTCTGACAGCAAACTGATTGAGACTGCAGCAGCTTCCCTGTCTGACTGAGTGAATATTAATGTCACCAAGATATGTGGGCCTTAATGGATCTGCACACACACACAGCGACACCCGCTCTACTTGGCCATGTTGCCGTTGTATGTCCCTGGCATGCAGCAGTGTTGTCATGGATACCCCCAGACACATCCGCCATCCCATAAGCGGGGGGATGCTGAGCGCTTCAGAAGGGCTGGCGCCGAGCCCCCCCCCCCCCCACCCCCCCCCCCAAAACCCTCATCCCCCCCCCCCCCCCCCAAACCCTCATCCCCCATTCTCTATCCCCTTCCCCCAAAACTGAATCCCTGTTCCTTATTCTTCCCGAAAACCAGCTCAACCTCAAAAAGGTTCTCTGCCTGTCAACTGGGTTGGCCTGGAAGCACACAGCAGCTATCTTGTCCCACTGCTGAGGCCTTCATTGCTCTTAACTAGAATGAGTAGTAATGTAACTGGAACATGGATGGAGCAATGAAGAGTAAGATATAGACAGACAATACCACACCAGTACCAGTTTAAATCTTTCTGAGAAAACCTAAAATAGATGTTGAAGAGGTAAAATGAATGATGTTTTGTGTCTGTGTGTGTGTGTGTGTGTGTGTGTGTGTGTGTGTGTGTGTTAGCCCTCAGGGCTGTGGTTAAGCCTGTAGTTTATCCTGAACTGATCCTTTTCATTAGCTATTATCAATAATTCAACATTGCACTTGCTTTAATGGTTTAATGTGGGCAAACCCTCGATCCGCACACATCCACACTGACACACGCACACTCTACTTAATAGCACTCACTCTCTTGGCCCTAGATGTGTAAACGCTCCCATAACACAGTCAGTGCTAAAGCTTTCAAAGGTAAATATCTATCAATCAGAAAAATATTTTCATAGGATTCCTTGATTTAGAGAAGCAATAATTTATTTCCCTACAAACGTCTGTTTTACTGTTTATCAAGTTATATTTGCAATAAAAAGGCACATCAAATCCTCTGCTCTGAGATGAGGAAATGAAAGAGTTAATCTTTTATGACGTGTCCCCTCCCATCTGTGCTCCCTTTTGCCCTCCCTTTCATATTATCCAGTATGGCAGTGCTCAGTGCCTGCGCATATGCTGAAAAAAAGAATCCTGTTTGATTGGATGGCTAATTTGAAGTGTCAATTATTCTTATGCAAATTAAGGTACAGTTTCTCATGTCTGAAATGGGTTGAGGGCACAGATGGGTGTGCGTATGTGTGTGCACGCACAAATCTCCCTCCATAAATATACAGCGCCATTCCATCCCCCCTTCAAGTCTTCATCTATACCTCTTAGGGAAGAAAGCTGACATACAAAGACAGCCGGCATAATGGGACGAGGATATTTGCATGCACATTGTCCACACTGAACGCCAAACAGATCATAAATTGAGAATACAATGCCAAAACAGTAACAAAGGATTAGAAGTGCAAGTCAGCGCCCAAAACATTCAACAATATGGCAACATGGTTCCATGTTGTAATGTAAATAATGAATGATGGTGTGTAAACAGGAACACAACAAGATCTCGGATGTATCACAGGAAGTATTGTGGATGAACAAAACAATCTACTAAAGCTTTTGTCATTTAATCACTTTCCAGTAACATCCTCTCTTGCAATTGCCATACCAGAGGTACAAGCAAGAAATATAATCCCAGTGTCTGTGCAGAAACAGAGTGACAAGGCAATCCTATTTAAGGAAAAAGTGAGAGAGAAATTGAAAGCGACAGAGTGTGCCTAAAAACATACATTCGTTTCTAAGTACAGTATGTGAATGAGTGCACGCTCCTCTTTATGGTAATTAAAGCTTCGGACTCAAACCTGAATCTGGATGAGAGATTTAGACTGACAAAGAGGGGGAAAAAAGCAGCAGACAGACAGAGGACTCTAGAAATAGAGTCTTGTCTGACCCTCTCAGCTGATGGGGTGGTTCAAATAAAAAAAGGGCTTTTCAGTCCCAAAACAGGATCAAACAACCTGCTGTGGAGTCCGGTTACACCATAACAATGGCTTACATTCACTCTCAGCCTCAACACACAAGCTTTTACCTCAAAGGGTGTAGAGGGAGAGAGTAAGTCTGGTTTGGAGGGTGGGTGCATGCGGGTATGGAGGGGAGTATAGCGATATCTTAGACGATAATGGTGTTCAACAGATTAGATGGTATCAGCCTACCATGTTTGTTTTCAGCTGTCGGCTTCTGCAGCTCCACTGAGATCTATGGTCAACCCCGCAGGCACTCTCAATCTCAAGGAAACTTTTAGATATTGCCGGAGAAAGTGAAGTACTCTGATAGAGGACATTCACAACTCTTAGATAATGACAAGTGGTGAAGGGAAAGCAGCTGAGGACAGATGTTTGTCTATAAAGTGAAACACAGAGACATCTTTGAAACCTGAAAACCTGCCATTGTCAAATCAGTTATTGTTCCGACTGATCGCATTGAACATTTGATGAACTTTTAACTGACTGGTGAATGAATGAGCCGTTTTTTTACACTTCCCTTCATTAGTTCAGGATTTTAAACTCAGACATGTTGACAGATTTCTAAAGATCATATAGCCAACTGCAACATCCATCCCTGTAAGCTTCTCTGTCCACAGCAGACAATCTGATTAATCACAAACCCACAATAGGCAGCTACTATCTGCTAACCTCCTTAGACCCTGCTTCTCAAGCAATTTGTATTTGTTTTCCATTGGTTCAGTAGTTCTGAAGAAATTAGTATGCAGTCAGGGATGGGAGAGCTTGTCAAGATCAGGGGGAAATCTCAACCCACCCACAGGGAAGATCTACATTCATGAACAAGGTTGACAAGAAAGCTGACTAGTGTAAAGACAAGGAGCAAATAAAATGGCAGAGAACACCATGAATATTCTTTTTCATACTAAGAACACCTTCATAGTTGGGCCCTTTCTCTACCTGTCTGTCTTGTATGTCTGTTCATCTGTCAAGACACTCACTCTCTCTTTTTCTTTCGCACACCCTCTAGTCCCTCTTCTCTTTTTCAAAACTATGTGTCATGCACGTCAAAATGCTACGGCCCGTCCTTTTGAGGGTGTTCTGCTGGACCATGGAGCGAATAAACATCCATGTCAGGAGAAAGCGATCTGGGGCCCTTCTCTCACTGAGCCCAATCTCTCCTGGGAAACACACAGCTCATACAATGGATAGAGGAGGCCTTTTGTTGAGTCTCTGGGAGCTGCAGGGCTGGTTCTGGATCAAACAGGGGTGTGTGTGTGTGTGTGTGTGTGTGTGTGTGTGTGTGTGCGTGTGTGTCTGTGTGTGCATTTCTGCATTTTGCACACGCACACACATACACATTCACAAAGCAAAACACACTGACATGCGAGAGTGAATACACACACCTTTGCCAGAATCACAGACTTTCCTCATCTCCCTATACTCAGTGTGACTAAGTAAACTTCTTCACCCTTTTGCAGTAGTTACCGAGGGCAGGAAGATGAATTTGAAATAGCCAGCAGGAGAAGAGAGAAGAGACAAAGAAGAGAAGGGTGACGTAAATCAGTCTTGGACTGATTTAGACTGGTTTAGTGTCAGTCTAAAGGGGCTTTCTGCTGTACTATATACAAATCACAGTTCAAAGCCTGTGGTTGGGCTCCCTCCTGGGGTCCAAGGCAATGAAATCCTGCAGGGAAGTGTCTAATGCTTGTGGGTAGACTGTGTGTGTGGCACAGTTATTTATCACATTGGCTTGAGACATTTCTCAAATATATGATCTAATATTGGCATGGGATAATGGGAGAGGGGCTGCACAGAACGGCAACACAAGAAGAGAACCAATATTAAAAGACTGCAATTGTACTCAGGTCCACAAAACAAAACAAAACAAAAACATTCGGGCATCAGTCGAGTGATTGCACACTAGATGCACATTAGTAAAATGCTGTATGTAGCACTATCAGGTAAGTTATCTCACCATTGTCTAACAACTGTGTTTATCATGGCTGAATAGTGTGAACAAACGTGGTGACAATACAAACACTCGGATACAAAACTGCTACAGTTTATCCCTTCTTCCCAGAATGCATTTTAATAAATTTGCATTCAAGCTGCTGCCTTGCTCCTGGTCGTCTGCCCCTCATGTAGGATCTATGGGAATTCTCCTCACTGAAATGAACTCACACCGTCTGACCCTATTCATCCCCAAGACTGCACTTTCTCTGGGACTCCCCCTTTTCCAGTCCCCCAGTTTCCCACAGACCCCCTCTCTCATCTCTTCCTCTCTCTCTTTGCATCCTCCCCTTCTTTCACCCTACCTTCCCACTGCCCCCTCCCCTCCCAAGTCTCTGCCTTGCTTTCAACTCCAATTTTGGGCACAATGAAGTTGTTCTGGCTGACAGTTTGGCCAGTAGAATAAGTGTTGTTTGAGCCTGCTGTGTGGCCCTGTAGTGGGACCATTCTCCCCCTCGCTGGCTCAGTTACTGAGAGCCTTGTTGGTGGGACACGGAAGCCTTCCCCACGCTCCCACCCTGACCCAAACAATTAGCCTCAAACCACATTCAGGCTCACCTGCACCTCCTCTTTACATACTGGCACACATGCATGGGCATATGCATACACAGGCACACAAAAAGGGCTGTTTAACATGTAATCCTCCACTTCTCAGCAAATAAATAGCACCTTTGCAACATGAGATTTGAAAGTGTATAAGGTCTTTAAACTTCTTTCTTTCATATTTTTGTCTGTAGTATGGGTTCATCAGGATACCATGTGGTTCTCTTCCATATTGCATCTGTTATGGGCAGTCACTTCTACACCACAGCCAGGTTGGCCTGATTTACTCAGTTACTCCACGTCTTGTAGGACGTGTCAGAAAGGATTCTGTATTGGGGTCAGCTGGAAAGACAAAGCCTGCAGCCTTCTCTCCTCTGTCGCTTTCAGTAAGCGTCAACCAGCATCTCTTTCTCTCTCTCCCCCCTCTGCCCCCCCACCCCCTTTAGTCCCTGTGTTTCTTTTCCAGTTCTCTGTTCCAATGAATTATCAAACAAATGTAAAAATTCACACTATAAATATCCTTTTTTGTGTGTGTATCCCCTCTGACACATACGCACAAAAGCACAGACCTCCCCACCCACCCACACACACGGAAGCCGGGACATGAGAAAGTGGCTGGGAGAGGCCCTGATGGGGGGACCATATGTCCAGGCGTTGTATATCAGTCAGCTCGCCCTCAGCACTCTGCCAGACCACCATAACTTAGTTTGTCTTCAGCACAAAGTTTGGTCCAAGCTTGGCTGGGTTCATTAGGAACCTATTCTCTGGAGCCAATGAAGCTCAACAGACCTCCAACAAAGGAGCTAATCACACCCACTGCTGCTCCCTCTCTCTCTCTCCCTCACCTTCACTCTGTTTCAAAAAACTCTATCTTTATTATTTTCACAAAGTCTCACTTACTTACTAAAAAGAAACCAAATATAAGTAATCAGTCGGTGCCAAACATTGGTGACCAACATTTAAACAATGCAGCACAATCTGTAGACTGCATAGCATGAAGAATAAATAATCACAGCAAAAGAGCTCCAGAATAGCTAAATGATGACAGGAAATAGCAATTGTCTAATAGTCATACCTTTCATTCTTTTGTGTCTAGACAGCCTATGGTACAGAAACAAAAAGGATAATTGTGTCTGTGAAGATTCACACCTGCGACTGTTTGTGTAAATGAGTGGACCTACGAAGTGTCATGTTCTCACCTGACAGACACTTTGCCGTTTCAGATGTGAGTGTTAGTGAGATGCGGTGTGTAGAATGTATGACTAACAAACAATGTGTTTTGCTTGCATGTGTTCGTGCGTGCATTTGATTGCACGTGTGAGCAAAAGGATGCGGCACACTGACAATGGAGAGCCCTAGGCTGCTGAATACTTTAAATGACCTTGAACCTCAGCACTCTCCATTCCCATGGCTGCAGGGACGGTGAGCATGTCTGTACGTTTGTGCATGTGTGTTTGAAAAGAAGAACAATGAGGTTTTGCACTTTATCTGTGCATGTAATAGCTCTTCCAAGGGCCAAAAAAGGGCCCAAATTTTTCTACTATAATTTTATTTTATAGTAAATAACGTCTGTGAGATTTCATGGCCACTGAATTTATGAAAAATTCAGTGTTGCTCTCTATATAAGTGGACATTTTAGACATTTTGTAGCAACACATTTTAACAACAACATTTTAATTCATATTTATCACATTAGAAAGAGCTATCCACTTTCGCATGTGTGCCCCACTACCTCCCAGCCCACAGTGACTATATTTGCTCACCCTGCTTCCAGCAGAGAAAGAGGCTTGCTCTATACCATGTCCCCTACTGTGCACACAGGTTACAAGCAAGCATGGACGTGGCTGATCTGGACATGGCTTAAACACACATACACTGTACACACAGGATGGTCCCAAAGCACAGATACACACACAAACAGACACACATTCATGTGCACACTAATGAAGAGGACTTTGTGGGTTAAGAATGGCAACAGGGGGTAGGGATGGCTAAGGGAGACCCAGCGAGGGGTGGTAAAGGCCATGTCACCGGGCTCTGCTTGGACACAAATGTCATCAGCATGACTACCTGTACATGGAGACCCAGCGGAGAACACAGGAGAAGAAGAAACAGATAAAAAAAGACATCACTGCCCAAAAAAATAGAGCTACATAAAGTAAAGAGAAAAGCTTAGGATTTAAAGAAGACTGAAAGATGTAACACAGTGCAGAACACAAGCTGTGTCTTTTTATTGTTCATGTTTTGTGTGGTTTCTAAATGATTTCACAAATAGACAAGGAATTGTCAGAACATGACAAAGGCAACCTCTTTCCATGCAATAGCTTTGAAATAATTTCTGTTGTTAACATATTTGATTGACTATTAATTAATCTGACTTCTGTTCTTCGCAACATCAACACATATGGTATTTTCCCAGAAACTCACTTTATAGTCAGATGCAAGACTTTGCGCACCCCTCCCTCGTATGCCTTATGTTACCATTCCTGCTCCAATAGATGTTGAACATTGAGCCCATGTTGAACAACAACTTTCAAAGTGGAGAGAGAGCAAAATGCCCTCTGCAGCCTAAAACACTGAATACATTAAAAGCATTTTGCACTTGCACTTAATTATTCCAACAGCTACAAACAAACAAGTATGCACATGTATGTGCTGAGATTCTGATTCTGAGGAAAATTAAAGGTTTGTTTCTCTCTTTTAAAGGTCAGGACACAACATTGCACCACTTTGAAGACCAACATTACACTTCTGCGCATGCCCTTAATACATATTGTACTCACATGTAACATTGTGATGCATTTTCGATTCATTCATTCATTAGTGAAAAAATATTTTCTTCATTTTTAAGTCCTTGCTCCCACCTAGCATGTGATGGTCTGATTGGCTGTCTGATCATCTGAAGTTGTTGAGGTAAGCTGCTCATGTATGTATTAAATATTATGATTATCCAAATTTAATTGAAATAGAGAGTTCTGGTAAGGACCTGGGGCTAGAGTGTCATGTGCCTATCTAAGTAGCACTACAAAACTTGTAAATAATAGATGATGTATCGGCGTGGCATGAGATACATAGTCATGCTGCTTGACTTGTCAGCTTGCGAAAATTCTAAAATAAAGTACAAGATGCAAGGTGCAAGGTAGGTTTAATGGTCACATTACAACAGGTTGTAAAGTGAATTGTGGAAATGTGAAGTGGCACCATGGGTAGGCGCACTGTAAAATAAATGTACCTCATTATTCAATATAATTGCCAGCCATTGCTCATTAGTTGGAATTAATTGTTTTTCAAGGCTGCAAGAGTGTTGGCCAGTTGAGCTGATCAAATCACTTAATACTTTAAATGCAGTATTTCAACTTTTAGGAGAGAAAAGTAAAATATTGAATAATCGTGACCAATATCTAACATCATTCTGAAGGAAATGTTTACACAGATTATATAAGAAATGGTGTTCGACACTACATAGTATTATGTTCCATAGCACAAAGGAAAATGTGATTGAACGACGCACAAAAATACACACACACAATCTCCAGATGGTCATAGAGTGTAAATGCCCTAGCAAACACAGCCACAACAGATTCCCTGAACCCAAACCCAAGGCCATCTTCCTCTCAGCCCGCACTGTCTTCAGTAAAAAACAAGTCTTACATCCTGACTCTTAATACAATTTTTCCTTTCTCCCCCTTTCCTTCATTTCCTTTTGTTTCCTCCATTTCCAACCTCTGCCTGGAACCACAGCAAAGTTCCACAGTGAAAGCAGTGTGTTCTACTCATCACCGACACTTTTACTGATCCTCAGCCAGACAGTGGTGATTTGTGCCTGTGTTAAGGCAGAACTACTCCTTGCCTCTTTCACAATATAGATTGCTGCCATTATCTGGAGCTATTCCTCTAGCTGACACAAAAAAAGAAGAAAACATGGGGGGGAAGGATGAAGGAATTTCACCCAACCGCTGTATGAATTGTGGATGGGACCTGAGTGACAATTTGGTATGCAATTGTCAGTGTCAGTCACAGAGACATTGTCATGTCTGATTCCCATCTTGTGGAGCCAAGCTTTAGTGGGTGCAATGTGTTGTCAGAGGACAGTTCTCCATTGAGGAATTCCAATCAGCATCACAGTGCTTTCATTGGTAGCTGGAGGGAACTAAATAGGGTTTGGACATTAACTGTGGTTAATATATATGCTATTTCATGTATACACACACACACACACAAACACACACACACAATTTTACATTGAGCCAGGACCTTTCACTGTAGCGGAACCTGACTAATATTTCAACTAATGTGGGGTGAATGTGGCGGAAATGCAAATTCAACGCTGTCCCCTTTCACATTGAGGAATGAAATCAAGTCCTTTGTGGCTGCTGGGCAATGAGGGTGGGAAAAAATGGCAGGGCGATTGGGTTCCATGGGCCACTCGTTTGGGCTGTGAATGAACCAGTGCCCAGGCGGGAAAAATGGTGTGCCAGTGTGGTGTGCTCTCCGCTAATTGATTGCTTCTGCTAACAAGAGCATAATGTATTCTATTGTGATCATCCTTTGCACATGTTCATTAAGCCAGGAAGCGGCGTGATCTTTTCTTTTTGTCTCGCTCCTGCCCCTTTTCTCTCCCTCCTGCTCCTCTCATCCCCCCTCCCAATCCTCTTTTTCTTTCTCCGTTCTTTTTCTCTCTGCCCCTCACTCTCTCTCTCCCATGCTGCATGGGAAAGGTGATGCAAAGGTGGTATGACAGGCAAACCATCCCTCACCATCCCAAATGCAAAAATTAAGAGGAACAAAGGACAGATGGAAGGAATCGAGTAGGTGGCTGGTAGGATGATGCAGGACGGATGTATGGATGAAAGGATGAGAGGATGACGTCTGAGAATATAGAAGGATATGGAAACAAGAGGAAGGTGGTGGGAAAAGAAGACACAATGCAAGTGTGAAAATGATTATCAGAGAAGCACCTCTCACTATCTTCTCCCCCACACCTCTTCTTTTTACCCCCCTTCTCCCCTCTTGCCCCTTTTTCACCCACCTCCCTTCCCCGCTTCTGCTCCTCACCACATCTCTGGTTTGCCTCTTAATAAGAGCTGGCGGGACAATAGTACCGTTGTTGCCCGTGTTTGGGAACCCTGCACTGAAACAATCGCTGTTTACCCAAGCAGTGGCACAGCCTGGACCCTTTCCTTCATTACAGCTGGGCCAAGTCTGATTAAGTCTGTTCCGCAAGTGCTACAATAAGCCACTGAGCCAGCCACTACGAGGCAGCCACTACGACTCATCCATTCCCCTCTGTCATTTCACTCTCCCTCCATCTCTTTCTCCAACACTTCTTCCTCTTTCTTCTACAGTCATAACTTTATTTGGATATTCTCCCTCTGTATGTGCCCGTCCAAGTTTATACTTCCTACCACTGTCGGCCTCTGATTTACATATTGTTCATCACCAGTGACCAGGAGAATCACATTTACCAGGGGTGTGAGAGAGAGAAATAAACACACAGAGAAAAAAGAAACAGGGCAAAGATGGTGTATAAATGATAAAGTAATTGAAAAACCATTAGTTGAATCTATTTTCAAAATGACCTTCATAATCTAGGACAAAGCTAATTTCTTTATTAAAATTTCCCACTAGGTTTGAACATGCTGCAGGCAGTGGAAATATGACTGACTGCAAGAAATAACAGAAAACCATCTTTCCATAATGGTCTCAGATCATAAAAAAAATTGGCATGGAGGTGGCGTTATCAAGCTGATGCTTGTGGAGGAGACGCACTGAATCAGTGGATTGAAAGCTTTTTCACTCAACCACATCCCTCAGCTCTGTGGCTTGTAACAGAAATATGCTACCAGCACTATGCAAAACAGCATCATGAATATGCGTAATTAGGTGGGACTGGTGTAATTTTTCTGGGTTATGGGATGTGACATTTGTGGGGCAGGAGCATTCATCAGCGTAAGCACGACTGACAAATGCATAATCCCTTTCTCTGCAATAAGGCATTTTACACTTTGCAATACAAAATATACAGTTTGGCTTCATGCACTTAACAGCTGCATGCAAAAATGCACAGAATCATTCACACACAGTTGAACATATATGCAATGAAAACACTGGAAAATAACACTGTGCACATGGCACTACAAGAAATATGTGCATTTCAACGCAAATATAAACTCTAGATCACAGTGCAATTTTTAAAAAAGCTGTGTACAAGTTACACAATAACAGACAGAAAGCTTGAGTTGTTTCTAAAAGTAGTAGACATGAGGATATCAGAGGGACACAATTACTCAGTGATAATGGAGGAAACCTGTAATACATAAAACATAAAATAAAATATGGCCCAGCCATGGAAGGCAAAAGGACACAAAGACTGCTATTGCCAAGCAACAAGGTTAAAAGAGGACTGATAGGCATGGGTGTTTAACATAATATGCTACTAGATATCAGCTGGTAATGAGCTTTAGACATTGTTGTTAGCGACCAGGAAATGCAACACAGCTGATGAGAGAGTCGAAGCAAATTTCTCTCCACGCATAGCCGTGTCGTCGAGAAATACCTGGAAATCTAGGAAGATTTTCTGCTTTTATTTACAACGACATCTAATTACCAAGCGTCTTTTATAATACATGGTGTGTGTTTTTTTCCATTAGTATTCAATTTAGATGAATCTTCAAAAGAACTGAACATACAAAAAGCACAAATAAGGATAGGCACATGGGCATAGGTACACTGACAAAAGCATCTATTAATAATTGGATCATATTCTTACACAACCAGTCACACACTCACTCACACACACACACACGAGTGCACACTTTCAACACACTTCTCTAGCGCTTCAGAGAGAGGCAATTTATAGATACTGTACTGAACCCCCCTCACCACCTCTCGCCTCTCTCTTTGCCTTGCCATGCCCCCTTTCCCTTTCCCCATTCACCCATACAGACACAGACACACACACACGGAGACACAGACACACAGAAACACACCGGCATGCACACCACCCTGCCACTATCCACCGCCCTGCCACACATACCGAAGGGGAGGACACATCCCTCACAGCACCCAGGAAATTAACTTGACATTTGATGCAGACAGAAAAAATATATTTCGGTGGGGGGAGGGAAAAAAAACAAAGTGTACTAAAGCAGAGATAGCATAAACCCATCCCTTGTTCACCCTTCCCCACCTCACCCCCCCATAAGCCCAGGGACGCATTCGAAGGGGATTTCAGCGATCTGCAATGCAGACGCCACTGGGTGCTCACAGAAAAATGAGCTTCATCTTTTGCCTGTCCTTCACAGTGTATGCTGTCTGTCTCTCTTTGTTTCCATCTTTTATGATGCCTGCACTCCATTTTCATACCCCCCTGCCCCTCCGCCCCTTCGAGTTTGTTTCTTTCTATTTGGGTGGAAGTTAAAAAAAATAAGAGTATTGGAGGATCACTTGATGGTGCATGCGTTTGAAATTAAGGCACACCCTTTAAGCCACTCCTTGTGAATACCAAAAAATCCGAATGGGGATGTTTTAAAATTTTATTGCCATGCCATTTATTTCAATTTAGCATTCATACACTACAATTCTGCCCACTGATACACTAATACCGCTTTGCTGAGGTGACATATTTAAACATAAGTAAATAAACAATACATATGTTTGTGCAATTTTGTACAAAGCAATAACAACCGTCGTTCCTTTTTTTCAGATTACAGTGCACCTCCAATTTCATGTGAGCAGACTAGAAAATAAAGTGCAGTGTGATCTTGCATATGTTTGATAAGATTAACGATTGTATCAAAGGCCGCGTAGTAACCTCAGCAAGGAGCCCAAACTCCACGAGCGAGTACAGGCCACAATTAATCCATCATTATGCACTGCTACAGTTTATATCCGTGAACACACACACAACACACAGCAAGACCGCCTACCAGCTAGTGTCTGTCTCAATATCCCCTGCATTAGACATGCAGGAATGTTAACATCATTATGCACAATTGTGAATGTCTGTCTGTGCCCTCCCCCTTTTCTCCCCTACCATATTGTGTCTGCTGGTTAGTCCACGTGTGTGTGTGTGTGTGTGTGTGTGTGGGGGGGGGGGGGTCTGAAAGAGGGCGGCATTATTTAAATATGAGGTTTTTTTAATACAAGTTGAAACAAATTACTGATTGTATGGCTATGAGAACCTCTGAATGTGATATTGTTAAACCATGTCTACATTAATATCAGCATCAGGGGAAGTGATGCTGCAGGATTCCATTTCATGGAAAATATACACGCTTTGCAAAATCATTACATTTTTGAGTTAGGATTTTATTACGTAATTCTAGGATTTATCTACAAATTAGGATTGAATAAAGATTTTGAATTTATTTGTGATAAAACACACATTGGCATCTTTTACACCGCACACACTCTGAACACACTGCAATGCTGTGTTTTGAATTATTAAATGATTTGGGATATTATTTGGGATGAAAGCAAACTTACTTTTAACATTTAAGTACACAAATGAATATTTTTGTCACTTTTCTGTGGTGATGCACCTGTGATATTTTGCATAGGTAGCCCTACTAATGTTTTAAATATTCATAGTGAGAACCAAATCAAATATTCAGGAAAATAAATACAAGCATTTTTTAAAAACTTGGGTAATGGGTAAAGGAAAATGGAGGCTGACCTAGTTCAACAATACCCCCAGTTATTGAACATACTCATGAAAATGTCGCATGTTTGATAAAGTTGAAGTTTTTTACTGAGAGGAGGCAAGAAAGAGAGGAGACTTTCATTAGCGCTGGAGTTACTAATATCTGCTCTGCGTTTCTCAGAGCCAGTACCGTCAAAATATTGCTTCATCACACATGTACTGCAATGCTGTTTGCAGCCATTTGCACCTCTATGAACAGCCTCTTGAATGAACACTATGTATTTTGTTGCATCATTAAAAATAAAGAACAATTTCCAGCAAAAAGGAAATAAAAAAAAAATATACAAAGCTACATATTGTTTAGGAATTGTGAGTAAACAGATCTATCTAGTATTTATAAGCAGAAGAAACTCTACAAAGCCTTGCTTTTATGTCAAACACTGTGCTGAAGAGATTCAGAATCAGACTTGAAACTAATATATTTTTAGTTATCTGCGTTACTTAACTTAAAGAAAGATTGTCCAGCAAGTGTTGTATACAAAGTCCTTGGCATCCCTCTGCTTATACAAACTCCCCTCTTGCCACCTTGCTGTTCCTTGCTGCCAGCGATTTGCATTCATTTGCATGATTTTACGATGTGCATATCCTTTGTTCTGACTGTATGATGATGCAGAAGAAACCCCCCCTACGCAGTGCTATTACACAGCCTGCTGAAAGCTACTTGGATATGAAATGGAAAAAAAAAGCTGTATCTGTTTTAATTATAAATGGTAAATGGGTAAGACGAGATTCCCACAAATACCAGACTCGTCCCATGGTACACCAATGATAATGTAGTGCATCAGAATGAGGGAAAAAATATGAGCATGTTCTAGTTTTGTGGAATTTTTGAGCAACCATAGAAAGGACATGTTGTGCTATCGCTAAGAGGCATGAGCATCTGCAATATATAGCACGGGGAAAGGATTGCATCCAAGCATGAAATATGGAATTACTTGACAAATAGGAAATAGGAAAATTATGGATGGAAACTAAATCACTGCAAAGAAAAAAATACCTTTAACATTTTTTTTTTTTTTTACAGTATTTTCATAAATAATGTACCAGTTGCATCTCTGGTTTTAGTTATTATTTAAAATATTTGCCACTGTATTACCTGAACATAAAGAATTAAGCCTTTGCATTTACTATGCCATCTTTACTGTGCCAAATTGTTCATTTTGATGTTTGTGAATAGACCTGCTGCAAAGCTTTCCTGTATGCGGGCATCTTTTGTTCTCTGTTGTTGTTTTATCTGTGCAGACAAAATGCACGCACACACTCGCACACATACAGACGCTTTAGCACTCCTTAATCATGCAGGGACATGCAGATGACTTCATTAATCGCTATGGGCTAACACTGATGATACAGCCAGCCTACAACACTGGAGGGTTTATATTCGCAAATGCGGGCGCCACATTATAAATACTCACCCCCGCTGGCACCCTAATAGTAAGCAGCTGTACTCCAAATATTCATGTCTGATAGATGATTATGAGTATAGCATTGGTAATGAGGTGATGCTATGTAAATAAACTATACTGTATAGTAAACAAACATGTTTTCATGGTTGCTTATCTTGATATTTTGCAAATGGTACTAAGGCAAAATTTACATAGCAAAAAAAATATCAATCACGACCATCAATTTTAACATGACAGAGAGGGAGAGAAAGACAGAGGAAAAAAGGGAAATGTCCTCATTTCAATTGGGAACATTTCCTGATATTGTCAAAGTACATCTGTTATTGAAAATTTGAAAAGCTGTCCTGGTTTCCTGTTTCAGCTTCAAACCCATGACCCTACCATACACTGCAGGCTGGCAAAGCTGATGGTGGATTAGATGTTACTCATAAAAAAGCTTACCTTTCTAACTAAATAATGCAAAGTCAGATACAGGGGTCTAATGACCCTGACACAGTTAAAGGGCAGGGCTTTTAGCAGAGAGAGTGAGGTCTGTCTAAAGTGATAGTTTTGTATGTGCAGGAAATGGATTGCTAGGATCGTCTACAGATGTCGTGTTTGCTGCATCTAATTGGATCGTCTAGTGAAAACTTGAAACTGATGAAAGCAAGATTTTTTTTATTCAAAAGTCAGCTTTTTAATGCTATTTTACAAATTGTTTGATATTTTAAGCTGCTGACCCACTTAAATTCAGCTATGCAGTGACACAATTCTCAAGTCTCAGGTAACAACTTCCTCTTTCACAAAGGGCTAATGGTTTTCACTTTACCGTTTAACATCTTAGGTCAGCCTGATTAACACAAAGAAGCAGTATTCCTATATTCTAAGCTGAAACTATGTTGGAATAACAGCACATTCAGTAGACATTGAAAAACACCAATGTTCAAGTTATAAGATATTCCATATGAAGCATTGCTATGGTGGCAAAGGCAGTCACTCTATACAAAAAGTTTTTGTGGAAATTTACCTCAGAGTTCGCCGTAAGACACCATCTCTCTGTGGTATAGTCTAGGTGGTTACAGACTTGATCACTGACTTTTCCTACCCAGTGACTTGCCCTGCCCTTCTAATTGGCCCTTCTGAGCAGTCCACCAAATATGTGTGAGTATTAGGAGTAATTAGCATGAGCAACACCACCGCACACTCAGGCTTATGGGCACTGACATAACACCAATTCTCTTCAGCATCATCAGGAAATATATGTTTGACTCTCTCAACAGTTACTGGATTTGAATTTCTTCATAACAAAGTAGCTTCTGTGGGGTATTACTTATTACCATCAAGAGCATGAGCATGGCGCAGCTATCAAGCACTACTTTATATTTTCTGCTGACAGTGACAGATGTCAATAATTCCAGCTAGTTCAAAGTTGACATAAAGAAAGCATAGATGGTAATCAGCTGCTGCCAGTTAATATAATACATATTTCTTCGTCATGGGAGCAAGTTCAGCTCATTAAAATGTTTGTCTCCCTTCAATAACATAAAATGTCGTGTAATAATAGCTGGAGGTCTAACTGATAGAGCAAGATGTCCTGCACGCAATGCAAACAATGCCAGGGCAGAGGGCAATTACTGTTACAGCGTGGCGTTCAATGGCTAGAGGAAATTTTTGAAATCACTTCCTGGTTGTAGCTACTATCGGTGTGTGTGTTGTGTTACTGTGATGATGAACAATGAACAGTAACCTCTGTTTCCCCTGTGCTTCTTGTCTTTGGTATGGACCACAGGGCAAAGAATGGGTCATGGGATTTGATATTGCCCACGATCACATCGCCTGAGCTCCCTTCAAACCACTGTTATTCTGTTTACTGTGTCCTCTGGACCACTACTAACATCTATGCCTTTATCCAACACACACATGGGCTAACTTTGCTGCAGGCAAACAGACACACACTGACACAGACACACATATCAGCAGAGATAGGCACAGAGGGGAAAAACACTCAGTCAAAACCCATGCCAACAAAGATATTTGGCTGTGTTTGACAAAACGTTCAGTACTTTTTATTACATTTTTTTCAAATAAATATCAAAAGCATGTGTCCTGTAAATAATTCAGAGCCAAGTAATTTGTGAATTAGAAAACATAAAAATATCATTACTGATTAAAACCCTAGCAACACATTCCTAGAGTGAGTTTCATTTATTTTTTTGTCCTTGAATGACTAGGTGTCACAGTAATCCCATAAATACGGAAAAATACAGTTTAGGTGTGATTAGGCTAAATTTGAGTTGTTTCTGTTGGATACAAAAATGGATAGCAGAAAATACTCCAAAACTTAATGTTGTCATGGTATTGCACAAGCCTACACATTTAGCCCCTATAAGTTAATACTGTGTACACACACACACACACACACACACACACACATGCGCACACACACACACAAACATTTTGGTTTGTGCTCACCTCATGGGGGTCCAGTGGAGAGCAAAATCCCAGAGATCTCATGTTGACCTCTACGTCCTGCAGCATGCAGCTCTCCACAGCTCCATTTTTCCATCACTGCAGCAATAAAATACATACACACAGTCAGACAGTGCATAAGTTTAGTAAGAGGTAACCTTTACATGTTGAATAACTCATCTTGAGCAAATCACAATTAACATGTTTCCACTAAAAAGAAAAGAGGGGAAAGCAAACGCAGAGTTATATGGTAGAGGAAGCAAAACATGGGTAGTATTTACCACAGCTAGGTTTACTTACAGGAATTCAAATTGGCAATAACTTTGTGCAAATATCTTCTCAACCTTTACACTTTGCCACAAATAGCAAGTCAAACTTGGGACTTTAATGGCACATAAGCAGCTGGTTTGCACATCAATTGAAGGTCATGGGAGACTATTTTTTTCATACTTGAAAATACGAATGTGACACCTTGTTGTTGTTACTTTGCCCTTCATTATTGATATATAGATACTTAAGTAGTAAAGAGTCCCAGACTAATTCGGCGTATGCCAACGCTGTTTCAGCAGCCATGTTGGTGAACCCAACCTCTATTGACCTCTGCCTCCTCTCACTGGAGTTAGGAGGTCACATGTCAAGGCTAAGGGACAAGGCCATTTGAGGTCAAAGGTAACAATTATAGATTGAAGCATCCCATGGTTAGTTTGGGACGTAATTTTTGACTGCGCACAGCAACATGCCAATGAACTTGAATGCATCCTTGAACAATTGGGCATTTTTTGTTTCATGTTTTGTTTTCACTTTTGTCCTTTAACCCTGTAAATAGATGTGACTGCTGACATTCTCCTCATGTGAAGATAGGTTTAGGAGAATCCAGTCAAAAACTGGTGAGATGTCAAAAATACTGTAGTTGAACAAGAATGACAGGGGTTTTACAAATATTTTTGCTTTGGTTTTTATCTAAAATCTTAGATAAAAACAGATTAAATTTTATTTTCATGTAGTAGCTATGACTCATAAGAAATATATATAGAGGAATATATAGTGTATACTGTAAGTAGTTTCTTTCTTCTAGATTTCTTTCCTCATGTGATTGTGAGGCTCTTCTGGCATGTCAGTATCAAACTGACAGATGTCACATTTTATTAAAGCTCCATATCAAAGTGCACACACACTCACACACACATAGGTAACCACACACTTGCACTGACAGGCACACTGTCAGGAAGCTACATGGCAATAATCGATAATACAACCACAAAAGATTCTTATGATTTAGGCCTCAATTTTATTTATGTATTTATTTCATCAAATACAAACTACAAAAATTGCATTAAAATCAAGGATCATGGGGAAAAAAACATGAACGTCAGAAAACCATAACTTTTAAATTCAATTAACACTTCAGGGGTAATAAGAAGAACCCATAAAAAGAAGTAGGTTATCTTTATACAGGGCATATTGTCATACTCCCCATTGCAATGTTGTGCACTATCCTGAGTGTGTTTTGCGGTTGGGTGGTAAACCAGTGTGTGTGTGTGTGTGTGTGTTTCTAGCCCTACGGCAGGGTTTAGGGTAACTACACAGAAGCCCCCCCTCTACCTTCACCCTGTTCCCTTTGCGGCTTGTGTGGCTTGTCTCATCCCATCTCCCTCCTGCTCCTCTATCTCCCTCCTTCGCTCTTCTCTTCTCCCCCCGCTTCCCCTCTCCCCACCACTACTCTGCTTCTAGCCTACATGTGTGTGTAGGGTCGGTGGGGGGTGCGGGGAGATCACTGGCGACCACAGTGCCAACAATCAACCTTTCTCTAAAGCAGCAGTGTGGTGATGCAGATGATGCTGAATTTAATGCAAATTGCATATACATATCATACACTGTCACACACACACACACACACAGGTAACATAAATAAGATAACATAAAGGGGAACATATACATGGACTATTTTTATAAAGTGGGAAAATAAAATTGATCTTCAAGTGAGCTGCACTGATTTGAAACGCAGTGTAAGACATTTTAAATTGGAAATTTATTTTCATATTCATTTTGATATAAGTGATGCAGAAGTGACTGTGCCTTTCTCACATTGTGTGACTCCTCACCAATTGCACCTACCTACATGAAAAAAAAGAAGTAGTCATAGAACAAAAGCATTTCCTTTACGAGAGGTGTGTCTGCTCTTCACCTTGGTGGCTTTCAGTGTTTCATTATCCAAAGTTGAGGTCTGCTTTGCCAGCCAGCTCCCCCATGCTGCCTGTCTCATTTCCTCCCGGTAACAATCCATTAGCCAACACCAGGCTCAAACACGCAGACGCTTAATTATTCTCACTTTTTTGGCAGCACGCCGGGGCGTACCACTCATCAGAAGAAACAGGGGAAGTGTGGAAGGGAACAGCTGATATTATGTATATACTTTTTGCATGTAAAAAGGGACAACAGACTGACAACTCACATAGACTTATTATCCACACACACACAACACATTACTAGTACATGAACATAATGACTTCCAGATGAATACACACACAGCACTCCACATGTATCATCATCTACAGAAACAAAATTACAGGTCAATGACCAATTTAAACTAAAACTCTAATTGTAACAATAGTCAAATTCCTCCGACAACATGTGAACTGCATATGTGTGTGTCTGTGTGTGTGTGTCGATGCCCACAAAATGGGGATTATGTGTGTTATAATTTATCTTGAATAATTTCCTGCACATTCTTCTTCATGGTATGCCTCAGGAGCACTTCAGGATGAAAGGGAATGCTAATGCTGTCTGTATCTCACTGAACAATGTGTGTTTGTGTGCTGTACGTGTGTTTGTGTGTGTGTGTCTGTGTGTGTGTGTACGTGTAAGTGTGTATGCCGCCTCACCAAGCACATTTATGATAATTAACAGATAGGAGAGGTCAGCTACAGTGTGTGTATGTGACAGTGAGTGTAAGAGAGAAGGTGGTAGAAAATTATAGGGGGAACAGTATGGGATTGATTGATATGATTTACATAAATTGGTAATATTGTCACCTACTTCCTTCCTCTGCTCTGTAGCGTTCGTATTGTTGTTTTTGGTGTAACAGTTCGAAGAAAGGTATCATTTAGACTCTCACAAAAAGAGCAAGTTTTGGCAGTGACTGTTCACAAAAGGTAAAATGTTGCACCTTTATCCTCAAGGTCCAGGTAAGAACACTGATATATTTGTGATATGTACAATGTCTTGACTTTCATTTCTATCATGTGTGGTACTTTAAGTGGCAAGCTCTGGATGAAAATTACAGCAATCAAATAATTTAATGAACCGTTTAACAATGCAAATAAACACATAAATATGTGTAATTTTGAAATGTGTTCAAATAGAAATGCTTTGTGTGTCCAATTACAATGTTTTGTCAAAGTGAACTTGTTTTTGTTTCTTGTGCTGAAAATTCATAGAAATGGTAAATTGAAATCTTAAAGTATTAGCAAATACCAGTTTAGTTCTGATGGCTAATTTTGTCGCTTGTACCCAATAAACGGCATGCAACAGAGAGCTAAACGCAAGCCGATCTCATAGGTGACAGTAATCGAGGGAATTAATACATGCAAATGAAATGCTCAGCATGCATTGCTGCCGATGACAGTAATTGAATAACTGACTTTCATAGCTCTGTGTTCCCGTCCACATACCGCACAGAAATTTGTATGCGTTAATGTGTATGCGTGCGCGTGTCTATGCCAGCGGACATTTTAGGTCTACCCTCCTCACACTCTCACTACTGCCAAACGCCTTAAGATGGTGGCACCTTGAGGCAGAGAGAGACACTCATAGAGAAAGCCAACCTCCTCCTCCCTTTTCCCTTCTTCCACCTCGGGTCCTCACGACAACACAGGACAGGCCCCCCTTCCTAACCCTTAGCCCCCCTAATAAATATTTAATTCACCCCTCTCTAATAAGGACATTAGGCGAGTACACCCCAGCCCTGGCATATATGCATGAGTCCTTTCTCATCAAATTTACATAAAAGGGCCAGATGCTAATGCGAGCGTAGCAACTACTGCTCACTATTCTATACGCACTGGTACTGGCTCGCTAGTCAAAGAGCCCATATAATTTAATTGCCGAACAGCATATATTTTTCAAATGGTTCCCCGTATTCAAATTGCATCTAGGCCTCAACACCATATGCTTTACAAAGAATGCCAAGATGGGCATATTTAATTGTACTGGCGGCACGTCTACAGTATTTATGCTTATTTAATGTTTTCTGGAGCCCCTCCCATTTATGGAATGGTGTATAATACAGCCGTACTTGTGCATAATATGAAAAAAGAAAAAATCTGAATGTTCAGACAAAGAATACAGGTGCATTGTGCTTTATAGAGTCAGTGCTTGTTCAATTATTAATTATCATTTCAACAATAAAAGCCAATTAAGATTTTGAAATCATGCTGATAGTGTTAGGAGTTCACTAATGGGAAATTGAGAGTGAATACAGTGAGACACAGTTAACAGTATAATTTAGAGACAAATACCCGGATCTTTACAGATCGTGGCTGTACATACAATGTACAAAAAGCAACATGAAAACCCCTTTAATGTGGAGTAGAGCATATGGTACGTTGAGACTGAGCACCCTGATGTTTGTAATTAATAGAGTATGAATAATGCAGTGACATGAAATATATTATTTACACCCTTTCATCTTCGAGGAAGATTCAAAGCATATTTCAGATGCAATTATACTAATTTATTTATAGTGCATGGTATTTGCATAATCAAAAGCCAGCAGAGCACAGATATCCTAGAAGACAGGCTACAGCCAGCTTTAAACCTGTATTGCAAAAATAGCATTTATGCACACACCCTTATTGTGCTCTGCTGCCACAGTATTGATATCATGTATGTACATAACTGAAACTATATTGTCTAGTTGTTGGCATTATTATCATTGGCAGTATAGGTACAAAATGTATAATGTGGCATTTGCATCATATCCTGCCTAAAGTATGCTTCTTTTGCATTATATTTATACACTGGATTTGTCTATCATTTAAGCAATAACACCCTTTTATTTTAATGTTTGCGGTATTAAAAACATTATTATCAGCTCACACAGCATTGCTTGCATTAAAGATTGTGATTTGACAAATTGATGTAAACATAAAACATGGAGACAAGATAACTACTACATTATCTTAATAATGTCTTTATGATTATAAATATATGTATTTCAAAAAATAAAATGGCCAGTCAAACAACATAGTTGCAGAGTTCTTGGATGGTTTATCTCAAAATCTCCTTTTATGTTTTTTTTCTTTGGCAAACAGTGATCAGGTTCTATGGTCAGTGCTAATATAGAAGATAGTGTGCTGCTGTGGCAGACTGATTTTAGATTAATAAGTTAAGTTTGGGCAAAATATAGTCTAAGAAGTTAGTAGTATCCATTTTGGGACAACCACATTTTGGCTTCACTTTGGCCTTACCTGTTGTCAGCTGGATGAACAATTAAGCAAATAAACACAAGCTCACAAATTTAAATAGACTGACTGTATTTACAGACAATCATAAAATTAGTCTTGGAGCATCTGTGTAATGAAAGTACCGTTTCACTGACACATTTTCAGGGACTCACATTTCACTTAGTGATAAAACTGTGAAATTAGTTTGACTATGTACTATGTTAAACTATGGACTATTAGTTATATTATTCTGTATATCATAAGATATCATTTTAATATCACAAGAACTGAATAATCTCATCATGCAAGACAACAACAAACCAGCTCCATACAGACAACACAACTCTTCAAACACTATCACATTAGGGTATGTATGGAATAGATCTTTGACAGTACGTAAGAGTGCAAGGTGCCTGTCTTACATGTCAGCCATGCATGGCCACGCAGTTAGCTGAAGGGGAGGGCCATACAGCGTGGCAGAGCACAGCATGCCCGCTGCTCCCTACAAGACGCTCAAGTGGCCATGCATGATGTCATTAAAAAGGGCCAAACCATGACATTCCTCAGTGGATTATTGGCAAGTTATGGCTGGTTATCAAGAGAGGTCGATCAGATCCCAGTTAATCGGCAATGACACCATTAAAGCCAGTGTCACCTTTTGAGTGTTTGTGTGTGTCAGTATGTGTGTGTAAAAGACCAATGTACAATCTCAGACTTTGTTTTGCTTTATATATTATAGACAGTCTCAGACTCTAACAATTCATTCAGCAACAAAATTAACATTATGACTTGAAACTTAATCTAAAGCGATTAACCAAAGCATGCAGCTAATTAACCGACAGGAAGCACATTTGAACGACACTATATGTGTCTATGTTGAGCCATGGAGCGAGAGAGTGGGTGGCATTCTAGTTTCTTGCACAGAGCTCTCTACATACACATGCACACACACACACACACACACACACACACACACACACACACACACACACACACACACACACACACACACACACACACACACAGGAACCAGGAATCTGTCCTGCATTGGCAGGGCTGATGCTGCCATGCGCATGGTGATCTCACCTACCGTTGCCGTGGCGACACCAACCAGAGGGAAAAGCCTTATTGTGTGTACGCATGCGCGTGTGTGTGCTTGTGGTTGTGACAGAAGCTTGAGCTGGAGGAAGGGAAGGAGGAGGAGGAGAAGAAGGAAGGCCTGTAGGAATTCACATTGTGCCTGGCTTGTTTAAGGTTTATGCCTCATTCACTGACTACCCTTTATCAGGGGGAATTCTGGACCGGCCCTTTAAATTATCAAGGATATAAATTCAGCATGCTGTGTATTTAAAATAGCAGGCCAGCGCTTTATTATGGACATCAGCCAGTATATGGGAGGGGAAAGGGTGCATGGCAATTAATTTGCATAAGCTATATGGTGAGACAAAGATAAAAAGGAAGGGCTTCATGCACATATGCTCAAGCACTGACTCGCATACAGACACATGCAAGCACACATATTGCACACATGCATGTAAACTCCACCACTAATGGCACACCACTACTCTTATTTCTCTTTAGGCAAACAGCAAAATAAACTCCCCTACTCCCAGCTGGTATTGTTGAATTCTATTAGTGATGAAGAGCTAACTCAGACTATAGGGGTCATCTGCTCATCAATGGGTAGCGGTGGCCTGGCTTGCTCCACAGCCATGAATGCACTGAATTCATTACCCCTGGTGCACAGATGGTGTCTGGCTGCCTGTCTCAAGTTCAAGTTCATGTCCAGGAGACACACACACACACACACACAGAAAGAGAGAGACATGGCCCAAGCCAGACAGACAGACGTTGACTGAGACACAGCTATTGTTCCCTTTCATCAACATTATGTAGTGGCCTCACTAGCTATCCGAGACGCCTGGGTCAGTTAATCGTGGAGACAAACGCACAGGAAACCATACACTCAGATATACATACATAGACGCACATGAAGCCTCTTGCCCCATTACAAGCCACAGCAGCATAAAAATAGCCCTGCATATCTGCTCAGTTAACCTGGATAAAACAGTTTTGACTGTAGCTGGATAGCACTGCAGATGACACATCATCGTAGCTCTGTATATGACAACTTTTCCAACTGAAAAAGAGGCCTTAACACTTTGTTATTTCAAAATAATCTGGGAGTAGACCACAAATAGTAACACAAAATATAGCTGTGCAACACGTATATTAACAAATGGCAGCCGTATGACAACTATTTTCACATCCTTTGTCTGACACAAATTACCCTGGGCCGATAAATATTATAAACTTGCTACTGCACCTGCCATATACAAATGCTCATATGAAATATGCTGATTACCGATCCAATGAATATGAAAACACCTTCCATGGTCACCATGGTGTTGTTACTCAACAAATCACGTGACAACAATGGCTGCGGTGCACTGTATATGTGAGTGTGGAAGAGGGCACAGCAAAACACATAGCCCCCATTTACTATGGAGATGGAAAGGGGACTGTCACCACCCTTTTCTACAAACATAGTTAAATCACACACCTATTTTGTAATTTCTGTATATTGAAATGGGGCTCTGTGAAATTAATGACAACACCTTTCTTTTTCTTCAACATGCTTGAATGGCAGGAACATTTAATAAATTATATAAAAGCATCCTTTTGGCCAACACACACTACATGACACAATTCAGCCTCATTTGTAGAGACACAGGGAAGAACAGAAATGTACCTTTATGCTATCAGGTAAATTTGAAATTTAGATACGCAGCCCACGTCATCCTTCTAGAGAACACTGTTCATTATTTTTACAGAGTCAGGGCAGCGGTGGTTGTCAGTGTTCATAAAAAGCACTAACGTAAACCAAATTGTTGAGATTTACTCAATCTCCAGAGACAGGCAGTGAATACCATGCAAACCGCTTCCAATCCCATACTGCATCGCTCCTCCATGCAGCCCAGAAGTACTGAAAGTGGCTCAGAAGGGAGACGCATGCAAGTGTGATGTGCAGCTGTTTGAGACATGTGATGCTGCTCTCTCCTGGTAACAGTACACCTCGGCTTTGCAATGCAGGTCCTTTTCTTATTTGAGGCTTTAAAGAATGGTCCTACAGGTTACTGTTGTATAGGGATGAATCAAGCCAGTGATATAATTTATCTTGCATGCCATTTGCTGACTTAAACCCCATAACCTCTAAAAATACTGAATCGCAGGTTTAAATATGGATAGACAAGATCAAAAGCAGCCACTGTTTTAAGAAAAAATAACGCTGTTTTTTAATGTTGTTCTTTTTATGTTTTAAGTAAAGACACAATATTATTTACAGGTTTGTGTAAGAGAAGCATACTGAATGTTTTGGTTAGTGAAATTTAGTGAGTGATATGAGATGGTGGCTTAGTTTCAAATCCTAAGTATTTTTTCCTACTGTGGGTTGACATGTAGCATGGCCCTCAGACTTGAAAACAGTGTTCTCTTTCATAAAGCTAGACGACAAATTCAATCGACTTAACTGAGGACAATAAGACTTGTTTTATCCAGCGCTGCTCGGCCCAAATTGTGTTCTCAAATTTTCTTTCGGGTAAACGACCTGGTATTGTATGCTGTCTTTGACAGGGGTCGGGAACAAGAGACACTAGTTTTGTCTGATGGTGTAAGAAAGTCGGCAAGAGACCTTTTCAGCAAAAGCGGTGTTTTTTCAGCCACTGTGGCTCTGTTTAACACAGCACTTGAACAATCCTCTATTGCAAAAAAAAAGCCAGCTTCACAGATTTCTGAACATGTGCTGAACTTGAACTATGACTTCTAATCAGATATTTTGAAACCTGAAAATGAAAATCCATTTACACATTTCAATG
Organism: Micropterus salmoides; assembly: GCF_014851395.1. Taxonomy (NCBI): domain Eukaryota; kingdom Metazoa; phylum Chordata; class Actinopteri; order Centrarchiformes; family Centrarchidae; genus Micropterus; species Micropterus salmoides. Next base: position 27,273,041 of record NW_024044459.1, read on the forward strand.
AGGGTAAAGTGTATAAAGATAAAATTAATTCTGAAATTGTCAAACCATGTCAGTAAAAAGATCAGGCCCGTTTTAAACATGTGTTTTTTGCTGGAAACAGCCTCATCTGACAGATCCAGAAATCATAACAACCACCTGGGGCTGTGTGTAAGGGGGGGGGGGGGGGGGGGGGGGGGGGGGACACATCACTTATCATTATTCATGAGTTATTTGAGTGCAACTCAGCTATAAGTGCAAAACTAGTGTTAACTAAATTGTAGCCAATGAATACATTCATTGTAAATATACTGTATATTGTGAGAACTGCCATTTCAGGGAACTGCCAATATTCCACTTACATGTTTCCCCAAACAATTGTATGCTGCCTATAGCCTATACTAATAATATACTCCAAACAAATTTTCTTCCAGCATCCTTAATTTAAAATAGGCTAGGTTCATGGTCAAGTTCAAATACAAACAATGCAACTAGATGCCCTATTTGAATAGCCGAGTCTTCTTTACACATTGTCTGCGCTATTACTAATTATTAGGAGAAGTACAACGCCTGGATCCGCGCGCTGAAGTGGGGCCATACAGGATTACAGAGTTGCAGCACATCCCTTTCAAATTCATAAACCCGCATAGTTTTAAGATAATGACCCAAAGTCCTCATTATCAGTACAATTGGCGAGACATTACGCATTCAAGACCGTTACTACTCCAAGTTTAGGAGCGCCGCGTCGGCTGGGGCTGGGAAACGTCGCCTCTTTCTTTGGGGATGCAGATGAGTCTGGTGCACTTGACGTCTTTTCATGACCCCTGTCGGCCCCCATCCCCCTCCAGTCTCTCACGGCGCTGTCTGTCATATTGGGCCTGGGCATGGCATTGCCACTTGCCCCACCGAGCGTGGGAATGGGATCGTCCAGTCGTTCACATCTCCTGCACTGCGGTTAACGGAATCAATTAAGCAGGCCCGACCCCCCCCCCCCCCCCCCCCCCCAATCCCCTCACTCCCTCCCTCCCTCCTCTCCTCCGTCTTCTGCCACCTCCCTCCTGCTCCTAACCCCACTCTCCCACCTCTCTCTCTCCCTCTCTCTCCATTTTTTTGTCAGTTCAGTATACGTCCTAATTATTACTGTTTGGGATGCCAGCGCCGTTTCCTGGCCGGACTCGATCATGCTGAAATAAGAAGCATGGAGGAGCACACGTGAGTTTCTACAAAAGCCCTAAATGTCACACTTTCATTCCCATAAAATGCTCAAGATGAGCCTAGGTGGAAATTGCATTCAAATAAAATAAAATTTAAACTCATACCCCTTGTTATAAGATCAAATAGCTTATAAATATTAGCATGCAATAGCTGGCCTGAAGTTCAGAGTGTGTGTATGTGTGAGTGTGTGTGTACATGTTTAAACGTGGATGGGTGAGCACACGTGTGTACAACAATAATGTACATTATGCTCTCTAAAAAAAAGTAATTAAATTAAGGAAAGTGCACAAACAAAGCTGTCCCTTCCTGGTGAAAATATCAAACGTATAAACTTATATGTACATTGAGGAAAAACATTACAAAATAATAATAAAAAATAAAGTCTGTTAATAAATCACATCTACAATATCTGGTCCATGGGGAAATAGAGTAATATGTCATGAGTCCTCCACGTGTCCTCGACGAGTCTGGAAGTAGTTTTTACTTTCGGTTATCTAGCTTTATGACGAGCAGAACACTCATACAGCTAGATAACCAAAGATAACAACCCACTTCCCAATCTTCAGCAATAATCCATTATGCACATTTCCTCTTCTGGGCTGCACGTTTCCATCTCTCAGAACTCAAATATATATTAAGAAAAGGTCCTTTCTCAAGTTACACTGTGCATTATATTCCTTGTATTCCTTTTTCGGCATAGAGGGCCACTATTGCACAGCCCGAACAGTTATACACCCGGTGTAAAAATTCTTCGAAAAAAATTATATATAATCCCAATGTTAATGTCATATTCACTTGACATTACCCAATATTACTGAGTTGAAGTAGGCCTTGAAAATCGCGGGTAAGGTGCAGTCATCCTTGCACAGGGGCCCTAATTTGCAATGCAAATAGCTCCAATCCCACAAAAGGCTCTTTCGCCTCTATTAAGTCGTTGTGGCAGTAGCAATAGATATCCTGTGAGGCCGGCGAAGAAGAAACACGATAGAGAAGGGGGGGGGGAAATCCGGTTTCCTGTGGAAAGTGCAATAACGGCACAGGGAATTACGACGCAAATGTTTCGGATTATGAAGACAGGAGCTTGTTTTTGGACCAAAGAGTATCAAGTTGTCCGTTCACATCCAGCATGCACTTAAGGAGAAATAAAGCCGATGACTCTGAGCCAAAGGGTCCGTTCTGCAGAAACGGTCGGTCTGAAAAGAGTGGGGGAATAAGGGCCATCCCCAAACGATAGGGGAGCTGGGGGTGGCCAAAATTTAGACCAACCCTGGTGAGGTCAAAGGCCTCGGACCACGACAATGTAAATGCGGTGATGTCATGAAAAAATCGCAAATACACCCTCCTATCAATGCATCTCCATCCATTACTCAGAGCGCGTTGGAATAAATCCTCCTTGCACCGAGCAGTCTGCACGCCTTCTCTGACTCACACAGGGATGAACATGGATGGCAGGGAAACCACATGTTTTCTGTTTTTTTACACAGACTAAGAGCGATTCAACTGCTTGTAATGGAAGATGCGACCAGAGTTAGTGCCTATACAATACAATTGAAACAACTCATTGAAGAGAGCATCCTGGGGCTGCCTTAGCGCCAGCGTCTTCTGTCTATCCAATGTACGCTGTATTTTCAAATCGCAATAACACGCTTCTCGCTCGCTCGTTGCTCTCCTTCTCATATGAGGTACCACTGCAGGAGTGAAATTGCTCTCACGTGCTCGATTTTGCGTCGAAATCCTTACTAGCCTCGTGTTTTTTTGTCACCGTCGCATCCGAAGGCTAGACTACAATGGTATTCAGGTAGGCTGGCGAAGTCGCCTCAGGCAGAATGAAGCCCAAGCGCTTCCCAGTGTACGCGTGTTAACCCGCTCACTTTCCCACAGAAATATAAGTAGTTAAACGATAGCTCACCACAAAAGTGCCATTATATAGGATCTCGATAACTGAGTCAACAATAACAGGCAGTGGGACATGTGATGGATCATGCGCAGGAGCATGCAGCTGCAGGTTACCGAGTCAGTTTATGGTACCTTGTGCGCAACTTTGATTCTGGTCGGACCAGAAAAGACTCCCAATTCAGGAAAAAAAGTTCGCCTGTGACAGTAATCCACTCAAGTCATGTGTGTGAGTGAGAGCTTAGGTGTGTGTGTGTGTGTGTGTGTGTGTGTGTGTGTGTGCTTGTTTGCATGACAGGAGAAGTGAGCTATCAGGTGGTGACAAATTAACACATATTATTAGTCATTGGCATCATCAGCTTTTTTTTTCTTCTTCCGGGGTGTCCTATTCACTCGCTACAGTTTTAGATCTGGCTCTCGTTTCGTCGGTGGGAGGGGCGAAGCAGAGGTGTTTTAATTAGCAAATATGAGTCACAAGGCCTGTGCATTTCAATAAGGGATTACATACAGCAAGTTGTCCCTTAAATGTGCAGTCACAGCTTTTTTTATGCAGGCGTCCCTTTACAAATAGCATATTCCACCTGCAACATAGGACACGGGCTAGCAGCCTGAATTTGTCCAAATGTCATTTGTACTGTGGATAATATTTAAAATTCACTACTTTACCCATCCATTGTTCATGTCTTTATTTCTTGTAATGCATCGCCAATATTCACACATCCACAGTCATTCTGCCCTGTCCCTGATGTAGATCCAATGAATGGTAAACTGTAAGGCCAACTTGATATAATTAAGATCAACATTATAAAGCACAGCTCATTAGGGTAAAGGAGGCTTCAGATTAGGCCTCCCACACAGAGGCCATGCTTTAATCACAGCACACCTAAACTTACAACCTGCTGATCCTCTTGAAATTACAATAAACTGTATTTCCGTGAAGGTTAATAATAGTGCTGAGAAGTCAAAAAAAATCCGATAGGCGCAATTCTATCCAAATTATTAGCTTTATTGTTTGAACAAACGAGGCTTTCGTGCATAATGACACATGGATAAACAATACAATGAACGCTTTGTTTTCAAGACACTGTGTGACGATTTGGTGACGTTGTTTATTCAATGTAAACCGAACTGTTTTACTCTTGTTTCAGTACATTTCAGCTCATTTTCTGGAGAAAATAAAGATTTCCCAATTTTCATGTTATTTGCTGATGCGTTTTTTTGTACGTAAACGTGTCAGTCCATTTTTAAAATTTCTCTGACAAAAGCTCAAGCACATCGCTCCTGAAACCACATTTCTCACACTGTATCGAGTCCACGCTAACTCAAGCGACACAGTGTCTTCACTGGAATTGAAATGTGCCTTATATAGGCCTCATAATGATATTTACAAGATGTTCGTTTTACAAAAGCAGATAACAAGAAACGCATCTATCAGCTTTAGGAATACTGCCAAATAAACTCTAAAGTGAACTTATTTACAGGAGGAAGTATATCCTGAGAAAGACGTTACTGAGTTACGGTCAGATGGAGTTTACACTTGCTTCTAAAATGTGCCAAAAAAGTCTTATCTGTGCGCCCTAATTCTGAAGTGTGTGAGGAAACACTGACAGTCACAAACTTCACATTTCCTTTAAAATATGTGGAATCTCACCGCGAATCGCCGGTCCTTATGAACACTTAACAAAATAACTACACATACTTTGTATTTCTTATCCATAGCCTTCCATTTAACTTTTGCGCAAATGGGAAACCTTTACGCACACGATTGCCTTTACGCAGCCTTTTAAAGCAGGCACAAAAGTTGCACTTACTTCCTAAAGCTGAGTCAAATCACTGAAGTCGATCAGGAAGCGTCCCAAGCAGGAGAAGAACAGCGGTGTTCAGTTGCGTCCGTGTGCACCGTGATGTGGTATATGTTCCCCGCAAATATCCCAGCCGTATTATTTGGTGGGGGGGCATCACTTTAAAATTGCCGCTAACACTCAGTAGCCTGCATTAGGCGTGCTTCAGCTGCTCTGTGCAAAGCATGAGCATATACCAAGCACATGATAGACGAAGAGAAGGAGAAGGAGGGAGGGATGGGGAGAGGGAGAGAGACAACTTTCCCATAACGTCTGCAAGCACCAAATAGAAAAGTGCATGCACAGTTAAGCTCTCAGAGTGTGCAAGTTTTTTCTCCCCCCTGTTGGTGGTGGGATGAGGAGGGAGGGGGTGATGATGATGATGATGATGAGGAGGGGTGGGGTTGGGGGGGGGGGGGGGGGGTATAAAGTCCATCCTTCTGTGTGAGGAGAGGACGTGCTCTGAAATTCAAACAAGTTCCCTCGGTTCTTTTGTTGCACGCACGAACTGAGGCAGCATTGTTCGCGTTTTGGCGTGGACCTCTCCCTCCTTTTCCCTGACCAGGTTACGAAGTGAGCTTCGCAGTTGGGTGGTAATGAATTTGCTGCAGGCGCTTCGCTAACACGCTTTGACAAACGGAACGCATTTACCGGTTTTCAGACAGAGGGGAAATGATTTGCTACATGCAATTCCCAAACGAAGTCTAGAATGAGGGCTATAATAAAAAGAAAAGGGAAAACACACGGCACTTTAAACTTCACTCAAAATGTTTTGATTGGATCTGTGTGTAGCCTACAATATAGGCCTATACTGGACGTATGAATTCACCTTGCTCCCAGTAGCCTGATAAGAGGTAGTCTTATAAGACTCACCCACCAGCGCGCCGTGCCCCCTTCTAAAGTGGACACACACACACACACACACACACACACACGCACACGAACACGCAGCCAAGTGAGAGAAGGGGAAAGAAAGATAAGAAAAGTCTTTCACTCAAAAAAGTTAGAATGAGGTGACCTACTTGTCAGTGGCCTACCGGTAGCCTGTGTCTTCAGCTAATTCTCTTGGTGATGACATACTTTTTTTTTGTTTTTGTGCATAGATTATAATGCTCGACTGTTTCTGCAAAACGACTTGGGGCGCTTTATTCTGCATGAATACCACTTTCTGTCTTTGGTGCAAAAGCGTCAAACTCCCAGATCTATTCACCAGTCACATTTTTTTTCAAGATATACATTTTTTATGTAATTTATCTGAATGTCCCAGAAAAGAATAGCAAATGTCAGAAAATCATCATGTGACTGAAAAGACAGCAAACAGGGAACGCAAAGCAGCCCCCCTTCCCTCCCCCTTGCCTAATTGCAGGCGTATCCATTAGATTCAACCGGATTCACGTTTTAGTTTAACAGCGAGGGCACGTTCAATGACGTAGACAAGCATATCAGCTACGTGCAGCCATATTTAAATACATCAAGGCAATTAGCGCATCAAAATATGCAAATCCCGCTTACTACATAGTCCGCCCGGCTGCAGTCGGAGTAATTCCCCCCCAGCCAGGTCTTGGGTGTTTGATTGCCGTTTTGAAAGCCAACATAGCCTTGTTTGTTTTTCCAAGAGGCTTCGTTAATGTGAACGGGACAGAAGGGAGACATGAAGAAAAGGAGAACCGTGGCTCCTGCGTGGAAAACCGCCCATGCGTAATGAGACGACCCGCTCCGCCATTCTCAATTCTCCGACGCCGTTGGCTCTGGTGTGCGTATTATTTTTAATATTGATGCATATTCAGTGGATGTATTTGCATTACATACGTATCGCTCATTGTTTATTATACATGCTTTATCGTTTAGATAGGTGTAAAAAAAAACAATGTATAGCCTGTTCTAGCGATGACATTTATTACCTAAAATTCCAGACTTCATATTCAAATTGTAGGATAATATGATTCTGACTGCTGTGACACGATATCTACTGCCTAACAGTTAGGATTTTCTTTAATCTGAATGATGTAAATCGTTGCAAAACCTTTGAATACTCAAATAGGCTACAGCATGCATGGACAAAGAGCTCTCTGGTGGACAAACAATAGAGGAGATTCAGAAGTAGCTAGTATACTGAGGAGGTGATACTTTAGAATCGAGACGGCTGGCTCATAAGAGAATGACACGGGCTGTGCGAAAACTAATAAGCAAAAAGTCTTCTGCCCAGTTTGTAAAAAACCCAATGACGCAGCGCTGACATTTAGGCTACAATTGCTCAGGCTGTCTCCTCGGTGTCCGTGCACGCGCTCAGTTGTGCCAAGGACGAGCGCGCGCAGGCAAGTGCAGTGAGCTTAGAGAAATATACAATTATCACATCATTGAAAATAGAAGACAGACATTACCATTTAAGTCTCTCTCTCTCTTTTACAAAACTGCATTTACTGTGTGATCTTCACAGAGAAAGCTTGTTCTGAATCAAACGTTCTAACTTACCTCCAATTTTACAAAATCCAACGGTGCTGCTGCAGTGACTTCGTGATTGGTTGCGTGCGGCCTTTCTATCAAGTTGATGGGATGTTTTCCAGGAGGGCAAACTTTCTGCAATCAGCCACAGCAAATGCAGTCCCTATAGGCTACTCCCCTCGTTATTGAACCTTGCTCTTAAACTGTTCGTGGCTCAACACCAGTGGTCAGGCTGGCTCACATAAAGATATTCAAAGCCACAGGAGGCTGTTACCCCACCTACACTGGGCTCCTCGATCTAAATAGTAATATTTAGCCTACTTATCATTTATTCTAAAATATTAGAATATTAAGTTACTTAGGCTACAAGGTGCTCCCTTGGAGCTTTAACTGTCCACTCATCGTCTCGGTTGTATTTCACACGTTTTCTTCACCAGGATACACACACCTTCGTTTACCTTTCAAAAAATGGAAATAAACAAGCATAAATGATTAGTAAAGTGTGTGTACGGTTTTTCTAAAGACAAAACCAATCCAATATTCTTCCAATAAGATATTCTTTATTTTCGTTTTTAATGTGAGGTTTTTTTTATAGGAAGGGGTCGAGAAAGGTGGTATGAAGTAGATAACTTAACAGAATTTAACCTCATACTCTTTCGATTGGTGGAAGTAACCTTCTCACTAAAAAGAAGGTTAACTCATTCGTTAACATCATTACTTTCTGGGAAACTTAGACATCCAACATATCACATGAGCTCTTTATTCACCTTTATTTATTAAAACCACTATATTCTTGACCACAGTCTGTACAGGTCCAGAGTCTCTAATGGGGGATGGAGAGGCAAGCGGTCCGCTGTTCATTTGAATCATGTATAGGAGAGACATAATTTATACACACCGGATATTCTCCTTGTTCCTGTTGATTAATTGAGTTAGTTGCACGTATAATGGATCTGTTTTTAGTGGTAACAGAGCCACCAGGCCGCCGGTTCGAGTCACAGAAAAACAACAGTTTTTTACATTCCAAACAGATGAGACGATGTGGTTGAAAACAGAGACAAACTAAACGAGACAGTTTTCTTTATTAATGTTTTTTTTATTTTTTATTTCTAGGCCGCATCAAAATGCGGAGATGTGGAGATGTAATGTAACATAGCCTAATACACCGGCTAAATATTAAATTTAAAACGAGGCAAGCAAAACAAACGTGTGCCCTAATGTTCTCATCAGAAATCATTTGTGAGGCATATTTTTCAAATTTTAGGCCACACATCACAGCCTACCATGCAGTTTGTAATAGGAACAGTCGAGCCTTGTCGGGCACTGAAAGCTGTATTAAGAAATTGGCGTAATGAAACACCTCCAAGTTAGGCGGCCAAGCTATTTTCAATAGCATAGCCTCCTTGTAGTTAAAGAGATGTGAGGTATCTCCAGCACAATGATGAACACTGTTTTTTCCTTATAGTAGGCTAATAGGTGACAGAATGACGTCGATAGCTTAAGTGCGTGTGTTCAAGCTTCCATGGTTTAAAAATATTTTCAGGCCTATTATTGTAAAACGAACAACAATTATTATCGCTCTGTTTTTATTTTATATTGCAGAGTGTCCTCTTTTTAAAAATAATCGGATCTTAATCAATACTGTTTGGACTGAAATGATCAGGGAGGAATATTCTTTCTCACACTGACACCAAAAACGTTCGTGGAGCACTTGGTAGAGTACACATGCTCATTTATGTCTGGTCGATCTACATGAACAGCTTTGGAGGCTGAGAATGAGGAGGGTGGAGGTTAGGGAGGTTTTGACTAGACGACTAAATGGTGACATCTAGTGTTGAATTTGGAGAATGTTGATGATGAAAACGTGGCCAGCCTCGCACGTGCTCCTGCTGGCGCCGCCACCACCATCTCCTCATACAAATGAAACGCGTGTAAAATTTCCGATACAATGCCTGTAGGCCTACATGCAAAGTATTACAAGACTAAGACAGTTGTCTTTTTGTTGAAAGCCTAAATTGCCACAGTCCGGTTACATAGGTAAAACGTGACTGACGTCCACAGATCCTTCAAAATGCGGTAATTATAGCCTCCAAGCCTAAACTGGAAAATGAAAGGATATTTCTGTGTCTGCTGAGGTGACTGCAGTGTTAAAACATCTTTTCCACCATTTTATTGGCTGTTAGTATGTGAGTTCAAACATGCTTTTCCGATTTTTAAAAAAGTCGACTGAGATTTTAATGTGCTTGTCCTTTCATATTTTCAGACCTGTTTTTATTTGCCTCCTATAGCGTCTAACAAGAGATTGATCAGACTCAAGCAACCTGTTTGCCAGTTCAAACGGTCACGTGTTTTGCATCAGTCTGACCTTTTCATTAAAGGTGAGAACTGCTGTCACAGCAGATTATTTCTGACAGATAATAAATTATATTGGTGTCCGCAGTGACTGTATCAGGCTTCTTCACCACAGGCTGCTGGAATTAACTATTTTAACTGAAGGCATTAAAACGGCTGGAAGCAGCAGAGGGACTTCCTGCAGTGCGGCCTAATTAAAACCTGCGAAAACTATAACCTAGAAGAATTCATAGCCTACTGCGGGAACATTGTCGAGACAAAAATGCTATAAACTATAAATGTATGAAACTCACTGTTTAGCAGCGCAGACACACATATCCCTATCTGAATATTGTAGTAATAGAGCAACTAAAATATACCGTTACAGCAATGTCATAGTAACTCTGAGTGAATCAGAGTATTACGGAGTGTTTTAAGAGTAATTATAAAATGCTCGTTTGCAGCCTGTGACCGTGAAAGGATTTCACTGGAATTATGATTTCCCTATCTTCGATTTTGTGCACATTCAGTAGCCTAAACAGTTGTAATGATAAAGTTGCGTTTTTTGTGTTTGTCTACAATTACATTTTGTCTGAGATTAAAAACACTCTCCAAAATGGGTTGAATCTAGGCCTACTTCTTTGAGGCAACGTAACACTAGTTTTTATTTCTGCTAATCGACTCCAATCTATAGACATGTGATAGTGAAATATATGTATGACTATTAACTTTGTTTTCAGATCGAAAATCTAACTCCCAAATTATAATGTAATAGGAATAATCGCAACAAACTCACAAAAGACAACCTGAGTTTGATTATGATATTTCGAAAGAATATGCATTGCCTCATTGTATTGCTTTTAAAATGTAGTAGGCCTGCATTTACAGGTAGGCTACTTTCAGCACAGGCGTCATAACACACCGTTTCTTTTCTTTTTAAAATATTGTAATTGATGGGATTGATTCAATTAAAAACAAAAAGCTGCTCCCCGAGTTTCTAAATATGTGTCCCGAACCTGAAATGATTAAAACGAAGAGACGATGTTTTTTCACTTCAAGCACTATTTATCTTCTGAAGACTCCGCCTAACACGAGGAAGCTTTGGTATGAATGGCACCTTTGGTGTGAGCCTGGACCTTCAAAACTGAAAAACAAATTACGATATTGCCTAATCCCATAAAAAACACGCATATTACATTATGTAAAAACAAGCAATAGGGGTGGCCTTTTTTAGGAAAACAGAAAAGCCTCAAACGGCTCGCTATCGAATTTCAAGATACAGGAAGTTTCTACAGGAAAACATCTTTTTGTTTTGCTTGCTTGGTTTTATCGCAATGTAAATGATAAGGTGCACTTAAAAGAAACACTTGATGATTTGTAGGTAAAGAAAGAAATATCAAAACGCGAGTGATGCTGTAGGTAGAAAGGAGATACATAATCAGGAGAAACACAAAGGCCTAACACCCTACGCGTCAAAATCCCAGTTGGGATTTTTTTAAAAGAGTCTAATTTTTATACCCAGTGTTTGAGTGCTGACAACTGCAATCACATCGTCATCTCTTAATAAATGTGTAACTGTTGTTACTGATTATTGTATTTTCAGAAGTAAAAAATGCGTCTTCCTCCTCCATTATAATTTAATACACTGTTCTTAACAGCTCTACCGCAATTTCTGTACGTCGGATATTTCCACCTCATTGTTGCTTTGGAACCGCAAAAAAAAAAAAGAAAGAACCAAACAAAAATTGTAGATTTTATTGAATTAGCTCTCCCTTTCTTTCTTTCTTTCTTTCTTTCTTTCTTTCTTTCTTTCTTTCTTTCTTTCTTTCTTTCTTTCAGGAATGAATGAGCACTGGAATAGGATAGACAGATGTGTTGTTAAGGGATTTTTTTCAAAATCACTCTGATTAGTAGGAGCAGGCCATTGTATTTGCATTGCTTATGAACATGTGTTTTTCCCTGTGATTTTAAGATCCATGTGTATTGTCTATTGCATAATGTATCAATGAGAAATATTATACCACTGTAATGTTAAGCATGATGAACCTTGGCTTTAAATGTCAAATAAATGTCTTCAGTATGAATACTTATGTTAAAATGTCACATTTAAAAAAATGTAAATGGAAAGAAACAAATGTGAAAATGATGCCACTGTCATTATTTCAATGTCATACAATTTATATTGTCTTAAAGTGAAGCTGCTATGGCACCATGCACTGACTTCCATTTGTGGAAGCTTTTCATGTTGATGTGGTTTTTCAAGTCAGCATTGTAACGTAACCACAGTTTAGAGACGCATGCAGAAACAAGTCAAACACAATGAAATCACACGAAGTCACATCCGAATAACTAAGAAAACCAGTAACTTTACTGAAATCTCTGCAAAATACAAATAGCCTTTCCCTCCAGCAGAGGAGACTTTTATTTCATCCCTATACGTTTTCACTACATACAGCTGAATCAAGTCCCTTGAGTTACAGAGATGTGGATTTAATTTAATACCATCTTAGTCTCAAGTGGCGACAAAGGCCAGCTTATGCCGCTGAAAGCCGCTCTTGCGTTCCAGAAAACATTAGTTCCAAACCTCCCCCACTTTCAGGTTTATACAAGCTACATGTGATACTACAGACTGACTTTTTAAGCATTGTAACATAATACTCTTTTTAAAAAGATCCTTTTCAGCCTTTGAATACAACTTAAATAAACCACAAACACGGTGGAGCAACAAAGAATCCCATGTGAATGTAGGGACCTTAAGCACTGGTATTACATGGTTATTACACATGGCTGTACAGGTGTATGGTCTCCCCTTTTCACTGCAAGTGACTTATCAAAACATCAGCTGAGGTACTGCTTGGGTAAATTTTGAGGTACCAACATTTAGCCTATTATAATAATGTAAAAGAACAACTGATCAACAGGTGATGCAAAAGAATGGCTTCAAATTTAACAAACACAAGAAGGAAAAAAACAAAGATCTAAAGTTTTCTCCATGGCTTTAGTTAATATTATTGTCAAACCTACAGAACTCAAAAGAATCATCAGGACATGTTGGCATGTTGGGCAAATGAGCAACAAAACAGGTACATTTTTGTTGTGGGTATTGACTATGCAGCTTGATATCTAAAGCTACATTTGACTGACTGAAATTGAAATGTGAAACCAATTGTACATTTGAGCAAATTCTTTTATTGTCTTATTTCAACGCTTGCAAAAACCATAAATGAATGTGAAAATAAAAGTTGAGTTTACAACACAGAAATGCCACTGGCTTTGGTTTCTCCACACTTATGCTGCCTGAAACATCATGTTTATTTTTTTTTCTCAACCTTTTTGTATTGAATTAAAAAAAAGAGAATAACACCATTATAGAGGCTCTGCCTCTGTTTGACTACACAGACTGTATACAGTAACAACATAGTGAACCTTCATGAAATATGCACATAGAACACTTAAGTGACAGCAGATATGGGAGTGGGAGGCAGAGAGATATGTGGCTAGTTTCATTGTTTAAAAAAGAGAAAATCAAAACAACAATTTATTTAAAATAAACAATTGTGCTTCTTTCAGACCAGCATGATCAATTTGTCCTTGCGTATCTGACGCTGAACCGTCAGGAACATGTGGCAAATGATGTGGAACCCTGTTTTGAAGAGTGGAACATGAGGAGTCACAAGACGGCACAGAATTAAATTAGGTTTGCAAATGATCAGGGATAATTATTAACAAAAATGTGTTCAACAAATGATATTCCATAAATATGATTAAAAAAAAAAAGTGTAGATTGGGTCATCTTGAACACAAGCTAACACTGTGGTGAAGATTTGAGATGGAGCAGAACACTGATTCCAAAACATATTTTATGAGATTATATTACTATATTAGATAATTAAGGTTAAGAATATAATATCTGATGCATTAAAATGCATCTAGACATGGATTGAGGGTCAATCATTTCACTCGTCAGAATGACAATCATGTGTCAACATTTATTTCTGTGTCATCCCCAGTTCCAGTCTCATGACATTTTCCACTAACAGGTTGTTTTTCAGCATTCTGGCCTGTCTTTCCTCCGTGACACAAACCCTGGCAATGCTTTCCAGCTGGTTTTTAAGGTTAGACTAAATACACCCCTGAACAGCAATGTTCAGGGCTCAAATTAAACAAACCAGACAACATGTGCAACTGCACATAGAAACTCCACTAAGAAACCAACAAAAATCATTAGTATATATTTATATATTAGAAAGCTATACACAAGCATGTTAATTTCACAGATTTTTTTTTTAAAGATTCTTAATATTACCATTATTATATATAATTAGAAATACACGTTTAAAAACAGACCTCTACAAAGATAAAACAGTTCAGCAAAGCATTGGATCTCAGTTTTTCATGGCTTAGGGCTTCGAAGCCCTGTCATTTCCCATCTGGGCGAACTATCCATCTCTTATTAGCAAAGCTATCAAAAAACACATTCTGGCTTATAGAAACTACAAAAAGCCACAAAAATGCTTTGCATTGTATTCCTTTCATATGAAAATAGAAGCAAGTGTATCGTACAATTGTTTTTAATTTTTTCCTTTTTTGATTATCAACATTGAATATTAATACTAGATCCAGAGTTTTCTTGATTACACTAACGTAGCTCTTAGATCAGAGGGTGGTCCTTGCTCAGCTCCATTCTTTAAGGGGAGCACTAAAATCATCAAGGGTTCCACACATTTAGCATTGGGTCTGCCTGTTTACCTGTACAATCCTTCAAATGTTGCATAATAGCTTTTCATTTAGTGAGTAAATAAATCTTGTAATGTCTGGCAACTTTTGACCCCTGCCCTTCCCCCCTTGACCTTCTATTTACATAAATACGTTGAACCTGCAACATGACATCATCTAATGTTAACACACATTTTTGCAAGGGAGAACTGCAGAGAAGGTATATAGCAATGAAACTGACACTGTACACATGTATTGTTTGTCCAACTCAAGTGCTAAGGTGTTTTTCCACTGGACACACTCACTCTCATGTTAATGTTTTTTTTCCTTTTTTTGTCTCTAGTCACTGATATATCGCTGAGGCAAAGTGTGAGTACGTTTTATGAAACAGAGTACCTGACTATTTTTTTTGTTTATTTGTTGATATGCATATATGTACACATACACACACGTGTAAAGATATATGCATACATGATTCTTTTTATCCACACACAATACAATTTATGCATAGTTCCCCAACAAAAATACCCCTATATCCCATCCCAACCGACACCCACCCTCCCAAACCCCCATTACAACACCCCACTGGTTTATATAATGTCAATATGTATAGCACACACACAATCAGCAAAAAGAAAAAGGAAAAGAAAAAAACGAAAAGAAAATTCAAACATATTTTTGAAAAGGGCTGTCCCTTTTCTTTCCTTCAGCGTTAAAGAGATAAAAGGAGAGAGGCCATGGGGTTGGTTGGTGAGTGACTCGTGATATCGAGTGAGAGGAGGAAGAGGAGGGAACGCCGCGTTGTCGGGGCTCAGGGCAACTCGGGGCACTGCCGGGGAGTGGTCAGAGCTATCATGTCGCCCATCCTTCTGACAGGCGCACCCGTTTGATGGAGGGGCTCTCGCGCTCGTCCAGGGCGGGCCGGGCCAGTCCCAGAGGTGAGTGGAACTCATTCCTGTGCTCATCACGGTCGCTGCCCTCATGGGAGCTGCTACAACTGCTCAGGCTATCAACAGGGGAGCGTCCCGAGTCCTGGCGGGACGAGGGGTTCTGGGGAGGTGGTATTCCGCCACCGTAGCCCCCCGGTGTGCTGCTGGTGCGATCTCTAGGAGGAGAAACAGGTTCGGACTTGATGTGCAGGCTTTGAGCAGAGGGCAGGGAGAGATTTGAACCCTGACATAAGTGAGAGCTAGAGCAATTTCTGTAGGAAGGAAAGGAAACGCAAGGGGTTACAGAGTTACAGAGCAAGAAGCAAAGTGATTCTGAAGTCAGTGTGTCACACGCAAACATGCATGAAAGCACGTATTTACACACACACACACACACACACATATACACACACACAGAGTCATATTCATGAAAACAGGGAGGGAGGTGTCACATTTGTGTTGGACCTTGCAAGTCAAGGTTGAAAACAGTGATAATTTATGTGTTACATCATGCATTTAACAACACCTCAAATTAAGTTCAATGCACTCACCCTAGCTGGCCAAGGGCTGAATGCTGCATGTTCTGAAGGTGTTGCTGTTGCCACCCGCTCATTGAGCCGAGGTGAAGGGAGCTGCCGCTGTTGAAGCCAGACAGGGAGGACAAGTCTGCACTGTTCAGGGAATACTCTGTGTACAAACACACAGGGGAAGGAGGAGAAGGATGTAGATTAAAGGTTGTTCAAAGAAGTTCAAACAAAGTTGCAAAGAGAATGCAGCTCGGAGGAATGCAGCTGTGATGTTACATGAATATTTTCCGTGTTTGTTGGTGTGACAATAGCACCCTCTGCTGTTAGACTGTTGAATAACACTTAAATCAGAAAGGAGGCTTCAAAAGCAACATGAAATGAGTCAAATAATAATTTTTACAGATGCACAACATCTCAAATAAAGCTTGATTTTTGTTTAAAGTTATTTAGGTACAGTACAGGTTACCTGAAAACATGTTGCATTATCTAAAACATATACAAAGTGATTACGGAGAATGAGCCTTAATGGACAAATGAGAATTTAATGTATAAAGATCACACAGTGCACACACTGTGGTACATACCGGTACCATAAGAAGTAGAGATGGCAGATGGGTAACCACCCATGCCTTGTCCTGGTAGAGTGGGAGTTGCTACTGATACCACTGGGGTGGCCAAGGACTGAGCAGACTGAGAGTTGTTTATTCTCTGGTTCTGTGACAGAGGAAGAGAAGACACAGAGAGCAAGAGAGAACATGAAATCAACTCCCAGACAAAACAAACAAAAAACTGCAATAGACCAAGAAAGTTTTTTTGGATTTTCTTTCTTTCACTCAACAGATGCTGAGAGAATGAATGTGGTGCCAACTTCTGAGGAAATTAATCACTTGACATGCGGCACGGCTGAACCCTGCCAACCCTATCATTTACCACCCTTACCGAGGGCCCACTGTCGCTATAGTAACATTGGTCTCCATGGCAACGCAGGGTAGCCACGGCAAGGGAGAGGCACTTTACTGTAGCAGAGGGGAGGGTTTGGCAGAAAATAATGGAGAGTTGATGCTAAATGAAAGTGTACTCTTTTGTTGCCCTTCATGTCTGCATTCTGAACGCAGCACAAGACTCTATAAGCAGGTACAAAGAGGAATTGAAGGAAGGGAGGAGTAAGATACACTTGGGTTGAGGCAGAAAAGAGGCCAGGCTGCTTTTACTCTGACACACCACTGGATGGCAATGTGTGCCCTTACAAAATGTAATGTAAGGCGTCGGAGTCTTCAGCAGAGTCAGCAACAATAAAGGTGAAAGTTACTCTGGAGTCCGGGCGCTAGCAAACTTAACGCAAATTAAGAGGTTAGACTCAGGTGACTGCAACGCTCTTACTTCTACAAGGCACATTATACTCCCAAGAATTACATTAATCTGTTTCTGATTAGAATATCTATCTAGGTTTATTTAGAGATGTTTTGATCTCTAAATTTGAGTGGCAGTCTGACTTACCAATAGCAGATCGACATCCTCAGACTGACGGCAATAAAAGGGGAGGGTAATAAATTAAAATTAGTGAGTGAGAGTGAGAATATAGAAGAAGGATCTAGGGATGGAGCTGCTGTTGGATTGAGCCAACCAAAACAGAGCTAATGTGAAAAGAAGATGCTAGTTACTATTGTAACTATACTAACTTAACACACCTCATCAGAAAGACAGGAGAAAGAAATATCGGGGCCAACATATGCACACAGACGCAGCAGAGGAAATATATCTGACAGTATATCAGACTCGGGCTAAAAGAAATTTAAAGAAGGGTGTTGGTTTAAGAAGCTGCCAAGGCGCATGAGAAAAATAACAATGTCATGTACCTAAAGTCAAGCTTATCACAAACATAACCTCATCAACCCAAGTCTGATATAAAGAGATGAAAGCAGCGGAGACGACATGAAAGGAAATAAACAATAGCAAACAAACCCGAGAGACCCCCCATTGATAGGAAGACATAGGCTACAGTAAGGAAAGGCGGAATGAAGACATGAAAAAAGGGATAGAAATATGACTCACGATGGAGGGCATGTTGTTCTTGGCGCCAGGGGGGATGAGCACACGTAGGTCAGGTTTGCGGTTGTTCATGCCTAAGTTCATGGGTGGGGGAGACTTAGCCTGCATGTTCTTGTTCATGCCACCGGGAGAGACCAGCAGACCTGGTGAGTTGCGGTGGTTGCCATATCCATTTCCTGAGAGCAAAGAAAGGTTGGGGAGAAAGAGGCAGAGAAACATTAAACATACAGATGTTCTTGAATGGTATTTGAACCAAAGAGCTAATTCTAAACCTGTTTCAAAAGTTTAATGAATCTTTAAAATCCTGCTGTCCATGACAGTGTAACCTAATGAAGAACTACAGGAATCCATTTTCACTTCCTGTGGTAGAAATTGTATTAGCTCACTATTCTGAAGAGACTTGTAAATTGTGTTTTAAGAAAGTGGTAGACACTAAAAAGAGTACTGTTTTTGTCTAGATGATCACCACTTTTTGCATGGTGGTGATTTGCTTGAGAGGACCTCACCCTCCACCTCAGTCGCTGTCAGTTAAGGCTACATGTGCCATGCAACAGCCAGTGAATCGTGTAAAAACATCTAATTACGGGTAGCAAGACCACAGAGGGATGGGACCCATCATTTGGCCATCAGAGCTAAACACGAGCGGTTCTTCGAGACAAAGACCCTGCCTCGGGGTTGCCACCAGATCTGCATTCCCCTAAGTACGGTGGGCCAAGTGCAGCACCCATTTCCTCCTCAAAAACCGGTGGGGCGGAATCCCAGCTACATCATTAAAAAAACTGAGAGTGGAGCATTCTCGCAAGCAACATAGTCTTTGTTTCTAACCCAATCCCGCAGGCTGTTTTTCCCCTTACTTCTCCTTCCTTCTTCCAAGGGGTAGAACACAGGGCACTGTGTGGACGTTCCCACTTGAAAGACGGGCAGGAATTATACGTTAGACATAAATGAATTTCCTAATCATATACTCCGGGGGAAAATGAGTCGCAGATGTCTTCCTGGGCAATTTCCCTCGCTGATCTTTGTTTAATTTGAGAGCGAGGTTTTTGTTGTTTGGAAATGAAAAGTCTCAAAAGCTCAATTTGAACAATCTGAAGAGTAAACGACCGCTAGCGGTGAGAGAAAATGAGGCTGTCTGACATAAAACGAGAAAAACAGTGTGGTGACTGCTAGTGTGTGTAAGTGTTTGTGCCTCTGCTGGCATGTGTGATGTATAAGCTTGCATAAGTTGATGTTAACAACATTGACTTTGTGTGTTATTGTATTTTTTGCTGCATACAATTGTTCATGTGCATGATTCTATATAAGCACCATTTTTCTGTCACATGACTGCTTATGCATGAGCCATGCATATGGATGCACATGTGTGTTTTGTATTGGACCCTCTTAGTTCCAGTGTCAATCTCACATTAGTAAAGAGGCAGCTGCCTCTTCAGTTTTCCCGCTCTCTCATTCTCATAGCTGGCCCTTTGTGAGATTGAGTGGGTGCATGTGGAGATAGATGAATGAGACCTCACACACACAAAACAGACATGCACACCACACACATACACGCACTTTAATAAATAACACAGCAGGAAGTACATCACTGTTTCTGTACAGATGAATAAAAAGAGACCGAGCCATACAGAGACATTAATACACACTTTGCTCAAGATGACATGGACTTCATCTTGGTGACAGTTAATCAGACATCTGTGTATTGCCACCCTGTGGAGATGGCTGCAGTCCAGTCAATTATCTGCTAGATGACTATGATCATGAAAGGCATAGGCCAGTCCTTAAGCACTTCAAAAGTAAAATCATTACGTAATTAAGCTAATGAAGCAAGCACTGTGACTCAAATCTTCCTATTCTGTAGCTTGATCACCCTGATTGTAGGACAGTTGCATTCAATAGCGACACATTGGCTGGGCTAATGTATCTGTCGAGGACACGACAGAGTTTATTTCTACTACCCTCCTCTAAGGCTACTTTGCACGGTCAAGCTGCAGCACTGGCTGGAATCGACCGTTTAGAAGAAGTGACAAAATTATATACAGCCCAGACAGGAGTAAGTTTTGCTGCTGTATAAAAATCACACATAGAGCACAAAATCTGATCTCGGATTCAGATAAGCTTTTTGCTATTTATGCGGTGCAGGGGGGCAGCTGAGTTCAAAGCTGAAGGATTGCAATCTGTCTCTATAGGTGCCATGGTAACAACTTAGTGCACTTTGAGATGCATGTGTTTTACAGGGCCCTCCCTGTGCTCATTCTCTCTCTCTCTCTCTCTCTCTCTCCCTCACTCTCTCTCACACACACAGAGAGACACACACACAAAAGAGAGGTGTGGTTAAACTCATGTACATTTTACTGTTACTGAACAAATTTCTGATGTCCTGTTGTGGTCTAACAGGCACGCTCCATTCTATTCCCCATACACACACACTCTTCCGTTGCGGTTTGGCCAAATGTGCATTCAACCCTGAATTCTCCAACTGAACTAAGGTGTCACACTCACACTTACAACTTGTACAGTTGGTATGCGGTGCTGCCAAGATTGAGACACATATTGTTTGATCTACTGAACCTGACTTGTTGTCGGTTCTTGTATGAATGCTTTTTAGCTTGTCTTTCTGTGTGATTTTGCCCAGACATGTCTTAAAGATGTACCTTGTTTGTAATTCATTTGAGGGAGTAATTGGTGTGTGATCAAGGTGAGAGGTGACAAGAGTGTCTCGTTAATTCGTTGGTGAGTAGAGTGCTGATCGGAGCGACAGCTACGTAATTGCACGAACGGAGGTTTTTACAAGCCAAGGCCTTGGTCCGGAGCTCCCTTCATCAGCTCTCTTTCACTCATGTTCTGTTTCTGTCCTCACCTTGCGCTCTCGCCTAGCCAGCAAAGGAGTTGACAGACTGAACACATACTGTATATAAATGAGCGAACATACACATGCACGTTCACACTTCCCACAGTATTTCCATAAAAGAGACATGATGACTCAGCCTTTCAGTAACATGCCCTATTTGCACCGGACTAGAATTACCTGGGGACCTTATGTGATCTAGACTTTACCCCCATGTCTGGATTTCATGCGGCGTATTTGCACAGGATAAAGAAAAAGTGTATGTTTCAATTAAATTTACAGGATGATCTCCAGATGTGAGTGAAACACATTGCATCTTCGTGCTTATGCAGCAATAAAAGGGAAGTCTAGTATTATACATGTTTGAAGTTCATGTAGTTAAAAGTCATGAAAACACTGTAGCTAGGTAACTAACAGGGAAAATGGACTTGTTCCCTTTTAAAAAGGGTGAATGATAGTGTGCTTATTGTAACTTCATAATTATTATAAATACAAAATACAAAAAAAAGTTACTTGCACGCTATGACATTTTTTAAAATGTCAGGTTGTGTCACAGTTAATAGTCAGAGCGATTAGAACATGTCCACTTTCAAAGTCATGAATACTACATCAGCAGGTTGTTCAAATGGACTACTCTCACAAGCATGAAAAACTTGAACCCATGGCACCACATAGGCTATAACTACATAAATCCACTGCATTTGCACTTATAAATCTATCTATTGTAAAATAAAAAATATATACAAGGCTGAGACAATTTACTGAGATGACAATTTAAGCTAAATCCATCCAAATGATCAGAAGACCCGTGCTTGGTGAAATATGGTAGGTAATCACCGGTGGCGTTATAACTTTACAGACTGAGCACATCGCAGATTCTTGCGGGATTAAGAAACAAACAACTTCTGCAATCCTTCAAAACTACAGTAAGGTACTCCAGGTATGCTAATTCCATGTGAATTGGGCTTTAAAAGCTGTCATTTTCTTTCTTTACACACAGATGGAACCATGACATCTGAGGCACAAAGGAGGTGTTTATGTGCATGTATGAACCACACACACACACACACACACACAGACTCCTCTTATGTCACTTAGTATACACCACTTAAGACACTCGTACACTGGCCAGACAGCTACTTGTACAATCATCTTATCAAAACTTACCGTGAAGAGAAGAGGAACATTAAAACAGTCTTTGTGGTGCCACAGTGGCTGGGCCACCTCACACTGAGTCACTTCGAGGAACATCATTAAAATGGCTGACCAAGTTCACAGAACACTTCCATCTGTGTTCCCCCACTGTTTCTTCTTTGCACACATGCTTCCACCATCAGTGGATATTCATCACTGGGGTTTCCCCCCCACACACTTTTTCTCTCTCCCCCTAGATGAGATTTAAGAGAGCCCTGAATGGAATCTTTTAGCTCCCACATGACTCTCTCTCCACGTCGTGTTTTTCGCTGCTGCTGAGCGACACACAGCTCTCACAGAGCGCCTCTGTTCCTTCGGCACGGTGACACAAAGCCTACATTTGAAGCATGCTCTGGAGCACGCCGTCGACGGAACACACGCCACAACAAATGGTCCTGTTGTGTGTGGGATGAGTTACCAGACAGAGAAACCAGGCATTGACCCCTTGTGATGGAGCCCTAGGGGCCAGACAAGGCTGCCCAGCTGTGCCCCACTGACCCCCCCAACTCTTCATTTTTACACTCTGCACTGTACGTCAAGGCTGTAAAATTTAACCCTTTAAAAGGGAGTCTCTTTGCCATAAACTTGGTCCTGACATGTCCTCAGGGCAAACCCATTGACACACAGAAGCCAGCACATAAGATTCCTTACACATGTTCCTCAAACATGGGTTACTCCACTCTCTATGGGATCATTATGGCCATTCCAAACATTGAATTAATTTGGTTGCAGACATATGATAGCAGTTACTGTGTAGCAAGTTTGTGTGACAAAACTGGGTTAATCCAAATATATGGATGATGTCATTTTGAATTTACGTCCAAGTCCAAGAGGTAGTAAAAATAAAGAAATGGCTCATCAAGCAGAGAAACAGAGAACATTTAACGGTACATTCAAAAGTCTAGCATCTTGTCTAGCAGCCTGTCAGTCAATCTCCTGCTGCTAAACCCAGGCAGGATGTATCACAGCCCCAGCACTGGGCAAACATTCCCAGGTGAAACTCTACAACCACTAACATCAACACATCATGGACAAAATCTCCTTCTTGGGTTTGGGTTACTATTAGTCATGGATTTTATGGCCCAGAGTGGGTGAGTGGGTGCCGTGTGTGTGTGTGTGTGTGTGTGTGTGTGTGTTTGTGTGTGTTAGCAGACAACTATGTGTGAGAAGAGGAGGCCATTCTTACCAGCACTGGTGCCTGCGCCAGTGGTGAGGTCAGCACCCATGAGGCCACCTGAAAGATGAAAGAGAGAGAAGAGCAAAAGAGAGAAAGCCATTAGAGGATAGACACCCACATAACATCCACTATGCTTCCTGTCTCTTACCTTGCTGGCCTTTCAGAAGCTACCTCAATTTAATCACAATCTGTGTGTGTGTGTGTCTATACATTATATGTGTACTGATTCCAGAAGTAATATTGCTTCCCACTCAAACCTTAACACTCTGAACAACTGGACACTGCAAGTGGATACCTTAAGCTGCTGTCCAAGAAAAATGAGACATTATTATTTTTAAGCCATGTGAGGTGGAAGAGTGGGAGGGTCTAGAGCGTGTGCGGTTTGGTGTGGATGCTGTGAGCGCCAAAACTCATATTTAGTTTGTGCTGGCGCTCCTAGCATCCAGTTGTAATGACAGGGTGAGGGTGTGGGCAGCAGCCTTCAGACCAGAGGGACAGAAAAAGGACTTTGGACAACAATAACAAACCAACAGGCCTGATTTGCTTATGTCACCAGCAACTCAATGCCTATACATAAGTCCAGACATCCCATGTGTAGAACCTCACACTAAATCATCGAGACCGTAGGCTGGAATATGATATTAAATCATCAACTTGCTTTGAACAAAATACTGAGCAGGCAATATGTGACTATACACCGGTGGGGGAAGACTTCAGATTCATTCACTGCTTTTGGAATATTATTATATATTGCGGGTAGCTGTCATACAATAAATCATGCATTTCATTTGTGTGTATATTAGCATGACAGACAGGAACACACAGGTGAGAAAATAGACAGATGGGATAACAGTGTGTACATGGGTGCATGAGTGCATGTGAGGCTCAGCCTGTGTTACCTGCACTGGGGGGTCTGTGAGTAACTCCGGGAGACATGCTGTTTCTCTGTAGGCCATGGTGTGCCAGTGGCAACAGGTTGTGGTTGCCTAGGGAACCACCAGGATGGCTGTAAATGAGATTGTTCTGGTTGCTAACAGGAATGGACACAGGCATATCATAGTTCGATGGGGGCACGGCCTGCTGAGAAAAAGAGCGAACAAGAGAGACACAGACACAAATTTGATTAGATTAAGGATACCGACAATTTCAGTGACTGAACAGACTAAAACAAAGCCCTCGAGTAAAGGAATGGACACAGACACAGAGAAAGAGACAATTCAGGGCCACTCCAGCAACACAGAGATATTTAAAATCCTTTGACTTTCTACAGTGTTACTCCAGAAGTAGTCAAAAGAAAAAAGCCAGAGACGACCAAGTTCAAAAGGACAAATGGACAACTATCAGTAGAATGCATAGATGAATGGTACAAAGATCTACTTCTTACAGCAAAGAAAACACAAAAACATAAAGGTTAAGCGCCTAGAAAACTTCTTTTAGAGTTACTCGGATTGTCCCCAAGATGATATGGGCTGCCATTACTTTGTTATTCAAGTTTGATCTAGCATAGGTAGGCTACTTTGGTGGCTCCCAATATCTTTCTGTAAATAATTCAGGTTTCATCCCTTACACTTTGTGACATTTGTAACTGTAAAGGCAAAAGGTTGACCTGAGGAGATCTTATCCAATAGTGGCAGCATTTATATTCCCTGATTCCTGTTTTATTACATTAATAAAGAAATTAGAAGGCAATGGTTTACTGAGGAAGCCAGTGGCATCCCACTATTCTAAAAGAGCTTAACATAATTCAGTCTGTCTTCACCTCAAACGTGTTACTAGCAAAAGTAGTCACATGGAGCTAATGCTAAGAGTTTAGAGGTGGTAGACTCAGATCGGTCTCATCAGGAACATGAGCAGAGGTAGTCTGCTGGCCCCAGGTGTCTAGTTTGTCATGTTTATTGTGTCACTTGGCAGAAAAGCTTAACCTTGGGAGTGCCCTGGAAGTGGTTGATCCAGCCTGTTAGCTTTAGGAAGTAGAAAATAGGGCCCTAAATTACTGCCATGTGTCTCAGAGCCATGGAGCAAGAGCATCAGGGGGATCATCAGCCTGAATTGCGTGGATATTGAAATGTACCCTAGCACTGCTTAGTCTTCTTCAATTTTCTCCTTTTTGCTAATGTTCTTTTTGCAGGCCAAATATTATTTCAAAGTACAAAGATGGTTACTTTAACCATATTTCATTGTGGGCCTCTGCACATTTCGCTTTTATTGCAACTTTACTCAGGAGTGGGCTAGCCAAAAGCTATGCATGCTTTCTTGTTTAACCAGTGAGGGGATGTCTCTGGTTCTGTTTTCTTTTTGAGACTTTCAGTAATTTCTTCCATCTCGGATTCCTTGTTGGAGCTTTTATACCTCATGACTTCTCTGTGCGGTGTTTTGTAAGAGCGAAGGGGCTGTCTCTGTGTGCACATTTGCGCGTATACACACCACATCACTGGGTGTAAGGGCCCCGTCTGTAAGCTGTCCTTTAAGCAGTGCCATCCTTCCTGTTTTCACTCATCTTCCTCCTCCACCTCTCCCCACAGTCCCCTCAACAGTCTCCTGCAATCCAGAGGCCCAGTGCTTGGCAGCCACCCTGACCACACACTGAACTGCCACTTGTTGAGCCTCCCCCCAACACCACCACCCCTGCTGTTCCACCCCCATCCCCACCCAGCTCCGATCCCAAACCCACTCCACCCCACCCCGCCACGCCACCCCAGCTCACCAACGCCTGCCTTGCTTCTAACCACATCTCCCCAGTCTCCGTTCAGCTTAGACACTACTGTTCTCCTCTGAATTATCTACCATGGAATTATCTCTTTCTCTGTAAGGCTAGATCGCTAACCATTCCAATATGTTGCTTTGTAAATGAAAGGCAGGCTCAGTTTACATAGAAAGCAGCCTTTATTTTGTGTTTTCTGGCAGCTGGTAATCGATTGAATTCTTCTGTAAAATGAACACTGTATGATATAAATCCAGCTGCTGACAGGTCTTGACCTATCTACGTCTATTAGCAAACATGCTGCCTTTAAATATTTCGGCTAGGAGAAGACATAATTGAGTTTTGTGAGCTATAGAGATATGCTCAAGCATTTTTGAATGTCTGCTGCTGTTTCATTGCCCCAGTGTCTGTCCTTGTTGTCGCGGGTGACTGAGCGGTGTGTTTTTGTGCAGGAAAAGGAAAAGCACATGCAGACCACACCTCCCCTGAGAGCCAGGCAAGGCATTATGGGTAACGGGTTCAAGGAGGGAACCCACTAAGGTTAAAATTTGTCATGAGAGAAAGTCTGCAATTACTATAGTGAAAATGCCTGCTAGTTATGGTTGCAGTTATGTCAAATTAGAGGACTGTTCCTCAGCTGTAAGCAAGCAAAATCAAAGAATTTTTTCATTGTAAGTACACAATATAATCTCACTCTAGTCTTACTCTCACTCTCACTTTGTGTATTTAGTTTAGTGATATACAATAGTGGTTAGCTGGGTTAGCGCAACAGTTACCGGCTAGTCAGCATTTTGTTAGCCTTCTGAGGGTGCGGCGTAGCGTCAACCCAGTACTTACAGATATCGTATGAGTTTTAATCATGTGATCAAACTCCTCGTTAATCTGTTTGTATTTCTCCTCAGTGCGTGGGGTGAGGGTGAGAGTAGACTCGAGCTCCGGGCTCTCGTCGCCTTTGTTCTCCTTCTTGCTCAATGCCTGCCAGGTCCCACAACCACAGAGACGGACGGATGGATGGACGGACGGAAACACAGGTGAAGGGATGTAGAGATGGGTGGTAGGAAGAGATGATGAAAACGAGGAGATGAGGTGGAAGTGACAGAAAGCATGGGGGGGGGAGAAAGAGAGGAAAGAAAGGTGAGAGGAAGGCTCTAGGTTCAACAAGAGGTACTTACACAAAGTCTCTGTCTGCTGATCATCAGATCAATATCCTCGTTTATTTTCCTGTACTTGTCCTCGGACTCGGGGCTGTGGCCGACCGAGTCGTCTGCGTCGGGGTCTGGGCTGTCACAGCCGTTTAGGCCCTTCTTTCTCAATGTCTGCAAACAGAGCAGTTGCACAAAATTGTTGAAGGGCTTTGGGGTAGGGATGGGGGTATGGTGATGAACTGTGAGGAGGCCCCTTTTAGAATTGATCCTGATAGAAGATGAAGTTTGGAAAACCATTTAGAGGTTTCCTTAACAGTGGCATTTCTTAATATATTTAAAATGAATAGACTTTCAATGAGTTTGTGTTTCAATGAGAAATTGCTCTACAAAAGATCTTTAACCTTTTCAGTGGATCATTTTGGCAGGCTCCATTCTAACCTCCATCAACATGGGGTAACACAAGGATACACTGGCTGCTTCGTGAACAAGTAAACATGCAGCTAAACATTCAAGATGGCACAAAGGTTTTAATCCCATCCAATAACAAGACATAAGAAATGATAAAAGTCTTGACAGAATGACAAATCATGGGACCTTAAAACCTCATAATTACACAGGAAAGGGAAATGTCATAAAAGTAAAACACATTTTACAACCATAATCATCAATGGGACATGAAATAGAATTAAAATACAGCTGAGGTGCTTGAGTTCATGACTCTGGTATATGTGCTATTAAATGTGGCAGTTTCTGTTTTGGCCACCTGATGGCCACCTGCCCCCATTAGAGTGGCCAGAAAACAGCAGGCAGGCGGAAAAGCACACTATCCACTGCTCACCACTCCCTCTGAGTGGAAGAGAGACACAGACAAAGAGAGCGTAAGAGCGAGAGAGAGAGCTGCTTCTGTCCTTTTTTAGATATTGTTGACAACCATAACAACAGGGATACTTTCAGAGCACATTACTGTGTGTGATAGCACGCAAGTATGTTTGCTTGAGCAAGTAGGCATGTACCGATAGGTGCTGTGTTCATTTGCCATGTAAAGTGAGAGACAAAGACCGAGCGGAAGAGAAGAAAAGTGCAGTAGCTGACAGTTAGAGATCTCATCAAAGACATCCCCTCCTCACCACCCCCCTTTCACTCTCTCCCCTCCTTCCCTCTCTCCTTCTGGCTTTAATAAAGGGAGATTAGTCTACAGGAGGAATATCTCAGGCCTGCTCCTGTCTGTGCAGTCGTCGCTTCACACCGCGCTCTCCTGCTTTCATCTGAAGCTCCATATCAGACAGACGTAATTAAATTTACTTTAGCACACCCTGTATTTGATGCTGATCAAGTGTGTGTGTCTCTATCTCTCTCTGTAAATGTTGTACTGTGTGTATGTGTCTACTGGTGTGAGTGTGTGTGTGTATGTGTGGGAGGGGGAAGAGGGGAATGAGTCTCTGTTTGTGTGTGCATGTGTGGGTGTGTGAGAGTGGGTGTTAGCGTCAAGAAAAAAGAAAGAGAGACTGAGCAGGAGAAAGGAGGAAGATGGATGCTAAGATAAGTTAATCTTAGTGAACTTCTTCCTCTCATTTGTTTGTCTCCGTCAGTACTCACTCACGGAAGAGATACAAGTGCTAGCTACTCCATCACAACCAGTAGCAGAAGTGACAGGGAGCGATCTGCCTGCTTAGAAAACAAATAACAATCGAGTCATCTCTCATGTCAGCACAACAAAGGGCTGTTTTGAGTGTGGTTTTAGTGAACTTAGAGGGCTTCTTTTGTGTGTGCGATAACTGTTTGATTCCTGAGGCGTCTCGTGGCGAGGCAGCTACTGTAAGCGTGTCAACATTTGCTGGCTCTCCTCTTCTCTCTCTGAATCCTCACTTGGCCCCTAGAGTGGAAATCTGGAATTCTGAATTTGAAAGCTTCTCTCACATCTTTGACAGTCTTCAGGAAATCACACCAAACAAATCAACCAAGGCGATGCAGGAGATCTGACTTCTAACAGACCTACAGTGAATCAGGCACTCTTGCTCTAACTGAGGTGGATGAGTCAAAAGAACAAAGGGGTTGCAGAGGTTTAGCATGCTGTCTTTTTTGGCAAAGGCGTGAGATGTAAAACTTTTGCTATTTCTTATGTGTAGTTTCATTCTGGTCTTAGCGATGCATCATATCGAACTGACAAGAGCTGAACCACTGGCCTTTTACTGCTCACATGAGAATGCACGCAAGGAAAAAAACAACTTTTCTTCCTACTTGCACAGATCTCCACCACCTACCACCACCAGCACAGAGTGCATGAGGGATTCACTTCCATTCTAGGAAGAATACCAGAGGGGTATTGCTAGGAGAGGAAAAAGCAAGGGCTGGGGTAAAGGTGACGCCCATATGAGGCAACTGAGCTGGTGGTCTAGCAGGGTATTGGGCAATAGTTGTGTTGGGTGTTGATGGGGTGCAGGGAGCCAGGGCCTGAGTGTTATATGACTTTAAAGCATGTGGCCCAGACTTAGCTTTCCAGCAGGGCTCAGCACATTGAGGGTGCGGTACAAGGGCAGTATGCCACTCATCCCAGTTATGCCCACCTGTTTAAAGACATCACACCTGTTGCCAAAGGCTGACACACAACCCAACAACCAATCAGATCTGTCGGAGTGCTCATATAGCCATAGAAGGGTCTCTCATTCTTGCGCTCTCCACCTCACCACCCTGCCGCCCTACTCTCGTCATCCTATATATTTCCCCCTTCTCTAATAGCCCATTGCTTTATCTGTGCCCTGAATGTGCTATGTATTTTATGGCTCTGCTCAATAGAGTCATCAGCTGCTGCTCCAAACAAGGCTTTAAGTTTTCAGTGACATCATCACCATATAAGACACATCAAAGACATATATTTCGAAATGACTGAGAATAATGATCATTGGTAGTAGAGCTGCTACCCTTATATTGAAAGAAGCAGGAGGATTGGTATGAAGAGCTGGCATGAAAATAGAGTCTTTGGGGAATATGCTAATAGGATGAGGATTAAACAAAAACACTTTGGTGCAGTTCACTTGTGCCAAGAATTGTATGCACAAAAGATTCACCCAAATTATCATTCTTATATTAAAATTATTCAATTTATATCACTTTTTATAAAGAAATGCTCATTATTATATTCTTACAAAATGAGTGCTGGCATTAAAGGAAAACATTTCATAGAGAATTATTTAAGTATATAGCTATATTGTTGCAGCTATTTACAAAAGTGACATTTTTCAGCATCCATTTATTAATGATTTTTTATCTTTTCAGAAAGTCAAACAGTTTATTTTGAAACTGAAAAGACTAAACAAAGTTAGCCTTACTCCCATTTTAGTTTAACACAAAAGAAAAAAAAAGTCAAAATGTGGACACACTGTTATGGGAGAAAACTGTTCATAAGAGAGATATATTGATGGAGAAATGGAGGAAGAGAGGAAAAAGCTACAAACTACTTCAATGTGAACTATCTCTGGGTATGCTACAGAGAGTGGGTACAGTATACTGTATGTGAGAGTTACAGAGAGGAAAGACTGCAAAAAAAGCTGTGTATGCTTGCTTGGCTCTGTGTCTTTCTCTGTGTCCCCTTTGGAGGCTTGCTCCTAATTAAACTCCTTCTTCATGATGCTCCCTCATGACTCGACTTGTCACAGGGCCTGTGTGAAGCAGGCACAGCATAGACACGGCGTCCTACATACTTAGACACCCGTCTCATCGGTACCCTTCAGCTCTGAACACTCAGCTAGGCTGGACCAGACCAGGGTGGGCCAGAGGACTACAGTGAGAAAGGCTAACCGAGGCAACCTAGGCTAGATTAAGACAATCAGAGGATAAGTGATGGGAGCTTGAATTACAAGGGAACTGTTTCACATTATCTCTTGCTTGGTTAGTACATCTACCAAAGATTTGAGTTCTCTGATGTTTGAATTGTAGGAACAACTCCAGCCTTATACAAATTTCATAGTTTGAGCTGTGGGTGATAACTGCATGTAGCTCTTCAAAAAAAACAAACTGTGGAGGATATTTGGGTGTGAATTCTGGGTGGCTCCAGGGGGTCTGCTAGGGACAGCTGACGCCTGCCCAGAGCTCCTACCATACCAGAATCCGTCTGCTCGGCATTCTGCCACCCTGCTCACCCTCTCTATCCGTCTTTCTGCCCCCGTCTTTCTGTCTCAGTCTGCTGCTCAGTCTGTCTCTGTCTCCCTACCTCTGTCCTCTTCCTCTCATTTTTGCAATACTACCACTTCTCAGCAGAAGCTTAGGCAAAACATTGTTGGCTTGATGGGCATTGTTATCATCTTTATATCACGGGACTCAGGCTAGTTGATGGGTTGTGTTTGCAAAGAGCTTCATTGCTGACCATTCCCCTCTGCAGTTATCTTGGCAGTGGCTGAAGGGTCCGACACATTCAATATTGTGTTTATGGCTATTGGCGACAGCCAGGCCAGTGAATGTTTCTCAATGTCTTCAAACCAATGGCTGACAGCAGCAGTGCAAAAACCCTCTACAAAAACAGCCAGTTTATAATAGGCCTTTTATATCTTTGCCAACACTCTATGGTCTTCCGAATACACATACTATTGTAAGCAAAACCAAGACTTATGAAAGAAGATAGTATAGTACCAGGGCACAAAGAGTGTTCCCCAATAAATGCAGCAGTTTATGGTTTTGCATTATATTTCAGCAGTCGATGGAAAACAAGTCACTGACAGACGAGCACAATATAAAAGCATTAATAACTGTGCCACTTATGGTTAATCATGTTTTCTGTGCTGTTAAAATATAATAAAATGGTAGTGAAATAAACAGCTTTGCCTGGCAGGGTCTTAGCCTCTGTTTGTCACAATGTTAAAAACACTAGAGAACATATTGATTCACTCTGACTCTTAGAGATACTCCTTGAAGACATGACAGTATGTAAATTGTACAGATCTGTCTTCAGAAATTTGTGTACGTATGTGTATAGATTGATTGTGACCATAGGGTGCACCTACAGTATGCACTACAGTCTTATCAGTATCTGGTTTAGGACACAAAACTGAATCACAATGGAATTTAAAAGGATTCCCAAATAATCTTCAAGAAAAAGTGTAAAAGTTAAATAAGTTTTTTGAATTCACACAATATACACAATTCTGACTGGAATAAAGAAGGGTTAACCTAAAAACACAAGTACATTTTCTTTGAGTGGTCTTTACACTAACTTACAAACCCAAGATTTAGATCATGATTGTTTTAGGGGAAAAGAGTGTCAAAAAGAGAAAAACCACTGGGTAACAGAGAGCTTACTTGCGTTTACAAATTGACAAACTCAATTTTGTCAGAGAAGATTGGTAAGAAGCAATGTGGCTCACTGTCAGTAAAGGGTGAGGCAATGGGGAGAAGTGTTGTCCCTTTCCATCACAAATAACAAGATGGACTGGTCATGAAGTGGACCCGCTTTGGATTCCCAAGATCCCCCAGCACCACTGCACAATAAGCACACTCAGGGTGGCCTTGCTGGCGGCAGGGATGGGGTAATAGTATGTTTGAGATGTGCTCTCATTCTCCTTACTTGTATTTCTTTTTCTGTCTGTCTGGCTCATTTTTACTTGCTCTCGTTTTTGTCTCTCCCCCTCACTCTCTCTGTCTCTCTCGCTCACTCTTTCTTTCTCTCTGCTTTTCAGAGTGGAGGGAACATCAGAGGGATCAGGCTGGCTTAGCTTATTGGAAGCAGATGGCAGACCAAAGGCAAGAAGGCCACAGTTTCATGAAGCGTGGTTTGAACATGCCAGGACCATGTCGAGGGGCATGCCCATGGATGATGGCTACATAGTGTGTGTGAGTGTGTGTATGTGTCTGGGTGAGCATGTGGGGGTAGATGGTTGATTTTGTAGGTTACCTATCTAAGGAATGGGACCCTCAACTCACAGTCTGTCCCTGCCTGTTTTTTGCAGTCCTCATCTGTGCATCCCTATGCACTGGTTGAGACAGCGTCAATGACATTTCAATTATTTGGTGGCTTTGAAGCCCCTTACTCCTGGTGCCTTGCTGCACTATAATCAGGAATCAAAGGCTGGTGTCTGGGATCCATCATCCCTGGGCAAAATGATCGTGCGTTCAGTAATAACGCAGGCTAACTATGTAATTACTAGCTGTCTAGGGATTAATAGATTGACTAAACACTAAAAAAGGGAGTGAGAAGTAGAGCAAAAAATAAAGACTGTGTTAAGAGTAAGTGAGAGAGACAGAAAGCGAGACAGTAAGGGTACTGTGCGCAACAAGGTTCCACATTTCTCCAAACTGTGGCATTGCGATGGTGCATGTGCTAAAATCACCATTAATAAGAGCCCACTGTAGACGAGAGCCCACTCACAGACAGATAGTCTTAGCTAGCCAGTACACAGCACAATACCAGATGGTGCAGTGTTTCCCATATGGAATAGACAAACACTAAGCACATGTCAGAATCCAACACTGTTTGCTACAGCAGCATCCCGGCCCTGGGAACAAAGTGGTCATTCAGCCTAGTCACTACACTGTATAATTACCCAGATAGACATTATGAGACACAATGCCAGCTCAGTGTAACTGGATAAAGAGGGCACTTATGTCTGCACCCTCAACCTACCCATCTTTCATCCTGTCTACACTCCAGTTGCATTAGAAGTCTCTATTCAAATGAGAGAAATAAGAATGTGTCTATATGTGTTTCTGTTTCAACATAAAAATCAATTTGCCATAGCTAAATTGTGTGAGGGAAAACACTCTCATACTTGCTTTATACAGTGTAATGCTAAATGAGCAGTTTACAGTATTTCCTGACACTATGTAATTGCACTATGACATTATCAATAAAGCCTTCAATTACATTCTTTAAGTTTTCATCAGATAATAACAGCCTCAGCAAAATTACTCCAGTTCTCTGAGGGTGGCTATGGGTAAAACTTTAAGTCCCCCTCCAGCTATCCTCTATTCCTTCATTGTCCCTCCACCAATCGTCACTTATCGTCTTTTGTCTCTCTGTCTCTTATCGCGTGGTGCCACTGCAGGAAAAGGGAGCCTGAGGGAGGCCTTGAGTAACAATGACCAGCCGGTTGACCTCTATACTGTGACCTTGAGTTTCCACACCCTGCCCAAAGCAGCAATCATGGCAGGGGAGGGGCTGCAGGCCATGGGGGGAGGCTCCAGGCAGGGCAGGGAATGCCATCTATAAAAATAGATCTTCATTATTCTGAATTTTCCACAAATAGTTTCAAAGAACAAGGCATCATTTCATCTTAATGGCTGGTGTGAATTGTTTTGGGCTGTGTAGTGGAAAAGCCTTGCCTTTTGGCAGCGTGGCTTCAGAAGTGGCCTGCCTTTTTCACCGCTCCACACCACAGGGACCACATATTGGCACATTTCAAACAGTCTATTTTTATAACCTCTTTTTGTTGTTGTGGTGTGAGTACCTCAGACTTCCGCTTCAGTATACTGACCTTAAAAAACACCTCTGACAGAGATCCAAGTGCTACTTAGTTTCTTGTCTGAGGTTCTGCTTTCCTAGGCAGCGGGCGTCTGATGTGGAATAAAATGCTCAGCCTTTAGGTCATATACATTATCTCTCATCTTGCTTTTAGCCCCTCTTAAAAAGTGGAAGAGGCATATAGTCTATAAAATAGAAACTCATTAAACTTGCTCTCTTTATGTATGTGGCTGGCGCCGCAGACAGATGTGTTCTAGTGTGCCAGCCTAAAACTTAGAGCAGACAGTGTTGAGTTGTGTGAGGAGGCTAAATTGGTTGTGTGAGGGTTACACCTCGCAGGGTTTGTCACTTGTATCATAGACAGACCTGCTAAAAAATATGTATTTAATACTACTGACATAGATATTATAACTTTCCACAAATGTGCTTTCACTGTAATAAAAACATATTTGAAAACAACCAGATAGAAAGTCTCTGTTTGGTAAAGTGTGTGTGACAAAAGAAAAGTGAATTAAATAATAGACTTCTTTATACAAGGGATCAAATGTTTACAGGCACCGCAGGGTCTCAGACCAATGGTCTTATGCATGTGGTCGCTGAGGGCAACTCTTCACGGTCGATTCTCAGAAAGAGAGAGAGAGACGGAGGCTGAATGAATACCCTGACACTTTGCTTACTCACTCCTCGGTTTCAAAAACAACCCCCACCCACCCTTTTTAAAACACAAGGATGGGAGAGTGAAAGAGAGAGAGGGAACGAGAGAGAGAGATTCCATGCCTATTCTTCTACCCTCTCCCAGCAAGGACCGCCAGCTAGGCAGCTATTTTTAGCTTCACCACACACTATTTTTAGGCCACTACCAGTTTTTGAGGCATTTATTAGAAAAAGTGTACATCAAATAAAAGAGAATGATGGGAGTGGTGGTGCTTTATTTTGGCCATCTAACAAAATTGTTTTTATGTAGTGAGTTCAGTACATATTGCCAATCATATGGAAGTCTGAAGGAAATGTAGTGACTTAAAGTGGACACATTTAGAGGAAAATATGGACACATATTTCTCATGTTTTTGCTGTCTGCTTTTACCGCCCTTTTCTATACATTAGAACAAACTATTTCCTATTTGAAGCTTTAAGTCTAAACTGAAGAGGACAGAGAGGGGTGTATACAGGAAAACGAGGGAAACAAAGGCACGCATCTGTTGGCGGAATTCACAACACTTTGAACACTGGAAAGATGTTTCACATGTAATATGTGGTTGCTTGTTTATTTTTCCCACCAACCAAGCTTGTAACTCTGTGAAAGACTTCTAGAGCCAGTTTTACCGTTGTTGTTAACACTGTAAATAAACAATATGAAGGTGGAGGTGAAAAGTTATTGACAGTGGAACAATTTCTCTCGCCCGCTCTTCAACATGTAATTCATAAAACACCATATTAACTCACATCATTTTTGTGTTGTAGCATGTGCATGGAGTGTCATCAATGTCTTTGTTTCAACAAACTGCTATACTGTTAGCTTGCCAATGTCACAAGGTTAATTTACTTAGTCAGTCAAAGAAGCTTCGGACCTTAATCCTTAGCTCACAAGGAAAAATAAGCCATGTTGCCAATCTCTTCATCACTAGTAAACACTGAGGCACTGTGACAACCCCAGCCCTTACCTCCACCCCATGTTACACCACATGTACCCTTTCCAAAAAACTTAAAACGACTCCACACAAAATTACTGTGGACAACTGTAAGACAGGCGATATGATATGACTCCCTTATTTCTCTTGGATGCTGAGACATGTCAAAGTCGTAGAGGATAAATTAGTGAAGGCATTCAAGCAGGAGTAATTATACAGTATTTGAGAGCCATGAGAAGAAGTCATTCAGTGAGCCGATCAACACAGAAAACTCCTTAAGGCTAATGTTCTCCATGCTGTTTAGAAACCAAATAATCACATAGAATAGCACACATGCTGGAAAATATTTTCGCAAGAGCGAGGCAGAACATGAGCACACTGGCACTTCAGAGAGGGAGATCACATGTCCTGTTGACTTGCAAGAATATTATGAGAAAGCAGAGAAAAATTTGTTTAAATATATAAAGAAGGATATTTTTAGGTAAATGCCAAATTAGTAACAGTAATTAGAATGTGTGGAAAATCATGTTTTATTGCTAAGTGAAACATTGTGCAAGGCATGCAGTGGTATGGATATGCTACATTACTCGTTTTCTTTTTGCTATCTCCCAGACATACCCGCATGATTTACTTTTTCTTTATGTTTCTTCATTTACACCATCCCCACCCCCCTACTTTCCCTCCCTCCCTCTTTCCCTCTTTCCCTCTCTCCAGTGGTACTGTCACTGGGATGAAATCACACCTGTGCTTCTCACACATCTCGGCACACGGGTGAAACATACGCGGGGTGAAACATGGTGAGGGAGCTTTGCTGAATCTCATTAGCCAAGCGGGTAGTCATTAACAGAATGACCTTTGGAAATAATTACCAGCCTTCCTCCCTCCATCCCTCTTTCCCTCCCTCCTTCTCTTCTTGTACTCATCTATCCCTCTGTCCCTCCCCTCCCCCTTCTCATTCAATAGTTCCTTCTAGGTGAGGACAGAGGGAGAGAAAGAGAAAAGAAGGGGGAGAAATTAGTTGAGGATAGGTGGGGAGGCAAGTCCCTGCTGCTGCTGTTTAAGATTACGGGGTGAGCTGAACTTTCAGATTAGGTTAATCTGCTGGAAATGGGATTGGCCAACAGCCTTTCCTCTGGCATGTAGGCAAGCAGGCAGGCAGGTCAGCTCAGCACCAGGAGCCATGTGCTATTCCATGTGATACTTGAGCCAATGGCTTCAGAGTGTGCTGTGCTGGCTGAGGTCATCACAATGCCATCAGCTCTGCAGGGTTCAAGCCAATTGTCACCATGTATGTACACATGCATACACCCATGCTGTGAAGCACACACTTACACAGGCCAAACACACTTTTATGTGTGCGTGCGTGCGTGTGTGTGTGTATAGGCACAATAACTTATACTGTATAGGAACATACAGTACACACAAATATTATAGCACCCTCCTTCCACTCAGGTATATCCAGGCATTGAGGGGATATAAATCCCTATCACAGCTTACTCACTAACCCTTTAGTTGTTTCACAAACCTGCGTTCTGCATTTCAGGGGGGAAAACAAACATATTGTGGAACAGGGATTTGGCACAGCCCAAATGTGTTGTTGGATTTGGGGTTCAATCACAGCAACAACCAGCCAGTGCCGCTTAGGTTTGGGCTTGATCTGCAATAATCGGGAGGGGAAAGAAAGGACTCTTTCATGTGCTTTTGAAATTAACAACCCCCATACTAATATAATAACTAACCAATAACCAGCTCAAAATGATGATGTTGTTCTTAAGCAGGAACAAAGAGACAAAAAAGGAGAGATGGCTCTATTCTCTTGTCATTTCCCAACACCTCCCTACTCTAATGCCATTTACATGTCCAGGAAACCAGCCTGGCAGACATCAAGTATGGGAAATCTATCTGCATGTTTGACTGTTTTATCTGGAGCCAGCCACAGAGTAGACCTGCCAGGACAACACACTTGGAAACCGTTTGGACATTCAGTGATGGAAGATCTGCCTCAGTGTTTGCTTTCATCAAGCTACAGGAGTCTAGATGAGCTAAAATGTCTCCTTGAACAATTAGTAAGTCGATCTTACCACATGAGTAGCTGATAACACAGTGTAGTCTATGTTTTACAGACTCTTAGGGGGGGTCTCTGCCGGTTTAGATACCCCTGTGTGCTACCTAGGAATACGTGGGGTTTGGGATTAAATTGAAGCATTCAAAATATTAGAAAAACATGTCCTCAGTTTATTGTTATGGATTTCTGGGTGTCATGCATTGTGAATGTCACAATAATAGCTTGTAGCCATTTTGGTTAGCAGTGCTCCTTTTGTTTTACAACTTGTGCTCAGAGGAGGTTTAGCGTTGGTTTCTTGGTCTTTTGCTTTCACAGATATTTGTGGAAGTGTCTTTCCCAGCTGAGACTGTATAAAAGTGAGTCATCTAGACCTTCTCTACCACTCCTCTCTCTCTTTCTCTCTCTCTCTCTTTCTCTCTCTCTCTCTGTCTTTATTCATCCTTCTCTTTCTATCCCCCAAATTCTCTATTACATACATACATCCACTGACTCATGTAGATTTAACATAAAGCAAAAAAAAATCTTAGAGATTATGTATGTTCAATAAAAAACTGGATAAAAAAGAAAAACAGAGTAGAGTGAGGGAGAAAAAGAAAAAAGCCCTCCAGCCTCTTGTAAACATGCTGTAGCTAGAGAGGCTGTGCAACGCTCTCAGTGCCACTCTCTCAACAACGCTAATTATCTACCAAAGACATGCTAATTACATAGAGCTTTATTGCTAATGTAGCAGGCCTCTATGCCAGCCGCCCACACTCTGAGCTCTGCTCCCCTACCTCTGCCTCTCCTCCCACTACACCTTCAGGCACAGCAGCAACAGAGGGAGAGAGATGCGTGCATTTTGTATACTTCTAAAGACAAGAGCTTCCTACAAATTTTAAATTAAATATGTCACATATCAGATGTCATATTTAAGGTCTTATTATTCCTCGGTGGGTGAACCTAGATTTTGTCTACACCCCTAAATCTATCCGTTCATCTTGTTCTTGACCTCCTCCTCATCATCTCAACAGGAAGTCCGCTTCACTCCTGCCACCCCCGAAACTCAACCCACCCACGTTCCTGCACCTGTGACGTAGCCTAGCAGCGGCACACAAGTCTCGGCGGGAGAGATCCAACCCCCCATTCCCCTCGTTCCCCCTCCCCCTCCACACACCCTCCTCCCACCCATTCTAAACGTGCGAGTGTCAGCCCTGTGGCCAATCCCGTTAGCACGCTGCAGCTAAGGATGAAGGCCTCTTCAGATCGATTTCTCCCGCTGTGAGTTGCTCTAAGTCCTCCAGGGATCACAGTGTAGGTAGTGCTCCACAGCACTCTTCCCCCACTAGGCTCTTTAGCGTCTTCCCCTGACACGGCTGTTTACACGTTAGCCATCCTCTGCTCTCTAATGGAGACACAGTTAAAAAGAGAGCTTCAAAGAAGGGAGCTCTCGTCACAGGCACTTGCTGAAACATGTGACAACTCTCTTCATGTGTTGAGCTGGGCCGGGATAATACATTATAGAGTATGCAGTGGCTGAAGGGCTTAGTGCATACAGGATATCAGTGCTATAGGAACACTAGGAATATGAGTGGATGCTAAATGGGTTAATGTAAATGATATAATGCATAGAGGATTATTTTTAAACCTTCTGATATACTTTGATATGATTAATTTGCACAAAATATGGCAGTTCATATGGATTTCAAAACTAAAGACTCAAACTAAGCTTTAGGGACACAGCATACATTTTAACACCTTTAATGATTATTAAATGTGTTACAGTTGCACAACATATTATAACTATGACAAAACTGATTTCATTTAAAAAAAAAAATAATTTAAACTTACAAAGTTACAGCCCCAGACACACCACTTATTTAAAGGTTCAATAATATGAATTATAGGCAGGGAAGAGCACATACTGCATTGTAAAAAAAAGAAAAAGAAAAAAGAAGCTGTTATGCTGTGTCTGGTGGATTTATTTGTGCTTCTATACTGTCCACGGTAATGCACCCAGTCCATTCTCTTCGTTTTCATCATTAAGGTTAGCTATATGTTGAGTGCTGTATCACTTGATGTATGGACTATATTAACACAGTACATATCTGACTGCACCAAACGGAAATGGTGATGGAACAAAAGCAATAATGACAACAGCATATAAATGTGTAAATTCAAACGTTTTGTAATCAGGTGCAGTGTACCAATAGCAGGAGTGTTCCCGGTGGGCCTGTCCACCCATGGGTGGGCAACAAGTGAAGGGACACTTGAAAATATATTAACATAGGTAAGTTTGTGCTAAAGGTAGCCTATACATTTGTTACATTTCACTGACAATTGCAAGCTTAAGTGTAACAAATGAACATCATGCTGCCATCAGGTTCTTGTTGAATTACAAACTGAGCATGCACAAACAATAAAAACAATTATGGAAACAGTTGAGGTTTTCTATGACCTCTAAACTGACAAATAATTTACATGTTGTGTCTACCATACCATCTATATTGAAAACACTTCTACAAATAATATTAATTCTACATATTTCTTAAACTAGGCTGTGTATTCTCTATCATGAAACACAAACAACATGTATGTATGACAACTAGAATTGTCTAGTTAATGTAATGTTGCTTGAATGAAAAATGGCACAAACAACATGTATGTATGACAACTAGAATTGTCTAGTTAATGTAATGTTGCTTGAATGAAAAATGGCTGGAATCTTGATTAGCATATTTATCACAATATCTTCTTTATAATGCTTTAAAGAATCCATATAACAAGCAGAAAAATAATATTTAATATACTGCATGTGACATTTTAATGAAAGATATTATTTATTCAACATTACTTTGTGGGACAGGTGCAGATTAATCAGCAAGCATGCTGTGAGTGGAAATGTGTGTGAGGAAGAGAAAGCGATAAACTCTGCATGAATGCATGCACGTCTGTGTGTGTGGCCCACCAGGTTTGTCAGAGCTACTGTGTGAATGTTGCTTAACAGGTTCACATTGAGAGCTTAAGGATCCTGGAGGGTGCCAGCATCATTTCCCGGTTTGTCTACCTGCCTACTGGCTGGCCTGACAGCGCTGTTAAACATTGCATTGAGCCACACTAACAACATGTGTCCATAGCAAGTCAGATAAACATCCTCGTCTAAGAGGCACATCAATGGTGACAAGACACCAAGGGCAGGGGCTGGTGATTACACACCACAGGGGACAGTCTGGATGGTCTGGATCAATGATAGGCTACCACTTCTATGTCTACACAGAACACAAGGAAGCAATTTAAATAAACAAATTTTCTTGAAATGAATGTTATGCTTGAGTTTTAAAATACCTTTCTTAAAAGTGATTGATTTTGGGACTGAACCCTTGGGGAAGAAACTATAGGAGCAATTATTTCTTACTCTATGTTAGATGTGAAGACCAAAAGAGAGAAGTAAGGGTTGCTGAATGAGTCACAAATGCTGTAACCATCTGTCTGCTTGTACGTTTCTGTGTGTTTGCATGAGCGTGCATGTGTGTGTGCACGCGTGTGCTCCCGCGCATCTGTGCGTGCATGCATGTGTGCCGTCTGTGTTTTCTTGTAACTTACCTCCACAATATCGGAGTTGGTCCTGCTCTCATGGGGCTCATTGTACTCGGTGTATTTAAGCAGGACCTTGTCCATGTCTGTGCTGGCATACTGGAATAGCTTGTTGGTGCTATTGAAGATGATCAGGGCAATCTCACAGTCACACAGCACACTCAGCTCATACGCCTTCTTCATCAGGCCAAACTTTCGCTTTGTAAATGTCACCTAGATAAAAGAAGGAGATAAAAACATTTGAGAATAATGACTAGCTGAGGTGAGAACAATGTATACATAATTCTTATTCACAGTGAGAGACTGAAGCTTTATGTGCACACATATA
This sequence comes from Micropterus salmoides, assembly GCF_014851395.1. Lineage (NCBI taxonomy): Eukaryota > Metazoa > Chordata > Actinopteri > Centrarchiformes > Centrarchidae > Micropterus > Micropterus salmoides. Next base: position 27,315,060 of record NW_024044459.1, read on the forward strand.
GAGTCACTTGAACTGAAACTGGCAGCCCTACAATCAAATCAACATTTATTTTCTGATTTGTAGTAATCATTTAATTATGGCAAAAAAATCCCCCACCCTCTACATCTTCATTCTGTAATGAGGAAATAAAATCTGACATAATAACTTTTCCTCTTTAAAATAAGTAGTTCTCAGGGATTAAAGGAAAGTGAAGTATGCTGAACAACCCTGACTGTAACAGTCCATCCACTATACCAGGAAAAAAGAAAAAAAAAAAGAAGCCGGGCTTACATTTAAGGAACTGAAAATACTCTGTCTCAGACAGATAACGGTAAAGAAGATCAGTTATTACTTGTACATCAAAGCACACAGAGCTTTATCACCGAACAGATGTCACATTAAATCGTCCCTTTCATATAGCCTAAATATGCTCGCTCTCTCACTCCTGCTTTTACACAAAATAAATACACATACCTATAACTATTAATCAAAAAAATAGCTGAGGCATACTATTTTCTCACTGCGACATTAACACACATTGTTCAGTTGTTGTGTTGCCCAATTAACCGCCTCTCATAGTGAATAACAAGCCATTGATATAAATAACGGATGGGTTCCCTGACTGCGCTTGTAGCTGTTTGCGAGTGCTCAAATAGTGACAGTGCACTCAAATTAAACCACAGAAATTGTCTCCTCTAATGGGGCCTTCTCTCTCGCAGCTCGCAAGTGAATGTGTGTATGTGTGTTTGTGTGCATGTGTGTGTGTGTGTGTGTGTGAGGCCCAAGTCTGGTACCTTTAATAATACACGCATACAAGTGCCCACATTGTCAAAATAGAACAGCCTCTATTCCTCTATTGTTTGGATCAAAACTAGAGCAGTGAAAGTGAGTTAATTCCAGTGAGCTGCACCTGGTTTCTTTTCCAAGCCATGTGTGTAAGCTCTTTGGTTGTATGGGAAAAAAGAGAAAATGTGCCACTGCCAGCTTCCCTCTCTGTGCAACACCGCTTTTTTTCTGTATTGAACTTTCTTTATTCTTCTGTGACTGTGTGTATTATTTACATTGGAGATCTGTATTGACAAATCTTCTTACAGAGAGGAAATACTGCCAGAACTGTGCCCATCTGGTAGCTAATGATCTTAGTTTGTTGATTAATTGCATGTTTGTCTATTCTCTTCTGACACTTAAATGCGCCAAAAATTACAGAATAAAAAACTCCAAACAAACATGTTCTGAATACAATAGTAAAGACTGTGGGCTATAAAGCTCTTACAAAGAAGGCCTTTAAAAATAGATCTATGTGTGTGGTAGATAAGGGCAATGCATGAATAGATTTACGGATTAAATCTATCATGCATTGCCCTTCACATTTTCTCTTTACAACTCTGAGGTCTGAAAGAGGAGATAGGGTTGAATGGATATTGATAGATAGTTTTGGATTTCCTGAAATGATATCTCCCAGGATGCACCAGGGAAACTGAATATCAAACTATCCCTCACCTCCACCCTATCTTTCTCTCTGTCTCCCTCTCTACAGAGAGTGGGTAAAACCTTGTATGAACTGACGTATCCTGGACCAGCTTCCCCACCTAAAAGTTTTCCAGTGACGTCATCGTGTCACAGTGAGCTGGCTGTCAGACTACAGAGGCTGAAACCAGAGACACAGCATTCTAACTCCTTACAAACCGGTGTGTGCAATGTCAGGTTCTGTACCTTGGCACAAACACTCATCTGATTCACCAATGGCATAAGGAGAAAAAGCTCCCCTGGGCTCTAAATATCATGCTGACATTTACACAGTCACACTGAAATGGGAAAAAAACATTCATTCTTAACACTGTATGATCAAAAGTTATCTTGTGACAATAAGATTAATTGTCATTTCCAACCCACTCTGAGCTGTGCCGACCAAAACTGAAAGGTACCCTGAAGAGGTCTGCCAGCTTGGTACAAATCGTACATGAGCGAGTAAATAAGACAATAGGACTGTAGGACATAAGGTCAAAGCGGACTATTCAGAAACAGGACATGTAGAGTGTTGTCTTCCCCTGGTGTTTCGATGCAAGGGTCACCGAGAGCAAATGCAGGACACAGCTAGCTGCCGGCCCAGCTCCGTTATCACCCACTCACTCAGTCACACACTCTGCTGGGGCCATTAATGTTTCAAAAGGTGGCACGTGGCACACACAGTGGGCTGGGAGTCCCAGAGGTCCATATCTGCTAGCCTCAAAGGGGAGGTCCACATGCTGGCTCAGAACGGTCACATATTTGTGGACCACTCACACGCATCAGCACAACCACACACACACATTCATACACAGAAGTGTAAGGTATAACAAGCAACTTGGAAGACACTCATTCGATGTTCTCATTTCAAAATGTAAAGATGAAAAAAACAGAATCCAATCAAAGTCTTGAGCCTCACACTTTAAATGAGGAACTGTGCATGCATTTCCCACATATTATAATTCACACATAGACTGACTTTAACAACACCACAGGAAGAGAATGAGTGTGATTATGAAGAGCCTTAACTGACCAAACAATAACACCTACATAAATATCACACTGCACCCACATCTCAGTTTGACACGTACAAGCTACTACATCCAAATCACATATATTACTAATTTTACTATGCACATACATCCATAAAACACAGGCATATATACAGTGAATGCACGCTCCAACAAGTACACACACATATTTTGAAAGACAGTTGGCTTGCACATAAATGCTATCTTGATGATGAATTCTGGTGCACACATCATGTGGCATGTGCTCATTTGTACTGCATCTCAGCTTTGCATTTTTATATTCAGTATTTAAGTTCACTGCTTGAGGTTACTCTGTCGTGACTTCATGGCCTCACATGATGCCGTCATGTGACCCTTTTAGCGCACCAACATTCAGGCCGGTGATGTCACCAGTGGCCTTTCCTGTGCAAGCTCAAAACAGCTCTCTCAGCCCACACAGCCGTGGTAAACTAGTGCGCAGGACCTGTATTCAAGGAGCGCCTGCTCTGCACCCTGAGTGGTTATTTTAACCAGATGCTCTGAATGGCAGACACGATCTACAATCAGTTAAAGATGCCCTTGATGCCTTTATGAGAAGAAAGTTGTCCATTAGTAAAAAGGTTATAGTCTATGTTCATAAAATATCATGATAATGAACTAATTTTGTAAGCAGCACAGTAAATGAAAGATCTTTCAGTTTTAGTATGTGCCATTATTTCTAAAAGTTTGTGAGGGAACTAACAATTACTGTGCAGAAATCACAAATTTTATTTCTAATTTATACAGTGAATTACCTGAAACTCTGATGCTGGTGTGTAGCATTTGGATCAAGTTGGACAATATCTATCTATTTTTTTCACTGAATGAGGCCTCTGTGCTTGTTGTTAAACAAAAAAATATAATAAAAAAATAGTAAACCACCCGTATGTCAGTGTGGGTGGAATCTTTGTTTCCTTGGTCAGTGGGTGCTGTTAGACACATCATTATGTTAATAACAGAGAGCATGACATTACAGCAACTGTGTGTACTGGTAAAGGGGGGCGGCGTAAGTGTGTGAGCGTGAAAGCAACTGTGTTTTTTTTTTTTTTACATTTGGTAACCAGGGTGTGAAACATATCTTCACACACACAACAAGGAATATTTTGTGGACCATTTTTGGCGATTGTTGAGGTAAAGGCTAAATTATGGCCTAATGGGATACTTTACTTTCAAACTGTCATCTTAAACATCTAGGACAGTCTCTGTGTGTTCTTATGAAGTGGTTAGAGGCAACGATTCTCAACTTATCACAGATACTTCCCCATAAAAATATGTAACACATGTTAATCAGGACAAGTCTCAAATGTCAACCAACACTATGCATTCTGGCTCTGCATCTACAACTAAAAATCATTAAGAATTTTGGCCTGAATATCTCAAAGTTTCCTTGAATGTTTGTGCATGTAAACTTCCTGACTATGAACACTAAGCAAATCTGACAACAACAGCTTAACCCTCTAGAGATTACTCAATTATGAAAAAGCTCATGGCAACAATAAGAGATAGCACACGATTGTCCTTCAAATCCTTCTACTTATTATATATACACAAATACCTACTTATACACGTACAAGCATTTATTAGTATTACTCTCAAGTACTTTTATACATAATGGGCACTCACTCACAGGCATATGTATCATGAAAATGTATACTCATTGTGACACACAAGCCTTATTTGTTCACCCCTATCCTCCTCCGCAACCCCATCCCAAGAGAGATTCAGAAACATACACAAATGCATTCAGACACACACCCCTGTAAAAACCTAAACATGTTACCATCACATCCCCTTTCCGAGCACATGCTTCTCTTTAGTTAATTTTAATTTACACATTTTAAAACAATTTTGCCCTTTCTTTTTTTGATTCTACAATATATGTGTGTGCATTTATAAGTAGTTACGTGTATGTTATCACTAGAAAATGACCAGTAACAACACACATAACAACAATATTAATAAAATAATCAGTTCTTCTCTACACAATTGACATGTCAAATTTCCTCTGGCATAAAAGGAGAAAAATGCCCAGGATAAACAGAGGGACAAAAAAGAAAGGAGGGATAGTGGTTGATTCTGCTGCTTGGGTGAGAGGGAGGGGGAGGGAGGGGGCGGACGCACAGGAAGCACATTTGTATGCATTTCCTCTCATAACAGGAAGAGGCCAGTGGCTTCCCCTTCACAATGGCTTCGCTTCTGCTTCCCACCTCCTGCCTGCTTCCCTGGGGGAGGAGGAGGTGGAGGAAGAGGAGGAGTGGAGAGACAGGCACCAAAAACTGCTGGTTAGCAAACCAAACATGGCCATGTGGGGACACATATACACACAAGCGTGCACACACGTAGATGTCAGTCAGCTATGAAGCAGCACGATTGGTCTTGAGACAAACACTTATCCCATTGTCAGGGGCCAAGCAGGAAGACACGTGCTTATGAAAAAGGAATAAGAGGAGCCCAAGACCTGGGCCTGAACTCTGCTTCACAGCCAAAGAAGCTGTTAAGAGGGACATTATGACAAAAGAGCCTTTGTCCCACCTCTAATATATGCTATGCTCTTCTCTCTCAAAATCCCACTTACCATCCGTTTTCAGTGCACCTTTATTATACAGCAGGAACAGGAGGCAGCAAACATTTTTTATTTCAGTGTCTGAATTGAAAGTGTCCACTTTGAGTAGTTAAAAGCTAACCTGTGGAACTGATTGAGTGGTGTCTTAATTATGCCAATTTTAGTTATAGGGGTCTTAAAGTACATGCCAGTTTAGATTCTCCTTCTTACCAGAACTTGTAATTACATTTCAGAACAGCACTGTAATGGCTGGCTAGGCAACTTCTCTGTATGCTCCTGTTTATGCTGAAAACCCGCAACTGGAAAAAGTGGATGTTACATCGCAAGGCTCAAGTTAGTGGCCGGAATGACAAAAATAACCTTCTTGTCATTCATTTGAGGTGGATAAACTTTTGTCGTGGCACTGAGGCTGGGATTGTAAACTTAAGGCACATCGTTTTCACTTTTCATCAGCTTCCACAAAAAAAACAAAAAAACAGGAGCAGATTGGTTTAAACGAATTATCACACGGATATGTCCCCATGCATCTAATTGTTTTAGTGGTTTCTGCTGCAAGAAGACCCTATTAACCCCACTTTTCACTAAATGAAGTCTTCTTATTACGAGCACAGCTCAGAATTTGCTTCTAGAAATAAAGAGGGAAGAGAAATATGGAGAGTAAACATAAATGAGCTCATGAGCCACTCCCTCAAAATATTTTTTTTAAAAGCCAATCTAAAATAGCAATAAATTGCCAGTCTACAGATTATATGTCAACAAACAAATATTTATAATCTGATTTTTACAAATCATTTTGTATTAGACATTAGTCATAAAATGTCACTACTTTTTTAAAATTCAAAATACACCCTGATACCTAAAAAGACTTTGAAAGCCCAACATAATGAGCAGTATAGCGGACAAAGGAAATAAAAGAGAGGAAGCTAGACAAACCATTAAGACTTTCTAGTGAGTGAAAATTAGAGTGAGGTGAGAGAGCAAAATGAACCACGTGAAGAACATGTGAACGAGAAACGAAACAAGAAATAAGTTGAGAAGGATAAAGGAGAATAAAAATACAGCAGAAGGAAGGTGAGAGCTTAGTGAGCCCTTTTCAGGTAAGGTCTCGCAGCACTGAACATATGACAAAGAGGCGTGCCACTTGCTGTGGTAAAAGAAGGAGATGGTAGAAGGTGGGAAACAGGGAATTAGAGGAGGGGTGCAGGGGTGAGTAGCTACCCAGTGGGCCTCATTATTTTCCTGCTGTTAATTTCACTCGCACATTTTCTCACCCGAGTGCTGTTGATTGGAGAGAAGAATGCTTTGTCGTAGAAACAAAAAGACTCCTTTCTTTCAGCTGCAGTGCTGTAGTTAACATGGTGAGGGGAGAGAAGCAGCACATGTAGGCAAACATAAAAATATGTTGTTTTTTTTATCTTCTTCCAGCCAAGTACGTGTTAGTGCGACTGCTGTTTGTGGGAGTTGGGCGATCCTGTTGGTTTACTTCATGTCACTGATGACCTGATTCATGTTTAACCTTTGGCCCTGGGTCCCTTCCCCCTTGGAATCCACAACACACACACACACATACACATAGATTTACACAAACAAGTCATCCTAAATTAAGCCCAGTGAGTCTACTGGCTGGAGAGGTAACACTAATTAGAGCCAATTGCAGTAAATTAGTCGATCCCCAAGACCGACTCCGGAGAGATAGATGTGCTTTAGATGTGTACATGTGTTTACAACCATGCATTTATCTATGCTGCATAAACAAGACACTAAATACACCATTTAATTTGTGTGTCTGAGTGTATAATCTGCTATGTCTCAAATCTATGCCAGTGTGTGTATGCGCACACACACACACACACACACACCTGTGCAAGCATCTCATACTGTAGGTGTGTATGCCTATCTGTGTGTGTGTGTGTGTGCTAGTTGGGGCAAGAGAGACTGCTCTATGTCTGCAGCCCATGAGTTTATGGCACAGGGGGCTCTTTCATGTGCCCGAGGCTGGGAGAGGGTCTGAGTGGTCAGGGGGCTTGGAGCCAGGGCTCACACACTGCTGCCCAGTGTCCAGAGCTCTGGGCAGCCAGTCAACGCCAGGGAGGCCTGGCCCTTCTGCCCCTGCTCTGGGGAAGTGTTTTGGGGCCTGGGGGTGGCAGCCCAAAGTGGCCGCCCAAAGAGAACCAGGCCCTCTGCCCACTATCATACTGCCGCTGCAGGGAGGGCAGGGGTTGGGAGGCAGTGCAGCCCTGTAGGTGGAAAGGTAGCGTTGACAGCCACACAGAGTGGTGCCACTCCAAAGACCAAAGAGGACTGCAGTATGACGTGTGTATGTAGACATCAGCGGGAATGCTACATCCATCCATCCATCCATTGTTAACCGCTTATCCTGCATACAGGGTCGTGGGGGGCTGGAGCCAATCTCAGCTGACATCGGGCGAAAGGCGGGGTACACCCTGGACAGGTTACCAGTCCATCGCAGCGGGGAATGCTACAATAACTTAAAATTGCTCATTTGTACAGAGACAGGAATTGTACCATATCTGTTGGATATTCATAGTTTAACTAAATAACTGTCACTATCATTATATACTTCTGTGTACAAAATGCATATAGAAGACCGCAGAAGAGCTTTAAGAAGAAGGCAATACACTTTTTATAAGCAAACAGTAAAAGTATGTGAAATATGTAAGGTTTAAAGCAACTCTATACAAATTCCTCTGGTGTTTATTTGGCTTGGGCTCTGGGACATTTCCTCAAAAAGGAAGTGAAAATATGCAAAGCCAAAGCTTCCGTTTTTTCTGTTTTTTCTTTTAAGAAGAAAATTTAAGTTTCTGTGTCTGTCTCTGTCTTGTGATGTCCGCCTCTACAAAATGTGGTGATGTCATATATTTAGGCCGTAGGTTGAATGACACTGAATGCAATATGCTCTGCATGCATGTGGTGTTTTCCACATGACTTGATGACATAATTTCAGTAGGAATTGCTTTTCGACTGAAACGAGCAACTAAATAAGTAATCTATTTAGAGATCAAAACAACAAAATCCAGTGATATATTGATTTTCCTTTCCCTGAAGCCTTTCTCTCTCCTGCCTCTCCTTTCCTCGCTTCTCTTCTCTCTGTAAGTAAAGCCCGGATATCTCAGGCATCGATTTCCCTCAGGTGTCCTTCCTGTCTCCCTCTTTCCCTCCTTATCCGCAGGAGCCGGAGTGCCTGGTGCAACTGGCAGGCCCAGTCTAAGGTGGGATGAGAGAGAAGGACTGAGATAGGGTAAGGAACTGTGGGTGCTGCTGCAACACGATAGCTTTAGACCTCATCTAAAACTCTGTGACCTCCTCCTTGCTCTTCCTCTGTCTCTGTCTGTCTCTCTTTCAATAACAAATACATAAATCACAGTACACTGTACATAAATGCATACTGTTACTGTCTTTTAAATCTTTCTTCCCATGTATCTTTCTCACTCTCTCTTTTGTGCTGCAGCTTTGACTCTAAAGGCACCTTGTTTTTTAAATGAGCATGCTGTGTATCACAGAGAGTAAAATTATGATTACTGGATTTTTTTTTATCACAGGTACACTCATATTCTCACTCCCTTCTCACTATCATCTTGTTAAGCTGAGTCATGAGAGGGGTCACAATCTGATTCAATGACTTCTCCAGCATCATGAGCTTGAGCCTCTTTATGTCGCTTTACTCTGGACGAAAATGACTGTTTGATAAAGCGATAAAGATGTTGCCAAAGGAATGAAGCGGTCTTGTGTTCAGACGACGTGTGTGTGCCTGCGTGCATGTTTGACCTGTAATCCAGGGGCCACGTTAGAAGCGTATGGATCCAATTGGGCTGCCAGGAAGCTGACAAAGTGTCAGTGGTCAGTCGTGCCACAGGAAGTGATCAATTGTGGGCCTCGAGGACAGTGAGAGAGCTCTGTCTCTATCTATTTCCTGCCACAGACAGCAGTGTCTGCTTGAATCACGCCGTCCACCATTTATTATGTCTGCCTGAAGTATTGCCAGCTGTTGCTAAAAAGTGTGCAAGAATTCCATTGTTGTTAGGTTTGTTATTTGATTTAATTTTTTCAAGCTATGTACAGTATCACTTGTTAAAAATGTATCTCTTGTGCTATGCAGGGGAACGCTACAACACTCCCACTGTCACTAATTTATTATTTTATATTTATTATTGTCAAAAAATAATAATGATAATAAATAAAATACTGATTCAGTGTTTGTCTCCCAGGCTGCCCTTCATCTCCACCCTGTTGGCCCAGTCCAGTGTGTCACTTAAGACCCATCTCTGTTTGGTTGTTTTATGTTTTCTCCCACCCTGCCTCTCCAGTGCTACCACCCTCTGTCCGGTAATATTCCACTGCTAGCGAGCTAAACTGAGTGGCATGGTGTGAGAGGTTGGGTGTGTGAAGGGTGCTACAGTTGTGTGTAGGCCGCAGCCCTCAGAGTGTGTAGTGATATGCAGAATGGTTTTTGAGAATTACAAATGTTCTCATGCAAATCCCTTTTAGGAAAAATCCTCCTGGTGCCCACACACTGGTTTGTTACAAAAAACAAACCTGCCATTATAAGCCAATGGAGCTCTCCCACCCAAAGCAATATCCCCGCAAACACTTCTCTGGTGCCCAGTTCTCATATTGCCTAGACTCCCAGAAGACCTTCATTGTTGAGGACTATGTGGGGTGTAGGGTGTTTCTCCTTCCTCCCTCCTCCACCCCTCCTCTTCCCCACCCTCATACTCATCCATCCTCCCATCCCCCTGGGACTTACCTGTCTGTTGCGTTCATCCATAATCCGCGTGATCTGAATCTTTTTCCTCCCCATCGTCCCCGTCTCTTTCTTTCTCTCCTCTTTCTAAAGAACTTTATGCTTTCTTCACTCTCCTCTTTCTTCTTCTTTCTCTTCACTCTTCTGCTCTTTCTTAATCTGTCTTTTTTCTGCTTTCTATTTGTTCCAATCAAGTCAAAGATTCCAGCATCCGTACCTGCAAGAAAGAAATGGAGAGGGGGAGGAGAGGATGAGCATTAAATGAAATGAAATATGGCAAAATACTGAGAGAAAAAAAAAAATAAAAGTGGCATCACGGCAGCCACAAGGGAGGGTGAAGAAAGACAAAGAATCTGTCAACAATGTTGTGAGAACCGCTGTGTTTTTCACTGTCGATATCATGCAAATCAGTTTGTGCATTTTTTTCCCAAGCACAGACTATGAGAGGAGACAGCGCTGTCAGGATCTCGCTTCGTTCACAGAGAGTTTGACAGTGTTTTGGAAGTGCCGCTAACTTAAACGCTCTAATCACCAACACTGTAACATTACCTCCAGAGTGAGAAATACATTTTGTTTCTTCCCACGAACTGCACTGTATTGACAGTGGAACTGCAAGACACAGCTTTTTCTACTCTATCTGCAGCTCATCTCCAAAATGGCAGACATGAGTTGCAGGATAGAATACAGATGTAAAATCAAGCTCAGTCACGTCTTGTTCTGACAAAACAAGCCAAAAAACTAAAGAAGAAAAAGGGCCAAAAGAGATCTTTTGAAACCTGGTAAAAGGACATTTCTTGGAGACAGAAATCAAACAAAATTCCAACATGAACTTAATCCAGCTGGAGATGTTACATGTCCAGGAGTGCATCTGAAGAGCATCTGAATAAATGCACTTGCGTTTGCTTATGTGTGCATGGTTGAGGGTGTGTGTACCCGTGTTTGAGGAGAGGAGGCCAGCAGCTGATGAGCTGGACTGCTTGTGCAAAAAAGAAAGCTGCGCTCCAAAAAGTTTGCGTGAGTGAGTGACTGTGTGTCCGTGTGTGCGTACACATGTGTGTGTGTATGTTCTTGTGTGAGTTTGGCTAAGCCAGAGCTCCAGTGCATCTCTCCAGAGTGCTAAAGTAGGCCAACCCAATCTATCTCAGGGAGGAGCAGAAGAACTGTTGTTGTGTTTTCTTTTGACAGTAGAGGTGATAACGTCCCTCGTTATGCAAATGAGCATCCCATTATTTAAGCTCAGTGCAATGCAGGGGAGCTGTCAGCGCCGTCACATAAAAAAAAATCCTCCATCTACCCTGCCTTTTTTTCTCTACTTTCCCCTTCTTCTCTCTTCTCTCCTTTCTGAACCAGATTTCCGGCACCTGGCAGCACAAGCATCAGACATTGATGTGGAAGATGACACCGCTTCACCAAAAGACATGTCAGTCTCAGTCTCTCTCTCTATCATTCTCTCTTCTCACTTACACCCTTGCTCTCTTCCTCACTCTCTCATATTCTCTCCTTTGCACAACTCCCGCACACATACATGCACATTGTAATGCACTTGCTTTCCCCTTCTTTCCTTTTTTTTAAATTTTCCCTAACCTGAATCCATGTATTTATTGAGTAACATGCATGAGAAAGCACAAGAAAGCTCTAAACCCCTGAGGTGAGCGCAGCACATTGCCATGCACTTGACCTCTTTGTGCTAGAGAGTAGGACATTGATAATGAAAGCGCTTAATAGGGACATTCTGGCATACTGTGGCTCTTAGTGACAGACCAAGGCCTGTTGCAGTAGAACATAACTGTATTTCTTTTCATTTGCAACAGAAATTACAGGTGGTGTACTACCTGATTGGTTCTTTCAAAATCAATAGTACAGTAGTGTTTAGTTTAGTTAAGGCCAAGACTAGCATAATGATGTGGGCCTTCAGAGTGCATATGTATAACACATATTTAGTAAAGATATTACATTTTTAAAGAGTAACACTTATTATTCTGTATATTATAAAATTCTCTGCAAAAACGCCCATTGCACAAAGATGGAAAACAAAATGAGACAATACAATTTGAACAATGATGAAATGCATGACAAAAAACTTGATGGTTTAGAATACGCCCACTTATGGAAGAAATGAGATACAAACATAAATGCATCATTTGGCAGTTAGGACAACAGCCGGACTGCACCATCATAATAATAACAAGATCTAAAATAACTGTGGCAGCTCTGAAGAGGCTATCCAAAACATTTTAGCATTGCTGTGCGCAAACACACCCATCCATAGACAGAAAAACAAAGAGCTGCCCTCTGGTAGAAAACAAAGAAGGATGTTGTCAGACAAACTAGGATTACAAGCCAACACCAAGGCGCTTGGCACAAGACAGCCAGACAAGGATATCAATCAAGTCGGCGTACCTCAATCACAGGCTGACAGCATCATCCCCTCCCAGTCTTTGTATTCGACACTACCCAGCCCGGGCATTGCTCCAAACAAGGAGGCGTTGCCCTCTGTGATCCCTGCCTCCTGGCCTCCACCTCCTCCTTGTTCCTCCCACAACCCACTGAGCAGAACTGAACCTCTCAATGTCAACAGCCGCTGGGGCAACACCTTAGGCCTTACGTAACATTAATGCTAAAACTAAGACCGTGTCCTGAACATTTAATCCCTGCTTTTGGCACTTAGAACCAGCCAATGCTCCCTGAGGTGAGGCTCTGCTGCCACTTAGCCCCGTGTCGGTGCGTCCCCACCTCAGCCAAACCCCCTTCCCCATCCCTTCTCACTATTGCCTCCTCTACCTCCTCCTACACAACGACGCAAGTTCCCTTCCCTCCATCCCTACATCTCCCCCCCACTTTTCATCACACCCGCCCCCGTCCCACATGAGTGCCAGGCAGCTCCTGGATAAGAACCGAGTACCCACCTCCTCATCGGGCTCCCTTCCCTCTCCTTCCATCTCCTTCTCTCGTGGTGGATAGAGCATCACTTAACTTAACAGATTACCACTGAATCACTCAATCCAATTTAGCCTCATGACGCCAAGACAGTGAAATGGAAGGAAATGCAGGAAACAAGCACTGCTTAGTGAATATGGTCAAGTGGCACAGGGCAGTAATCCTCAGCAGGAATTTTTTGCAGCAGACTGACAATGACACCTGACCTTGAGAGGGCAAATGAGGTGAGAAAGTAACAAGAGAAAAAATTAAGACACAGTGAGGCTGAAGAAAGAACTAACAAGCTTGCACGCACTAAGCCACTTCATTAATCCCAAAAGTCTGGCGTAGGGAAAGAGGGAATGGACTGTGGAAAATGGAGAATACACAAAAGGGTTTCTTCTTCTTCTTTTCTCTCTGGATTCTGACAAATGGAATGCCTGCATTCACACCAGCCTGGTAACTGGAAGGAGGCCGGAGCAGGCGACTGCTAAGGTCAGAGAGCGTGCTTGCACCAAGCAGACAGAGGGACAACGGTTGCTCGTCTGCTTGTTTTATATTGCAGGTCCCAAGTCACTGCGCTTTGAGTTGGCGAGGTGACAATGAAAGAGAAGGAGAATGGTGAGAGGAAAACAGAGAAATGGAGAGAAGAGAGGGAAATGGAGTGAAGCATAAAGAGGGATCTTTTGAACAGTCACCAGGCCTCTCCAGGGGGAGGGGAAGAGCTGTACCCACGACCCTCCCATCTGTTAAGCAGACGGACGGAGAGAGAGAGAGAGAGAGAGAGGGATGAAGGTTGGGGGAGGATGGGAGAGATGGAGAGGGAGCAGCAATTCAGCACATAGATCTAATGAGCATTCTCTTTTCCTGTGTGTCTCAGAAGTGGAGCTGAGAGGACGATGAGAACATATACACTCAGTGCACCACAAGCTTGATTCTAGGTCGCCTCTCTCCCAAGTGTTTAGTCACTAAAAACTAATATACAGCACATGGTGCTTTTTCACATTGTAATAGACGGTCTGTAGGGTGCTTGTTAATGTGGCTTTGTTATTGAGGACAGGCACTGAAGATGACTCCTTTGAATCAATGGGGCGACAAAAAGAGGAACTTTACCTTGACTCATTCTCTGGACTAATTTTTCACTTTGAAAGACAGCTACACAGTTGAGAAGACACGTACACAAACCCTAGTTCCAAGAACAAATGTTGCAGCCAATTATCTTATTAGATTTCTGCATTCAGAGAATTGTGAGGGAACATGTTAAAAATGAAACTTGCACTCCTATAAATGCAGCGTGTGTACAATTCTGCTGAGGCTGATGTTCTCGAATCCTAATTCTACACGTTATAGCAAATTGGGGAAGGTGATTTATCATGACAGGATTGGCGATGTTTTTCCAAGAAACCCCACCTCGGCAGCACAGCCTCGGCCCATGGTACATCTGCAACACATTTGGTAATAGCATGTGTCCTGAAAAAAAAAAAATATATATATATATATATATATATAAAACGCCAGTATCCCCTATCCTCCTAGGAAATGTGGTTGTGAGGATTTGAAATAACATATTACACTGCAGTAAGTAAACCTTTTAGGAGGTGTATGGTACATTAAATAAACGCTCTCTCTTTTTAAATAAACTCCCATTTCCTTGAAGAGGAGGACGAAAAAAAGCGCTTTAATATGGTTTTCCAAATACAATCTGAATGTCAGTACACACTCAGTGCTCCATTTTTACTTGAGCATTTCTGTCATGTAGAAGATTTTTTTCCTCGAGAACATTAAAGTTTTTTTTCAGATGTGTAGATTTTTGGAGGTTTCTTCTTTGTGTTTTTGATGTAGCTATTGACGCGTGTGCCGGTATAAATGTGGATGTGTTTGTGAGCACATTTTTGTGTGTTTGTGCTTTATTTGGAAATAGTGGTGCACAGCACTTTATCTCCTGTCAGGATGGATGGAGATATACCAGCAGAAATGAGAGGAGGGGAAGGATCAAGCAAAGGAGCGAGACGATGGCCAGGCAGGATGGGTACAGAAAAAAATGTGTATCAGGTCTCATTGTGCCTCTAATGTCATTATAGGCAGTGACTCCTCTATGTGGCACGCCACACTCCCCATCTGTCAGAGCGAGATAGGCAGGGTGACGAATGGCTATCACTGCTACTTCCCTCAACCCCCACCACCCCCACCCCCCATGTCTGTATCTTTTTTGAGTGCTGGGGGAGAAGAGTGACCTAAACCTGGGCGGTAGCCCACACGTAGGTGGGACTCTATGGCTCTGAATTGCAGCAGATATTAGTGCTAATTTAACATGTTAGCAGCTAAAGAGATTAGCAACATGTACATCTGGGGATTAGAGTGATAGTGGTAGATCATCTTATAATTTTCATTCCTTTTTTCCCCCAGTGAGTGTTCTAGCTAAACTTGAATTTGAGAGGCTGTAGTGTGTATTTGTTCTTATGTGTGTGTCGGAGGATATGTCCTCAACCTGTCTCTCTCTATTAGCTCATGATTTAGTTGGATCATTAGTGAGACAGAGACGGTTTCACATGTATTCTATTTTCAATCTCTCTGTGCATTAGAACTGAGACACCTGTCTATTGATGAGGAGGAGAGTGAGCCAATAGCCTGTGGTTGGCACAAGTTTTACACACTCTGTCAAGCAATCGTAAGTGTGATTGACATTATAGAACAAAGGTATATTGTTATAAGTAGCAGCTTAACTGCTACAAGATGAGTGCTCAATTTCTCACCAACCGCAGTTCAACCAATTTCTCTACTTAAAACTTCATACTCTAACTTTAAAATTAATTGATTTTCATCCTAATGAGACTCTGCCAGCACTGTTTCCCCTCTTATCCTTCAATCCAACAGCTCTGCCCCGGGGTCTTGGAGGACAGAAAGACAGGAAACACACACACACACACACACACACACACACAAGACAGCCAAACGGAAGGATGTGACATCAGCAGGCACAGACAATCAAAGGTGGTAAAGGTGCTTCCTTCCCTAAATCGTTTCACAGAGCATAAATTGGGAATCAAAATCCAACATCAGATGAGTGCAAATAAACACAAGCAATATGCTTTCTGAAAGTGAAATACTTGAGGAAACTTTTTTGCTTTGTGTGGCCAAGGGCCCATATACTTTTAATCAAAAGGAAAAAAACTTAACTTAAAAATCTTAAATCAATGAAGCAACACACGTCACTGACTGTGGAACTAGGTTGAAATTAAAAGTACGAAATAATTCAATTAGTTTATTTTGCTTGATTATAAAACTGTATTACATTTAGAATAAATTTAAGATATTAGTATTTATTAAGAATACTTTGGGTAAATACATCCCTGATATCGGAGTGGCAAAATTTGAGATCATAATATTTACATTCAGTATTTTTTTATACCTTTTACTGCCAGTTAATTCATCACCTTAGCTGCACTAGCTATCCATCAAAACAGCAATCAAACTGACATAGACCGAAAACTTCTAAACTAAACTACATTGCTTCCATTAAAAGAGCAATTAGGGAATATTCACCTGTTTTGGAAATACATAAGAAATAGAAGCACTTCTGCAGGAAATATGATGTGTCTAAAATGACTTATGACTCTTAATTTAAAATGGAATGTAAATTATACAAAATTAACCCAAATATTAATATCAGATGTTCAGCATTTCAGTTTTTGTGTATTTTCTCACTCCGCCGCTATGGCATTTCATTATGGGTCAAAAGAAAATACATTTTCTACCAAGCGTCCTGTCGGAATGCAGCTTTATTTTCAATCAAAAGATTACACCTATTTAATGTCATGGATAAAAATCTCTTTCTGATAGTAAGGACAAATTTAATATGATTAATTCAGGTATGTACTTTTAGATTAAGAGACTGTGTTGTTTATGAAGAGTTTTGTACTGCAGTGTGATCCTATCAAGTGGTAATGAGTGGATAGAAATGGAGGTAAAAGAGTACGAAGCCCTGGCCTTCGTTTGGGCAGCTGCACATCTCACTCAGCACCAGCAAACTAGGGGCCTTGGGTAATCAGAGGCGCAATGGAGACAGGTAACCATCCGTCAGAGCCAGCAAGGAGACAGGTGAAAGCCATCTTTCCATAGCCCATTGCTGACTTCCCCAAGGACAAAATGACTTGACACAATGCGTCAACCCCCCTCTTTGAAAGGAGGCCAAGGGCTATAAAGCCACAGCTGCCAGGCCAAAGACAGACCAGCAAGTGGGCACACGTGAGAGTGAGGCAAAGCTAGATAGACAGGGATAGCGATGAAGAGTAGCTGTCGTGGTTAAAAAGGCATTCCCTGACGATTGTCAACAGCTTTGTGTTGTGACAGTGGCTTATAGCCATGAGTGATAAACAAATAAACTTAGAGGACCACAATGACAAACATGCCCCACACATACCCTTGTGCCAAGATGGAAAAAATGGTATCAGAAAAAAAGAAGAAGAAAAGAAAAAGGAGAAGCATAGGCGAGCCACAATGTGGCGAGGCCCCGGAAAGGCTAGAATGAATCACCATTTAGTGCATTCAGTCTTTCCATGGCATGAGCATAAGGAGGGGCATTGGACGCATTCAAGTATAAAGTAGAGATAGAAAAGATGATAGAGGAAAGAATCAGCGTAATAGAGGTGACACAGTCCAAGGTGGAAACACAGTGAAGCTTGGGAAAAAATAAAAGGTATAGAAATTGTTTTGAATATTGAAGTGGTGCAGACTGTGGTGATACACACATCTGATGTTTAAACACAAATAACTTCACTAAAGTTTCACTATATTACATTCTGCCAGAGTTTATTTCACTTCTTCCTCTCTTTCTCTCTCTCTTTCCAGTCCCCTTTCTCTCTCTCTCTCTCTCTCTCTCCAGTCATTCTAAAGTCATTTACAAAGCTCAGCCGCAGGTCATGTTTTCCAGTGAGTTTAAACCACTGTCTCAATTCACATGTTGCCCTGTGCACCGCAGGACCCAGGTGTAGCCAACGCCTGACACTGAAGTGACAGGAACAGAAAATGAACACACAAATGTACATGAATGATCACACACTCACAAGTGTACTTCTGGATTCAGAGATAATTCATCATCTGCTTATCTACTGTATTCATAAAACAACACTGTAATGAACCGATGCACTGGAATTGCAGTATGAACCCTTCAATGAGTGTACCCAGCCCCCACAGGAACAGCCGGGAGTCATGTCACTAAGAACACAAAGCACTGACATATTCACCCAATTATGTTCCCTGCCAAGTATGACAATGTCTCAGGATGTTAGCAGTGTTCTCCAGTGGGGGGAGAAGGGCAGGGAGTGTGTGTATGTATGTGTGTTTATGTCAGAGGTTTGAAAATGAGGCTAAGGGCTCGTTGCTGCATGGGCCACACTTACTTATGTTCAAGCACAGTAAACTTCCCAGCAGTCGTGAGGCCCGACGGCCCCTGCTCCTGCCCCTCCCCCTTCCCATACTGTATCAACACCAAAAATCATGGTTAAGACGATCCGCTGATGATTTCATCACACCCCCACCCTTTAGTCTTTCTCTTTGCCACAGCATTCTAATCACCCTAATTAAAAGCTTTGTTCATTTAGAAATCTCTGATGACAATTTGTTTCACTCTACCCTACAGCAGTGGTGGCTGTGAAGAGAGGAGAATTAAATTTGATCTTCTGACAGCAATTATTAAATGCTCCCTCCTGGCCTCAATTAAGGCCTGCAGGCTAGCGCTAACATGGCTAACCCTCATGCAACCACGAAATGCCGGCGCACTTCCTTTTTCTTCACCCTCTTTATTTTTTCACTCTTTTCAGCATGCGCGTGTGTATCTGTGTGTCTGTCAACTCGGTGGGTATGGAAATGCATGCTTGCTTGTAGGTCATTATCTGTTTTGCATATTGCTGATGGGAAGAGGTAAATAAAATTATTTCGTTTTTTGACTGTTTGTTGTAACTAAGTCAGCATGTGGGTACGGGCAGATCTACGGGGAAGTTGTGGAATTTACTATTTTTCGTTGTCTGGCTTCATCAGCAAATTTGGATCCCACAATGATACAGTTACGTGAAGTGATTATTTTTTAAGTTGTGACTATGACAAGTGGTGACTGAACAGAGTGTTCAGTGTGCAGAGGGCCTCAACTTATACATAAAAATCAATAAACAAGACCCTTTTAATCATAATTAGCATAACTTTGTATTTGAGGCACATGTATCTTCATGGCTGTGTACATGCTTTAAAGGGACAACATTAATCCTTAAAAAGGAAAAAAACTACTAATTGTAAATAGTTAAAACTCTAAAGAACACTTCCTCTCCTTGTCATTGTGACACTCCAACAGCATTATGTGTCATGGTCACAGCCTTGCTGAGCTGAAGGGAGAGCCACAGCACTGCTTTGAGTCTATGCACAGTGTGTGGGTAATTTGCAGAGAAGTAGAAGGTTGCACACTTCAACATGGATGTCCTTCATAAATTCGACCTTCTGTTTTTTTTTTTTTTTCTTTCTCCGGTCCCTGTGCTCTGCTAGGAAACCGAGTAACCTAGATCGTAGAGTAGTGAGAGAGAAAGAGAGAGACAGAAAGGAGAGACAGAGAAAGAGAGACTGAGCAGAAGAAGCAGTAGGACAGATTGAAGGGAGACAGAGTCAGACTTTGACACCATTCCAACCCACCCAACACTAAAAACCCCTGCTAGGATGATGTCAGGTTCACTTTTTTTTCTGGTTACCACAAGCTGATTGTGCTGATTATTGGTGAGTGTTGTTTCCCTGTTGATGCTGTGCATCATTAAACAGAGATTGTTACTGTTAGTGTTTGTTTAAGCAAGGCTGGTATAATGTTTCCAGGCACTGTCTCTTCACCAAACCCACACACGCAACCCCACACACACATAGATACACAGTGTAAACTTAAGGGTCTGTGCCTAAAGTGTAATTCATCTGCAGTTTTTCACATTGTATGATGAATACAGCTAGTTTAGGAGATATTACCTAATTTAATTGTCCTACTTGCACTAATGCAAATGTATGTTGGCCCATGTGAGTTAATTTTTTCAGAGCCGATGCTGCCTTAATGATGTTATCACTATGTTGTGTTATTGTCGCGTTGAATGAAGATGTGCAATGTAATTTAGTGCATCAAAGCGTCGGTGTGATCCATTATCCAACTTGTACAATGAAAATTGAATAAGAAAGTCTAAAACCGGAAACAGAGACAGCTCGCCTTCAAAATAAAATGTCCGTCAATTTAAGGATAGCTTAAATTTGTAAATAAACCAATAGCTTAGCCTTAATATTGAACAAAATTCATAACTGTTGTATTCCTGCCACTTAACCATACATTATTTTTCACTAGCAAGAACCACAATCAACAGATATGATTAAATGATTTATTGATAAACATAAATAATAAACAGAAAGATGCTTGCAGTTGCTGAATAGACATTCGAAAGCGTTGTGGGGAAGCTACGATAAGGAAATCCACCGTAGCGCCCGGGCACGACGGACCCCCATATAACCCTATGGAGAGGAAGAAGGAGATGAGGAGACTGGACAGAGAAAGGGGTGGGCGGGAGGGGTGTTGAATGCGAGAGCGAAGAAGAGGACGTGTGTTGTGTGGGTATTTATGGAAATGCCGGGAGTGACGTCACTGATGTGTGGTCCCGCTCCTGAAACTCTGCTGGTAGCACCACTTATTATATTGTCAGTATTATATTGTCAGTAGGCCTACTGGAATTATAGAGTGCTATGATTCATGCCTATGTAACATTAATGATTTATCAATTTATTTAATTGATTAAGACTACTTAATCTGTGATTTTGGGTGAACGTGAAAGGCTATAGCCTACATAGTGTTACGATGTGATGAGTCTGACTGTTGAAAAGAGTTGATTTATCTCCAACTTTGACTTAATTGTGCAGGTCTGTTATCGTGGCAATAACACTACTACTCTATCCTCGAAATGCAGAAACAAGATTAACAGAAGCGGCCACTCAGATCAAACACTGTATATGCTCCTGTTTATTTAACATAATATATAACTATATGTTTACATTTATATTAAACGTGACTGACCTTAATTTAAATAGCGTTTTCAAAACCAGTTGTACCTGCATTACGAGTTGTAACATTATTTTATAGCCTTTAACGTTCACCCAAAGTAACAGATTAAGTAGATTTAATCAAATAAATAAATTGATGAATAGGTTATACAAATGAATGATTACTTTGGCTTGAATCACAGCACTCTATAATAGCCTAATTCCAGTGTTTGAACCAATTGACAATTTAATTAAAATAATGTGGTATAGCCCAATAATAATAACTAATATGACAATTATGAATTTTGTTCTATATTAAGGCTAAGCTATTTGTTTATTTATTAAGTTTAGCTATCCTTAAATTGACTTTTAAAACACGGACATTTTATTTTGAAGGCGAGCGGTCTCTGTTTCCGGTTTTAGACTTTCTTGTTCAATTTTCATTGTACAAGTTGGATAATGGAACAAGCCAATGCTTTGATGTGCTAAATTACATTGCACATCTTCATTCAATGCGACAATAACACAGCATAGTTCTAACATCGTTTAAGCAGCATTGGCCCTGGAAAAATGAACTCACATGGGGTCAACATACATTTGCATTAGTGCAAGTAGGACAATGAAATTAGGTAATATCCCCTAAACTGGCATTTTTAATCATACAATGGTAACAACTGCAGATGAATTATACTTCACGCATGGACCCTTAAGACAGAAGTTTTATGCATTGCATCTATAATTTACATACTCTTGTGCTTTCTTTGAAGTCAAATTTGGGGGCCTTCAAACACAACAAAAGCAAATAAAATCAAAAATGGAATATGTATTGAAAATGTGTCCAATGAAAGACTGACATAGCGTATTCAAGGGTTTGAAAATTTTAAATCTACTTCAGTAGTGCTTTCCTGTTTCCGGAGGAGAGCTGTTGGTGGGGTGCATGAGGCGAAAGGTTGTATGGATTGTGGAGGGTGTGTTGCGGCATACGGTACCTACAGATCAGCCTCTGTTTAGGGGAGTGGCCCCACCAAGGCCAGAGCTGGGCCAGACCCAGTCCAAGCCTCTCATTAGTCACCGGCTGGGTGCCGCGCTCCTTTTTGGAGTGGTTAAGGGGGAACCGACGAGGGTCTGGCAGTTCCACTGTACTCCACTCCCAGCACCATCACAACCCGACCTCATCAAAGCGAGCGCTCGTAATTTGTCACAGAAAGCAGCCAATTAACATATGTTAGGGGAGGAGGGACGACGAGAATAAGGGAGGAGAGGAGGGGAGGGCGAGTGAAAAAAGATAGTGTATGATTAAAGAGTCTGCACAGCTGCACAAAATCAAGATGGCAAAGAGAGGTTTGAAAGAGACCTCAGACCGAGTAATCTGATAAAGCTTACTGTTACTTAACCCCCATAAGCAAGAGCTGGAGAGGGAGAAGGAGAGAGGGGGAGAATGAAATAATAGAGACAAACAAATATTAAATTACTACTGTGAAGCTACAAGCTTTGGCAGAGTGCCTCTGCTCTCAATATGTGGCTACAGTGAAGGCCACTGTATCACATGGAGATGACCCCTCTTGCCAAAGCACTGCTGTTTGACCATGCTCTATTTTTAGCGCAGCGCTCACCATTGTGCTTAATGTAGTTCAGTTTATGCTAAAATCTGCCTTATTTTAAACTTTATTTTATCCCAAAATTTGAATGCATGGTGCACCACAGCAATTTAGCTCCCTTTCTCATAAAACAAAAGGTGCTTTTTCATTTTTCATTCATTTTTCTGTCACAAAGTCTCAGACAAGTTGCTTACATTCTGACTTGTTTGTTTGCTTTCAAATTCATGTTCCTCATGGTTGGTTTTTAACATGCTGTGTGTGGTTATTTATGCATGTGTGCACGCCTGTTTGTGACTGTGTGTCTGCACGCGTGTGTGTGCATTTATATGTCTGTTATTGTTGATGTTGTTGTTGTAGGAACATCTTGTGAAGTGAGTTGTGTGATATTTTGCCTTGTTGTTGGATACGGTGGCAGGCTGAATGCATTAGCAGTGCACGCCGATGCCATTCTGTGTTCTGTCGTCTCAGCCACCTCTGCCTTGTCTCTCTACAGCGACTGATCACACGGGCTGACAAGCAAGTTTGGGTCTTCGTCTGCCGCACCATCCTTCGCTACGTGGGCTTCGACTCTTTCAGCGAGCAAAATAAGAGAGGCGGGGAGGAAGCTTTAAACACATGTGAGTGATTTTGGAACTGTACGTCAAGTTGTGGGGAAATCCCCCGAACAAAAAGGCAGCAAACTTGAACAACAATTCTATTTCATTATTATTAATACAGTTATTTGAAAATAAACATTATCCTATTTATTATTTTTTATTATTGTTATTATTATCAAGGGAAAGAAAATGGAAAGCAGAACCACAAATGGCCAACAGAAAAGCATACCCTACACTATATATATAAATCATGACTGTTTCTTTTTTCCTCCTCTTCCTCTCTCTTGCACTCTTATCCGTGCCATCAAGCATCAATCGTTATTTATTTATTTTTCCTATTTGGGAAGTAAAGGGCTAGAGTGGAGGAGCGGAGGAGTGAAGGAGTGGGGGATGGAGGGATGGCGGACAGAGGGGGCGGCGGCGAGTTGTGTTTGGTTCACAAGGCTCGCTGCTTGCTTGAATTTTTCTCGTCTGTGTTGCGAGCTGGTGGTTCAGTGAAGGACCTGGCTGCCTGGAGTTCCCCCCCTCCACTCAAATCCCTCTGCTGCGCACACAGCTGCACCGTTCACATAACCTCGCCTGCCCCCTCCTACTCCCCCCCAGCTAATGATAGCAGAGCACGTCCCCTCCATAAGGCAACAGCTTTTTCCACTTCATGTACACACACACATATACACAAACTTGGCGCACACGCACACAAGAGCATCGGACACACGCACAGATAGTGGGCACAACATATCCCCTTTCCTTCTCTTGGTTCCTTCCCTTCATTTTTTCTCATATCATTCAATTTCTTCCCCTTCTTTTCACCCTGAGAGAAATCCCCTGGCCTTATGACCCAAGCAAGGCCTGAGAACGTTACCCCCCACCCAACCACACACACACACACACACATACACACATTAAACCCACCCCTCCTACTCCAAACTCCCTGTTTTCTCCCTCTGTACAACCCTGCACAGCAAGTGACCTGCATCACAGCTGTGTGTGGGAATTTGTATGGGTGGGTGTGTTTGTGGGAGTGTTGAGTGTGTGAATGTATGTATTTGCACATACCTGCGTAGTCAGTGTTCACACCGCATATACTGAATGTACATTGCTACATAACTGTATTTTGTACTTTAACTTAATGTATGTGTGTGTGTGTGTGTGTGTGTGTATGTGTGTGTGTCTGTTTCTATGTAAGCAGAGGAGGAGGGAGGTGAGGGCAGCTCTGGGCTTCTGCTGCGCCTACTGTGCATTATCCCAAATAAACAACTCATTACACGTGTACTTAACCAAGGGGAGCTGGCGAGCAGTGGAAGCTAATCCCTGTTATCGTTCCCAGCGTTTCTCTTCCGATTAGGCTACAGGGAAGAGGAGCCCAAGAAGGTAGGCTGCTTAGTGCAGGAGGAGGAAGAGTGAGGAGGAGGCGAGAGGGAGAGAAGAAGAAAGAAAAGCATTTCAACTTCCCACAAGTGCCTTTCTTACTTATAGTATCCCTTTTCATTCCATCTTTCTCTCTCACTCTCCCGCTACCCTCTTGCCTTCTCTCCTTCCTTTTCCCTGTGGATTTTGCACCGCTCTTCCTTGTTTTCGACCATCTCTCAGAACTGGGTCATCGACAGACTGTGCGGCAGCATTTTGAAGAACATGGGAGGGAAAAAAAGTGTGTTCTTTCTATGAGAACAATTCAAGGCTTCTTTAACAAGTAGCCCGCTTATCAAATTAAGCTGTCAAAAGCACATTAATAACAGGCAGCACAATTCCCTTCACAGAGAAAAGGGGGGAAAAAGAATGATTTCTCTTTCAGCGTGTAACGAGACAGTCCATCCAAGGGCAGTAAAGCTTTTCAAAGATTTCTCTCTCCATCTCTCTTTCTATTTCTCTCCTTTTGGTCCCACTGCCAATATGATTATGGGCGCCCTATTATGAGGGGCCAAGATGTAGAGTGGCACTCATCTAGAGAGTCAACAATATCTCGGGCTAGGTTGCAGGAGGGATAATGCTCATGTCTGCTAGAATTACAGGCTTAATATGTACTGTTTCTACTAGACAGACTCAACCACTTGTGCTGGATGACAGTTAATAAGATGGTTAGATAGAAGAATATGATGCCGGGATAACAGGTATAACCATCATCATCACCAACAAGTCATCCGCCCATATTAAAAATGATCTGGATAATCTCGACCTTTTCAGAAATAAATAACTATTAGATGGTAAAGTATAAGCAGGTTATAATACTCCGACTCTCAAACATCTCTAACATCATTATCAGTAAAGCAATAGTTTGTTCACACATTCTTTTTTTTCAATTGAGTGCTTCATCATTCCAAAACTCTCATTACACTCAAAAATGTGGAGGCAGATCATCCCGTAAGAAAGTGAGAGCAGAATGTGAGGAAAACTGTGTACAGCAGTAAGGCAAAGAGAGAAAGTTAACACTCTCAGTGCTGTTCACATGGCATATGCCTGAGATGCAGAAATGAAATTAACAAGACACCTCGGCATAAAGATGGCAGAGGAGAGAAAGCCACCCTATGACCTTACACTCAGAGACTAACTGTCTAAAAAACACAGTTCTCATTTTGAAGACATTCTTTTGTGTTGCCATCTTGACAGTCATCTTAAAGCCTTATACTCGGCACAGTATTTGTAAAAAGAAATTAACTTGTAGTTTTTTTTAATCCTTACTTTACAAGATCTGACAGTGCGCTAGGCTGCTCATGCTGGATTGCAAGCCCTTTTGTGTTTTACTCCAGAGACTGATTTTCTCACACCCTCAATTTGAGTCCCATCCTGTTCGCCGACCCCCGAGGGAGGTGCTCTGCCGTAGTCTGGAGTGGGCCGGCGGTGGATGGATGTGACGTGGAGGCAGTAGGACTCTGCTGGAGGGAGGCCGGAGCCACAACAGGTATCCCCCACACTTCCTCAGTTATTTATAAAATCATGAGTCCAGCACAGGGCCAAAAATAAGACGGAGGCCATTTATATCCCAAATAATAAAGGCGGCTCACTCCTGAAACCACACACTTAAATGCTCACACACAAACACACACACACACACCAGGAGCAGAAAAAATCCATCTGTACCTTACAAAAATTAACAACAGACACTAACAAAGTAAAAACTCCTCACTTAGACAATGAAACCATCTCTGTCCTCTGACTGAGCATGCTCAAATGTGCACATCCACACACACGCTCACACATCCACAGCAGACAAAAGTCAATATCAAGGCTGAGCTATTTCTGTAGAGAACACTATTTAGGAAGTGTGGGCCGGGTGCCAGCATTCTCCTCCGTATCGTCTGAGCGTCATTGCACTGCTGCTGTTATACAAACTTACCTCTTTCCTCTCTCACCCAGTCCTCACCCTTTCCACCCGACCCCCTGTTCCATTGTCAGTGCTCTCTCTCCCTCTGTGTGTTTCTCTTATACACACATAAGGTTATTTGTTTTTCCACTGGGTCGAACCACAGTGCCAGGTGAAAGCATCTATTGGCAGGATAAAGAGAGTGGCTGGTGTGAGATCACAAGGCCCCACTCTGCCCAGCAAACCTTGAAGTGAAGCGCCGGGCTGGAGTTTCAAACAAAGTGCCCCCTCATTCATTATACATGCAACTGCACTGAAAATCTCCTTCCGCAACACCATCTCTTCTCCTCTCTCTCTCTCTCTCTCACTCTCTTTTTCTCTATCTTCATCCCTATCTCCTCACATCGTCCCTCTCCCTTTTCTCTCGTTTTTTTCCAGACAGAGCATCCATAAAGTATGAATAAAATTAATGACATCACGAGCTGCACTTTGGAAGAGCCACTGTAGGAAAAAAGCCATACATCAGGGTGCAGAAGGAGCTGAAAATAATGTAAAAAAAAAAAAAAAAGTAAGAAAGAAAGAAAAGAAAAATTGACAGAGAAAAGGGGGGTGGGGGGGGGGTTGCTTCACCCTTCTCCATCCTTAGGGCACCTCATATTGCTGTATGTGTTATTAAATTTGATTTCAGATACTTTTAAAAGTTTGGACACAATTTTTTTTTTCTTTCTTTTTCAAATATCTTTATGACGTGCCAACAGCCCTCTTTTTTTTCTATATTTCTTTGTCCTGACTTCTTCTTTTGGTCAGCTAAGTAATGTAAGTGATTAAAACAGCCCTGTGCTGCGCATTCTTTTACAGACTGGCCTTTGGTGTGGGAATGGCACAGATGACAGTGGAAAGGAACACTGGTGTGGACTTTGGCAAGACACCACCTGGTTGAGCTGTGTGCTCTGCGGAAGAGGGAGAGCAGTGAGCGAGGTTTCTTATATAGCTGTTTCTCGACTTAGACGGTGTTAACAGCATTTTCAACAGCACGGTCCCCTTGGAGTTGAGCAGCGAACCTCCTGATGTTACAGACTTTGCCCAAACAGACTCTGTGGTGAAAAATAAGCATTGTATTTAAGACAGTAATATTGTTCCTTAGAGCAAAAAAAAGAGATATATTTATCAATCCTGCTGCCTATTATTGGCAATTTAGTGTGACACTGTTTCATTACAAGAGCAACATCACACAAAAGTCTGACTGGGTAAAATCTGAGATCTTATTACCCTGAATCCAGTGTGAACACAAGATCTGCTAAAAATATGCGATAGCAAAGTGAAGCTCAGCAGCAGCATGGATGGGGAGTAGTGGCAGCAGCAGTGCAGATTGTGGCAGCCGAGTGAACAGGGGTTTCAGATGGATGTGAGCTTGTGTGAGGCCAAGGCACAGAGCTACCTCTGTGCGTCTCACCGGACTAGGCTGCAGAATGACTCGGCTACGTTGCAGTCATGACAAAGATAAATTACAGCCACTGAAAAACATTTCTACATTTTTTCTCATTCCCTCCCCTTCTCCACAGCTCTTTTATTTTTTTTTGCCATTGGGTGTAGTCCAAATGTTTGCCACACTAAAGGGAGATGGTGGAGGTGGGAGAGGTGGGGGTTGCCCCTCACCATTCACAGGTCAGGTACTGTGTTTTATGATGGAACATGCTCTCTGTCGCCAGATTTATGCACATGGACAGCAAACACCTCCCACAAACCAACCTCTGAAACTCACTAAAAAGGATTCCCAGTTAATTCTGGATTTACCGCACAACATGTTTAGAGCAGGTATTACAGATATACACTGTATGTAGTATTACAGGCTAGGCTGCCTGGATCCTGTGATAATAAAAAATACAGGAAGGCAACTAAAGTGGTGGTGGGGAAGTTAATAAACTAATTTATGAATGTCTTAACTCTCATTTAACTCACATTTTAACATTTAAGTCTTGACGCAGAGCCATTCAGCCTGATCTGAACCATCCAATGTTTAGACAAAGAAGTCCAACCTCTGCTCGACTCTAAATGTTTCTCTTTGTCTTATCATTCAGTCCTCTGCTCCATGCACTCCTCCAGCCTTCTCGCCTCCCAGGACTCTCTCCCTGTGCAAATATTTCAGGGAGCAGGCCTCAAGTATGGTGAGGTGTTTTGGGTGTCTCTTTAGGTGGGCTGCAGCTGACGATATGATTGTGTGGTCAGCACTGCTTAGCACAGACCACCCAGCAGGCAGCTGCTGCTATAATGACCTATAGGCCAGCCAGGAAACAGGAAACAGGAAGAAGAAGGCAGGACATCCTGTTCATCTAGATCAGTGTGTTAAACATGACATCACGAAAGCATCATTCTTTAATGAAAAATACCTGATCAGAGGCCAAATATTCTGTTGCTCTGCCCTTAAGTCACCTCAGCTCAAATACATTTCTATCTACGTTCTCTCTCTGTGTGTGTCTTTCTCTGTCTTTCTGTGCATCTGTCTCAGTTTGTCTTTTCAGCACTCACACTGACACTGTTTTCCAGACTGCTCCATCATCCCAGACATCAAATCCTACCCTCTTCAGTGTGAGAATAAAGAAGAAAAAAAAATACACGCATTTCCATTTGAATATACACCAGCAACAACCTCACAAACCTCAGACAAAAAAAAACAAAAACACAAAAGCACAAACATTCCGCCGCGCAAACAGACGGAGACACAAACTTGGACGCACGCACACACACCTCCCAGACACACAGCACATACTGACAGACAGACACACAAAGAAACAGCAAACACAAAGCACAGCACAGCCAAAAGTCTACTTTATGCAGAAATATTCTAAAGTGTGTTTTACAATACAATTAAACATCAAAGGCTGATATATTCCTCTGTGATCTTTAACACCCCAGTGAACAAACCCCATACACCCCCATCCACTTACAGCATACAGAGAAAGTTGCTGAACGTCACCGCTAATTACTAGATAGAGACAGGAGAAGACTTTGCATCATTATGCAAAAACCAGAACATATTAAAATATATACATTCAATCCACCATAAACCATTCAAGGACTGTGTTATTTACTTTAGATTATTATCTTTTAAGTTTTGTGAGTAATTGCAGCTCTTTTGAAGATATACAGACAGTGCTCCTAAGCAAAGAAATACTTGGGTAAACATTTCCAACATGCACAACAGTTAGGACAATGAAAGGGGGATCTGTTCAAAATGAGTAAATAAACACATGGTGAGGTTGAGCCCTGCACTTTTCATTAATATTATCAAAAATATATGAAAAACGAAAAAGAGACTTTTCCTCCCATGTAGCAAAATAAGGAACACCTGCTCTGTGCAATAAACAAGAATACAACAAGCCCCTGAGTTATTATAAAACTTAAGTGTTTTCATCTGCTTATAAACAGACAAGAAAAAGTTATTCTAAGCAAATGGCTTATCATTTCCACATTATTTGTGTCAGATACGTTTGCTAAAAAGAAGGTTTATTTTTTATTCTATCACATTTGGATTTTAGGTGTTCTCTGTAGCAGTTATTTGACAGTACATAAACCAAAATATACTGCATTATTTACAGGATATACAGTGGTGTCTCTTGACGGTTTAAGATATTATGCTCCGTTTATATGAGGTAAATATGAGTCTCTACAATTGACTCTTATATTACCTTCTCGTTTGAGCCAAAGGGCATGAAGTCCAATTACAGTACTTCAATATCGAGCTGCAGATCTTGCCAACCTGCAATCTGCAAATGAGAGTTTTACTGATGTTTAACTGAGCAAACTCTGCAAACCCCTTCCAAAATATTTGAAACCATTAGTGAAAAAAAACTTTAAAGCATAGCAAAAGGGGCTATTAAATTATTTGCTTAAACATAAATGCTTCTGATGTTTCCGTTAAGAATAATGTTTTCATAAATCTGGTTTTCCATAAGTAGGAAATCTTGAAATGTGCCTTCTGTACAGTATTAAATGTCTATGCTCAGGGGTAGTACAGTGACACACTTTACTCCTTTTTAAAAAAAAAGATACAAGTTTGATACCACAGATTACACGGAGAAGTATTCACACATTAATGGGAATGAAACTAGACATTTATGATTAAAGATTGAACAGTCGATCCTATGCTGATTTTGTCTGAGCACGTTTAAAACACATGGCAAAGCCCTAACCATGGCACACAATGTGTCCCTTCCCTTCACTTAACTAAAGCTTTACTGAGCCCCTGGTGTACAGCAAAGTGCCCTGACAATCGGCTCAATGCCCTGGCCAATCACAGGGACACGTGACCTTCTAATCCCTCTCTGTGAGAAGGGTAAGAGTGTGTTGTCACTGTTGGTTTTGTGAATCAGCGCCCAAAATCCCAAATGATTTGTCAAGAGGGAGAGGTCTTAAGAGAATAAGAGAAACAAAAGTAGCGCAGGCCAGATAGTGTGGGTGTCGGTGTGTGCATGTGTGTGTGTGTGTGTGTGTGTGTGTGTGTGTGTAACAGAAAGACAGACAGAGAAAGGAGGCAGACCGTGCTTTTGTCTATGCATTTGTGTGTGTGGTTGCGTGTGGTTGCAAATGTGTGTGCGTGTGTGTGTGCGTGTGTTTGTAAAGGGTCTCTGAGATTACAGAGCTTGGCTGACAGAGTCCTCTGTGTGTAATCGTGGGTCCACATGCGAGCGCTCACCTTCCTCTGAGCGGATTAACCTAACGCTAAATCCCAAGAGAGCAACAGGCCAGACAGGCCAAACAGAACAACTTCATTGACGATGGGCAAAAGAGGGAAGGCCATCATTTTATATATACATATATCTCTCTCTATATATAAATATAAATATATATATATATATATATATATATATATATATATATATATATATATAAC
This sequence comes from Micropterus salmoides, assembly GCF_014851395.1. Lineage (NCBI taxonomy): Eukaryota > Metazoa > Chordata > Actinopteri > Centrarchiformes > Centrarchidae > Micropterus > Micropterus salmoides. The sequence continues at coordinate 27,346,261 of NW_024044459.1, forward strand.
ATCATAAAGGATTATAAAAACTAATGGCTAGGCACAGGACACTATACGTCCTCTTAAAATGAATATATATGTATGCCAAGTGTTGCATTGACTTTTTATAAGCTGTATCTTTGTGAAATTCAATCAAGCCGTAGTGTTTGCAATACGCTTTTCACAGAGTCACAAATTGGGTTGATATGCTGTAGTAGACATCAACACTCTCACTTAAATAAAGTACTTTTCAAGATTGCCTTCAAAATATTTCTCTAATAAGCTGTATTTCAAATTGAATAGCTCTTGTAGATCTCAAAATGTGCTGTCAATATTATTAGTTTTGTTAATTTTCTGAAACTGCAGCTATCTCTAAATTAATAGTATTTTATAATAGCATTTTATAACTAAAATTACTTTTTTAGATTTACTTTTTAATGCTTATATTAATGAGCATGAGTTAAATGCACAAAGCCCAGTCAGTTCCACAGTCGGTCAAATTAACATGTGTTCTGTGGTAATTTTATATTTTATAACCATCCTTTGTTCATCTGCACATTTCATTAATGGGCCTAATAGCCACACTTAAAGTACAAGGAAAACAAATTCAATTTTATTCATTATTCAAGTTATAACCTGCGAAAGTTGCCACAGGTTAATTATGGTGTCATTATTAATCCTCTCACTGCAACAGGTTCGACTGAGCCACAGGAGACTGAACTAAACTCACCTTATAAATATATCATTCTCGCTGTAGAGAGAGAAGTCTAAACAATCAAAATCACACAGTCGCAGAGAAGAAATTATGATTCAGCCTGAATACGCCAAACCTTCTCTAAAATACTGAATTACAATATGTTACCATTGTAACTCTCTGGTCTGCATGAATTAACGTTTAAACAAGTCTGACAAACTGTGTTCTCCTCTGGTTTGGAAATTATTAATGTTTACATTCTTTTTCTAATATATTTATATAAATTGCATTTGTACATGTTATCTTTATTTGATGTTTAATAAGACAGGGTAATTGTGATCATTAGTGCACATCAGTTTGTTTAGTATATTTAAACAACTGGTAAAGAATTATAAATAACCACAAAGTAAGGCCATCTTATGTGTAGTGAGTTTACCTACATGCTGTTGCCTTACTGAAGCAAATTATCTGAAATTGAATAAATAAAAACTTCTGAATTGCATGTATTTTTTTTCCCATTGTCTTAGACTGGGTGTTTAAACTTTCTTATCATATTATTTATTTAAATTGTATACCTCAGTTAGATAAACATTACATTAAAAACTAGTGTAACTTTTTATCTGCCATCGCATAGCGCAGAAGAACATACTGTATTATGTTATATTAAGGAGGGCAGCCTATTCAGTAGCTGTGGCTTTGGGGCTGTGCGCCTGCATGTGGACATGAGAAAGCTACACAAGGTCGACACAACTGTAACACTACCTTATGCACGCGACAGACCTTGACTCTCTTAATAGACCATAAACAGCTACCTATTTGATGTCAGACTGTAATTATAAGACATAGTTGTCACCGGCATAAGTCGATCAGGATCACAACAAATCAATAAACGCAGTTACTGTACTTTGTTGAGGAAGCAGCGCGCATCAAAATAGACCCACAAGTTTCCTTCTGGAAGATTAAAAATAAAGATCATATGATGCAACGTGTCTTGTGGATGTTTGCGAGTGAGTGGCAAGTGGTGTGAGCGCAGAACTTACTTTATTTCGTATGAAATCTTGTCCGGATGAAGTGTAAGATACAACAAGCGGTCCGCCGGTTGTTCGGTCCGGCCGATTGACAGGAAGGTTGAAGCCGCTGCTTGATGGGGACGGACTTCGTCAAGACGCACTTAAAATCCAGGAGCGCAACTTAGCAGAGGACGTCGCCGGGAGGAAAAAAGTAACCTACAGTACGTGGTTGGAGTCTCTATAATGTCAGAGAAAACTACTCTCTCTCCCTCTCTTTCCCCCTCTCTCTCTATCACACACTCTCTCTCTCTCCGTCTCTCTCTCTTTCTCTCTCTCTCTGATCGGACAGTGTGTGCGCAGGAAGCGGCAAGGACGCTTCGCCTGGTTTCTCTGCGAGGTGCCGGTGAGCGGAGAGGGTCCGGGTGTAGCGATGTAGCGGCGATGGCTGAGGTGGTGCTGGTGTACAGCTGGACGTCTGGAGCTTGCTGGTGAGGTTGAGAGGCTGTTTCTGTTCCTTCCCACAATCCCGACCGAGTCTTTCCCCAAACCCTCTCCTCTCCCAGAGCGAGGAGAAATAATCGATTTTTTCTCTTTTTTTTTTTTTTTTTTGACTCCTGAAAGGGGGCGGGCTCACATTTCCCAACTCTACTTTAATGAAAGAGGCACGGCTCATAATGCTTTATTATCGCGCCAGCCCCGTCAGAGTGGACGCACAATTAACTGCCCAGTGAGGACCACTAGAGGAAGATGATGGGGAATGTGTGCTTTAACTAATGAGCCAATGGAGAGCACGTTAAGTATTTGCAGCCGACTTTAGACAGTTAAATCTCAGTCTCCAAAGTTGGTGTTTTTGTTGTGCAAGACTCCGTTTTTGCCTGTTGTTGCATGCATGTCACATCAAATGGTAAGAATATGTTAAAACATAAGTCAGACATCCTCAAAAACCATCAACAGCATATAGCCTACAGCAAATCTCATGAAAGTGTTTGTCACTTGTTTCAGGAGTATTTTTTATTTTTTTTTAGAAATACTGAATATGCTTACATTGGAAAAAGACAGAAAAGGCAAATCTCTCCACTCAAGAAAATTTAGTATTAGAAAAAAGTTTGCTCTTAAGACTAAATTAATTATTTCTAAGATTAAGGAAATTTTGATTTAAAGATTCATTATTCCATTATGTTGAATGACATGATATTCTTCCTCCATGTGATGACACTTGAAAGGATCAACTCATACATCTTCTTCAGTAATCCCAAATATCATTCACTCTTCAGCATATTTCCTCCATGTCTGTGCAACATTTGCTGCCTTCTCTCTCGGCCGCTACAAACTTTCCACCTCCCGCACACCGCCAATCATTCTCCAGGACCCAGCTATCTCCTACAGATAAGCTCTGACACAGACAGTAAGCATGGGGGAATTACCAAGCCTTTATCCATCCAACCAAATGATTTCAAAACATCCACTCTATTAGTGTGAAGATAACAATTAGAACAGCAAGTTTACCACTTCAGATAAGACACAGACAGGCAGCGCAATGGCTTTCTGTGTTGAGATGTATTCCTGATAGGCCCTGTAATACTGCGGCTCTATTATATTCACATTATATGGGTGCTGTATCAGTTTGAAGATTTTTAATGGTTGTCTTGAATGAAGCCCGTGACACTCTAATGCAGCATCAGGTCTCACTCTTGAGTTTTCTTCAGTTCGTCCTCAGAAAAAGAAAATA